>NW_020291806.1:0-600000 GCF_003184835.1 Aspergillus costaricaensis CBS 115574
TTTAATTAAATTAATATAATATTATTTTTTAAATTTTTATTTTATTTTTATAATATTATTATTTTTACAGCCTGCAGGCTAGAATATAATCTTTATTTTCTTATAATTAATTATTAGTATATACATAGACTACTATATATTAATATTATAAAAAAAGATATCTCTTAAAGATATATAACTTAGATATAATAAATATTATTAAATAATAAATATATTTAATTTAATCTTTCTAGATAGATTAGAATTCTTAAAATTTATAGATATATTAATATATTAATTAATATAATACTTATTAAAGTAATATTTATAAATATAATATTTATTAGAGTAACACTTATTGCTATAATATTTATTTTTATAATATTTAATAAATTTAATTAAGCTTAGTGCCTGTAGAAAAATATACTAATCTAATTTAAATTTCTATTATATATATTAATCTGATTAAATTTCTATTATATATACTAACTAAATTCAGAAGTATATATTACTATTTTTAAATACTTATAACTCTACAGAATAATTAAATAAAGAGATAGAAATTATATTACTGTATTCCTTATAGAAAGTCTTATTAAATAATATTATTTAAAAACTTATCAAACATTATTTGACTGTTGTCCCGTTGTGATGATTTCCCTACTAGAATTTCTATTATATATACTAATTAAATTCAGAAGTATATATTATTATCTTTAAATACTTATAACTCTACAGAATAATTAAATAAAGAGACAGAAATTATATTACTGTATTTCTTATAGAAAGTCTTATTAAATAATACTATTTAAAAATTTATCAGATATCATTTGACTGTTGTCCTGTTGTGACAATTTCCCTACTAGATTAAAAATATTAAAAAATATTATAAAATTATCTTATATCTAGCTTTTCAGGAAAAGATTCTTATCTTTTATAATTAATAATAAAATATATTTTTTAGTTAGGCTTATTTACAGGCCGGAAAATTATTATTTTAATTTTAAAATAAAAAAAAGGCAGCAGTATAAAATAACTTTAAAAAAAATATATTATTTCTGGATAAAATCTTTTATATTTATTATATTTTATATTTATATATATTATAGTATCCAGAAATTAATTATTTTAAAATTAGTTTTATAAACTACCATATTTACAAGAGCTATAAAAATCTAAGATTAATTATTTTTAAATAAATAATTAAATAGATACTGGCTGAAGGATTAATATAGATATATTTATATTAAATATTTTTTTATTATTAATTATTTTAAAAGCTGATCTTTAGTCAAGATTTTAAAAACTTATAATTTATAATAATCAGGATTTTCTTAATTAAGTTTTATAATTTATTATTATTTATTACTTATTATTTTATATTGTTGAATATATTTAATTTTAATAAATAATTAATCTTACTACTTCAGTGCTCTTCTGAAAGTTTTATATATTTAATTAAAAAAGTATTAAAAAATATTTTTTAAAATTATTAATAAAAATACACATGCAGTTATTATCAAGATTTTTAAATATAGATTAAATATTTATTATAATTAACTACTAGATTAATTTTAATTAAAAAGATTTTCTTATTTTAACTAGATATTTTCTGACAGAAGATCTGGATTATTATAAGATTTTACTAGAATTTTAACTAGTATTAAAGATTTATACTAGTAAGAATCTAGCTGTACTAGTTATAGAAATCTTATAAAAATATTAATTAATTTATTAACTATTAAAAATAATTATTAATAATATAATTAATAATAATATTATATTCTATATTATTATCTTTAATCTCTAGAATTAATTTAATAATAATTCCTATTTTAATAAGCTTCTAGTAAATCCTGATTTTATAAAAATTATTTAGAATTAATATTATATTCTATGTCTTACTTATATTATTCAGCTTTTTATTAATATTTTATTTCAGAAATTCTGTATTAAAGCTACTAATAAAAATATTAATTATATTTTAAAAAATAATAATAAGTAATTTAAAGCTGCTCCTGGAATTTCATAAATAATTAAAAAATTATATATTAAAATATTTTAGAATAATTAAATAAGAGATTCTAGATATTTTCTATAAAAATCTTATATAAAAATCTCTTATATTATATTATATATTAGAATTTTATAGAAGATATCTAGAGATCTAGTTAATTAATTTAAAGCTATATTATAGATTCTAATCTTTAATTATAAATTTAAAAAGTAGTATAATTTATAAATACTAGTTTTTAATATTAATAAAAATTCAAGATTATTTAATAATTAAAGATTTAATTAATATACTTTCTTTTTCTTAACTATAAGATCTGATGGAACTTAATTTATTTAATAATTTATTATATTCTTAAATTATATTAGAAAATCAAGTATTTTATCTAATATTAGAAGAATAATAATATTAATTATCTATATTTTATCTTAATAAAATAAAAGTAGTTAGAATATTTTTTTGAGCTTTTATATTTATTTTATCTTTTTATTTTATATTTATTAGAGAATAGAGGGCCTATAGTTTATAAGATTTATAATATTTATAATAATCTATTTAATTATCTTAACTAATCTATTAATTAATTAATATAGAAGTAGGTACTTTGAAAATAAGAGATTTTTTAAAATTTATAAAAAATATATAAAAAATTTTAAAAATATTATAGCTGTATCTACAGATCTGAAAACTATTTTTATATAATTATAATTATTTTTAATTTTATATTAAAGCTTAAAAAATTCAGGACAGATACTTGGTTAAAAAATAATATTAATTAATATTAATATTATTAAATTATTTTTAAATATATTTTTAATTTCTACCGCCAGTAGAATCTTATTATTAATATATTAATTATTATTTCCAGTATACTCTCAGGCCTGGATAAGATTTTTTATAATATCTTAAAATACTAGAAACTCTTATTTTATATAAAGATTTTTAAAGAACTCAAGGCCTATCTTAATATTAAAAATATATAAAAAATAATATTCTAGATCTTAAAGTAAATTATATAATATAAATATAATATACTAAATTCTTTTAAAAATAATAAGATATTCTGATATTCTTCTTTATTAAAAATTATATTATAATTAATTTTTTATTTTTTACTGTATGGCCAGGGACTTTTTAATAATTATAATTAATAATATTAATATTAAGTATTTATTTAATAATTCTCAGGATATCTATTATTATTACTAGAGCTATCTATTTCTAGAGATTATTAAGATATTTATATTCTAGATATATATTAATTATTTTATTATAAATTAAGAATATCAGAGTATTCTGGATAATTATACTTCAGATCTAATATTTATAATTAATAAGAATAATAATAATAAGCTAATAACAATACTATATATTAATAATAATAAAAATATAGATGATCTTGATAATAATATAAAAAATAAATTATTAAAAAATTTATTTTTATCTAAGTTAATTAATATTATATATATCTAGATATAGATAAATATTTAAATTATATAATATTTTTATTATCATGACCACTGCCCTGGATAATATAAAGAATGAAATAAATAATAATTATAATTATATTATTAGTATTCTATGTGGAAGCCAATTAAATAGTCAAATTTGGTACTATCTAACAAGAATTTCTAGCATGAGAAAAGAAAGAAAGAAGCTCAGGGAGAATATATAATTATATAAAGATAAATAAATTATATAAAATAGGTAAATAAAGTAAATAAAATAAAAATTATATAATTCTAAAATATTATTTATTATTATATTATCTTTTTATTTAGATCTAGCTATCTTTAACTAGAGATAAATTATTTTCTTTATAGTCTAGTATAAATTTATCAGTCTTTACAGCTGTTAACTATTATAGAAGATATTTAAGAAATCTGGAATAAATAAAATATTTTATATAATAATTTTAAAAAGAAAAAAAAATATTTTTAAAATTCTTTATTAAATACCAGGTATAATTAATTATATTAAATACTAGTTATTTAATTTTATATTAAAAATAATTATATTACAGACAACTAGCTAGAATATTCTTAATTTTTTATTTTATTTAATTATTAACTTTAATAGATACAGTAGTATTTTAAATTTATTTTAATAATAAATTAAATATATTATACAGATAGAGTTTCTCAGAGTAAAAAACAGAATATATATATATATTCTTAAGAAAATAAATCTTATAGATATTACTGATTTTATTAATAATAAATATAGAATTATATTAATTTTTTAATAATTTTTATAAGAACTAGCTCTATCTCCAGTTATAGATATTAATAAAAATTTTATTACTAATATCAAAATTAACAGGATAGTAAGATTAATTAACTTATTATATTTATTAATTCTATATTTTCTGGATTCTATCTTATGCAAAGATCTAGATTTATTTTATATAGTATATAAACTTATAAATTTAATCTTAGATAATAATATAAGATAGCAGGTCTGTTAGAAAAATCTAATTAAATAATATTTAGAATTTATACTCTTTCTTAACTATAAATAAAGATAATCTAGTAAATTTATAAAATAGAGCTGTGGTAGTAAAATTAATAAATAATAATAATTTTAATTAATTATTTTAAAAATAATTAATAAATAAAATAAATTACTGAACTATATATTAGTTAATAATTTTTATTTATTTATCAGTCTATAAATAATATATTATTAAAAGCTTTAATTTAATTTACAGGATTTAGTATAATTCATCTTAAAAATTAATTATAAATTAATTTTTTTAATTAAAAATAATAATATTAGGGGGCCCTGTCTAAGCATAAATTTAATTAATAAATAAATAAATTATATCTTATATAGAAATCTGCTTTATATAAAAAATAAATATTATATACTTATTAAGATAATCTATTACTATAAAAATAATATTAAATCTGTAATAATTCTTCAGGAAGAAATAAAAGTTTATAAATATATATTATTATAATTAATCAGAAATTAGAAAAGATTAAAATAATCTAAATAGTAAGTCTTAATATATATTCTTTCTTTTATAAATTAAGTAATTATTTATATAATATTAGATATTTCTGTTTTAAGTACTCTAGAAATATTATTATTTAATTAATATTATTATTTTTATTCATCCAGGGTAAGCTAGTAATAGTTATTAATAAATTTTATTTAATAACTAGATTTATAAATTATCTTTATCAAGAACTACTAGTTTATTTTAATATAGAAATAATTTATTTTATAAAAAGTAGTTAGTCTTTTACTGGCAGGCTTATTTTTAGAGATTTTTTAAAAAAAAATAAATACAGTTCACTTCTAGTATATAATTTATAATATAAAGATTTTGTTTTATAAGAATTACTAATACTAGATTAAAAATTATACTAGATTCTAGAGACTCAGGTTTTAATAATATTTAATAATAATAATTATTAACTATTTTTAAATTAATCTTTTTCTATATAAAGTAGTCAGTTAGTATATTATTCTTTTTTAATTAATATTTAATAATGAAATAATATCAGAATAGTATTTTTATCTAGTAGATTTATTAAATATTAAGTTTTTTAATAATTATAAAATATTCCAGAGTTTAATAATTTATAAAAATTATAAATTTTTTTAATTACTACAGACCTTTTAGTTCTATTTTCTATTTTATAAGAATATATATAATAACTAGTATTTTCTTATTATAAATATTATAATTATATTCAGGTGGAGACATAATCTTTAAATAATAAATTATAAAATATTATATATCTTTAATCTACTAGTAAAAGATTTTTATAATTACTCTATCAGCTGTATTAGTTTTAATATATATAAATTTAAATAAATTATAATAAACTAGTATAAAAGCTAATATTAGAGTTTATTTCAGAATCTAGAAGGCTATTTTATAAAACTAGTTCTAGATAAATAAAATATTCTTCTAAATAAGCTAATTTATGAACTTAGTAATTTAATTATAATTTTTTATAAAATATTAGTAAAAGTTATAGAATCTAAAAAATAATTAGATTTCTTTAATAATAATTAAATATTATTATTCTATAATTATAGCAGTTTTCATAAAATTAATCTAAATATTAGTAGTAGTAATAATAAATTCTAGAAATCTAGTTTTTATTATATAAAATTTATATTTATAAATTATTACTTAAAGTCCAGCTGCCTAAAAATATTTAAGAATCTAGTAAATATAAAATTTATATTTTATCTTATTTTTATTAAAGATTAGTATATTATTTATATATACTATAATAAACTTGTCTAGGAAGTCTATAAGAACTTTATTAATAAAATATTAAAAGATTACTAGTTTATTTATAAATCTAAATAATAATATTTAATACTTAAAGATTTTATAATAAGTTCAGAAAATAGTTAAGTCTTCAGATTTAGAATCTATATAAATATAATAAAAATCTTAATAAATATTAAATTTTATAAATATTTTTATATTCCAGAAACGGTCCATTATCTTATTAATTAAGAAAATAAAATAAAGATTTTTATAGATTAAAATATTAAATTTTTAGTAATTAATATACAGGTATAGTTCTTTTCTAGATTTTTTTATTATTAAAATAAAAGAAATAAACAAGACTATATTAAATATAATAAATCTTTTTTTTAAATTTTTAATAATATAATTATAAGTAGCTTCAAGTTCTTCTAGAATTATTTTATAAAAAGAGGCTATTTCTAATAGATTATTTCTTTTTAATTAGATATAATAATTATAGGGTCAGAAAATAAGTAAAATATTTAATTCTTTTTTAAAAAAGATATCTATTAAATTATAATAATATTTAAAAAAAGTCTACTTTATCTCTTTTTTTTTAATTAATTTAAATATTTTATTATCAGGATCTGTTTTCTCTATAATAGTTTTTTTAATTATACTTAGAAATATAATAAATATTTTTAATTTAGAATTTTAAAGATATTTATAAAAAATAGCAGTCCTGATAAAAGTTATCTTAATTTTTTTAAAAATATTTCTTTTTTTGGAGCTCCGGGGGGCCCTGAAAATTTAATATTAAAAATTTTAATTTATTAAATTTTAATATATCTTAGCTAAAATCTCTTGTGGAGTACTTTAATAAATATAAGATATTTTAAACTTTATTTTAAAAAAAAATATCTATAATAGAATATTAATTATTCTTTAGAAATTATAGTCTTATCAGATAGTATTTTACTAGTGATTTTAATTAATTAAATACTATAATAAAATATTCCAGAAAATTTATTATAATAGTTTAATCTTGATTTTATCTTATAAAAAAAAATAATTAAATTATATTAATTTATCTTACTAATAATCTAGCAAGATCTCTTATTTTATAAATTATATTTATTCTAGGATAATATCATGGCGGCCTAATTTAAATATTAAAAATAATATATTATAAAATTAATATTTATTAACCATGAGTATAAGTTAAATAATATAAATTAAAAATATTATAATTTTATTATTAAAGCCTGTAACAGTACAGTTAATCTTAAAAAAAATAATATTAATTTAAAATTAATAAATTATTTAAATAATAAAAATAATATTTATATAAATATAAGTATTAGCTTTAATATTAGTAAGAATATATATAGATATTATTAGTCTATTATTTAATATTAAAATTTTAATAATAAAATTTTTATTCTCTTGGCCTAGCAGATCTTGTAAATCTAATAAATTAATATTAATATTTATTTTATTTAGAAAAAAGACTTTTTTTAGATATTATCTTTTATTAAATCACTATTTTCTATTATCTTTAATAGCTTAACTTAATCTACTTTCTTCTTTAAATAATTCTAGGCTAAATATTTCTATTTCTAATAAATAAAATAGTATTTTTTAATTATTATATAAATATATTTCTTTAACTTTATATTAATAGCACAGCTAATATTACAAGAAATCTTAATTAGAATAGAAAAAATCATGATTATAATAATAATAATAATTAATATAGATAGCTAATAATTCAGGATATTTATCTTATTATAATATTTTATTATATTATTAATTAAGTCTGATAATCAGGCATACTCTTTAATATACTATTTAAATATTATATTATTATTATTAAAGCAGGATATTATCAGCTTTTATAACTTAGATAAAAAATATTAATAAAAATTCTTTTTTTAATAAATTTTAGTAATACCTGTCTCTACAGTAAGATAATAAAATATAAATATAAAATTATAAAACTTATTATTAATTATTATTTTAAATTTCTGATACTGTCAGTACACATTATAAAATTTATTTAAATTAATATAAATAATTTTCAGATATTTAAGTATGTTAATTATATTTATATAAAAATTTAAAATATTAGAATAAAATCAGAGAATTAAATACTTTCTAATATTATTTTTATAATAGTTAATTATATAAATTTATCAGATAATAATTATATTTAGATAATTTATATTAGCTTCCAGCTTCTACTGTATTATAAGAAGCCAGTCTTTAAAACTAATAATCTTATTATTACTAAATAAAAATAGATTAAAAATTTTTATTAATTTTTTAAATTCAGAAATTTCAACTACTTAATTACTCTGATTATTAAGTTAAAAAAGCTAGATAATATATAAATTATATTTATATATTATTTTATTATAGTTATTATTAAACTTGTTCTACTAGTAAATAATTTTATATATTTTTATTTCTACTTTTTTTATAATATAGAGAATCATATCAAAGATTTTATTAAAATTCTTTATATATAATTTATAAAACTGGTTATAAATAATATTTTTTTTATTATTAAACTCTTCTTTTAATAAAGTTATCAGATATTATCAAGAATTTACAGTACTTAGTACTAATTTAATATAACTTTCTCTAGTTATTATAAATATTCTTATTAATTATTTTAATTTAGATTTTAGTTAAATTATTTTATCTTAGCTATATTTAACATTACTAAATATATATAAAAAGTAATATTAGTTATTAAGCTAGGTAGCTGGTAGTATATAATATTAATTTAAAAAATAAAAGATAAAGTAATACTAGAAATTATATAGAAATTAATTAAATAATTAAATTTAATATTATCTAACAAGAATTTCTAGTATGAGAAAAGAAAGAAAGAAGCTTAGAAAGAATATATAATTATATAAAGATAAACAAGCCATGCAAGACAGATAAATAAAATAAATAAAACAGAAGTCATATGATCCTGAGATGTCACTTGCCGTCACATTCTAAAGCTAGTATAGATATAATAATATCTTTTTTTCTAAAAGCTAGGATTTTCTATAAAAGTCTAATATAAAATTTATCTTATTACTTTTACTAGCTGATAATATCAGATATAATTAATAAATAATATATTATTTATAATACCTCATAAATACAGTATTTTATATAATCTTATTCTTAGTGTAATAGTATTGTAAGAAATATATAAAAATTATAAATTAATCTATAATTATTAATTTATCTATTATATCTAATTTTTTTAATCTATAATTAAAAAAGATTAATAATTATTAAGATAATCTCTTAACCATAATCTAATCTTAATTAAATGATTAAAAAGATTTTTATATTTTAATCTGACTGCTGGTTAATAGTCAGATTAATAGTCAGGTATAACAGTCAGGTATACCCACTCTAAGAAGAATTATTAATTTTAATTTAAGAATAATTTATAGGTATTTTATCTCTGATAATAAAAGATTTAGTTAAAGAGAAATTCTAGTTTGAATTTTAAGATATATAGGATTATCCTGGATTTAATATTTGTATTATATTAAGTTTAAAGAATCTTAATAATTAAGTTAATATAGAGATAGCTGACTGAATTATCTAAAAAAGTTTATTTAAAATAATATTTATTTTTTAATTTATAGTAATACAAGTATATATTACAGAAATTTTATACTTAAAGAATAATAATCTTGAATTATAAGAAATAATCTTATATTTACAGAATAAAGATCCAGAGATATAATAATAAAAAGCTGCTGTTTAATAAAAATAACCAGATTAAAAATATTAGATAATAAAGATTATTAATTATTTATATTTTAAAGACTGTTATTATATTTCTTTCTCTAAGATATTATACCAGGTACTTATCTATTTATATTATAATAATCTATTAATAGGATACTTTAAAAAGATAAGAATAGAAATATTATTATATAAAAAATTTTATTAGAATAAATTATATTATAATATAGCTGAATATATCTGAACTTATTTAATATATTAAAATAATATTACTTTAAAATATTAATTATATAATATTCTTGAATTTCTATTAATTTTATCTTATTTCTTTAATAAATTAGTAATAGATTTTATTATAAGACTGTCTCTGATTATTTAATATAAAAAAACTATTAATACTATTCTTATTATTATTAATTAATTCTTGAAATATTGTTTTTTCTTTATTATTTTATTTATAATAACTGCTCCAGACCTTGCAGAATTATTTTATAAATAAGTAAAATTAATCTTTAAATTACTATCAGGTATTATATTTAATTAAGAATTAATTTTTATAAGTAAATTCTGGTCTTGTCTGGTATATAATAATTATATAATCTTAAAATTATTAACTATATTTTATTTTTAAATTAATAACTAAATAGAATGGATAAACTAAATTCTTGAGTATTATTTTTAATATTACTTTAACTAGTTTAACTCTAACTAGCCAGTAATACTGTTAACTGTTTAATTTACTTATAATAATATAAATAATAGATTATAGATATCTTTTTTTATTATATTTTATATAGTTACTTCCCGGACTTTTATATCAGGATTAAAAATAATTCTTAATAGTAAGAGGTTCCAGCTGTACAGGATAAGATTAAAAAATTTAAAAAAATAAAAGAATAGTTATAGAAGATATAGCGAATAGCTATAAAAAAATAAAAAAAATATTATAATAAATATAAAAGACTATTTTTATTTAAAGAAAAGAATCTAGTTAAGTTATTAATCTAGAATTTATGATTTAAAGAATTAAGAAAGTTAGTTCCAAAGTTTATAAAACTTTTTTGGATTTTTAAATATATCAGATTCTAAGTATATCACTTATATTTACCTGAGAAATATAAATAAATCTATAATATATTTTATATTTCTCTATTAAAACTATAAAATACTAGATAAAAATATAAAGAACTGCTTCTGATGCCAGAGCTAGATAATAAAGATAAATAAGAAATTAAGAAAATTAAGAATTATTAATATTATAATGGCCAGGACTACTACCTGATTAAATAAAAAAAATAGCTAAGTAAATATAATTAATAAATTTCTAGTAAAAATATAGAAAATGTACCTGAAGCTATATAGTAATATTAGAAATTTTATAAGAAATATAATATATCAAAGAAATAAAGAATAATTATTAATAAATTATCTTATATTCTCTAAAAATAAGTCAGGAGAATATCAATCTATTAATATTATTTATTAATTTTATTATTATAAATTAAATATATTAATAAATATAAATCATCCTGCTACAAGGCGGCAGGGGATATTTAAATATATTTAATTATATTTATTACTTATTTATAAACTAAATAATAATAATAATTAGATTTTTTTTATAATTTAAAGATATTAACCGGAAAAATTAACTCAAGAAGGAGAATATAAGAATTAATTAATAATTTATTAATATTATTTTTATTATCTAAAATTTTCTCTAAATTATTAATATCCGGGTACTGAATAGATATTATAATTTTTATAGAATTAAGAAAGTTCTGCAGAGCAGAAATCTAATTTATATATTTAAAATTATCTGGTAATAAATACAACAGTATTTTTATTTTATAAATATAATAATTCTCAGAAAAAATATAAAAATTAGAATAGAGAATTGACCGGGCTAATAAAGTATAATAAATTTTAATAAATTTAATATACTCAGTAATAAACTTCTATTAAAATATTAATAATAAAATTATAAAGATCTTATTTCTTGGATTATAACAAGAATTTATATATTTTATAATTTTAGTACTTTTTAATAAAAATTTATAAGTATAGATATCTTCAATATTATTAAATATCTTTATAAGAATATAGACTTTTTTATAAATAATTTGTTTTATATTATTATTTTAATATTTGTTTTCTAAGATAACAGTGGTCTATTTAATCATCTTAATAAGATTATAAATATTTTCTAAAATATTAATTATAAGCTTAACAAGTGTTAATAAATTATATATTTATAATATAAAATATATAAAATCTACTGGATTACAAGTCTTTCTTTTTTTAGAATAAAAGTAGTACAGGACAGATACCTTTATATCTAATAAATAATTAATATTATATAAAATATTCTTCTTGAAATTAAAATTATAATTAATATATTTTAAACAGTATATACAGAAGTTATAACAGGCTTTAATAAGAATATTCTATATAAAATACTCTTTTTTCTTAATTATTATAAAGTATTTAAGAATAAGACTAATATCTAATAATAAGATAATAAAGATAATACAGGATAAATAATTAAATATAATTAAAAAACAGAAAAGACAGCAAAGAAGACTGTATACTTAAATATTAAGAAAAAAAAGGTATAAAAAAATATATATATAATAAAAGTATTATATTTATATTTTAATATATTATAAAAACTCTATATTCTTGTAAACTATTTAATAATAATAAATATATATAATAGTAATAATATTATATAGAATTTTTATATAATATTATTCTAATTATATATCTCTGGTGTTCCTACTCTCTACTATAAATTTATTATTATTTTAAATTAGAAATATATAAGATTATCCCTAATACTTAAGCTAGATAGCTTGTCCCAGTAAAAAAAAGTATTATTTATAATAGAATAATCTAACTGTCAGAGCCTTGGGCATTAAAATAATATATTAAGATAATTATAAAAGTTATAAGATTATTAATAATAGTTCTATATCTTATTAATATTTATAAAATGCTAATTCCCCTGTAAGAGACTACTAATTTTCTAAGGATTAGTCTATTTTATAGATATAGGCTACCTTTATCTTTATTAGATTAATCTATTATATTTTATAGTAGATTCCTTACCTAGTCAACAGGCTTTCTACCCTGACAAGTAGATCCTATCACAAATTTTTAAATTAAGATTATAATTTCTTAAAAAATTATCTTACTTCTAGATTTTTATTATTAATAAAATAATACTATTTTTATTTCTATGCAGGATCTATATAACTGATAATAATAAGTATCTTATACTTTTTAGATAAATATTTTATAAAAGCTTCTTAAAATATATATTCTAAATCAGTAATTTATTCTTAATATTTTTAAAGATTAAAATTTAAAGCAAAGCAGAAGATATCTTTAAATTTAATCTTTTTTTTATCTTTTTCTAATTTAGAAAAAAATTAATAATATCTAAAAAAGATCTTATTCAGAGAACTATTTCTTTAAAAAGAAATTATTTTCTTTTATAAATTAATAGCTTGTTTTAATTAATAAATATAATTTTTTAATTATTAAATCTTCTTAGTAATAGGAATAGTATTTAATAATAATTCTAGACTAATATTATTATTAAATATCTTTTATTCTTTACTGTTTTTAAGGGGTGGCATCTTCCTTAAGTAATTAAAATAAAAAAAATTAAAATATAATAAAATCTACTTATTAGAGTAGAAGACCTGTTAAATAGATAAGAAATTAATTACTAAATATAATAGATTTATTTAATAATAATAAAGATAGTCTATATCCACAGGATAAACTAATTCTTGAAGGATCAGTAGTCTCCTATAAGAGAATCAGTATTTTATAAATATTAATAAGATGCAGAACCACTATTAATAACCTCATGACTCTTATAATTGCCTTAATATATTATTCTGATGTCCATGGCTCTGTCAGCTGGGTTATTCTATCACATTTTTATCATAAACAGTGGAAATCTAAAAATAATATAATAAATATTAATAATAATAATCTACTAGAAGGTCTACTCATAGAAATATTATTAATAATTATATATTTATAATAATTCTTTCTCTAATATCTATTTAATAATTTATTTAGAGATATACTAAAATATTTATTTTTTATAGTTTTTATAAAAATAATAATTCATAGAACTAGTCCCGGAGTGATTAACTGCTGGATGCTGTAGAATATATAAATATATAATATAAAAAATATAAAAAATACTATCAGAAAATAATATATTTTTTTAAAAATAAATTTATATTATTATTATCTTTTCTTAATTAAAGTAAAAAAATAGCTTCTAGTCTTATATATAAATTTAACTAAAAATAATTATCTTCTATTAATTATAAAAGATAAGAGTCTTTTCCAGGAAAGCTAGATATAAAATAATTTTCTGATTTTTTATAATATATTTAATATTAAAATTTAAAGAGAAAAAAATAATATAAATTAAAAAATTATTCTTTATCCAGCTATTATTATAATTTATAAAAATCTGTAAGATAAAGAAAAAGAATTTAATAATATTTTCTGAGAATAGATTTAATGGTTATAATTTATTTATAATAAGTTATTTATTTATATAAGAAATTAAAGAAAATAAAAAAAAGAAAAGCTTAATTAGTATAATATTATTTTATTTCTAAATATATATTAATATAAATATGATCTATTACATTTATATATATTAAAAATATCTAATAATAATAAATTTTTATTAAAAATATTTTTTAATTTTATTTATAAATGAGAGTTTGCAGCATCCAGTAAATATTATATAAAATATTTCTAATATAATAAATAATTAGGTTTTATTAAATAATACAAGAAGAAATTCTATAAAGATATTTTATAATTATTATAATAATATTATTAATAAAGTTTATAAAAGTTTTTTATAGATTTTATTTAGAGAATACTGCCTGAGTCTTTATATTTATAATTAATAAATTATAGAAAATATAGATTTTTAAATAAATTAAATAAGTAAAGTTGCATGGAATATTATAATTAAATAATATAGATAATTTATAGTTTTTAGACTTATTATAAATACTTAAACAGTATTTTAAATATATAAAAAAATAATAAATCTATTTATTATTATATAAAATAATTTTCAGAGAGATTTACCAGCCTGGAAGATTAGTTTAAAAGATATTAATAATTTATTAATAATATATAATAAAAATAAAATTATAAATATATATATTTATTATTATTTTATATAATAAAAATAATTTTTTTTTATAAATTTAATTATTATTACCATCTAAGGTAATATCAGATTAAATAAATAAAAATAAATAAAGTACACTATTTTCTTTCTTCTAATTATTTTTAGAATTAAGAAAATTAATTTTATGTTGGTTATTAGTAAAGATATAAATAATTAAAATAAATAATTTTTAATCTAAGTATATTTTATTTATATTAAGATTTAAAAGAGTATAGTAAGTAGATCTTAATACTAAGAATAATCAAGATAATTAATTATCTTATTTTTAGCTGTTCCGTGGTTAGGTATAAGAAAATCTTATATCTAACTATTAATCTGACAGCAAGTATAAATTTTTCCATTAACCTATCCTACCCTGGCCGTTAACCACTCTACAGGGAATCTATCTATATAAATTTAATTAAATACTTATAAAACTATATAGAAATGGTATATGATTTTTTTTATATTATATATTTTATAAATCTTTTATTTTTTACTATTAGATCTCTACTATTTTGAATTAGAAATATATAAGATTATTTTTAATATTTGAGCCAGATGGCTCGTCCTAGTAAAGAAAAATATTATTTATAATAGAATAATCTAGTTACTCGAATAAAAGTTATCAGAATAATATATTATAATAGCTATAAAAGTTATAAGATTATTAATAGAGATTTTATAATTTCCTGATACTTATAAGATATTAATTTTTATATAATAAGTTACTGATTTTTCAAGGATCAGTTTATCTCATGGATATAGGCTATCTTTATTATTATCAGATAAATATATAGTATTTAATAGCTGATTCCTTACCTAGTCAACAGGCTTTCTATCCTGACAAGTAGATCCTATCACACTTAATTAATTAGTTAAAATAATCTTAGAAATATTTATATAATTTATAACTGTTAGATTAATTATTATTTTATTTATATTTCTCTGTATTATTTCATTCTATTTCTATGGTAAATAAGGAACATGTTTTTATATAATAATTAAAAATAAATAATAATTTAATAAAATATAATAAAGCCCCTTCTTTCTCAACTTAATAAAAAATATTATTTTAAAATATTAAAGTAGGTATAAAACTTTCTTAAATCTTGATTATATTACTAATAAGTCTATTTAAAATAAATTATAATATCTGATTAAAGAGTAATAATATTCTAAATTAAAATTATAATTACTTAAGAAATTATCTTATTTCTAGATTTTTATTATTAATAAAATAATATTATTTCTGTTTATACAGGATCCATATAATTAATAATAATAAAAATCTTATATTTTTTTAATAAATATTTTTTAGAAGCTCTCTGAAACATATATTTTAGATTAATAATTTATTTTTAATATTTCTAGAGATTAAAAGTTTAGAATAAAATAAAAAATATTTTTAAATTTAATCTTTTTTTAATTCTTTTTTAATTTGAAAAAAATAATACCTAGAAAATATTTTATCTAGAAAATTATTTTTTTTAGAGATAGACTATTCTTCTTTATAAATTAGTAGCTTATTTTAATAATTAAATATAATTTTCTAGCTATTAGATTTTCTCAGCAGTAGGAATTATATTCAATAATAATTTAAGATTAATATAATTACTAAATATTTTTTTATTATCTCTAAGGAGTAGCATCTTCCTTAAATAATTAAAATAGAAAAATCAGAATGTAATAAATTTTACTTATCAAGATAAAAAACCTGTTAACTAGATAAAAAATTAATTATTAAATATAATGAATTTTTTAATAATTATAAAGGTATCCTATATTTACAAGATAAATTAATTCTTGAGAAATTAATAGTTTATTATAAAGAGATCAGCATCTTATAAGTATCAGGAAAGTATAGAATCTCTATAAATAATCTTATAATTCTTATAACTATTGTAATACGTTATTCCGGTGCCCGAGGCCCTGATAGCTGGGTTATCCTATCACACATCTATACCGCCCCTTTGTACTTTGAACGACACTGTTCTAACTAAAGGGTTGGTTCCTAGTCTAGACTCGCAGTATGACGCCTAGGTTAGTAGAGGAGAGCCTTGCGTTTCGTATAACAGGTGCATCTGTCCTAAAACGGAATGTAATGTTAGCTCCTTGTCTCGCAACTGTCCAGTCCAAAGGCTAGAATGAATCTGCGCCGTCAGAGAACTACGGTAGTACCTGCGAGGCTACCCTATCCATCACTGTAAACAGTTGAGTCTCCGCGAAAGATCGCAAACTTGATTTTGCTATGTTTTATCCGAAGTATCTTGGTGGAAAGGATCATCTGCTCATTAACTAAGGCTCAAGTACACTCACGTCGAACCCTTTGATAGGGGTCTGCTCTGTAAGTCTGGGGCGTTTATGATTGATATTACTCGGAATAGAAAGTATGAGTCGACTGCTGCATGTTCGACTATATATCTCTGTATTTAGGCATTTTAATTTCCTCTACCGAACAGAGAGTATGAAGATCGCCACAATGCATCTTGCCACTCCTTATCGAAGGTAATACGAAGCTCGCAAGCCACACAGTAAATAGAGTTTTTTAGCTGTCGGAGTGACTGTCCAGCCGGCCCCGACTGTGTCTGTCTCCACTGCTGTCCGGAAGTGGCAATGCCGAAATCCAAAAATGACAATGAGATGGGTCGACCCACTAGAGCCATGGTTTATATGCCATAACGTTTAAAGGCGATTGCATATGGTGGTATTAAGGATAGAAGAAACCGTCTTTCCTGTGGTTCGACTGGCATTCTTTTTTGCCTGTCGTGTTACAGGATTAAAAGTCCAAGCAAGTTATACCCCTTATTCCATCCACATCAACATGACAGGCAACGTTTCAATGGTAACGGGCGCGAGCGGCTTCATCGCCAGCCACGTTGTCCAACAACTTCTTGAAAATGGCGACCAGGTCCACGCAACCGTTCGCAGTACTAAGAATAACAAGAAAATCGGACACCTCCTCGACATGCAAGAGCGATGGCCGGGCAAGCTGTATTTATTCGAAGCAGATTTGCTTGTCACTGGTTCATTTGAAGCCCCAATGAAAGGATGTTCGGTGGTGTATCATATCGCCTCGCCGTTTTTCATCGAGAACAAGATTCGCGACGGCCAGAAAGAGGTTGTTGAGCCGGCTCTGAAAGGAACGCAGCATGTGCTTGATGCAGTCGACAAATGCGAGTCCGTCAACCTGGTGGTCTTGACCTCGTCTGTCGCGGCCATCTTCGGTGATAATGCCGATGTGCTAGGAATGAAGAATAAGACGCTCTCCGCGGACTATTTTAACACGACGAGCTCGGTCACCCACAACTCCTATTCTTATTCAAAAGTGGTCGCTGAAAAAGAGGCCTGGAAATTGTACGAAGCCCAGCCAACGCCCCGGCGCTGGAAGCTAGTCACCATAAACCCGGGGCTGGTCCTGGGACCATCCTTATCCCCCACCTCCGAGTCCGGCAGTCTGGCTTTACTGGATCAGCTCTTACGCGGACAGCTCTTTCTGGGTGTGCCTGATTTGTGGTTCGCAATTGCGGATGTACGAGACGTCGCAACTGCGCATATTCGAGCGGCCCGGAATCCAGATTCTCATGGCCGCTATATTCTGGCCGACAAGACAACACATGGTTTTGTTGAGCTCGCTCGCATTATTCGGTCATTTACACAGTCCTTTACGATTCCGAAGACTACAATCCCGAATACCTTAGTACGCATGTCTGGGCCAGTACTTGGATTCAGCCAGAAGTGGCTGCGACTCAACCTCGGGATTTCCTTCAACATTGATAATTGTCCCAGTGTGAATGATTTGAATATTGTGTATAGACCACTAGAGCAGACATTGTTGGATCATTATCGGTCTTGGAAAAGTGCCCAGACAGCGTCACTCTAGTTTTTTGGCCATCCAATATCCAGAATTACTTGCTTCTCATAACAAGCTGTGAAGGCACGCATCCATTTCCCATGGCTTTTTTTTTATTTTCTATTTTTCTCGTTGTGGTTCACTTCGGCCAACTGTTCATATCCCCGGGGCATACAGTTCGGACAGGTTCCAGGTTTAGTACGATAGGTTCAGAACACCAAGAAATGGCTTAGAAGATATGTTTTTACTAAGCTAGCCTAATCATACTTATCAATAATTATAATAACATTATGGGTATATCTCTAGACTCTAGTTTTAACACTCTATTTGACCGTCAGTTGGATACTTCAAATAATTATTTATTACTAATAGGCTGGCTCGGTGCATCATTTTTATATAGCCTTTTCCCCTATAACGCTATTAGCTAGTTACTCCATATTTAGTATCTTTTATACTGAAATATATCACATAAGCTTAGTCGGAGAGGTGTTAGTTCGATGTGAACTCTCACAAGTGTTCGAAGGAGACCTAGACAGCGCCCGGAATTCCGTTCAAAATAGCAAGGAAACATGAGAACCGCGGCCTACGAGACCTTTAAGGATTTGAAACGTGTCGAGGGGTCCTCTACAAGTAGCAGTCAGTGGTGTTTAATCTTGTCCAGGGTGCTTACGAAAGAACAGCATGAAGCTGTTTTATGCGGCGGTGGTGTCCTTCGGAAAGGCCCCCCTGCAATCTGAAAGGATGCGCTAAAGTTTTTGAAAGAATACTGTAAAAGCTGGGAGCTGTATAAAAATGCCTTCCCGGACGTTTGTCCCAAGAGGGGTACGCTATCTCTCCCGACACAATTGCCATTTTCCTGAGTTTGAGAGAGTTCCCAAGTATATTCAACATCTTAGATGAGAAGCTTTATTGGGCCTTGATAAACTATCTTTATATCCTCCGTATCTGCGTCAGAATTATCCCTTTACTTACAGGTGATTTCTAATTGCTTAAATACATCCGATAGTTATTTACGCAAAAGAATCAAAGCTCATGGCGCATACGGAAGTAAGCCCGTAGCTATACGCTGGATCTGGTCCCGGAAATACCGCTTTGTTATATCAGCACTAATCCATCAACCATCGGCGGATGTAAACTTACCGTCTCTGCCCCTCCACCTAACATGCGCATCTTGAGTAGGCTCACCAAGAAAATAACTTGCACTTTGGAGAATACCACCCGCGCTTCTTGATCCGTGTACATATCGTCCATCATGAGTCGCGGGAAATCTGGCTTCAGCACTGCTGGACGGCCGATGCCGACCAGGTCGCATGCGCCGCTGTTCAGCGCGCCCTCGATTCCTTTCCGGGTCCGGAATCCTCCAGTGAGAAGGAGAATCAGGTCTGGGAACTGCTTTCTTGTATGTCTTGCAAAGTCTAGGAAGAAGGCTTCGCGGGATTCGGTACTTTGGCTTTTGCCGCGGCTGGATTCGTCGCGGACACCGCGGCCCATCATCTGTTTTTGTTAACCCTATTAGTGGGTTGATCTATATTTTCTAGAACTGGATTATTGTTTATCATTCTGTGGATGCGTACAGTTGGGTCTTCGTATGATCCACCAGATATTTCAAGGAAATCGATACCGGCGTCTGCGAAAAGACGAATTTGAGTCATTGTGTCTTCACATTCTGATGTGTTAAGATCAGCGGAGTTCAACTTGATCCCGATGCAAAAGTTTGCAGGAACGGCATTTCGAATTTGTTGGATGATCTCGAGGACAATACGCGCTCGCCGCTCTGCGCTGCCGCCATATTCATCTTGACGGATGTTGCTCTGTTCGAGTAAGCACACATATTAAGGAAACTGTAGTTCATCCGTGGGTATATCATGCTTACTCGGGGTGAGAGAAATTGCGCTATATCCAGTATCAGTCAACTGTGTACGCACGCTCATAATACCAGCATAAACTGAAGAAAGTAAAGCTTACACAAAAGGTAACCATGCGCCGCGTGAATCTCGATTCCAGAAAAGCCACAATGAGCGAGAATGCGAGCACATGTTACAAACTGGGCAGTCACGCAGTCTATTTCAGAGCGCGACATTGCCTTTGGGACCCCGAAAATAAGATCCCTGATAGCATTCGCGACCCAACCACTTCCTACATCAAGTGGCACTTCGCTTGGAGCTATCGTTCTTTCGAAGAAGCCTCGTTCTCCGGCCCCTCTCGGTGACTGCCGGCCTGGATGACATATTTGAGCGATGGCAGGGGTGCCGTGCTTTTGACAGCTTTCTGCGTATCGCCTCCATGTATCCATTGACTGGTGATCATTTTCATGAGACTCACTCGTGGCTAGATCGCCGTTGCCTCCTAGGTGACGAACATCGACCTGTACGTTTCCTTCTATGGTGTTAGATTTTAAGCCGAATTATTTCGGGGTCGTTGAATTGTACCAGTGAGAAGAGCACCCCATCCGCCGTTTGCCCATTCGCCGTAGACTCGAGATATCCTTGGGCCTGGTAGGTGGCTTCCTTCTGCTAGTCCTTCGGCCATAGCAGCCTGGACAAGGGTATTAGTTACTATAGAATCCGTAGAGTGGTCATCCGCGGTACCTTCACTAAGCGATTAGGAAAAACCAACCCACATGGTAGCCTAAGGGGTTCCTTGATAGCTGTGCTCATCCTCGAAAAACTATGTTTTGTCAATATTTATTGGATTGATTTCCCGTCCCATCCAGGCAAGCGATCCAAAATATAGTCAGTGTTGGTATTGATTCTCTCGATCTGAACCTTAGAGAGAGAAAGAAAACTGGAAAGCCTAGGATCTAAGGTACTGCCGAGGTATTCGTCGGCCATGATTATCAATTTGCTTCTGCTTTTCGGGTTCCTATCCAAACCTCATATGGCTGTGACGGATAATACGAGATTCATGCTGAGAAGATCCACTTTGGAGTGCGGACCCACCCAAGGCTTGTCAGTTATCAATTTATCACGGACATCGGACCAACAATCCATCCGCCACAAAGTTCGATGGCGCCATAAGTGGAGACTGAACTGCATCATTAGCTGAACCCTATTTTTCCCATGCTACTCCTTCTTTCCGCATGGCAGTTTTGCTCGGTCTTTATATCTTTTTTATTTCATGAAATTATGGCCGTATTTGTGCAATGGCAATAGAGCGGATTGAGCACACATTGTCGTTCTATACTACCTGAAGAAGGGAGCAAATTTTCTTCTTATTCTTCTACACAGGGTGGGTATCCTTGTATTTTGGTATGCGTCAATTGACTTTATGAAATGTAATTAGCTGGTGTCCCAATGAGATCCTGCAAGAATTTCAAAAAATTGTAGTAGAATTAGCCTGACAGAAGAACTTCCTAATTATACAGCGAAATTATATTAATCAAACACAATCACAGACTTGCCAACGCCTCCCTTCCCATCATACACTACTTGACAAGCATCCCGGACTGCCTTAATATCATTAAAACTTGCTTTCGTTCCCACAACCGTTTTCAACTTCCCGGCCTCCACCCATCCCCGAATTGAATTTAAATCAGCCGCATTTGGTTCCAAGAAGATGGATGCGTATTTGACCCCATAACGAGATGCACGAGCTACTCGGATTCGATCCATCACGTTCAGTGCAATCCGGAGAGGGAAGGGGACTGTTGCTTTATCGTTCTTGTCGGGCGACCGGCGCATAACGCTTGAATTTTGAAGAACGTCTCCAGAGGTCAATATAGAGACTGTAATAATGGCTCCTTTCGGTCGAACTAGACTCAGATATTCCATTGCACTACCCGTCGTGTCGAAGATGAAATCGACAGATCCCTTGGGGATGACTTCCTTAGGATCGGACTTTCTGTAGTCAATGACTGAAAACATTTGTGAGTCTTCTGGTAATATCAATCAGACCAGGGTCAGTGTCTACTTACTCTCGTCTACTATCCCCTCTCCCAACAGCTCTTTCACCTTGGGAACCTTCTGGGTGGAAACCGTAGTAATCACCTTGCCGGCTTTGAAGATATTTTTTGCGAGCTGGCATGCGAAAATGCCAGTTCCACCAACTGTGTCAAGGTTAATTAAGTATTTAGCCTGTGATAACCGAATAGGGACCTTACGACCAGCGGGTATGAAAACCGTCTTACCCGCGAGATCGCCTTCGTAGCCACGCAGCGCCTGCAGGGATGTCATGGCCGCTAATGGAACTGACGCGGCGTCTTCCATAGACAAATTCTTCGGCTTCAATGCGACAAAGTCTTCAGTCGATCGGGCGAGCTCGCTCCATGATCCGCGGTGGCATTCTGGTAATCGCACGAAGACCTCGTCACCGGCCTGAAACCGTGTTACCTGAGATCCAATGTTGACCACCGTGCCGGCACAGTCGTAGCCAATTTTATACGGAAAGCTGCTCATAGAAGTTAGACCAGAAAAATTGTCATGGCGATTAAGTTCGTACCTATCCTTCAGAACCATTTTCGTTGCCCCCGAGGCTTTCTTCACATCTATCGGGTTGATGCTGGCGGCATGAACCTTGATCAAGATGTCGGTGGGCTTCTCCACGACCAGCGAGGGCACATCGCCCAGCTGGTATTGGCCGGGCGCCGTATGTTCTGTAATGTAGACAGAACGCATCTTGGTTGGTAGCAGGAGAGCGAATTGCTTTGAGTCCAAACGTGTTAAGGAATGGAATGCCTGTTAAGTAAGTCAGGAAGTGGCGGTGCATCAGCCAATCGTGCCGAAAGCTTATTTGAGTCGGCGTTTTAATCTGCCCGACGGAAGCGGAGGTTAAGTTACGTTGGACCCTTTTCTTAGTCATAGGTATTGATCCCAGGAAATTCGTTTCCGAATACAAGCATTTTCACCCGATTCTCTAGCCCACCCAGCAGGCCGTGTCTGTCATCAGATGTAACTCACTGTTCGAGAATACAACGCAATCATACTCGCGACCAGCAGACAGGTGTAGTAACAAAAATGGAGAAACTTGACCCTCACTACTCCTACGAAAGACATGGATGAACGACCTCGCTCAAGCCGTTGCTTTTCTAGATTCGCTTAATCTCGCACACGGCGACCTACAACCCGAAACCATTTACTTGATCGCGATTGATTAAAACTGACAGATTTTGAAGCATGCATCGCCCCGATTTGCCTTGTCTATAACGTTCTAGAATACTAAAGAGCAATTGCTCTGCTTAGAGATTATAGGCGATTTATCGCATCTGTAGTAAGTATACGCGTCAAGTAAAATTTGTGATCAAAAAGGCAAGCAAAAGTCCAACAAAACCACCCAACCAGTAGGAAAAACCTACCTACAGTTTATTCACATTTCTTAACACCTCCTCCATCTCGTCCGCTGCCTTCTCATAGACTCTTGACCGAAGCGTTTTCTCATGCTCCGTCTTACCCAAATGGTCCCAATAGTGCGGCACATTCTCGACCACTTCACACTCAACATGCTTTCCCGCGGCTTCGAATTGAGCAGCCGCCGCTTTCCCTTCCGCCAACAAGGGGTCTAAGCCAGCAAGTTTGACATATATGTGATTCGGCAACGCCCTGCTCATCATCTCCAACGGGGCTAGTCCTGGCGAAATCCAGATCTGGCTTTTATCGATTGTATCGGGCAAGTTCCAGAAATACGCGCGGTCAAAGATATCGCCTATCAATTTGGACGAGGAGGCGGGTTTCTTTTTCAAAGCCATAAATGCCGGGTTCGATGCTGCGCGCTGAGCACGGGTTTTCGTGAGGTCCATAGGCGGGTAGAATGCTGTTATGGCTTTGACAGTGCCTAGCGAGGCGCGATCAATCTGCGGATGTTCATGCTGGGCGAGAGCCTGCGCAAGCCAGTATTGAGACGCGAACGCCATCTGCCCACCGACGCTGAACCCCGTGATGAACGTGCGGTGTTTGTCGACTCCCATTGCTGTAGCATTCTTCCAGATGTAGAGCATGGCGTCCACGCAATCAAGTAAAGGTACCGGGTAGGCGTGCTCTGGCGCGAGGCGGTAGTTGACAGCTACCACGACGGCTCTACCGCGCTGCGTGACTGTCTCGATGAAGCGTTCGTCATGGCGCGCGTGGCCTACGCACCATCCGCCTCCGTGTAGTACGATCACTACAGGGTAGGGGGCTTCTCCTTTCTCCGTGGAGGACTGGTTGTATCCGGGAGGGTGGTAGATGTGTAGGTCGAAATTGCCCGGGGAGGCGGACAGGGTGGAGGGGATGGATATTTGGGAGGTCGGGGTAATTGTTGAAACTGGATGTCTTTTGCGATCTAGCCAGGCTAGAAGTCGAGTTAGCCATCGAAGGATGCGTAGTTTGGTGTGGAATGCGAGGGATTCGAATGCCATTGCGGTGGGAGGTTTGTTCTTTGTTTCCTTGGTTTAGGTGGGGGGGGGGGAATAGAGTAGAATGTCTGTATCAGGTTCGGATGGCTAGATTTATCGTCCATACTACGTACCTACGCCCACCACATGGGAACAGTAAGCATCTTGTACCGAGATAGAGATCCGAGAAATGCAGGTGATTGCAATAGAACTAGTTGGTCCACCTACTTAGGGGTGAAGAGCAGTCGGGCGAACAATCTCTCCGCCCACAGACCCACTACCGGTATCCATGGGGCTTGTCAAGCCGGAACTAAATTCATCAGTAATGTAATGCCACTGCAGAACTTTAATCTTCTTGCAATGCTTTAACCAAGCCTACTTCACATGAAGCTATCACCGTGGCCGGACTGGTGAATATCAGTCAACCTGTAGTATCTCATACACCAAACACCGAGAGTCCAGAGAATATGGTATCCCTTGAAGCTGTCCGCGCTCACAACAGCAATTTAGAAGATCTCGGCACGGGACTCGTTGCTGTATTTGGTGCGTTCAACCCCTCTTGAGACGCTGTAGCTGATGTTCCAGTCGGTGGTACGAGTGGAATTGGACTCTACGCTGCGCGTGAATTCGTCCGCCATACTTTATCTCCGACAGTCTATCTAGTTGGTCGCAACGAGATTCGCGCAACAGAGATCATTGACGACTTGAAGTCGCTGAATCTGAGCTCCCAGATTAGATTTCTCAAAGCGGACGTATCGCTATTGAAGGAGGTGGACTCGACATGTGCCGTGATTCGAAGCCAGGTCAACCATGTCAACGTGTTATTCCTCAGCTGCGGTATTTTTACGCTCAACCGTAGTAGAGAAGGTGGGTCTGAGAATCGAGTCGTCCCTAGACCTTAAATAGTTACCTTCACAATCTAATCTAATTCGCCATACATACAGACACTGCGGAAGGCCTCGACAAAAAGCTCAGTCTCCATTACTACGCTCGCATGCGCTTCATCCACAACCTAATGCCGCAGTTGACCCGCGCCAGCTGTATCCTTGGTTCTGAGGGTAGTCGTAACCTCTCCCGGGTTATATCCGTTCTAGGCGGTGGCCACGAAACAGAGCTATATCTAGACGATCTCGACCTGCAGAACCACTACGGGGTCGAGAATTGCGATATCCACGCAACAACCATGACATCCTTAACGGTCGAAGAGTTTGCGTCGCGGTATCCGTCGACGATATTTATCCACACGTATCCTGGGATTGTGAATTCGGGGATCTCTCGCGAATCGGGCCGATTCGTAGGCTGCATTGTCAAGGCCGTGATGTTTCTAGGTCGGCCGTGGATGTTGTCGGAGAAGGAGAGCGGCGAGCGGAGTCTTTTTGCGGCAACGAGTAGAGAGATCTCTACGTCTGCGAAGAGTACCACTGGAGATGGCAAAAGGAATGCTATGATACTGAACTGGGACGGGTCTGAGGTGGGCAATCGAAGGCTCCTCGAAGAGTATCGGAAAAAGGGTGTTGGTGATATGGTGTGGAAGCATACGGAGGAGATTTTTCTGAAGGTTTCCAAGGTTCCTTCTTGAAACTATGGACATCGGTAAGCGAAAGGTGCTGGTAAAGAGTATTTCATAGTCAATATTTGACAGGCACTGCCTGCTAGGTGGCCTAGAAAATCGGTCAGAAACGTTTCGTATTCTCTATCTACGAGTCCTGCGGTGGGCTCAGATTTTCAGTCGCCCAGTGTGGGTTATCTGATGCACTGGCTACATGCAACCTAGCGCCGCAGCCATACAACCGAGCTCGAACAATATTTGAATTACTGTCATAACGGTCAGGCAGGATGACGTGCACCCGAGATATGCAGAAATGCACGTTGCAGGGAATTATAGCTGTAATTGCAACTACATGCATACAATTACCGCTCGATATACAGGATGTGGCAAATCTCGGACGATTTGGGCTTAGATTATCAGCCCCTGAAGGCAAATTGTTCTCGGTCCTCGGTGATAATGCGAATTATGCGGATTATGCTTTCTACGGTCCCAGCCGGGGCGGCGGGATAACATTGCTCCCGTTGGGTATGTTCGGTTCGATATTCGTCCGAAGCAGCCAGACATAATCATCACTGGAAGGTATAACCCTACTGCCGAGGCAACTTTCTACACTTCTGGGCTCCCGAAACGCTTGCGATTGGATAATATATAACAATGGGACTCAATACAAGCATCTTCAATCACCAGATCGGATGGTTACCCAAATATGCCAGACGCAAGTCCTATCCACGCTAGCTCTCTTCCCTCTTACAGCCAAGTCGCTTGCATTGGGGCCGGAGCAAGTGGCATTGCGCTGGGAGCCACGCTGAAAAGATGGTATGGCTTAGAGGACATCCAATACTTCGAGCGCCAGGTCGACTGTGGTGGAACGTGGCATATCAATACCTACCCCGGTACGAGAATGATTATTTCTCAACCCGCTTCCGCCGTGACGATACTGATTGTTCGTAGGTTGTGCATGCGATGTGCCTAGTGCCTTATACAGCTTCTCATTTGCGCCGAACGCTCGCTGGAGCAAGCTGATGCCCTCGCAGAAAGAGATCAAGTCATATCAGGATGGCGTTGTTGCCGATTATGGACTGAGACAGAAAATGAATTTCTGCACAGAGGTCAAACAGTGTATATGGCGTGAAGATGCATCGCGATGGCTTCTGTTGCTGCGGAACGTCGATACTGGGGCAGAATGGGCACACGAATGCCAGGTCCTTTTTTCCGCTACAGGTCACTTTGCGCAGCCGCGATCGTGCAATTTCCCTGGATCTTCATCATTCGAAGGTGCCATGTTCCATTCGGCGCAATGGGACCACAGCGTCAGTCTAAAGGGCAAGAGGGTCGTGGTTATTGGAAATGGATGTGAGCTGCACTAAAACTGCTTTACCGGGGGTCTTCTCTCATTTTCCTTACGTCAATGTAGGCACCGCAGCGCAGATTGTACCTGCTCTCGTCAAGCAGACGAAGCATTTGACGCAGATTATTCGATCCCAACACTGGATCTTCCCTGCGACCAATTTCACCTACCCCAAGGTTTTGCAGTGGATCTTCCAGTACGTTCCTTTCGCAATGAAACTCCATCGATTGCATATTTTCCTGCTGGCTGAGAATGGCTTTCGCCTGTTTCCAATGACAGCTCGTGCCGCAAGGCTACGACAGAAGCGCAGAAGGGAGGTCGAAAAATATATGAGAGATACCGCGCCAGCCAAGTACAACGATATCCTGATTCCGGACTTCGAGGTTGGATGCAAGGTGCGTTAGACTCGATGAAGCTGCAAGACCTAGACACTGACATTGATTTTATTAGCGACGAATTTTCAATGACGGATATCTCGAATCCCTTCACAGTGCCAATCTTGATCTCACAACGGCCAAAATTCTTGAGATCGTTCCAGAAGGCGTGCGAACTTCCGACGGAGTCATTCCTGCCGACGTCATTGTCTTAGCAACGGGTTTCGAAACAAACCAATTCACGCCCTTCATGGACATCATGGGCCGCGATAGAAGCCTGAATGACCACTGGAAGAGATATGATGGGCCCGAAGCTTATAATAGCTCTGCCATGAGTGGCTTCCCAAACTTCTTCATGCTATTCGGGCCCAACGCAGGGACTGGCCATACTTCGGCATTGATGGCTGCAGAAAAGTAAGCGCACTGATTCGCGGACTTGATTACCAACTAATAACACTGAAGCTCCGTCAACTACGCACTCCGTGTCCTTAAGCCAGTCTTCGATAAACGAGCAGACGCCGTCGAGCTTTCTCCGACTGCGGAAGACGAGTATTCCAAGGCGGTTCAAGGTGCCTTACAAAAGCGAGTTTGGAATGCTGGTTGTCAATCAGTAAGTTGCTTTCTCTTCCATCATCGTGTGTTCACGGGACTTACAGTATATCTAACTCTGTGTTAAGTGGTATATAAATGAGAAGAATTGGAATGCGATGGCTTATCCTTGGACTCAAGCCTATTTCTGGTACAGGAGTTTATTTCCAATCAAATCCCATTGGATTAAGAAGGTACGTTATACGTCTCAATATTTACCGGTGGAAAGGACCACAAATTAATGCTTTTCTAGACACGGCCAGGTGGCGCAAAGTCCGGGACCAGCATATATTGGCTGAGCTTGCCGTTTATGCTTGGGTTGGGCGTCTCCTTGGCCTACAAGGAGATACTTTTGGCTGCTGTCCCCAGGAGCCTGGAATTTGGCAACAAGATACTCTCGTTCATTCATGGATGTGCATCTGATATGCTATCCAGACATTAGAGTGGAAGATGGGCTGTTGTCTGTGTTGAGAACTTGGATCATTCAGTATAGAATTTGAAAATAGATTATTATATTAGAATTGTTTCAAGTCCCAGTTGTGTGGTGGTTTTCCACCACCGAGATACATTACGCCTGCTAGTCACGACCCACTTAGAACCTTAACTACCTTTTTCGCCGTCTCCTTCGCCGACCCAGGGTTCTGCCCCGTCACCAAGTTACCGTCGTTCACAGCATAGGAGATAAATGGCAGTGTCGCCTTCATATAGCGGGCACCGCGCTTCTTCAGCTCTTCCTCCACATTGTAGGGCACCAGCTTATTCACGCGCGCCAGCAATTCCTCCCTCCACGAGAACCCCGTCAACTTGCGCCCAGCCACCAAGTACGACCCGTCAGAAAGCGTGGTGTTCAATAGGCCGCAGCATCCATGACACACCGAGGCCACGACCCCGCCGCGCTCGAAAATCTCCCGCGTGATGCGCTGTAGGCCTTCGCTGTCTTTGAAATCGTACATCACCCCGTGGCCCCCCGTGAAGTAGATCGCGTCGAAATCGGCCGACTTGATTTGCTCGGGGCTGAATGTGTTCTGGAGCAACACCATCCGTTCCACGTCCGCTTGCCACGTTTTCGCTGTCCTGTCGACATTAGGAAACTTCAGAGACCGAGGCTCAAGGGGGCAGTGGCCGCCCGCTGGGCTGACGATGGTTTGTGTATATCCGCTCGCCTCGAAGACATCCCATGCGTGTGTGAGCTCAGTCAACCACAGACCTGTTGGGTGGGATGGATCGTCGTAGTGCCCGACGTTGGTGACGACGTGTAAGATACGCTTGGGTCTTGACATTCCTTATGATGTAGAAAACTGTGTGTAGGAATTGTGTTTACGGAGGTGAAGACGTTGGAGACTGAAACAGATCTTTTTATATTCAAGATTAAGGGTGTGAAGGTTCGAAGGGTTATACAGTATATTCATGACACCATGACGTCCTTTGGTTTGGATCCACGGAACAGTATTAGTCGAACCACAGAAACCTTGTTTTATGGGTCGAAGTCGGGGGAATAACTCCCCGACCGGCGGATCCTCTTCTTCGCGTCTCCACTTCAGATAGTTGGCTCGTCTTTTGCTGGACGAGTTTGTTCCTAAGGGGAGCTCTGGGACTTCACGGAATCCAGAAATGGTCGACTGAACCAAGCCACTTCAGTAACTAAGTAAAGCATGGGCCATTGACTGTAGAGTGATTTTTTAATTCTATTTCATATCGGAACTTGTGTAGTTACTACCTACAGAGCCCCATACAGAACTCCATGATCTATCGATTTGATCCCTTTACTCAAAACTTCAACAAGGCCTTCCCCTTGTTCTTGCCCTCGAAGATCCCCATCAGCCCCTCCGCAGCGTTCTCAACGCCAACAGTTTCATGGAAGAGACACTTGATCGAGCCGTCCTTGATCCATCTCTGCACATTCGCCTGATGCTCCATGAAATATGCAGGACCGAACTCAGCATCCGCCACAATAAAGCCCTGCATGTACAAGCGCTTCGTGATCACGGCATGGATATTCTTAACCAGGTACGGCTCCCCACTGACGTCCGAAATCATTCCACACGCCACCACGCGTCCAAAATCATTTAAGGCATCAAGCGCCGCCTCAAGATGGTCGCCGCCGACATTGTCATAGTAGATGTTGATGCCTTCTGGCGCCAGCCGTGCCAACGCCTCGCGGGGCTTCTCGCGTTTGTAGTTGAACCCTGCGTCAAAGCCTAGCTCGTTCAGGATATACGCGAGCTTTTCATGGGACCCAACACTCCCGATCACTCGGAGGCCTTCGCGCTTGGCCAGCTGTCCTACAAGCTGTCCCACGGCTCCACTTGCCGCAGAGACGAATATCGTCTCGCCGCGCTTGGGCTTCCCGATCTTGTACAGTGACGAGTAGGCCGTAAGTCCGGGCATTCCTAGCGGGCCTAGGAACACGCGCACGTCTTCTAACCCGAGGGGATTCTCCAGGGGCCGCACGCGGCTGATGGATGTCTCCTCGACGGCGACGTATTCCTGGATAGGTAGTTCTCCGAAAACAAGCTGGCCCTCTTGGTAGGCTGGGTTGTTAGTCTTGAGAACCTTGCCGATGGCGAAGGTGTCAACGGGCGTGCCGAGCTTGTATGCTGGTACATATGATTTTCGTTCGGCGCCGCGCATGCGGCCTCGCATGTAGGGGTCGAAACTTGCGTAGAGGGACTGCACCAGGATGCCATTGGCTGGGGCGCTGTTGAGGTCGCACTGAGTGACTGGCTCGGTGGCGAGGTCTTCTCCTGGGACTGGGAGGGAGCCAGTAGGGACTTTTTTGAAGATTAGGGCTCTGTTAAGAGACATTGTCGTCGGTTGTGGATGTAGGACTTTAGAAAAGAGAAGGGTAGATCTCGGTTCTTGAGAGAGAGGGATCGCTCACGAGCTGATATCAAATAGTTGGGGAGATTTTGAGACAACCACCGAGTGCATTTGCTGGTCAGTCGCTTGTATTATATACTACAGATCTGTTTCTATTGTGCTGGCATTGGAGGACCATAATAAACGGAGATACGTTAAGGGAATATCCACATTCTAACGTGGAGACATTCATGCGTCGGATGAATTTAAAATACCTCGCCGTCGGGCAAGTCTCATGGGTGCTTGGGTATTGGGTTCATACTTGGGGAGTTGACGAAATTAGGGCCGATACAAAGTGGAGATTGTTAACCTTGGGGCGTTGGTGGAACTACCTGGTAACGGATAGTTTGTTGCTCCGAACATCGAATAACAGGTAGACGCCACCGGAAACTTTGCCTTTGCCGGCAATAATAACTGATTATCCGTTCCATAAAATTATACCCACATAATCTCAGTACCGACTGTGACGGAGGAACGAGGACACGAAAGCTGTTTACACGAAAGCTGTTTCTTAACACCTCTCGTCACCCTTTGAAATCAACATTTTAGGACAGCTGCGGTTTCTGACTGTCTTCTTTGAATACAAGGCCAACGGTTAAGATTTTCCAATGAATTTGTCTGGTGTATGATTTGGCCGTTCATAATAGCTAAAAGAGCAGAAAATAGTTGAGTACGCGGGCAGCAAACCAACAGACCAGAATGATAGTTTGGCAAGACGCTTTTACTCCTATACACCAAAGCTTTCTAGTAATCTTATTGGCGCAGAAATATGTCCTACATTGATCTAGGAAAGCTCGCAACTTTACGTCGTAGATGTGCTGAGATTATGCTTCGCGTCTTGATAAGGAAAGTGACATCTCACCGCAAGTCTGAAGAGTTAGTATCCTCTCCCACTTGATTCGGTTATAGGTAAAAATAGCTTTAGCGGGGCTGATGTTCATTGCATTGGACATGTTTCTACTGCGGTACACTGGACGCATTACTGTGCGAGTCCAGTCGCCATGAAAAGAACTAGTACGCTTCCAGCTAGTTATATGAATTCTTCAGGGAGATAGTATATAATGCTTAGCATATTCTCAAAGTCTACTCAAGTATAATACCTTTAGTTGTCTTTTCTCCCAATGCCCGGCTACAGTAATTGGGATCTGCATTAATAAATGCCTCCACTGGATCTAACTACAAGCATATTGTAGCCGGCCACTCGAACAATTAAAGGAGTGACTAAAGTATACATTAAGGCTGACAGGTACGGCTTGAAAACTCGCGATAACTCACACTAGATGCATTTCAAGGGTAGCTTAAGTTGAAGTATCGAATCTCGGTGTCATTATACCGGCGACTCTCGCGTCGTGTGCAAAGCAGGGCCATGCTGCTCCACAGGATCCATTGTAGATACCTTATCTGCATTGCACCACATTATCAGAGGACTTAGAATATTGTTACGTCATATATTCTTTGTAGAAGCCTTGAATATAAATCTGAAGACTAGGAGACAGAAACTTATTGACCAAAAAGGGTTCAGGTTGCTGGATACACTTTTACTAGCAGAATCTAACATCTCATCTGTGCTAGATCATGGCTTCAGCGCCCACGAATGTGGCATTATGGTGTGTGTGCCTTGACGGCTACAAAGGATTTCCTTCTAAAGGCGGCAGACTAATATTCTTACCATCGCCCTTTGTCATTTCTATAGCCTCCAAGTCAATCCCATGCAACAGGCGTATCTGATTGACGGTATCTCTGTTAGCTTATATGTAATCCTCCAATGCGTTCAACATGCGGGGATCAAAGATGGTAGTGATGGGCTATAATCGACCACTAGATGCTCACTCATATTAATAGCACATCCCCGTATTGCTACTTTGCATTGACTGATTTGTTATAAACATTGGCCCCGCAGCTTCTACAGAAAAAGATCATATAGTGTGCGTAGCGAACCAATATTCCTGTATCATATAGCCCACTTATCTCAGTAATTAATGATATATTAGGTAGAACGAAGCATTAATCACTGCAAGGATGTTATAAAAGCTGACTCATACTGTAAGTAATTCTGTTTCTTGAATTTCCATATCATCTGCAAAAGCCAGCAAGCTGCCTGCAATGTGACAATAGCTGCCTCTATAGGTTTTTGGTTTAGTAACTAATTCTTTTCGAGAAATATCCTTATTCCATGGAGATGGACAATTATATGCTTACTGGGTTCGCCTTGTACCAATATACATACAATCACAAGAGATTACAGTCAATTGCGACAGCGGGGACGGAAACCTTGCGGAGAAGCGTACAGCCCTGCAATGAGAGCTAAATAATTAAATATAGAAATAAAAATTATATTATTATATTTCTCATGCAAAGCTTTATTAAATAATATTATTTATAAATTTATCAGACATCATCTGACCATTGTCCCGTTATGAAGATTTCCCTACTAGATTATTGATTTCCATAATAAAACTATTTATTCTGAATTTCTGATACATTTAATTATTTATTAAAAAATATATAAATAGCTAGATTAGACGAAAATCAATTTAACTACATTCTAAATAAGTATAATCAATGAATGTTGATATTAAAAATATTTAGAATAATTAATTGTACTAATTATAGTGTTGATTATAGCCAGGTATAAGATTTCTCTTAATCTAATTATTAACCTGACAGAATGTATAAACCTTGCTATTAACCTGACCTGACCTGGCCTGGCTGTTTGCCACTCTATAATAGACTGAAGAACATAGTAACGCTACACATATACTCAATGATTTAGAAACCCCATATAATGTACTTAATCCAATAGCCCGCTATTGTGATCTCTGTGTTGCTATCTTCTCAAACTCTTTAACTAGTACCCAATTTCTAACCCGTCTCTCCAATCACGCTCCAAACAAGTGCAAATGACTGCTTAAGAGGCTTTGGACCATTACCCAACAAGGCATTTTGAAGAATCACACGAATAGTAGCTCTTGTTTCTTTTTTCAACCCTGACCAGATAACCTGCTCGGTATTGTTGATGTCATCTCGGAGGAGATAATCGTGTTCAGTCGAATTTCCAAACCGATCGTCAACCCCAATAGTCACGCACAGATTAAGAATATGTTGCAAAGCCTCTCCTCCCGGGTCAGAATAGACCATAGTAGCCTTTAGAGTTAGTTTCGAGGCATCCTCCGACGGTAGATACTTCGACAACGGGATGACAACTGTATACACGTCCGAATCATCTTCATCATATACCTCACCCTCAACAAACTCGCGATTTGTGCTTGTATCTCCACCAGGAATAATGATTGAGTCAGCAAGGCTTACACGACCAAAGCCCTGCTGACTGCGAGGAACATTTCCTTCAAGTAATGTTGCTCCGTTGATTAACATGGCCTTGATTAAAGCTGCAGTTGGATTAGCTTTCTTGCATGCAGTAATCAAGATCTGTCGTAATACTGCCACGCATCCTGCCACTTGACCAGTAGCCATACTAGTACCAGATAAATATCTCCAGAGCGGAAGTTCAGCTGGTCCATAATCTGTATATCCCTCTTTTCCCAAAGCCCTAGGATCTCGTGATGCCGCAGACAGTACCATTCCACCAGGAGCTACCACATCCGGCTTGCTGCGATATTCTAATGTTGGTCCGTGGCTGCTGAATGGAGAGATAGAGCTTAATGTCCACCTGACATTTCCCCTGGGGCTATACTGGGTTCCAAGATCATTATATGAACTTGTTCTATTCTGACAAGAGCCGACTGTGATAACGTTTTTGGATGCCGCAACGCCACCAATATGGCCCGGCCACGATGTGTTGCCGCTTTGGAGTGGTTCCATTCCGAAGTTTCCCGCAGCAAAACAAACACACATGTCTGGGTGCTCGTAAATGAACTGATCAATATCCTTTGATTGCGAGTTGTATGGTTTTTGTCCGGGTTGTATACCCTTTTTACCGTCTGAGTTCGTGACCGCTGATTTCCACCGAGGGCTCCAAGAGTTGTTATGCACACGAGAGGCATGGGTGAAGTAAGATTGCTGGAGGAGTGTATTCATGTTGGCAATAATTTGACCCTGCTCGTCGTCTATTGACTGCACAACCAATTTAGAGTTTGGAGCAGTTCCTCTTATATTCCCTTCCCTACACTGCCCGTTTCCAAGTATAGTGCCGCAGACATGTGTTCCATGCCCATTTCTGTCATTAGTTTGCCCTTCCCTGTTAACAGCAACCAGCTTCGAAACACGTGTGCCAAATGCAGGGTGCACGTCCTGTAGACTTCCTTTGTCAAATCCGGAATCAGCAACAGTGATTATCTGGTCATCACCCTCATATTGCGTGTTGTTGGGCAACTTGTTTACTCCTATGGTCTCTCTCGCTGTGTAAATGTTGTAATCCAGGTCAACTACCTCGCGGATAGCGGCGACACTCTCGAATGATGCAATTTGCATCAAGTCATTTTGCTTTATTTCCATCCGGATTACTGATTGGTTATCTTCAATCGACATTGACTGAGTTGGAATACTGGTCACCGTACTGATTTCCTCGGAAACCTTTTCCGCTGGCATATCTATTTCGCTGCGCAAGAATATTTGCACCTGCCGTGTATCGATCCCTTCATCCCCAGATAGTTGCAGGCTTGACTCGATCTTGAGCTCTGAGGGGCAAGGGATGACACCGTGTACACTTTCTTGGTCATAGATGTCTTGCAGCCTTTCTTTGTCTTTGCAAAAGCACAAGTAAATGTTGTCACCATTATGCTGAAGGATTTGGACGCCAAGGGCTTCGAGCTTTGCTTTTAGACCACGCTTGAGGTAATCTCCAAGAACAAGTAAATAATGCTGAGTCGGGGAATCTTCAATGTGTTGACCGAGTCTTTCGTTCTGTTTATAGCATTCCTCTTTGATCCAGGCAGCATCGAGCTCATTCCCATTGATCCGAGCCTTTGACTGCGCCATTTCGGCTGTAGGTTCGAATTTTAAAAATGAGGATAGATATAAAGATGGTATAATCAAGCACAGATGGGATTCCTCGTCTTGTCGATGTTAGTGAAGGGTTAAAGGCCCTTAGGCAAGACTGGCCCCAAATTTGCCTGGTATATATAGTTCATAGCACCTCGGTTCTCTCAGAAGACGTTGTACAAATTCTGTTATGTAGGTATTGATTTCCATGTACTCAGGCATCCATTGAGGTAGGAGTGCCCAAACTGAGGTCATAGCACTGGTTTTCGACTAATGATCCTTCCACATGATCAGCCTGCACAGTCGGCCTAGTCCGCAACTCCTGGGTGCGGGGTTAGCACCTAGTCCATTGTACGGCAAAATCAGCAAGCACTCCCAGGCACTGCTGTGCTGTCAATCAATTACGCATACCCGCATAATTAGTAACTTGCCTTTTGTTATTTGGCACACAAATTCCAAAAGTCATTGATTTGTAAGAGAACGAGCCGTATTTCATATCCATAGAGCATCTGTGGTCAGTGGTTGGAACAAATTCAGTAATGGAGATACTGATCTTCCAATCACGGCTTAGAGTTCAAGTCTCGAATATCAAATACTAAATCTGTTATGGTACTAAAGATCACCTTCGCACGCAGTGTAATGAGCCTGGGTGGACTGGCTCGGTGAAGTATCCGAAGGAAGCGAATTGCTAGCTGCGCGAGTAACTTACGGCTACGCATGCAATACCAAATATACACATCCGAGCACAGGGAGTGTAGAGCATGAATGTAGATTCTGCTTAGCGTGTTACATGATTCATGGTCATGATTTTCGAAAAAAAAAAAAATCAATGATTTTTTCTAAATCAGCTAACAATTATCATGGCGAGCAGTTACTCAAAGAAAGGATCATAATTGGTAATGTTAGAGGAGGTTCTAACCTTCCATTGGATTTCATATGGCCGCCCAATCTCCGGCATCTCCGGCAACTTTGGCTTGGTCTATTGGCCAAGGTTACAGTTGACTCTGGTAGTAGTCATATCCACAATGAACTCTAGTGTTCTCACTGGTCACTCAGGCATATCCCAGGTTATTAAGACGTCCTTTTTGAGCAATATCTGATGTCTCTAGTAGTGATTGGAGTGAACATTGACTGGTAGATTCTATGGCCACATAGCAACTGAACATAGTCAACGTCAGTAATTGGGTAATTAATGCAGATCACGATGCGGGCCCTGCCTGATTGTCTGGGCTGCATAAAACTAGTCTATAGCTTCTCATTCTTGGACTAGGGGTGTCTATCAGGGAAAAATTGGCCCCAGCAAAGGAATGATCATCTGCCTCCGTAATAATCAGAGATATTTCCCAAAGGGTCCAGTAAAGCTCTAGAGGCGGGTTCTCTGCAGAGCACTGTACAACTGATTAATCCAATATGATTTTTCTCCTTTCCCGACCCACCCCCATCATTCTGGCTTACAATGTGGAAATTTAGACCTACTCTGATCCATACTAACGTAGCTACAGGCTCCGGCTTCACGGGGTTAAGGATCATATTTCCTCTATACTCGATATATCAGAGATAGCGGCAATACAATAGCTGGTATAAAATCACTCACCCCGCCAATAGGACTTCTTATAGTTTGTCGGAGAAGGATGTCCCAACAACTGGACGTGTGGACGATTTTCACCTATTGACATAATTCAGCTACCAGAATAAGTACCAACAGCCCAGGGAAAGTGGGTGGGTGCGTGTACACGTAGTACACATGGTGATCAATCGGTCCTGTAGCTTTCAAGCATGCATAAGCTAATACGATAGACAAGATTTGTATTATATCTGTATCAATACGTGCGTTATTATGTTAGACAATGCCATTAGGGATAATAAGATACATAATGTCTTATAGCAGTGCAGGTGGCTACTGTTCCGTGACTTCCGGCCTCTGTGATTGGACGCATTTAGACGGGAATAAGTGGCTAGACACTTCGGCTCGCAGAGGATTAGTAAACCGATCGAGGTGAACATTCCAATCGATCTCCCATCTCTATGACAGGAGAATTCAGCTATTAGTTGCATAGCTGGAAGCGGTCATAAGATAGCCAGGCGTTGTACCCCGCAAACAACAAGCTCTTATATCTAATCGATCTATGGGCTAGAAAGACCGTGACAACGGTCAAAAATGTATAGTAACCATTTACGAGGATGAGACCACTGGAAGTTTGAGACCGCATTACTGCAGCTTAGTGGATGACAGTCTGATATGCACGGATATTTGGCGACAATGGATTTACTACCAGATGTTGCTCTGCAGTACCTCCACAGCAAAACGCAAATTATGCTTCTGGGTAGCAGTCGTGGAGTGATTTGTTGTCATTCCGTCTGCAAGAAACAGCAATACGGCGAACAGACAGTGGCGGGGATGTCACCTACTGGCCCGATACCAGCATTGCAGACCAAGTAGATGTAGTCAGGTTATCAGAAGAAGGTTTCTACCCCTGGTCGTTACCCAAAAGTAGTTGTTGGGCCGCCAAGCACTATCATCGTCTCGAGACCATAATCGGCCCGCGCCGGATACCAATCTCCCTGGATGGCTTCAACTGCGGCGATCCGCAGAGCCCACAAGTCACATGCAATTGGTCACCAGAAAATGTCGATAGGTAGAAAAAAAAGAAAAAAAGAAAAAAGAAAAGAAAAGAAAAGAAAACAAAAGAAAGGACAAAGCAAAACTACAGAAGGCATTTTGGCAAACGGGACTTGATGGCTCACCTTGAGGTATCCGAGCTCAAGCTCCTTTTTAGTGACACCTTTAACGGAACCTGCGAAGACGATAGAGCCCAGTCACATGGATTACGTGGTGTATACCTTGCGGCGAGGATCCAGAAGCATGTCTGCCTGAATCATCCCCAATAATGCTTGACGGTAACCCGCCCCATTTGCGCGATAAGCATAGGTACGGAATCATGAACTCGCAACTGCCAATCACAAAAACTGGCGTAACAATGTGTACTGTATATCACATGCAGATTAATCAGTGGAATGAAAACCCCTACAGCCAGGTGGCGATCTACACATGTGTAGTATGCTCACTATCCATCTAGGGGCTCTATTGGACTTTGCGAACATCACAAGATCAACGGGGAGAAGATGCAGTGGGTAGATGCCTTGATAATGCATCCTACCATGGTGCATTGGCCCTTATAGCAAGCGCGTGTTTACTCATACGTGGCGTTATGCTGCCGATCAATTCAAATTTAATTCATATTCTTATACCTGATCGAGCCCGCTAAGTAATTATGCTGCCGATGGGTTCACGATATATAAGGACATACCCAGCGGGTGACATATCCTGAACACAGCCCTACTAGTGATTTTGTGTGTTCTCTCCGCATTTCCATCTGAGCTGTTTTGTTAATTTTTTTTTTTTTTTTTTTTCTCATAAGTCTGATCGGTCACGAGCATTAGCATTGACTGGGAAACCTTACTACGTCTGAAAACGGATCACTCGTCAACTAGTCCGCTACTGAGCCAACAATATGGCTGACCCTCTTGAGTTTAATAACCCTTTCTGGGAAGCCCTACCGGAAGGCGACATTGGCTACGCCGACGCACCTATATCACCCTCCGACATCTCGGTCGGCACAGCCACGCTCGGCATAGTAGGCCAGGGAACCATAGCTGTGAAATCGAGAGCTACACAGAAGCTGGAGTTCTGCATTTCAAACGTTGTCGGATCTCCCAAGTTCTGGTTGAATATAACCCGGGACACCTGTACGTTCAGTAAAGGGGAACCAAATGGTCAGAGAACCCCCTATGTGTCTGAGTGCCTGAGACCTGAAGCCGTGCCATATTTACCGGAGGCGGCACCGCCCGATGGGGTGACTCACTGGCTCTCTATCGATAAAAGTAATTGCAGAATGCGTTATGGGAAATACTATACCTGCAATGCTTTGACAATTAAGCAGGTTTCGCTGAACGAGGACGGCCCATTGTTGCAAAAGTTGACAACTGTTTCGGTTAATGATGAAGTTTCGGTAAGTGCTCTAGGTCCTATCAGCTGAGACTCAGAAAATAATGACTATCTATCCCATATGAAATATATGCTGACCATGGTTGTACAGCCTGTTACCATCAAGCGTTTCCCGCTTCCAGTTACAGAGGATCTCCCACCGATTGTGGTCAGCAACGAATCAATCTGCCTACGGGACTTGGATCTTGCCAGGGTGACTACTTGGGCGAATCTGCCCCGAGCGTGTCAGACTCTGTACCACAATATCGTCGGACAAGGCATAACACTCAAGACGGACGATTTTCAAGACCTACCGGAGGTTATACATAAGAGCGTTACAACGCGGGACTATTGGGGATACAATAAGCTCAGAATGAAGTGTAACAACCCAGACAACCCCAACCCCGCAGAGTTTCTATTGAAATATCTCCGAGTTACCATAGGGTCAAGCAAGGTTCGTCTTCATGGCCTCTGGTATAAAAAAAAGTTTCATCCATCCTAAACAAATGACTAACACACCATCTGCTTAGGGTAATTCCCCCGGCATTCCCTACGTAATGGAGGTCTGGCCCCCTAAACACCGGTCTGTGATTCACGACCATGGCAACGCATGTGCGGTCATTCGCGTACTCTCGGGTACGATTAATTGTACCTGGTATGACTCGCTTGACACTCAAAACAGACCAACTCAGTTGGGTAATACCACTGAGTTCAAGGAAGGCCAAGTCACTTGGCTAGGAGAGAACCATTACCAGGTCCACTCACTGGAAAACAATACAACGCAGACTTGCATCACCTTACAGTGCTATGCGTTCGCGGAGAATAACAATATACATGACGAGAATTTTTGGTATATTGACGAAGTTGGGGGCGAAAAGAGGGCCTGGCCCCCTACCAGTGATTGTACTTTTGCAGACTTCTACGAAATTATGAAGTCCGAGAAGGACCAAGTTCCGGGCGATAGGGCTGCATAAAGCTGTCATCAGGCGCAGTGTGTTGATCTTAAGGTCGTGGTGATGGACAACGGCATTCTGGCACAGTCATACCTACGTCTTCAAAGCTTTTTCTTCCTGGAAATATATACCTGTCTAAAATGTCACGCCAAATGCAGTATTTGGCTATATAAAACCCCAAACCGTAGCATTAAGCTGCACTATTTACCATATGAGCCACTGCAGGAGGCTTCTGTTAAGTGGTTCGCCTATATATCTTTTTAATAAATTTCAGCCAGATAGTAGCTTTCTATTAATCTGGCTGCTAATACGATACAATGCAGAATTTTTACTGTTTAAACCGACCTGACTTGGGTGTTAGCTACCCTAGCCGTTGCCTATGTAGTTCATATCATACTTCAATAACCAGAGAGTGGAACTGATGACATCTATATCCAGACATAACGTGTTGATAAAAACGTGAATATAGAAGTCTAGTATGTTTCTTTTCCTTAGTCTAATGCTGACCTTTATGAGAGCTCGTTGCTAGCTGTTGGAAATCGATAGGATAGTTGTCCCGATGGCGTCATCCTTTCATCAAATATTTCTCCCCTGTCATTGCTTGTATAATTTCATGGTTAATGATTTATACTTAATGTAAAGCAGCCCCAAACAAAAGAAAGGAGATTGTGGAACAGATGGTGGAGCGAAGATAAAATTACAAAATCGGCAATAATTTCGGCTAGAACCGACTCGCTTATGGATGAGCCTGTGGGTCCAATTCCACCAATTGCACGAAACTGCTTCTTTGGGGCTTTTTTTTCCCCCCATAATCGACGGAGTACGAGACTGTTTTGTTAATATGGCTCTTGCTCAATGGTTGCTGGGATCCAAATGCGGCACCTCCGCTAGGCGTGTTCCGTTTGCCATAGGTTGAATGGTCGCTGGTATTGCCCAGGACTTTCGGGAAGAGATGCACGAGCATAGCACGGAATGTGGGCAGACAGGCGCACATGACGGCGATTTGGGTCTCCAGGACCGACCAATGAACGATGGGTTGGAGTTGTTCTGTACTTCTGAATTAGTAGGTATTGGTCAGGGGCGTGGACCCGGGACGAACCAGTGAGGTTGGTGTTCCAGCGGTTGTACCAGAAAACGACGACACGAATGATTGCCACTGCTGTCAATCTGAGGAGGGTTAGCAGATACGGCAACAGCGAGAGAGACAATATGTACACTAGACCCATGGCGAACATGACACTGACTCCCAACTTTTTGCGAGCAGACAAGTTGAGCTTGGTCACTTCATAAACCGGCATGAGCACCATGATTATATCGACGGCGATGTTAACAAAAGCGTTGGCGAACGTGACAGCAATGAAGTCGACACATCTCCCTGTTTCGAGCCCTTCCCATTGTGTCCAGGCTAAGTGGACGGGAATGCATCGAAAGGAATCGGTAAGGACCCATGTAATCCCAATAGCGGCATTCAGGCCGATGACCGCCCATGTGGTATAACGAAACAAATTAGACTGGAAGATTCTCAACAAGAACAGACACACTGAAATCTTTGCTAGAGAAACCTGTGTCTTGTACATCACAACGAACCCCTGAAAGCACTAAAAATACAATTAGAACATAATTGTGGCATTGATGAGTAGACACCCACCTTGAATATCAGAGTGATATTGTCCATTGGGATAATGTCCCACATGTTTTTGCCGAAACCCAATTCAATCACTAAAGGATGGTTAGACAATCACCTGGTGTCCAACAAACCAAACTTACTCTTAACATTGACACCAAAGATGCCCACTGCAAGGGCCTATAGTCATCATGAGTAAAGGATACGTGGCACGTGTAGCGTGGTACCTACCCATGCTATAGTAATCGTGACATCGTCTGCACCCCAACCACCACCAAGACCCATGATCTTCGCGAGGATTCGGTTCAAGAAAAGGAGCGTTGAGATGACTAGCGGAACAATGGTAGCGGCCTCCACGGCGGGGCGTCCTTTATGAACAGGGATTCCGCATTGTCGGCTATCTAATCGTTTGGTGACTGCAAGTTGTTAGATGGCAGCAGATCAAAGCCTGCACTGCGACATACGGAGCTGTTCTCTGCCTGTACACTTCGCAGTAACACACGTCGTCATCTCATCTTGAAATGCGTCATCATTACACAGGCATGTTGTATCGGTCGTTGCGCATGAGGTCGAGTTGGCAGCTAGAACTTGCGTCTGACAGGTAACCTATTGTACGGGTTAGCCGGGGGCAGGGCGATCCAATAGCACCCGAACATACCGCGCATTGAGGTAGAGTGGAATTCGCCGCTGAGGCCCCAGCGACCAGAGACACTGAGATCCCAATCAGTATCTCATGCAGGCGCATAATGGCCAAAAGGCCCCTCCAGGTACAGAGGTCACAGGGTCCAAGAGGAGGGAGGTTAGGGAGGAGTCACCACGAGACCGGACTGGAGGGAACTGCCATCTTATATGGAGTCTAGACCACGGGTTCCCGTTGGTGAGCTTTGATGCCGTGCTCCACGGGACATGAGCAATGATCCTCATTGAAATTACCCCAAACAACCTTATGACCCGTTCTGTATGAGCTAAAGTTGACTAAACAAGTAGATCCTTATCTAGCATCCCATTTTACCCGGTAGAGACTTTTTCGAGGGGCTTAGGTCTATGGCACTATTTGGTATTCGGGGTACGGACCGGTATTAGCCTGCTACGGTAGCTCACTTTAGAACGTTCCAAGTGCCATGATTCGCGAGTACCAGCCCGACGGGGATCTTGTCCGATTTCCCGAAACACTAGATCGGCAGTCTTGTGCAGGCGGTTTTCGAGGCGTCCAAGTGCGACTGCCGGTCCAGGGGTCTTAAGTGGGTCCTCTTTCCCCGAGAGACTCGTGTTGGTTGCTAAAAACAATGGTCTCGTTGGGCCTCGGCATGGACGATCGTTTGAACAGATTCTGGTACCCAAGCGGGAAGCATCTTCCTTTGATATTTATAGAGAGTATGAGAAAGCATCATAGTAGGCCGCTGGCGGAAGTTGTTGGGAGGCTGTAGTTAATTATAAATAGTATATCATAGTTTTTCAAAGTTATTAAAGGTTGTGAAAAAGTTATTAATAATTAATTATCTTTATAAAAGAAAATAAATATATAAATAATAATAAATAATTAAATAAATATTTCAAATACCGGGTAATTACATACGATATAATATAATAATTATAAAATATATATATAATTATATATAATTTTATAATCTTCCCGCGATATACAACATAAGTATAAAATAATTTTAAACTTATATATAAAGGTATTGACATTGATATTTATTTCTTAAATAATAGTAAATAACCTAAAAAACCTTACTAAATCCGGGTAATTACATGACTCTTTTATTTAATGATTAATAACTTTTAATAACTTTTAATAACTTTTAATAACTTTTAATAACTTTTAATAACTTTTTTATAACTCTAGATAACTTTTACCAACCATGATTTATTATTATATAAGCCTCTTCACGCACCCCCTCGGGCCCCTATGATACATGAATGTACCAAATACTGAATAAGCTCATGGCTTATGAAATAATTGACTTTAGCACTAGTCTCCATTCAGTTTACGTCAGAAGCGGCAGTTTCTGACATTTTCCTTGTTGGCCTCCACACACCCTCAACTGCTCCTATCTTTTTCTTTTCTCATTCCGCCCCTCATTCCCTCTTTAATAGTGTCGTCGCATACAACCCCAAGGTAACTTGGGCAGATTGCTCACTAATTTCTAGATTGATGCTTCTGTGATACTACTATACTCCGACTGGCTATCTTCCAGCCCCCAGGAAGATGCCGTGGTGGCCAGTAGCAATTTCCGCCAACGCCTCGCCTAACCCTACACCGGAGATGCCGACAAGACTACTAATCACAGGCTCGGTAAATTATCTTGGCTTCTCCACCACTTTCCCTCTTTGCTCACTCCACTTTGAATTGTCGCCAATCCCTTGGCTATTGCTGAGAGCTCGCCCGTCAAGACTCCTATTCAGGACAAGGGGTGGATCATCAAAACTTACTACGGAGTACATTCTGCACACGGCATTTAGTGTAGTCACCGATGTTTTCTGGGTACCTACTATGTAAACATAGACTAAGGCTTTCTATTGCTCTCGATTCATGTGCATCTACCAGCACGAAGGAAAAAGTCTAACCAGCAGTAGTTCCGATCTGCCCTCCGTAATGCAGCCAAGACCCCCCCTGACACCGCCCGTGCTAGTCCCTGACTGCCATGTGGTGCAGCCTCACGGGTCCAGAGGGAAGGGCAAAAGAGAAAATAAGGGGGCGGAAAGGATTTTACCGGACAAGAACAGGATTCAAATGGTTTTCATATTGTGTCCCTGTTTCCTGTCAGTGCTTTGACCGCTGGTCTACTACAACCATTGATAGGGTGGCCACTGTTCTTAAGTGTGCCCCTCTCGACAGTGGGGTCTTCAATATTCCTGTCATAACTTTTATTCCACTTAATTGCTTGTTCGTTACTTTAAGTATTTCAATTACCTCATAATTTTGTCTGGCACCGCTTACTTTGCATGTTTCCCAGTCTTCTGGTCGGTCGGAGGACTTTGCATTACTCCACATAATGCCCGTCTGGAATGTACTTACGTTCGCTAAGCTTCTAACACACAAGAACTCCACCCCTACCTGTAGGGTTGGCATGTTTGTCATGTCTATTCCTCTCCTGTATTTGTTGACTCAATTCTATTGTAACTAACTGTAACTGGAATTGACCGCAAGTGGAATCATTCAAACGCGATCAACGCGGAACTTGATCAGCGGCCAGTGGCCTTTGCAGCAACAAATACTCCACTCTGGTGCACAGAATCCTAGGCTACGAATAGAAGAAAACGAAAGTAAAAGGAAGTAAAAGAGGGAAATAAATTTTAAAACAAAATTTGGCTCATCATGAACCACATAGCCTCCGGAGCTATAACGTAACCGGCAAGCGAGTCGGCCAGGCAAGCCGGTCAGCCACCTGTGTATGCCATACTAATCCAGCAATTTTTAAGCTGTAATACTACAGCCAAACTTCATAAATTCAGATTTATCTAATGAAATTAGCATACTAGAATATATCTAAGTTTAGTATATAAATATTATAAGATAAATATTAATATATATTTAAGTAAAATATATTACACTGTATTTTTTGGTAATTTATTTTAAACTAGTATTATATATAATATGAATCTTATTATATCATATATTTTTAATATTTAGTTTCTTAAAGTATATCCATAGCTTCATTTAATATTTTATATTAATTGAGCTAACGGTGGGTGAGATATTGGAGTTTGATAAATATTAGATTAGTATGGGATACACAGGTGGCTGACTGGCTTGCCTGGCCGACTCGCTTGCCGGTTATGTTATCTCGATGCGCTTTGTTACCGCACGTCGTGGCGCCGATACATGATGATGGAATGTCATTTATATGGGAAACCCTTCTCCCTGGAGGCTGTTCTGACCGTATCTTTGTTTTTCAAAGATAAAACCAGAGAAGTGTACTCTGTAGCAGTGTTCAATGCAAGGATTACAAATACTTCTTCTGGTTACAACCTAATGCATAGAAAATCGACTGTATGAATGCCGCTTGAGGTAAAATGCCAATTGTACCAGCCACCTCAGCCTGCCAACCAAAGCACCCGGAAGATCTTGTCTCGAATTATCCCCGGCGTCGCATACTGCGGATTGTGCGTCCGGGTCTTGCCTTCCACATAGATGTTGGGCTGGCTAAACAGTCCCGCCATCACCAACTTACTCTATATTCTCAAAATGTACGACTAGTCTCTGTCTTGCCCTGTCAGTACCGATGGCATTATCCATAGCATAATAGTAAATCTTAGGGAATGTACTGATCTATTAGTAAAGAATATCTTTGGCATTTATTTCGGAATTTGTGTACTCTTTGGGTGATAACTTATCTACCGCTTTTATATTTCCCTTTACATAAGACGTCTTAATCTCAGCTGTCAGTATATTCTGACTTTTATGTGATCTAATTTTTAAAAATTTTTTATTTACTGTTACGTGGTTTTGGGTGGGAGCTAATATGATATAGCACCAGAGATAATCAAGTATTTATCTGCCGTGTCTGTCTGCCTCCTGGTAGCATTCTCTTGTTGTCTTCTATATCCTCCTTATATTTCTATGTAGCCTGCACAGCTATTACTTCACAGATTTTATTTACTGCTCTTTACGTGCGATTGTCTATTGAGTGCTTGGGCAGCTCAGTCGGCTTATATTCTAGTATATATGTTTCTGTCACCATATGGAGTAGGGCATCCAACATCAAAATTATCCTACAAGAAACTAGCACGTTCCTTTTGTCTCACCGCAATTCTTATCTTTTGTACAGTTTTGCAATGAAATACCACCTTCTATACATTGGTATATGTTCTGAAAATGTCTCCCATTATGATAAAGACAACGAGAAAACCGTATCGGGCAGTGAGCAGTGTATGTTGCATGTCACAAAAAGCAATATAAAGCATCTTCAGCAGTTCCCAGAACACAATCTTTATCTTCAGGGTGGTGTTAAATCTACCATCGTAATGGCGCTGGGCCGAGGAACAGTCGTAGTCGCTTGGGTCGGCGCAAGTAGCCCGTTATCATCAATCGTCCAGATCTGCACTTGGTTGCTCATAGAAACCGCGATGTAGAAGAATCGACCGTCGGGACTAAATGTGCAACCCTTGGGCGAGATCCCATCGATAGGGGCAGTCTGAATGCGGCGTAGGCGACCGGACACCTCGTGTACGGCAAAAGCACTGACAACGTTATGACCGCGAACGAGTGTGTAGACATATCTTCCGGTCGGGTGGACACGGAGATCCGACAACAACACACCGGGTCCCCCGTTTAGGTTCTCTGGAAGAACATCCACTATCCCTAAAGATTTATAGTCACCGCCCAACTTGTAATTAAATACCTCAATTATTGGCCGGTACTCATAATTGACGTAGAAAACGGGCAACGTAGGGTGGAAGGCTGAGTAACGTGGGCCACTGCCTTGCGGGACGTCCCGAATACCCTGCAGGCGTAGTGAATGTGAGGCATAATCAATTGTCATCGTGACGAGCTGGTCTTTCTCCATGTCACACTCGATGAGAAACGATCCATCTGGTGATAGTGAGACAGAGTGCAGGCATGAGGGCTTGCTCTGATGGCCCGAGGCAGCGTGGACATAAACATGTGATGGCTGATCCGAGCAACCGGTGTCATCGAGAGTAAATAGGACTGTTGTGGCATCATCGTAACGGCGCTCAATGCGATACCCTGACTGGCCATCACCGGCGATAGTGGTGATACTGGTCCGGCTCGTGAAATGGGAAACAATAACCATATCCTCGGAATTGGCGAGGGCTATGCCAGATGGTTGGGTGCCATAGCTGGGCCAGTGACCTCGCTCGGTCAAGCCGCCTGTTGATGGGTCCATCGAGAAGACATAGATCTGGCCACCATTTGGTACTTCGTCCGTGAGGTACAGCATGCCACGTTTGTAGTCAATGGCGAAACTGCCAACGTTCAGCCCAGGGACGTACGATGCCACGAATGTAAGGGCTCCCGTGTCATTGTCAAGTCGGAAAACATGTAGGCCTTCATGCTTTCCCGGTTGAGGCATCACGAAGCTGCCGACGTACACATAGGTCGTGGTCGTTGAAGACATAGTGTCCATTTTTCGGAAGTCCAACAGCCCCGGACAGCGTTACGCAGGTGAAATTGATTTCTGACTTACCAAATAAGATTCATCACCTTCATATTATTTCTGGAAACTTCGATCGGCACCTTACATAACGACTATTCAGGGTAGGCGAGACAAGCGAGGGATGCCTTTGCTAGTGTCGGCTACCGGAAGAGCTCGCCGCACACTCAGGCCTTTAGCGAGCCTCACCTGGCGGCACGTTCATGGAAGAAAGACACATGGGCAATAGTCTGGGTGTGCCTACAGGCATCATATCCCGCCAGCTACGTCAAGCTACCGGGTACATCCTTCAGCGGTAATTAGGAAGTATGGGTTATAACTACCCCGCGAATTCCCCGCAATCTGGGGAACATTAGAGGGATGGCCCTAGTCGCATCTCCACTTTGCCGATCCTTGCATCCAACAGCTCACTCGAACATGGAGAAGAATTCTCCTCCAACTATTGAGAGGGATAGCAGACCTGACCAGAATGAAGCAATATTGCTAGAGCGTGCGCATGCTGCCAATGCCGCTGACCATGCCCTCACCTGGTGGAAAGCGATATTCAAGTACCGAAAAGCCGTCTTCTGGGCGTGCATCTTTTCGTTTACCCTTACCATGCAGTCTGCTGATGCGACTTCAGTGAGTTCGGTTACAGTGCGAGCAAGGCCGTACTAAGTGGATTGCTGACCCGGAACAAGACTACTTCTTTCTACGGTCAGACCCAGTTCAAAGAAAGATTTGGCACCGTGGACAATGGCGTCCTTGAGATATCAGCCAAGTGGCAAACAGGAATCCAGCAAGCAATGGCTGTGGGCGAGCTGATTGGTCTTGCCATAGCTGGTATTTTGGCTGACCGGCTTGGGTGGAAGCCAATCCTCAGCGGCATGATGGTCTGGCTTACCGGCAGCCTCTTCCTTTTTGCCTTTGCACAAAACCTGGGGATGATGGTAGCTGCCATGGTTCTCTGCGGTAATTCCTGATCCAACGACTCCGCTGCAAAGAGACTGACGGCCAAGTCAGGGATCCCGTGGGGCGCCTTTCAAACAGGTTGCATTGCCTACTCTTCCGAGATGGTCCCAACTTGTCTTCGCCCTTTCGTCACGGCGTGGATAGGCATCTGTTGGGGCCTTGGCTTCTTTATTGGCTCACTGGTCAATAGAGGCTGCTTGAATTTGATCGGCCAGTGGGGTAAGTAATCCCTACCTTACCATCCACCCATTAAGTTATTTTTAGCTTTTAGTAACACAGAGTTAACCCAGCCTGGCGTGTGCCCTTCCTTGTTCAGTTCGTGTGGCCCGTTCCCCTGCTCATCTGCTTTCTTTTGGCCCCGGAATCTCCCTACTATCTAGTTCGCAAAGGTCGCTATGAGGACGCTCGTGCGACCCTGCGCCGCATCCGGCAAAAGGATATAACGGACGAGGAGATTGAGCAGTCCATCGCGCTTATTGACTATACCAACAAGATGGAGATCCAAATTAAAGAGTCCAGTAGCTACGCCGAGTGCTTCCGGGGCAAGAATCGATGGCGGACAGAAATTGTAAGTGGCGATCGGTATGCTGATTTACCTCAAGGGATATTCACAATCAGAAGGTCTGTATAGTTCAGATAGCCCAGGCTTGGGGCGGCAATGGTATCAATGTACAGACGGTCCAGTTTTTGGAGCAGGCAGGCCTTTCGGAGCAGGGCGCCTTCGATTTGAATCTGATTCTCAACTCCCAGTACCTCACATTTGGTCTGTTCTGCATTTGGCTGATGACTAAATTTGGGCGTGCAACTATCTTCACCACAGGCCTCGTTCTAAGTGACGTGTTCTTGGTTGCCATTGGGGTTCTTGGGTGCGTCAAGCAAAGCACGGCTGTTTCTAATACAGTTGGCTCGCTTCTTCTCGTGTCCACTGTCATATATATTTCGACCGTCGCTCCGTCTTCATACACGATCATCGTAAGTCATGCGGATATTAATTTTGGGACGAGTAGTGACACAAAACAGGGTGAAGTGCCGTCTAGCAAACTCCGAGCTAAAATGGTCTCCCTCGCCCGGGTTGCCTTCAATGTCTCCAGTCTTATTTCAAATGTTCTACTGCCAAAGATGCTGACCGGCGGGTCCTGGAACCTTGGCGCTAAGACGGCCTTTATGTTTGTCAGTATCCTTAACCCTGATCGTTTTCCTGCTAATTCCTGCTGACATGGGTGAAAAAGGCCGGTACGAACGCTTTGATTTGGATCTGGTGCATCTTCCGTCTTCCCGAAACCAAAGATCGAACCTTCCGTGAAATTGATTATCTTTTTGAGGAATCCGGACTACATCCTCGTCAGTGGCGGACGGCAAGGATTGATGTTTTTGATGATGATAACAATGGCCCGGGCATTGTTGTGAGTAGTAAAGAGAAGGACTTTCAGCATGTCGAAAATGCTCTGTAGGTAAAGATGGGCAGCAACGGACACCCAAATAAATAGTAGGTTGTCAACGAGAGTTATTGTTGATGGGAGATTGGTTACTCGGGGATAAGAACGAAGTATAGTTGTGATTCTCCGCATTAGAGTTTACAGTAGTGAGCTTGGCATATGTCGAGAAGTCCAAGTCGGACATTCCATATCGCACTCGATAGCCTCACGTATCTATGATCTAATAGAGTGATGCGATTGTGATATATTTGATGGTTTGTGCTGGAGCGAAGCGTATCACACTTTTTGATGTTAGGGCCTAACACTCATTCGTTTATGTAGGGCTTCTATATTAGTGTTGCTTCACATATGTATGAAATCCATAGTACATGCAATGATGTCACCTGTGTTTTTGGACGAATGCATTTCGTGCCGGTAGTTTTATACTCTCAATCAATTAGGTGTAAGCATTCGATCAGCCCGGGAAGTTGGTAACGTTGTATGTTCGGAAAACTGCGAGTGACATCTTATGAGGGGATTAGTTGGAAGTATCGATTTGATAAATCATACTGGCAAATATGTCTTTCCGGGCTCGGTAATGAGCCTCGCGTGCACTAGGTTTATATGGTCCGCAGATAACTGCGTCTACCAAGCCTTCTGGGATCTAACATAGCTTGTCCATAACTCCTCCTTTTCCGGTTCCGTGGTTCGTATTGTCTGCCACTCCCCACCTAGCTCCAACAAAGTGTGGGGGTGTTCAATGAGGTTTGGCCAGGAAGCAACGCCTTCCGGACTCTCATTCTCCCCCGGACGGCCATTGGGATTGCCACATCTGACGAAGTTAGCCCAAAGCGTAGACACTTTATCGCCAACAAGGCGATCGGTATTGCTCCAGGGCCGGAGGTTGTTAGTAATGAGGCTGTTGAATGTATAAGCAAATTCTGCACCATGGTAAGCACCCGTAACAGGACCTTTCTGGTTTGTAAATCCAGGAACCTTTGGCTGCGAATAATCAGGTTGCCAGTTGTTCCAGGGGGGGATGGGATGGGTGAAGTAGTACCCGTACACGAGCGAGACCGTTTTCTGATGATACTCCTGGGCCCAGAGCGTGATATTGTTGCGTGTATTATCTCGAGCAGCACTGTTCCATGCGTCCAGAGGACCCTTCCCTGTTTCGTGATCTGTGGGCGTGTAGAGTTGATGGAATCGTTTCACCCACTTCGAGTCACCTTGACCGTATGTCGAATTCGGCCCAAGGCGACTCTCCACACATTCAACGAAGTCCTCGTACGTGAAGCGAGGCTCGTTGTAGGTGCCGCCCTCTTCACTGTTCATTCCGGCCAGGATTGGAACGTCATTAGCCGGACCCTCTGCGAAGATCTGGTGCCAGGGCTTTGGGATGACATATCCATCGAGGGTCAACCGAAATAGTGGCGGGGGACCCCAGCAGCGAGGATCTCTTCGGGTGGACAACTCGCACAGCTTGTCTATGTCATTGAACTCCCGGAGCTCTTCGATTGACTGCAACCCCAGCTCCTTGAGGAGGTGCACGCCATCATCCTCGGCCTGCTGTAGGGTACGATACGACATGGGGCCATTAGCCACGGCTGGCTCCTGGAATGACCGAGGCCCGGACTGCAAGATGACACCATGAAGGAGGCTCTTCGCCAGAGGCGACACAAGCAGGGTGTGACACATGGCATTACCTGCCGACTGCCCTCCTATTGTCACTTGGTTTGGATTCCCCCCGAAGGCTGCAATATTGGACTGCACCCAGCGAAGCACCTCGATGGCATCAAGCATTCCCATCATTCCGGAAGTGCCTGACGGAGACTCAGCGCTTAATTCCGGATGGGCGTAATAGCCGAAGATGGCTAATGGGTTTAACGTTAGCAGTCGCGAGACACTTCGCCTTCTCAAAATTTATTCAGGCTTAAACTTACAAAGTCGAAAGGAAGGGACCACAACAATAACGCCCTTCTTTGCAAGACCCGTGCCATCAAAATTGGGATCGGCGCTCCCACCCTCCCGAAAGCCACCACCATGGAACCAGACGAACACAGGATACGGCTTCTCATGCGCTTCACCGGGCTGGAACACGTTGAGATAGAGACAATCCTCGGACTGCGGATGACCTTGGAGAACGTTTATCCAGCGGGGGTCAGGGGGTGCCTGCGGACAGATGGGTCCGATCTTATGGCATTGCTTGATACCTTCCCATGGAATTACAGGCTGTGGGGGCTGGAATCGACGGGGCCCGGTGGGCGGAGCGGCATAGGGGATTCCGAGGTAGAGGGTGATGGAGGCATCCACGTCACTTGTCTTGCCCTCAATTAGCCCTCCGTTAATGGCAACTGGAGGAAACGGGGCAGTCATGTTTATGTCTGGATCCTTAACCTAAAGGACGTGCAGTTGTAGTAAAACTGGCGCGGTTCATCGACAAAAATCACATCGAGACAGCCCCTAATAAGAGTAAAGTAGGATTGTCTACTGAGCTCGACGCTCGGACGTACAGGCGGGTCCTGAATCACCAGACCAAGCTTTGATTCCCCCGGACTAATTCCCCCGCACGCGATCGGATCTTATAAAACATCAGCCGACGCTCGCCTCTGCCACGTTTCAACATCTGTTCGTCCACTCACCCTCTCTAGGCCGAGCAGCGGTAATCAAGCTGAAATCCCTCGCCTGTCTCTCGTTCAGACCAGGTCCCATACGGAGCCTGTATCTCGTACACCAACAAGTGAGTTGGCTGCCCGTCAGCTTGCCGCTACTCACGCTAGTGCAACCAAACGAGGGCTAGCATCCTGTTTCCGTTACTCCGGTTCGAGCCATGCCAGAGGAATCCCAGAAGAGAAAGCGGGCCAAGACTGGTATGTTCCTTGCTATAGAATAGAGGATGCCCAAGGCAGCCGCTGATCTACCAGTTAATCTCGCACCTAGGCTGCTTGACCTGTCGTGCCCGTAAAGTCAAGTGCGACGAGACCCGGCCGCGGTGCATCCACTGCGGAAACCTTGGGGTGGAGTGCCGCTGGCCCGAACCTACAATCAAACGTTTCTGTCGTGTCTCAACGCCGTCTTGCAACACACAGGGCCCTCAATCCATCGCTACGGGAGGTCCCCGATTGTCTGCATGCTTCTCTTGTCGTTATGCCCGCTCGAAGTGCTCCAAAGATCGACCGATATGCGCCCGCTGCCGTGCTCAAGGACACGAGTGCAAGTATCCCGAGCCCCAGGGGTCCCACTCTCTCACATCCTCGGCGCAGTCCTGGATGAGGAGACTCCAAACGGCGGAGCTGGGCAACTCCGCCGAGCTCTCGCGTCCAAGAGCCCTCACCAGCCTCACTAACTCACCAGAACCAGAGTCTACAACACATCCCAAGACTACTGATGGTCAACGGCCGGCAATGCGGCCAGTCGATGCCAGTCCCCCAGAGACATCTGATAGGCTAGACGATGTTGTCTCCGCTCCTTGTGGAAGCCAGTCATCCCCACCACAAGCTGCAGCAGGTGCCGTCGTGAGGCTGGGCCCTTGCAGGAGCATTCTACCCAGCCAAGATAATATTGAGCGTCTTGCTGTCGCTTTCTTCCGACACGTCCATGTATACCGGGCGAATGCCTTTCTGCATAGGGATCAGACTCTGATGGCTATTCGTGACGGCACACTCGGTACCCCGGTCGTCCTGGCCCTGTGTGCCGTCGGGGCGCGCTTCACCACTCCGCCCCAACCAGACGACGTGGTCATCAGCTGGGCCACCGAAGCGGCCAACTGGGTCACAACAGCGACCGAGGTCTCACGAAATCACGTTGTGGTCGCCCTTTTGCTCGCTATCTACATGCAGCAAGCTGGTCGATTTGCCCAATCTCATCTTTGGTCATCCATTGCCAATAGCCACGCAGTAAGTCTGGGTCTTCATCGCGAGCCCTCACCTGGCACCTCTTCTTTTGTTGAAAGTGAACGCGACCGGCGCCTGTTTTTCGCCTGCTATGCCATTGGCCGTTTTATATCCAATGGAGCTCCAGAGACAATTCAATGCCCTGCGTCCCGTATCAAATTGCGGCTGCCATGTGACGGCTTTAATTATCGCCACGACGTGAGCATCGAGACACCTTATGCGACGCTCGAGTCAGACGAGCCAGAGACCCCAGGCCCAAAAGGAATGCAGCGGAATGTTGGGGCCATGGGATTTTGGGTGCGACTTGTGAGCGTGAGAATGAAAATTAAGCGCTACTTCCATTCCCTGACGGAAGACAAGGAAGAACGACGCACACATCACCAACCTAGTGCCATTGGCCCGGCACTTGCCCCATGGGGTGCTTCCTCCCCATTCGCGGTGTGTTTGGCACAGTTGGCCTCCCTGTCCGAGTCTTTGCCCCCGCGGCTGCAGCTCTCCCCCGAGTTGGTGCGTCGACAACACGATGCGCCTGTTTTGGGTCAGATTGTCATGTTTTATCTCTGGTGGAACGAATGCCACCTGGAGCTTTACAGCATCGCTCTTCACGGATATCCCCAGTCCCTAGATCCGACGGGCATGTCAACCGCGCCTGCTGGCTGGATTGACCAGGCCCGTCACAACTGCTTGCGGTACGCCCAGGCTATCACGGATGTTTTAGACCTCGTGGACCGGGAAATGCCTCGCCAGCCGTTGACTATCTTTGATCACACTATTGCGCACGTGGTTTATTTGTCTCTACGGGTACAATTGGAGCTCCTGATGCCGACACTCAAGGATGGCGGGATGCGTCTTGAATTAGAGAAGAAATTCGACATGATGCTGAGGTTCATACAAAGAACAAGTAGATACTTCCATCAAGTGTCCTTGGTCGTAAGTCTTGCCCCTCGTGTCAGCTGTCAGATGCTGAGAAGGTGCCGGGGAGATCTGACATTTTACATGCCGCAGCTTCAGGAGATGCGCCGTATGTTAGCATGCCACGAGCTTGCCTCGGGAACTTTCGAGAGCGAGGATGCGTAAGTCAGGCAATTCCATCTGCCCCAGTCGTCTCTATCCCCCCCGTGCAGATACCGTTAAATTGTGTGCTACTGTTAATGGGTAAAATAGAAATTCTCAGACTGCCTCTTTGCCTTGGTTCTGCCGTCAAAAGGCGCTGGACTCCAGACGAGCAGCCGAGCAAGCTGATCTAGTGAGTCTAAGCCACTTGTGCCTCTATAAAGGCCGGAGGCTTTGCTAACCCGAGACTCCGAACTATCCATCAGAGTGCAACACACCTCGAAGCAAATCTCGCTGAAATTCTGCCTGATTGTATCCCCTTTGGCACTATGTCTTGGGTTCGCGGGTACGACGTCGATGATTCTTGCCGACTTGTAGGTACTCCTGACTTGAAAGAAATTCTCCCGTTGCGTTCATATATATATATCTGTATATTAAAACTAATTTGCCTCCGTCCGTCCAGCCCGAAGCAGCAGAAGCGTCGTGGGATATCTTGCCCAATCTGTGGATAGGAGGCTCGCACACTGGGCAAACAAATAACAACCTTGTTACAGCTATGACTGATTTCAGCAGCCTCAGTGTATTCAATTCCTGGGAACGGATGGATCCTAGCGGGACTGTGAGTTGTCTCCCTTCATATATGTTACACTACAGGCCACAGGAGGAGCTAATGGCATGAGCAGGGATCTCGATTTGATCCACTGCTTCCTAGTCCCTCGTTCGCGCATTCCAATGCAACGGGGCCCTGTGGAAATTCAAACGTCATTTCTTCGGACGCTTCCTTCTCTTTGAATTCATTGGACACGTAGGCTGTACTCGGTATTCAAACATGAACCTAGCAGCCTGTGAATTGAATCCCATTCAAATCGAGAATTTTGACAAAGGGAATACCATTGATGTATCATCATCTCAGAGCTTTCTGAGAAAGCTTTCTATAGTGATGAGGGAAAGCACCCTTAGACGTCAGTATTTCCCTCCAGGGAGCGTCGTTACACTTAGTAACCATTAGAGTATTGACTATTACAATACCACTGATTATTAGGTCTCTCAATGAACTCCTACCATATTCCCATTATTATTCGTAAATGGTACGGGCTAATTCCTGCATCATGGCTTTTCTTTGGACGATTATGAAGAGTAATGATTGCTACAACCGGCGCTGTGCGCATGGACTTTTGCGCCTGACCAGAGTGGAATCAGGCCATCTGGAAAACGATCATCGTCTGAATGCTACTTGACATCTATAGGCAGGTAGAGGCTCGGTAACTAAGTGGCAAAGTTTGCATTGGAGCCGGAATGAAATTAACCTTGAACGTCAGTTGGCGACGGTCGCCTCTGGTCCTCTGTCAGATTAAACGGTGAATCTGCAATGAAGCTCACTCGTAGCCCCCTTAGGTTCCACTACTGCGAGAAGTAGTGTTTATATAATTCCTTTCTACTAAGGCTAGCTTGCAGAGGGAAATGTGCTGTAGGGTGATCACGAGAAAGCCGTTCCCCTTAGAACTATGGCAAGCGACCGGAAGTCAACTACGGTGATAGCCGCTCCAGGCAATTGTGACAGCCCTGGAATCCATCCTCATCTGTTAACTACGGACTATGCTGTGAATGTCGTGCTTGGCCCTGTTGTGTCCACACACAATAAGAGCTCTGCAGACGAAAAACATGCCGGTGATGACGACCACATTCAGGGCCGGCGTGCGATGACAGATGGGCCAGGCAAAGAGCTTCAGACGCAGACAAACTTACTGCCCATGAAGCAGTTACTTGTGGTCTTCTCGGGTCTATCAATAGCTATGTTATGTGAGAAGATACCTCTTCGACCTAGAAACACTGGCGAGCTCATTTGACTTATACAAAATTCTCACAGGCTCGATGCTCAACCAGACTATGTACGTTCATTACATCTCTCCGATATCCGGGTATTGGCTTTTCCGCCCTAACTTGAACACACACCCCAAGCGTTGCCACTGCCCTGCCTACCCTTGGTGCTGTATTCCATCAAGCCGATATTGTCTCCTGGGTGGGTACTGCCTACCTTCTAACTTGCACGGCATGTCAACCGCTATATGGCCGGTTGACGGACATCTTTGGCCGGAAGGTAAGTCTCCCAATCCGACGACTCAGCAGTCCTGTCTATTATGCATCATTTGACTGGGCTCATAACTTTAGTTCATCCTTTTGGGCTCGCTCTTTCTTTTTCTGGTGGGAAGTGTCATCTCGGGTGTCTCGAGGGGCATGATTATGCTGATCATAGCGCGTGAGTAATCGTCACTAAATTGATCTCGCTGCTCCCCACGCTAATGCCGTTTACACTTAGGGGCGGTGGCGGGAATCGGTGGTGGAGGTATTGTTACTGTGGTTAGTATTGTCGTATCTGATGTTGTGTCCCTTCAGGACAGGGGGAAATATCAAGGAATTATTGGTATAGTTGTGGCAGCCGGAACTGCGTTAGGCCCATTGATTGGTGGTCTCTTCACCGAGAAGGTTTCCTGGAGGTGGTGTTTTGTACGTCCTCTCCGGTATACCTGACCTAAATGGCTATAGCTAAGCGTTACCAGTACATCAGTGTACCCCTATCCGGGGTTGCTATGGTCGTCGTTGCCTTTGCGCTACCCCTTCGGAAGGTCGAAGGCCGTGCATTAGAGAAGATCAAGCAGATTGATGGCTGGGGATGCTTGATTAGTTTCTCTGCGTCAATTGCCATCCTGCTTCCCATCTCATGGTATGTCCAAGAGTTCTTCCACCCACCTGCAGCATGATTTCTCCCGGGGTATAATAACCATCCGCAATTTATCAGGGCTGGCACACAGTATCCTTGGACCTCGGCAGCTGTTCTAGCACCCCTGTTACTCGGTGTAGCGCTCGTTGGAGTCTTTCTCTTTGTCGAATTTAGGGTGGCCAGGTTGCCATTGTAAGTTGTACTTTGGTTGTCAAAAATCATCAGTTATTGCGTGTAACATTAACTTTTCCATTGCAGGATTCCACGTTAGTCTCAACCACCTCTTTACCGTAGTCAGCCGTTCTTTCACAGCTGATCTCTTCTTAGTGCATATGTTCAAGAATTCGCACGTCTCTATCTGCATCCTGACATCTTTCCTCACCGGATTCATGACTTTTGTTAACCTCTACTATGTTGGAATTCCCCAGGCCTTCTTCTATATTTGCAACTCAGACTAACAACCCCCTTCAGCTGCCCCAGTTTTATCAAGTCGCCCGGGGCGACTCCGCGCTACGATCGGGTATCCTGATTCTTCCACTAATCCTCTCGCAGATTGTCACATCATTTTCTTCGGGCTTCCTGGTTTCGAGGTACTCATGTTATCGAATCAACCTCATTGTCGGTTATGCTCTTTGGACAATTGCATCGGGGTTGTTTACAATGGTCACTCCATCAACGTCAGCAGCGGTCCTCGTGATCTTCCAGCTACTGACGGGGCTCGGCAGTGGGCAGACACTTCAGACGACTCTGGTTGCTATTCAAGCTGCAGTCAAGAGGGAAGAGATGGCAGTTATCACTGGCGCTCGTAATTATCTACGAATGATGGGCTCGACTTTGGCTGTAGCGGCCAGTTCGGCTATTGTCAACAACATTGTCCGGTGAGCGAAAATGCATTTACATTCAACCAACCATTACTGCCTTGCTTTTATGATTTTCCTTATCTTGTATCACTTGGCTCCCAACGAAGTTTTTTCTTGACAGAAAATGATAGGACGAAGCTCGAGGGAATCAACTTTCCGCGATCGATCATTTCCGAAATCATCGCCGATCCTACAAAAATAGCATCCATGTCACTATCCGCGGCACAAAAATCGGAAGCACTGAATGCGTACGGTGAGTTGTCCCTTGCCACTACTTTGCTTTATTTACCTTATCTGTTTACATCCCAACCAATGATATACCCCCCTCTTTTACTTGGCGTAACGACTCATTGACTAAATGATTGCGACAGCCCACGGAGTGCAGGTCACATATTACATGATGACTGCCCTGGCCGGCATTCAATTCTTTCTTTGCGTCTTCTTCGTCAAGGACTACTCATTGAAGAGAGACGATGATCAACAGCAAAAGGAGGCTGCTAGAGCTTGGCTGGAGCAAAAAAAGAACAAAAGGGCGGGCAGCAACCACCATGCAGAACCAGCAACTGCTTCAGCTCGACAGCAAGTCGAGAACAAGGTTTAAAGTTAATACGGAACTATGCTGGCGAATAGTATTCTATCTAAGACGCTGTTACACTGGAAAATCTGGAATAGATTGATAGTTGGGTTTCTTCAGTATTATTTGTCAAATTGAAGCACGTTCTGAACCAATTTAGTCTACTATCTGCACGGCGAAGAGGTATTCTATACCTGTTGCCTTGTAGCGACCATAGAAAAAATATTCTGCTCTTCCATCCCGAACGGTTCATAAACTATTCAAATTACAGGAAGGTTGATGCGGCTATCTCTGACGATGTGGACTGTGCGAAGCCCAATAGAAAAATTATTTTCCGCCGCGTCATGGAGAGGCCGAATCCCTATTCGGGTGGCATACGAAGGCAGGGCTGTATCCCATCACATACTTCATCCATTATGGGCTATATATAAGAGCTTATTGATGATGAGGTAGTAGAATTTCTAGACTGAGGTACTAGTACTGCTTCAAATGGGAGTGCCCCAGCACGCCCCACTCTCAGGCGTCAACAACCTTTGCCCGTGCGTTCCACCAAAATTGGAGTCCATCGTTGTTCAGGCCCCCCAGGACATGCTCTGCTGTGTGGGGAGCTCCCGGGACAATAGCTTTCGTGTAAGGCACGCCCAGAGCGTCCAAGCTGGTCCACATGTGCTCATGTGCTTCGCGTAGTCTAATATCCTCGCCGCCAATGAGCAACCGCAGCTCCGGCTTGTCGCGATGGACCTGAGGGAGGATTCCCTTCAGAAGCGTGAGGGCATGATTAGAGGTGAAAAATTCCTGCGAGCCGTTGTAGGTGTCGTAAGTAACCTCAAGGCCCTCCTTGGCTAATTCGGTTCTGAATGAGCCAGCAAGTGACGACAAGGCGCCTCCGAAAACATCGGGATACTTGAGACCAAGGTTGAAGGCACCATAACTAGTCAACACTTAGTAAAACGAACACTCTACGGGTGATTGGCCACCTACCCGCCTGCTGAGTGACCCTCCAGCCAACGCGCTGATGGATGTCTAATGGTCCTGTACCGCTCATCAATGCCTGTGACGAGATCGTGGCGCATGATGTCCCCAAGGCGGCGGCTGCCGTCGTAACTGTTGATCCAGCGACCTTTTGGCAACGCCTATGAACGGTGTCAGCAGATCCGTAGATAACAATGATCACTTCTCCTCTTATTATGCCACATCCATACGTACCTGTGGTGCGACCAAAATCACCTTGGGCATAGTGCCCAGCTCCATTTTGCGTGCATAAAATTGGAGTGACCACAGCGCATGGCGGGAGCATGAAAAGCCCCCATGTAGCCAGTAGAGTACGGGGTATCGTTCTCCGTTTACATCTAAGTCATTGTAGCCGGGTGGTAGGACGACCAGATAGGAGCCCTGGGCTCCGGGACCGCGCGTTGGTTGGCTGTAGAGCTCATAGGTAACATTTTCTGGAAGCTCCCACACGTCTGTGTCAATCCACATGTGGTTGTAGCAGTCCAGAAGGCGCTTTGGCGGAGTCCATCGGCCTGTGCAAATGAATGTAAGCATACTCACCCATTAGATCTAAATTACCGGGTCGACTCACCACCGTATACGGGGATTGGGGGATAGACTTCGTCTGGTTTGTCGATAACAGTCATTTTGGGTATCCTGGCTTCAAGAAAGCTAAAATTGGGTTATTTGCTTGATGTACCAAGCAATGGGCCTTATAAATAAATATGTTGGTGGGGATCCGGGGCGAATAAGCCATGACAATTACCGGAGACTGTCGCGGATGTCGCCTACATAGGCGATGCTCGCCAATCCGCTCCGACGGTCGCGGACACGTCAACGGCGAAGAGCTGGATGGAGTTCATGTCGCTCGAGCCACCCTACTCAACAGAGATTAAGAGGTTCGTTCAGAAAGTAGGGCGGTCCGTTCTCCTCCATTCAAGGGTGAAAAGAAAGAGAGCAAGAAAAGAAAAAAAAAAAAATGGAAATATGAAACAAAATAACCCTCGCCTTCATTAGTGCTCTTCTAGTTCAACCGCAAGACCGGGCTCGGCAGTCATGGATAGCGGCGCGACTTTGGACAACCGATTGATGTTCGCCATACTACGGAAAACCTTTCACCAACCCTCCTACCCTTCTTCCTCACCATATACGGGAGAAGCCATGATGTCGATAGTCGATCCTTTCCTGGACATGCCACAGAAATTAGCCAGTCACTGGTTATATCGTTTTCTTCAAACTGGCTGGTTTGGTATTTATGGTATATAGATATTCATATTAGATACATATTTTGAGTGGTGTTACTCCGGACACCGTCAGCTGGGCGAAACGGTAGGGCCCAGTAAATACATTAGCTTATTAAGGAATACATTTAATCGTTGGACATAGCATGAGGGTTTCTCTGTGACATGATGGATGATAGTATAAGAAAGAGTGGCTTTCAGGGTATCAGACTAGGACCATGAGCATATTGAACACGACTTGAGGGATTAGTTCGCCCGACCAATCTCATCATCCTGGCGACGAGGTGGCGCTTCGGGGGTAGTAGTCGTTGTTGGCGGCACAGTGGTTTCTTGTGGGTGTGTGACTTGGGGGGAAGAAACCATCGCCATTTCGGGATCAACCGGAGTAGAAGCCGGAGCAGCAGTAGCAGTAGCAGTAGCAGCCGCAGCAGCAGCGCTGGTGGATGCAGAGGCTGATGCCGGCCGCGATTGTGGCGCCACGCTGGGCGAGGGACTGGACTCCAACAGTCGAGGACCAGGATTCTTTGCTGGCTGCTTGCTGGTCTTGACCCGGGCGGGTGCAGGACCGAGTACCGGCGGGTACTTGTACCGAAATCCCCAGACGAAGAAGAGACGCATCTTGGTCCAGAACCCCATTGCCTTCCACCGCTTGCGAAGGACCTCCCCATCTGCATCAGAGCGAGCCCGATAACCCTTCCGGAAAAAGCATAGCAGTAACAGGGTGAAGGGCAGAATAGTCAGTGACCAGCAGACAGGGAGACCGCGACGTGTTTGCCAGCCCATCATCAGGCGGCGGAATCGGATCCACGCCTCAATAAAGCCTAAGATCAACCAGAGGCCGATCCAGCCAAGTGTCAAGATGAGGGTGAGTGCCAGCGGCGTGATACCCATGTAGTAATCGTCCGTGAACCAGTTGTAACCGTCATCATAGCCGTAATAGCCGTAGTACGAGCTGCCGCTGTAGTACCCGTTCCCGCTGCTGCCGGTGTAGGCACAGCTAGAAGCAGTATACAATGAGGTAGGCCGATTGTACAAGCTCATTGACTCCAGTGAGCTTGTGGGGAGCTGCGTGGGATCAACGTAGACAATGTCGATAGTGTAAGTCGTCGGCTGAAAAGGTCTCACAGAGTCGACCGAGATCGATGTAGCAACAGCCGTGCGTGGGAGCAGATCCTGGATCTCTGTAGGCGGGACAACCTCAACTGCTGTTGTCTGGGTCCAGCGAGACGAGCAACCAGTGGGCGCCGAATATGTCATGTTGACAACGAACTTGGTACTGTGGTAAACGTCATCGTCGTCATAGCCATAGCCATAATCGTAGTCGTAATCATCAACCACTGACCCGACGCCGGTTGGGTAAAGTTGTTGAATGATAGTCACATCCTTTTCGGCGTCCTCGTCGTCGTTGTAGTAGTAGTAGTAATTCGAGGAGCCGAGGGAGGTAGCGGTGGAGACTGCCTCGGGCATGGAAGTGACGGTGGGAGTGATTTGCTCAATGAGAGTGGTGGTGTACGTAGCATAGTAATGCCTTTCTGTGGTGACCACCTCCTGGTAGTCTGCAGTGACAATCCATGGGGCAGCATAAACGAAGGAAGAGAGTTGGAACAGAAGCAGAAGGGAGATGAATCCCGAAAACGAACGTGAGGATGCCATCTCCGACGGACAACCGCTGAGGATGGTGGGTGAGGAAGGGAGAGAGGAGGGAGAATCCGAACGAGGGCAGTCCAGGGTCCATTGTGGTGTCCAACAGGGCTTATCTATAATTACCTCGAGGTTCGAGCCTCATATCACTCCACGTAGGAACAGGTGGAAATTGCTGCATCTTGATAGATTGCCTCCTCGGGTAACTGATTGGCAGGGTTTCGAAAAAGGGTCCGGAATGGAGCCATTTGGGAGGGTTTAGCGCCGGCGCTAAGACTCACGCTTTTTTTTTCTTCTTCCTTCCCCGTCGAGATAATTTCACCAGGGTCCAACAGGGCAGGATCTGATACTAATTTCTCACTGGTTATTATTCAGTCCTTGGAAACTTCCATATCCTCTCCCATCCTACTGTACACTCATGAACAAATAAACATGGGTTTCTAGGCCTCAGACAAGTCGCAATACGTCCGGATTCCTTTCTTTGTGTGGCAAACCGGACTGGGGGGCGAGAACTGTTAGCGCCCTCGCTCTTGACACCCGATTCTGTTCACGGTCGCAATCGAGTCTAGTTTATGCCACTAGATCAAACAGACTTCGACGGCTTGTTCCGAAATTCCTCCAATGTTGCCTGGCTGGCCCCTGGTGCCTAAGTATCGAGCTATCTCGTGATTGTGCCCCCTAGTCGAGAAGTTGGCTGGAGTTCGTATTCCCTTTGGTCGAATCCACTCTTCGGACAAGCCACGCCGAGGGTTGAACCCTGTGCTAAAAGATGCAACCAATCCAAAGACTCAATAGCCTGTGGTTTTGTCCATGGGGTGCCATGCAGACCACCTGAAGCTTTCTCGTACTTGTGGCCATTTTTCTGTGGGTAACGAAGGTCGAAAATAAGTGAGCTGCCCTCCATCAGACCGATCTTTCTGGTCGATGGGAAGACACCGAGTTTGTCGATTTTTGCGTACCTTATATCAAAGGTTTCTGTGCGCTTCATGTACAATATACGTGGCGTAACATATAGGTAAATTGAGTCACGAATATCGCCCGCGGGCTAGTTGTTCGACTGGCAAATCGTATAGGGAAGAGCGCCAACCCGCTCCTATGGAGCATCTCATGGCTTAAAGTCTAGGGTCATGTCGTTGGAGAGCTCCGAAATCGAAGCACTCGGTGTCATGGGTTGACAGAGTCAGATTGCAGAGAGTATCTGAATATAGATAGGCCATATAGGTATTAATGTCGAAAGTGAAGTCGTCCGCGAACTAGTACCCATTCTTGCAAATATCTTTTCCTGGTGCGGCGGTCACACCACTACTAGTCCTGGCGGTTACTGATCTACTGACTGCAAGTGCTGTAGCCTTAATGTCAACGAGGATATTGGGCAGCCGGTCGAAAACATAGACTCGGATAGATAAAAACAAGGGAATTAAGTTCTACACATGCATATCGTAAGGGACTGGCAGAATTTTATGTGAAAGTCCATCTAGTGTTTGTCATCGTACTGCTGCTGAGGTATATTCCTGTGTTGAGGCTTGGAGAGAATTTCAGCTGCTTTGGCTCGCTGGTGAATAATGAATGATGAACGCTACCTTGATCGTGAATGTGGATACTGGGCTGATGCTGGGTGTTCCAGTAATCTTAATCGCAGAGGCTGATAACTTTTCGAGCACGTATTATCGGAGCATTATATCATTCATTATCCCCTGCTGGGCTGTGATGTATAGACCAACAAGGACTGCTAGGTCCAGCTGTCGGCACAAGGTCATGATGGAGTAACATTGTAATTAAAATTGTGTCTCATATTCACAGACATGTGCAAATCTACGTTCTAGATGCCAATGGTAAGGTTATGAATCATTATCAAGTCGCCTGTAAACTGGTCCCTGAATGCAATTACTAAGTCAACTTTGCTGGAAGTGATGGCTGTGGAGTTAAAGACTACGAAAATATATTCTGCTTTATTTTGGATGGTGCTCTACGTTGCTTCTGCTGTAATAGTCTGTGTGTTGTTGATCGATGGGAAAGTGCTAACTACATACATTTCAAGGGTGATTCATCTATCAGAGTTGGCCATTTGAGTGATATGGATGATAAGTTATAATCATGGCTATTCGGGAATACCATCTCCATAGCGACTTACACGGCTGTTGTTCCTATCTAGAGCGTCGATGGGGAATCTAACGCTTGTAATAGAGCTGATGTTGCTCAAGATGAATCTGATAGTATCATCCCTATCTTTGTTTCGGTTGCTGCTGAGGACTATCTCCCTGCGTCACAGTACAGCGATATGTAGGGATCTGGCATTATACCAGCTGTTGCCATGTGTGGGTAGATTGTAGTGACCTACCGCGTCCGAAATACGGCTGTGGGAGACCTGAATTGGTGAAAGAATGACTGAGATTCAAAAAGGCGATACCATATTAGGAATATTGATTTCAGTCTTGCGGGGAATCATGAGTCACAATAATGAAAGTACTGAATAGCAGGGTTGCTCCAATCCCAATATCATGGTACAGGTCAATAAAGCCTTCGCGTACGTTCGTTTTCAACGCAACCCAGCCCAGACTGGCAGCAGCTAGCATCCGACAGTCTCTCGAACTTCCTTATGTAAGGAGTGGTCCTCGACATACCAACACCAAGCATGGAAACGCTGCCTACGCCATGGGAGTAGGATGAGCATTGAATTGTGACAGTGCTCTCTTTACCCCCTCCTTAGTCAGCTCGCAATATGCGTACAGGAAAAGTCATGTTCCAGGAACCATTGACATGATTGGCCGCCCGTGGTCTGTAAGCTCCATAAGCAGTTCATCAATCCGTGCGATCTCAGGCATTAAGCTTACTTAAACTCGTCTGCATGAAAAACTGCCACATGCTAGAGCCTCACATCGCACCATCGCCCCACAGAAGCATATCAGCATCGTTAACTAAACCGATAGTTAGGTATCCGGCTAATAGGTCAGTCATTGTTCTTCGCTGATGTGTCTGCGCGGCAAATCCCATCACTAGAGACTTCCATAGTCCCTTCCATGAGGAAGTATTCTATACATGGCAGAAATTGAAATCAGCATCCACCTCAGAACAGCTAGATAGAGGAGAACAATCAACGGAGCTACCTTGTAACCAGTTTATTGCACACAGGTCCTGTGGGCAGACCGATACAATACAGCAGTGAACGTGTTCAGAGCTTCCACCACTAAAAGCGCTTCTGTGTCCTGAACTACAAGAATTTATTGACATTGTAAATCTTGTTACCTTATTTTTGTTGTAGCCCTACTTGCTTGTATGATCAATACCTAAGAATAAGTTGAAATTGCTAGAGGCGTCATAGGGATACCATGTTGAGGTATTACTTGGGAGTACCAGAATGATGAAGATATATATTTGTAACCAGTAGTGTTGAATATGGGTTGAACTTAGATTTCTTACAGGAAGAAACAAGGAGTCTCCAGGTCTGACCAAGAGTGTTTGACCTGATATACTACTACCGTCTCCGTAGTGTTACTAGCCCTCTCGACCAGCAGATCCAGACTAGCTACTATTAAGTACCCTCGCTTATGCCTTCCTGGTCATATTTATGTGACTTTTCGTTTTCGGTCTCGTTTTCGGTTTGCCCATTTGTTCCCCATCAATTCCTGCTTTGGTATTAGTGGGTCGCCCCACTTTCGGGAAGAAAAACCCAGAAGAGCCGAGCACAGCATAACTCTGCGCAGAATGAAGACATTGTGTTTTCATGCCCTGTCTTCCCATCATAAGACTACTTAATATCGCCTGACCATGTCGTCCAATGATCTGCCCTCATCTACAAGCAGGTATATTCCCATTCTACTCCATGTGAAATAGAATATTTCAGACAAAGAAGCAAAATTTAGGAGGAGGACTAGCTGACGTAAGCTCTCCGGGATTAAGTAACTAGTTAACTAACAAATTAATCAATTTTAATCAGTTAGTCTCCTTAGTTTTATGCTAGACATCTGTTAATTATGCATCAACATAAACAGTGGCCAGGGACTAGTTTCGCTGTGCAGGGGCATTTATGATGACTGATTTATGTGTATTAGGGGCTACTGACCCTTCCCATTGGCCCGCGGATGGAAGACAGCCGAAATGATTCTGGAAACTCGTACTAGGAGTGTGGCATAACCCGTTCGGTTACTACTTTGCCATTATTCTAATCTGCCAGTGTTCCTGACGGTCGGCATAACATCCCATGGGTCAACATGCGATGGGGCTGCGGCCAATTCGTCCTCAAGTCGTCTGAAAATCCCCCCCCAGCATAAAATCTGGGGCATTGCCCTTCTATCCAGTAGATGTAGTCTGCTTACCCCTGCTTCCGTTCTTTTCCCCCTCCCTTCCAAATCCTTCTACTATACCGAGGAGGGCCAAGATGGGTGCATCCGATACCCTCGCCAACCCTGACTTGGAAAAGGGTCAGCCGCCCGCAATTCTGCAGCCCACTGAATTGCATTCAGACAACGTCGTAGATTATGATGGCCCCGATGACCCCGAAAACCCATTCAACTGGCCTCGCTGGAAAAAAGGCCGCCAGTTAGTTCTAATGGCGTTCAACACCTTTATCACGTATGTCTCGCTGCTGCTGCTCTGATTTTGCTTATCATATCCTCTTCCGTGCTGTACGTTCTTGGTATTGATGGCTAATACCACCAGGGTAGACCCTTGGCTTCCTCCATGTTCGCCCCCGGGGTGGAGGACGTTATGATCGATTTTCATTCCACCAGTACAATGCTCGCCTCCTTCGTGGTGTCCGTCTATGTCCTGGGATATATGATCGGCCCTTTCTTCATCGCCCCGCTCTCGGAGATTTATGGTCGGGTGCCCCTCTATCATGCATGCAACATCCTGTTCCTCATCTTCACCATCGCCTGCGCCGTGGCCCAAACCATGCCACAGCTGATCGTCTTTCGTCTTCTGGCTGGTACCGCCGGCGTTTGCCCCCTCACCATCGGCTCAGGCACCGTGGCCGACATGGTTCCCAAGGAGAAGCGCGCCGGTATTATGGCCATCTGGGCCATGGGGCCCATCCTTGGCCCCGTGGTAGGACCGGTAGCTGGTGGCTTCCTCGCTGAAGCTGAAGGCTGGCGCTGGGTATTTTGGGTGATTGCGATCGCTGTAAGTCTAGACGTCCACACTCCAGCCCCCCTCCTCCTAATCACCCGCTAATACATGGAACATCTTGGACATAGACCGCAGTGATGAGTATACTGTGCATGATTTGGTATCGCGAAACTTATGCCCCCGTCATTCTGGAACGGAAAGCGGCCCGGTTACGCAAGGCTACGGGCAATCCCAACCTGCGTTCGGTCCATGATCGTGGCCAGCAGGCGCGTGAGCTCCTTCTGATCGCATTGGCTCGCCCGATTAAGCTCCTCGTCAAATCGCCCATTGTCCTCCTCATGGTGCTCTTTGCCGCCATCACCTATGGCTACTTGTACCTGATGTTCACCACCATCACCTCCATCTTCGAGGACGTCTATCATTTCTCCCCGGGCGTCGCAGGCCTGGCATATCTAGGGTTCGGTGTGGGCTGTCTGATCGGACTCGTCATCTGTGGCGCTGTTTCCAATCACATTGCGCGCACCCATTCGGCTAAGGGGTGTTTCACCCCAGAATCACGCTTGCCGCCCATGGTCTTCGGCTGTTGGGCCATCCCCATCGGCTTGTTTTGGTACGGCTGGGCAGCCAAGGCGCAAACGCACTGGATCGTGCCCATCCTCGGCACTGGTGTCTTTGCCATTGGCCTGATGACCGTCTTCATGTCGGCCAGTACCTATTTGGTCGACTCCTACCTCCGCTACGCCGCCTCGGTGACGGCCGCCAATACGGGTCTACGATCGCTGGTTGGGGCCCTGTTGCCCTTGGCTGGACCTTCCATGTACGATGCCCTGGGCTTGGGATGGGGCAATTCTCTTCTCGCCTTCATTGCGCTCGTGATGTGTGCGTGTCCGCTGTTCTTTTGGCGGTACGGGGCACGCATCCGGACGCACCCTCGATTTCAGGTTAAGTTGTAAAAGATACCCTAGACGTGTATAGACAAAAGCATTCATAGAATAATGTACATAGAACATCCTATATTACCAAAGTTATATCCGAGTTACCACCTTCCCCCCCAATGTCTCTTGTTCGTATGAGATGGACGAGGTTACATATACCGACGGTGAGTGGAGTGTTCCGAGTGACGTTGACTGGCTGCATCTCGTGAATATAAGATTTTGATAGAGCGGCGGCTGGTACGTATAATGTGGTTAGAAAGACCTTCCATCAACTTTTTTGTAATTTAGTTTGTCCAGATCACAGTCCTCCAGCAAACGGACCTGGATCAATTAGCATCACCTTTGGCCCTTCAATTACACCGATGCACTCACATTAACTGCTATGATTGGTGGCGCGTCCTCTGCCACCAGCCGGATGAAACAACTGCTCCCGCAGGTCCCACAAAACTCGTGCTTCGCCTGACGCCGGCCAAATTGGTACGTCCGGGTTGTTTCGTCGCCGCTCTCAAGGGTGAAGTCTTTGAGCGAGGGGTACACGAGCAGGTACCCATTTTTGCTGCAGATAGAGCAGTTGCAGTCGACGACGGGATATTCGGACAGAGGCGGAGACAGCGAAAAGCGGAAGCTCACAGCGCCGCAGTGGCAGTTGCCTTTGTGCATGCTCTGCTCTGATGTTGGGGTAGGGAAGAAGGACATGATGATCGGTTGATAGGTTTGGGCATTAATGGCCGTGGAATGGAACTTGTACTCCCTTCAGCCACCTCGTCTTCCAGGGCTTTGCACTTCTTTTAAAAGGAGTGCCGTAAGCAAGGCTATCCCCACACCAATCTCACGTCAGCGCGGATAACCGCAGCTCCCCGCCAATACGCCTGATGGTAGTTTTTCTTCGCTCTATCAGAGGCTTACTATCTTCGGGGTCTTTTGATTACTTTGACGGAACCATTTTCTTCTTTCATTTTCTTCATCTCCTTTTCATCTAACTCTTTATTTATGCATTATCTTTCTCTGTTGTGGAAAATCAAATTTATGACAAATATTGATCCCATATTTCTCCCAGTACATGAGGCACTCTAGAATATTCTATATTCTTCATGAGGCTTTTGTCTGAATGACTTGGACGCGTAATGCCGCGATGACACAAATTGTTCTGAAGCACGCGTTTAATATAACCCCGATACCTACTAGGGATAGAGGTTACATATTGATAGGATATTTAGATAGTTAGATCAAATATTAACCTTACACATAGAGTGTGAGGAATATATTGACCAGCATGCAACTAGACCGCAGGTCCATCCCACACCGAACCATCTCAGCACAGGTAATATGGAATACCTCTGGTACTACTTTCCTACCACAGTACTATATCTGCATATCCTGCGCGGTAACTGCCTGGAATTAATTCAATCTGATCCCGTTCAAAGGCATGGCCGCCTCAAACTTTCGACGTAGGATGGTGTCTAATACAAATTCATACACGACCCATGATATCCGGGCCTACTACCGTGAGACCCAACTACCGGGAAAACTGTCAGCATGAACACGGCCCTTTCAAGACACTACATTATCCATTTCCTGAACAATTCACCAGACCATGATATGAACTACATACAAAGAAACTCTGTCTCAGGTACAACTCCCCTGTTTACGCAGGGCCGCCCAGCTCCTCCGGAAGAAGCCACGCTTCTCACCGTTTCCCTTCAAACTATCCATGGCAAGTTATTAATTTGCAGATAATTTTAAACTAGGTATACGATCACCAGGAAAGGAGGGCCACTGATCGCGGCAACCGTTCGGACTCGGTAAAGGTGCGCTCGGAATTCCCCGTTGACGGAGCTGTCCTCGGAGGCAAGTCCGTCGGGACTGAGCTAGGTGACGCGTTGAGTATTAATGTAGAAAAGTGACTACTGCCTCAAATGTTCCAAATCAACCTCTTGGTTCAACAGAAATTGGCACGCAAAATGTCCACCTGCTCTCAATCTCACCACACTAACCGTTCGCGCTCCATCCTCCATGCCGCAAAGAATGGCAAATACGCTGTCGGCGCCTACAACTGGTACATATTTCCCCCGTGAATCAGTCTTCCAGCCCAATCCTCTCCCACTACGAGACCTAACGAATTAACCAAAGCTATAACACCGACGGCATCATGGCAGTCATCCGCGCCGCCGAGCGCGCGCACAGCCCCGCCATAATCCAACTCTTTCCCTGGACTATGCACTTCCAGGGCGCACACTTCATCCGCTTCGTCGTCGCTGCTGCGCATGCCGCTTCCGTCCCCATCGCTGTGCACCTAGACCACTGCATCGAACCCGATGACATCGATTTCGCTCTCACACTCCCCTTTGATTCGATAATGATTGATGGGTCCAGCATGGATGAGGCTGAGAATGTCGCGCTCTGCGCGAGCACGGTAGCCATGGCGCATGAGTGCGGTATGGCGGTCGAGGTTGAATTAGGGCGGATTGAGGGTGGCGAGGATGGCCTTCCTAACATGGACCTAGGCAGTGTGGTGACGAGGCCTGGCGATGCACGGGAGTTCCTGGAGGCGACTCAGGCAGACTTTTTGGCGCCCAGCTTTGGGAATGTGCATGGGGGCTACGGGGTTGTGGGAGCAGAGGGATGTTGGGATTTAGAGATGTAGGCTACTCCTCATTTCTCCAATGTGGTTAGGTTGTGAAGATCAAAGGGCCACTGACTGCATTCATTACTGTGCAGGCTCCAACAGATCGAAGAGGCCGTCCCGTCCACTCCGCTCGTCCTGCATGGTACGCATCCGGTCTCGGACGAGCTTTTCCTCAGGGTAATTGAATGTGGCATGAGCAAGGTGAATGTTAACCGGACGGTGCGCGACAACTACACGGCGTTTGTGGCGGAGAATGCGGGAAAGCTGGAGTTGACGGTGCTCAAGGTACGGGCAGTTGAGATCTACGCCGAGTCGGTGGAAAGGGTGATGAAGTTGTTTGGCTCGGCAGGCAAGGCTTGATCCCGCTTGAGTATTCATAGAGAGTGTGGTATCAGTGTAGATTCTTCCCGAATTGGCCTGTCAAGGATGCGTGCACCGAGTATATACTTCAAAACCTAGTCTGATATCAGGTTTTCCTTACTAAAGATCGATGTTTTTATGTGCAGAACAAAGAAATTGACACCAGTAGAATGTCAGCATTCTGTTCTTTGCAATATCCAATAGTTACATGTCCACATTTCACTCACTACCCGCCCAAAGACCAGTAGTTGAGTAATTCTTTCTTTCTGAAAAAGTAAAACAAGTCGACTGGCGAGGCGATCAACACGCGGGAAAGACGGATCTAACCGAACTCTTCGGTAGCGGTCCGATGGGTTGGCCCGGCCATGGCCGACCGAGGGTGGGGTTAATGGCTACATTTCTGAAATAGCAGTATATGGAAAGAGTGAATCACGAGTATGAGCATCCCAGCAAGCTCAACTGCACAGGCTCGACAACACTCTGATGTAGCTGCCTGGCAATGGATGCCTTTCATCTAGTTGGGAAAAAAAGTTCATACAAACAGTAGATGAACAAAAGGTCTCAGGGCACTCGAAATGTGAGAAAATGGTAACGATCATGACTTGAGGAGGTATTGGTATAAATGAGTAGATAGGGACGCGTGGCTATTATTGTCTCCATAGGTCTGAGATGTAGTTACTTATATATGTTTGGCAAATATGATAACCATTGAATGATAACCTGGTCTTACATTATCACAACCAAAATTGACGAAACATTCCTATAATCACATATACCATCCTAAATTATAGTATCCGTAGGTATAAGTCAAGGTAATCAACCATTGACCTAGGTGGGTGAGTTCAATATAATTAAGCGGACGTCGCGAGACTCTGAACGACTCATTGTATGTTCTCAATGAGAGCATTGCTATACGCCTTTACATCGTCTTTTGATCTTCCACGATTTCAACTTAATGCTAGCGGACAATCCGATAGTGGTAGTTCTGGGACACCATAATGCTTTGCGGCATCAGCGAAAAGAGTCTTCTCCGCATCCGCATAGGGAATGCCCTCAGCCCGCCTCTGCAACCCCAACCGGTGCTCGGGCTCCCCAGGAAACAGCACCTCCGAAAATCCGGGCGCCGGACTAACCCCGTGCACACGTTGCGCAAGTGTATCCATTCAAGCTTTGAAATCCTCCGTGCTCATGATGACATCGGGCTTGACAGCAATAAAGCAGTGGCCTACATTCTGGGGCTTCATATCCTTATACTGGTCTCCAACCTGTCCGCCAAACTCGGCGCCTGCCAAAACACCCGACATAATGTCCATAAGAATCGCAATACCGGATCCCTTCGGCCCTCCAATTAGCACCATGCTGCCATTTAAGGCGACATTTACGCCCGTTGTCGGGTTCCCATCTGCATCTAGGGCCCAGCCCGGAGGGATAGGCTCACCACAGCGTGCAGCGCGTCGGATCTTTCCCTTAGCAACAACAGAGGGCGCCATGTCAAGAATATATGGTACCTCCGTGTTTGACGGAGCACCGGCGGCAAACAGCGAGATCCCGAGGAGCGTTTCTTTCCCTCCGAAAGGGGACATCTGTTTGGCGGAATTGGTGAAGACAAGCGAGATCATATTTGCCTTAAGTGCTTGGAGGACGTATGTTACTGCCATGCCAAAACGATTGGAGTGGTTGACCGTTACCATCCTGATGCCATAGATTTCTGCACGCTTGATAGCTTCGTCCATACCGCGAGTTGCGACGACGAAGCCAAAGCCGTTATCTCCGTCCAGGTGTGCAACTACCGGGGTTTTGTCGGTGATCTTGATGCTTGGCCGGGCGTTGACCCGGCCGTTGCTAACGCGATCAAGGTACTGCGGAAGCCTTGCAAGACCATGAGTATCCTATCATCTGTTAGATAGTACTAGAAACAAAGTACTTGGGATTCCTACGACACCGCGGACATCGGCTAGGACTAAGCACTCTGCCATCGAGCGTGCGTCCTCTGAGGGAGTATATTTATATAGCTTCCAAGGTCGGAAGTTCCGAGAATCGGATGAGGGAAATCATCAAAATACACTTTAAGAATGGCAACTTGGTGGGACTGCCGGTAGTCGCTGGTGTCTGCAGTTTTCCAATTATGCCTTTCAAGTTTGCTGGCCTTACCCTTCTACAGACAGTGCGTTTGTTACGTACAGTAATAGGCTCCACTAACATTGACAGTTGTTTTTTCTCGTCAGCATGACAATCGTCAAGGCTAAAGCCGGGCTAACAGTCCCGAAATATGCTTGGTCATTCCCCTGGCTCGTGGCAACCAACTATTCACTTTGGTGTTGACTCGAAGATAGGGACTCTCATATTCATATCATCGAATCCGACAAGTTCCCCCTCAGTCCTGACAGTGGTGCGTGCTGTTGACCGTTTTCAAAACGTAAGCCCAGATCTGACCGATTTGCCCTGCTAGACTACACCCCCAAAGCTGCGACTCGCGAGCAGGCCCTGGCATTTGAACGCTCCGTCGGCATTCAGCATGCCGTCATTGTGTTACCCAGCGTATATGGAACTTATAACAGCGTCCTTATCGACGCCCTACGCTCCACCAACGGTACTTATCGCGGCGTCTGCGTCTTAGACCTCTCGGCGGAAATCGATAACACTACCCTTCAAACATTTCACGACGCCGGCGTCCGCGGAATCCGCATTAACTATGGTAACGAAGGGACAGACGCACAGATTACCGCAGATACCATTCGCGCGGCGTTGATCGCGCGAATTCACAACTGGATCCTGCAGTTATGGGTCCCTATCGCCTCCTTCAAGTCCCTTCACCCTATAATTCCAACCCTGGGGGTACGCGTCGTAGCGGACCACTATGCTCACGCGATGACAGCTTCCCGTACGGGCAATCTACAAAATGCGATCGATCCCTTCAGCATCCCCGGGTTCCGAGAAGTGGTGGACCTAATGCGACGAAATCACCTTTTCGTTAAGATCTCGGCGCCGTACCAGAACTCCCGGGACAAGCCGCTGTATGGTGATCTGCGGGTTATCGCGGAGACACTTATGCTGCCTGGACCCGACATGGTGGTTTTTGGCAGCGACTGGCCGCATACGGCGAGTAAGGAGGGGAATGGGGCTGGAGGGAGATTGGTTGAGCAGGACTTTAGGGACGTCGACAATCAGGCTATTCTGCAACAGACGCTTGAGTGGGCCGGAACGCAGGCGCAGGTGAGGAGGTTGTTTGTGGATAACCCAAGAAGGTTATGGGGGTGGACCAACACGGAGTCGTGATATGAGACATTGTGGCAGGGGTGGGTTGTGACAGGCACCTGTTGATCAATATTGTATTCCTGCCGCTCGCTAATGCTAGTCTATTCCATTAAGCAGTCCAGGTAATGGAATATCAATGCAGCTCTCGACCGCTGACTTGAGCTATGTGGCAATGAAAGCCGAAGCATACTTTCCCACTTATTATCGCCGATACCAACGATATCTACTCAAAAGTGGCTCTGTCTTCGTCAATGCAGTAATGCATCATATCCCATAGATGTTACATTCAATGTGCCATACATTGTTAGTAATATACACCACAGGATCAGCAGAAGCATGCTCCAATGTTGGGGATGCTCTATAATTAGAGGCATGACGGTGATAGTTGCCTCCTCAGCAGAGAGAAACTCCTCAAGCATGACCAGTGGCGATTCACGAAGGAGGGTCTGGACATGTCGCTGTAGCTGGCCCTTATCATGACACACTTTCACTCCATAGCTACCGCGTCCTCGAACAGGCTTGCCGACGATTGGGTACCGGTCGATATGGTTGATAATTTCACTGATATTTTCAGGACTCACCAGCCAGGACTTTGGTAAGGTGTAGCCTCCAAGCTCCCGTAGTTTATCGTTCAGATATGCCTTGTCATCAAAGCTTTCAACCAGGCCTGGCGGCTGACCCACTACGTAGATCTTAGAGGCTACAGGTGTTAGCCCAGAATGCGTGGTGCCCTGCTGGGCCGCGCTGTAAATTCCTTCCTCCGTGTCTGGGAACGCCCAGCCTTCATTGGAGGAGACTGGGGCCGAAGGATCTGACTTTATGACCTTCACGCCCTTCTGCCGAAGGGTGTAAGCAATGTCTGCGCCAGAATCCTGATAGCCTGGGAAGGGTTCAGCTATAAGCATGTCTCTGAGGGTACTGAGGGCTTACCACCCGGCTTGCGAGGCTTTGTGACGCCACTGATCACGGGTGGTTCAATAGCCTGGCGAAGAACGGCCACGGTCGGGGTCTTTGTGCTAAAAGCACAGATGGCCTGAATAGACTTTCTGACAGATTATGAAGCAAACATGGTAGTAGTTTGTTTGAAGAATCAGAAGCTGAAAGGGTTTGATGATGATGGTTATTTTAGGCTGTGGTTGGCCTGCTGGAACTCTCCAGCCGTCGGCTCTTTTCTGCGCCCTGGGAAACTCCGCACTGCTTTTCGGCGAGTCTCGGAAGGTCATTTCTGGTGAGGCCTATGGCTTATGTGGATCAAGACTTGAAAACCTATCAGTTTGGCTGGATCACACGGTTTCTATGTCAAAATCAAAGGAAGTCCTTTCTTGCACTTTGATGATCGAACCTGTAGGGGGTTCTGTGCTGACAGTCAATGTCCTTAACAACAACGCCAGGACAAATCATGGAGTAAGCATCAACGTGTGCACTTGCTGGCCTGAGAGGCGAAGCTGTTTCGTGGTTGAGGTTTGGAGAGTCAACAGCTAAGCGAGGGAAGTTATGTCTTCCTCGTCTTCATGTTTTCATAGGGAAATGCACAATTACAAAAGGTGTAATAACCGTCCAATAAGAAGCTAAAGTTACTGTATTCTGTCTAGCATGAGTGGAATCCAGATACCGGTTATATGGCGGTAGTAATATCCTCATATATGGGTCTCAACCTCACCCGCAACGCAAGCAAAGCGATGGTACCAGTGTGAATAAGGAGGATTACCCCGGACCCCCATTCAATTTGCAGACTGGGCCTGGATCAGACCAAAATGTTTCGCCATGGTCTCGATACCATTCTAGTGTCATTGTAAGTGCATCATCGAATGAAACTTTCTCTTCCCACCCTAGTTGCCGGAGCTTAGAGTCATCGGTCCAATACATCCGGTCATTGAAGGGCCTATCTGTCACTGTCTCGAGATATTGCTCACACGCATGGCTCGGACCTGCGTGAAACCACCGTAGAATTCGTTTCGCAACGTCAATGACTTGAATCTGCTCCTTTGAGGAGATATTGTAGGTCTCGGATACAAGACCTCGATGGAGAATGAGATCGAAAGCGTTCACGACATCGCCGGCAAAGACAAACCCACGAACTGCGTTTCCCTCACCATGTAAAGTCATACGCTGGGAACGCAGCATTTGCATCGCAAATCTAGGGATGAGTTCTAAGAAAATATACGTCAGGAACCAGCAGCCCTCTAGAATGTCATCAGGGAGCTCTTACTCTCGGGGTACTGACAGGGACCGAAAACATTGTTGCAGCGAGTTATTATGATGGGCATATGGAAAGAATACCGATAGGCATTGGCGATCATCTCAGCAGCGGCTTTGCTAGCTGAGTATGGATTGGTCGGGTTCAGCCGATCTTCCTCGGTAAAGGCATAGTCCTGGTTTGGCCGATTTTCTCCGTATACCTCGTCAGTAGATACGTGGATAAACCGTATGACCGTCCCGGCCTGTCGTGCTGCTTCCAGAAGAACATGGGTCCCAGTCACGTTGTTTCGAGTGAAAGAGACGGGGTTAACCAGAGACTGATCCACGTGAGAATTTGCTGCGAAGTGGACAATGGCATCCACTGTAAACTGCTGGAAGACAGCTGTTACCCTGTCGGGGTCGCACAGATCGCCTCCAAGAAAGTGGAAGTTGGGAAGATGCTCGACGGGGTGTATGTTGCACTTGGACGCGCAGTAATCGAGGATATCAAAGCAGAGTACCGTATACCTCGTACCATATACCTGGAGGAGGTGCCGAATGAACCAGCCCCCGCTGAAATGCAGTGTTAATTCACCTATCGATGTCTCTACATCCGAATGATCATCGCCCGGTAATAAACTTACATAAATCCTGCGCCCCCAGTAACTAAGATGGTTTTCACACTTCCCATAGCATCCTCATTATCTGAGCCATTGCTTCCAAGTCCTCGCTGTTGGACAGTCATCGTGCCGCCGAATTTGTGTAATGATTGCACATAAACACTACAAATCTTGCACAGAGGTTGCGATCATCTATGAATGAAATATTAGCTTCAGGATATACAACTATAGCATAATGGGCACTGTTCTCTTTGTTAGGTGGCGGAATCTAACATAATGTTCGCTTTTCTATGTTCCAATATTGGAGAGTGAGACACCTTCACCATATCGACGCCTCTGCGCCTTCGAAGTTCAGACACTTGTGGGTGTAGATGTACCTTGTTCCGTAGAGCCCGAAACAGTTCACCGAGTCAAAATTTTTGCGAATGGTGCTGAAATGCCAGCGTTGACGTAGGCTACTGGGGTGTGCCACAAGCGGAGGTCTATCTATCAGCTTGTCTCCCAAGCAAATGACACCATATCGAATAGTTTCGCCATCAGGTCCCCGCAAATGTCATTCGAATTTCAAAAAATGACATGATGTATACCTCGTGTCCCAGGTCTATGCCCGCATGACCAAAGCCGGCCTCAGATTTGCAGTTCTCAATGTCACTTTGTTATTCATGTGTACAGGAAGACAGTAGCCCTGATGTGTCTTCATGCAGTCAACGTAACCTATCTGGCATAATCAATGACACATGTGTGTACAAGAGGCTAGGAACCAGCGGGAACTTCCTAGTCAACCTGACAAGCAGACCATATTCTCCACTGCTACCCCTGTAAATGATGGCCAAGATAGATATATCACTGTTCGACGTTCACTCATCATAGTCGGTATCTGTGACGATATGCACAAGGATATACATACCAGCGATGCTAGTACTGTCTAGTTAATATTGAAAAACCAAGTATTTCTCCCTCCAAGGAAGCCGCTCCACTTTGCTAAAGATGCCGGCCAGAGATCACCTCTCCCGCATCTATGACGATCAGTTCTGTAACAATAATACCGATATACACAATATAATGCACAGAGGCATCTGTAAGATATCATTTTGTGCTGTACAACGAGTCTTTTACCCGGGTCCGACAGATGCTTGCATAATGGTAGATCATGGTCAAAGGCTGTCTCAATGTACACGAGAGGTGTTTATGATCACGTGGAGTAAGCCTAGGAATTAGCAAGGCTTAATGCAATAGGGAAATTCCACCAGGAGTTTGTAGATGCTCATGGTAGGCGTTGCTGACCTTCATGGAGCTGCAAGCATGGTCAATATCCAGCGCCAATTGCTTGAATGGCTCTGGCTCGACAAAGGGAACTCCGACAAGGTTGCGCAAGAAAACAAGATAAAAGCCCGTATTCCCTCTCGTCACCATGCCGGTTCTGCCACCAACTGAACTGAGTCATGGCTGAGGTCCAACTTATTGCCACCCTGCGACCGGCCCCGGGAAAGGAGACTGAGGTATGCGCCCCTTACCTCGCGCTTTGTCAGGCATTGCTGATAATCCACTGATATTCGCCGCTATATCAGGTTAGACACCTTCTTTGCGACACGGCCCGTCTTGTGGAGCAGGCAGAACCATCGTGCTTGGCATTCCTTCTAACAGAACATCATCGAGTTGATGGTACCTTAGAGTTCAGAGTCATTGAAAGGCATGTGTCGCACGGGCCTGGTTGAGATCTCTGTAAGATAATCAGTTGACCGGTTACACAGATGGGCCAATATCAATGCCCTTGAGCACCACCATAGTCGTCCCTGGCTCCGCCAGATGTATTCAACATTTTTGGAGAAGCAGCTATTAGACGGTCCAGAGCAGATTGAGATGCTGACAGTTATTGCTGGGTTTGCCGTGCGTTAGAACGGGTCTTCATATTCGAGATACTGAAAACATATCCCTGCAGAGCATGGCTGGATGACTACCAATAATCGGGGATATATCCTGACTACAAGAAGCGTCATTGATGTGGTGAAACTTTTCGGACCCGAATATGTTTTTCCACACAAAATGAACCAAATCTCTTTAGCTGCCAAATAGAATGACTACTTGTGCCACGACATAGGCAGGAAGTACGGGCGGAGTGTCGTGATGGACGTGATTGAACCATTGCAACCGGAACTGCAAGTCTCAATGTCCTGGATATACGGAATGAGCCACAACTACAGAGCCGGAAATCTCGCATTAGTGTGACACACGGTAGTCTAAGTTAATGGTTTGAGAGAACTAAACGACTTCCTTGCTTTTGTTCTGTCCTCCAGTCCATGCCAAGGCATAGCCTGGAGACACAAGAGATGTCAGATTTTACGAACAACACTATAATCACATATTGTGATAAGTTTGCGAGTAAAGTGAAGAGTCCGCGGTATCTTCTGCGCAAGCCATTGTATGACATTGATCCAATTTCCAACTATTGAAGAAGTCGCACCATGGGGCCGTGCCATCCGTCCTGCTGGATTTTCTGGGATTGATAAATTGTCCGGGCTTAGAGGAGCCTAGGCTCGAGTGGCCTAAATGTTATATTTCTCGGTCGGTGGACATAGACTGCATGCTGCGCCTCAAACTCAGCATCTGCGACCGTGTTGCACTGCCTTGCATTCCCGCTGTGTCCCCCCGCAACATGTTGGCGAAGCAGATCCGGTCATCAACCACTTTTGCAGTCATTGTGGTCTGCGTGGCGGTTTTTACTGATATCTTCCTCTATGGACTAGTCGTGCCTATGCTTCCATTTGCCCTCGCCGAGCGTGTAGGTCTCACGGATGCCGATATTCAGCGTTGGAATTCCATCTTACTTGCCAGCTACGGGGCATCCATCATGCTGGGCTCATGTATGTGCATCCATTGTCAGTAGAACCTCACTGCATGCACATACTTATTGATTTATTGTCACAGTGCTATTCGGTTGGATGGGCGATCGAACTCGTACGAAGCAGCTGCCATTTTTGCTCGGGGTCGGCGTTATGGGGGGTGCTACACTGCTCTTTTCGCTTACCAACTCATTGACTCTGATCCTTCTCGCTCGAATCCTACAGGGCTGCTCCACTGCCATAGTATTTACCATCGGCTTTAGTCTGATGCTGGACACAGTTGGTGAGCAACACATAGGACGTGCCATCGGCTTTACGAGCATGAGTCTCAGCGTTGGCTTATTCGCAGGGCCCATCGTGGGTGGACTTTTATATGATCTGGCGGGATACTTCGCCGTCTTTGTCCCAGCCTTCGTGCTTGTAGTACTGGAATTTGTGCTACGGGTGCTTCTCATCACGCCGTCGCATGAGATTGATGTCAAGCAAGACCTATTCGACGAGGAGGGGCGTCCGCTAATGTCAGACGTGGCAGCTACTCCTGTTACAGGCTCTCCAAGGAAGCCTGCACTGTTATACTTGATATGCATGCCTAGGTTTCTCGTGGCAATGGTGGGAATGTTCATGCTGAACTCGTTCATGACTGCCTTGGAGGCCGTACTGCCCGTGTATCTCCCCGAGGTTTTTCCTTACCGGTCGACAGACATCGCCATTGTATTTCTGTCCAATACCCTTCCTATGATCTGCTCTCCGCTTGGCGGATTTGTGGTGGATCGCTTGGGTCCGTTCTGGCCGGCGATTTTGGGCTTTGCATTGATTACTCCGAGCCTTATGCTGCTCTCGCTGATACTTGAACCGACGGAAGTAATGTCAGTGCTGCTCCGCCTGTTTTTATTCCTTTTCGGTTGTGGGGTATCACTTGCCATGCCTGCAATGATGACAGAAATTACCTTAGCCAAGGACGACATGGAGAAGGGACGTCCAGGGATCTTCGGGGATGAAGGGGCGTCTTCGCAGGCTTACGGTCTAAGTAACGCCGCATTTGCTGCTGGGACACTGGTTGGGCCTCTGTATGCCGGCTATATTCGGGAGGCTGTGAGCTGGGCAGCCATGGCCATCTCACTCGGAACATTCAGTGCCTTGATGATGATTCTGGCTATTGCATTCACTCCCATGAAAAGGTCGACTGCTACGGCGCGCTCGAATTCTCAAGTCATCTAAACAACGGTGTGATATTTAAAACTACCTAGGAGAGGCATCTTGCATTATACTGAAATGAAGGCTGATAACATGCTTAGTTCATCTTAACGGGCATAGTTACTGGATACTGCTCCGACTCGACGATCTCTGAAAAGAAAAGCCCATGAGCCCTACGCACTGCATCCAGTATCTCGATGACAGTCAGGCTTTCCGTCCACGGCATGATTGCACTTTCCAGGCGTTCATCTCGGACACAACGGGCGACCTCGTCCGCTTCGAAGCAAAGCCCATGTGCGCCCCCTGGGACTCGATACTCGAAGTCTTCCCCTCCACCTGTAATACCAAACTGCTGCACTCGTTTGATGATCCGGTACTTGGACGGACACCAAGGCCGGCCATAGATTTGGATTTCCCCGCTGTCTCCCTGGATTCGTACTACCGGGGTGTGACCATCCGGATCCGCCATGGCGCGTAGGCTGGAACTGGCAATCGCCTGCACGGATACAGGGGATGGACTTGTGCCGGGGAAGGTCATAAGAATGGTTGTCGATTCATCCACCCCGGCGCCAAGAAGGGGTGTTATTGCTGATAGGATACTGCTGGGCTTGGGATCGGGCCTGGGAGCGAGGGTCTGCATGATCCAGTGGACTGGGTATACGCCCACTAAAGTCCAGCCATCGTTAGTATCGCTCCGTGCAGAGAAGCTAAGCATCACGTACAATCTAGTAACGCGCCCCCAGCCAACTCCTTCTTGGTAAGATAGCTGTCCTTCAACTCCTTCAAAGCGTTCGTTCCGATCGAGTTATCAGCAAAGATCCGAATAACGGGCCCAATGGCGCCATTCTGGACTTCTTGCCGAATCTGAGCCGATATTGGCAGGAAGCGTGTCCACATGGCTTCCATGAGGAAAAGTTTACGCGCGCGAGCGGTCTCGACGAGTCGATGTGCCTGTCTAGCCGTCACAGTAAAGGGCTTCTCGCAGAGCACATGCTTTCCGGCCTGCAGCCCGAGCATAGCATTCTGGTAGTGATGGGAATGTGGAGAGGCGACGTAGACGACATCTACGCGGGGGTCCGCCACCAGAGCGTCGTAGCTACCATACGCAATGCAGGACGACGGCGCTCCGACCTTGTTGATGAAGCGGCTGGCGATCTCGGTGGATCGCGAAGATGCCACCGCCACCAATAAATGCGACACATCAGTAACACCTCGCGACGCGGGATCAACGAGAAGGTCTTTTGCAAATGCTACATGGCGGATTAGCCGGTAAGAATCACAGCACTATTTGCCAGGTGTAATACTTTCAGCAATGCTTCCTGTGGCTATCAGAAGTCAACAGTCTGGTAAACCTCTCCACGGACAAGGTAATGTAAGCAAGGCACATACCGATAATACCCCAACGGATGCAGAATGGCACGGGCGCAGGATGGGAACTCATGTCGTTGAGTAGGTAAATGACCGACCTCACTCTACCACATAATCCAAGGATGGGCATAAATCCGATCCAAACTTGTGGGCGATGAATAGAACCTGTCCATTTAGCACTTTACTGCAGTCCAAGTCACCTCAAGCTCGGGAGTCTAAACCTGTGCCAATCTTGCCCGCCCGCATTCAGTCCAAGAAACACTTGGGCAACCACTTTATGGTGTGACAAGCGTCGGACAGACTGACACACCATTCTGTCATGACAGCAATAAGGGAGGGGTTTGTGTTACATATCATAACAGCACGAGGGTTGAGGATGTCAGCCAGGGATGTCCGGGAATTTGAAATGTGTCTGGCAGTGTCCCTCACGATTCAGAACTTCACCGAAAACAAGACCTTTCGGAAACCGACGTTCGAGCGTCCGTTGATTGTGCACATGCCAGCCGTCAAGCAGCAAAGATAGAGAAAAAGGCGCAAGGAAAGTGTGACTAATCATATATGGTGTAGCAAGAATCCCATATATCTAATGGCCTTACTTCAAATTTATAGAATATAATTGCTTGAGTCAGATGAAAAAGTACAAACTTCCCTCAGCAAGAGTCGGTCCCTAGGTGCTTGACGTTGCTATGCCGGGGGCGAGCATACCCACTTTCCAGCCAACAGTCACCGGCCAGGAGCTGGAGGCCATCCAAGAGGTACTCGACAGCCGAATTCTGACGGGGAAAGGGAAATACACGGCATTGTGCCAGCGGTGGCTTGAATCAAGCATGCCACATGGCAAGGCCTTTGTCTTGAGCTCGTGCACTTCGGCCTTGGAGATTGCGGCCCTCCTAGCCGATCTGCGGCCAGGGGATGAAGTAATAGTACCAAGCTATACATACGTGTCGACAGTCAATGCCTTTGTTGCCCATGGGGCGCTACCGGTCTTTGTTGATGTGGAAGAGACAACCATGAACATCGATGCGCAGAAGATCGAGGATGCGATCACGCCTCGGACCAAGGCCATTGTGCCGGTGCACTATGCTGGAATCGCCTGCGACATGGACACCATTTTGGATATTGCTAATCGACATGACCTCCTCGTGATTGAGGATGCCGCCATGGCCTGCGGCAGCATGTATCGAGGACGTGCGTTGGGAACCATGGGACACCTGGGTTGCATCAGTTTCCAAGAGAAGAAAATATTCACCAGTGGCGGCCAGGGAGGGGCATTACTCGTCAATCAAGACGCACTCGTGGCGCGGGCAGAGATCCTATACGAACACGGCACGAACCGAGCTCAATTTCTGCGAGGTGAAGTGGATGTCTATCGTTGGCTGGATGTCGGGATTAATGCAACCCTGAGTGAGATCCAAGCGGCCTTTCTCTACGCCCAGTTTCAAGCCGCACCAGAGATTCTTTCACAGCGTCGACGTCTCTGGTCTCGCTATCACAGATGCCTGGCCCCTCTGGCCCATGCGGGCATAATCCGGCTACCCCAGCCGGCTGCGGAGGCGGACCATAACGCAGCCATCTTTTGGGTTCGGTTGGCTGATGCCTCGGACCGACCTGTTTTCATCGAGCATATGGCGGCCGCACACATTCAGACACAGGCCCAGTTCGTGCCGTTACACTCTTCTCCGTTTGGCAAACGGGTGGGGCGCTTTCATGGCGAAGATCTGGTGACCACACGCGCCGCAGAGGAAATTGTCTTGTTACCACTCTATTCGGAGCTTACGGAAAGGCAACAGGACCTCGTCATTCAGCGCGTTTGGGGGTTCTGGCGGGAAGCGACGACAATCCTGACATTTGAAGACCTCCAGAAGGCTGAGTTGATTAGTTCTTAGGCGGTATTCTTGCTTTGGGGATGTAACAAGCACTGTTCTCCTCCAAAGTTTGAAACAGAAGGGGCGCGTTGCCAGCAGCAATGGTGGGCTCAATTCGGTTAAACCCTCCCGATAAATATAATTCGCGAATACGGAAAGTATATTCAATATTCGACAGCCCTAGGATCAAAATAGAGTTGCATTACAGGTAGTAAAGGGTGGTCGAGAAAAGCATTTCTTACATTCAGGACGAGTCTTAACGACGCCCCCTGGGTCACGCACTGAGTCTGCTAATATGACATTCCATCCGGGCATTCTTAAGAGCGTCTTTCTACCGAATGGGTGTCTTTGCTGGTGGTGCGCGTAACAGTAAATCCCAAGACCTTGCAGAGCGCCTTCAGCCCATGGCCGAGAATATACAGCCCCAGACTGATGAAGTTAAACCACACCAGGGCGATAAAGTAGACGACTGCCTGAGGCGGGATCCATCGAAATAGTTGTGTCGGATCAAAGCCAGCCTTTTCCTTGAAGTCATTAATTTCAGCCAGGGCCGTCGTCGTCTGGGGCTGATCGGATACCGGCTGAGGCTGCCAATTTTCCGAGAAGTTGGGATCGTTGTAGATCACGGTCGCCATGACGCCGCCAAAGAAGGTCAACAGAAGCAGGAGGAGGCCTTTGGTCAGCAGCTCGTACAGCCATGTGCTGCAGAAAGAGATGAAAATGAGCGCGCCTCGTCGAGAACCGTTGTCTGCTGTTGCAAGGAGATGCGCGATGGTTCTCCCCTCAGTGGGGGCGACAGGCTGAAGGCGGACCAGCAATCGGCAGACGAGGAAGGTGAGCAAGCTGATGGAGGCGGCCTGCGCGGTGAATGTGGATTCGGTATTGAGAACATTGATGGCGGTCAAACTCAACGCAGTGATGGCCCACGAGGCTAGAAAGCCAACAGCGAGAAAGGTGGAGATCTGTCCATTGAGGCGGAAGAGGGCAGCCATAACAAGATAGCAAACAGTATAACTCGTAGTTGGGGTGAAGTTGACCTTTCTCACCCTCTGAAACCGGAGATTCCGAGTTTTATATTCTACAGTTGATGCTTGGCAAACCAATCTAAAAACTTTGGACCCTTGGGCCCTTAATGAGCCGGACAGCGATAGTGTCGACAGGGCCATCGCCCATTCCTGAAAGAGGTGAAGACGAGGCTATTCCAGGCTTAATATGGAAGGCGGACGCTGCTCAAGTGAGACACGCCCCACTGTTCGCCTTTCATCTCCTGTCGGAGTGGAAACCCCTTCATCTCCGGGTACCTGGCAAGTGCTAAATAGGTAGATGTCCAGTGGCAGGCAGACATGGCTGCCTGTCGGGATCTATAATTAAGTAGCACGGTTCCAACCTGTCACAGTGAGTGAAAGGTAGCCAGCCAAAAATTTCGACTCAAATATGGTGACAGTCGGGCACCCGGGGACGTCAATGAGGGCTAATTGAGTTATAAGAGCCGAAATAGGAGGATGTACTTTTTGCTCAAGGGCACTTATGGAGCATTCGTTGGGCTCTGAGTGATCCTTCCAGGGGCCAATTTGTGTTGAGCCGGGCAGAATCTGCTCTCTATAACAAGTTGGCAGACTACAACCGCATCAACATGACGTTTGCCTTGACATCTTCATGCGCCTACTTTGATCTAGAGAATGCCGGGAAGACATTATATACAATAAAGACGTGTCTCCTTTCCAACTGGAGTTGCCCTTCATTCCCGTTGCAAACTCTTCGCGGGAGTCTCGGATAGACTCCTCGCCAAGACATTTCCCTAGCCCCCAACGAAAGTCTGAAAATCCTGATCAAAGGGACCCATTACTATCAGCATAGATGCTGACTAGGTATTTCAAGGTGGAAAAAATCCAGCAAAGTCTGATAAATTCATTATCCTCCTCCATGCGGCTTTTCTCTTCGCGATAAGTCTTTTCTGTGTAGGATTCTGACCGGGAATCTACCGAGCATCGGAGAATCCTCGGAAGGCAAAATGGGATTGAACTGAATTGGATTATTCAGTGTGTCTGTCCAAAGAACCGAGAAGCCAGAATCAAGGAACGGACTCGTGCCGGCTGGTTCCCTCGTGGTTGATTCCGTGCACGTTCCATCCACCACGAACCATATCACACAACTTTATAAAATATTCATCCCGCATTGAAGTACATTATCACTGTACCGAATATTCACTGGACACAGTCATCGGTATTTACCCCCGATGACCGGCTGAAGTGGAAATCTTTGACATCTTTTTGGTCCTTCCCACGACAGCCCCCCGATCGATCGATGGGGAGGGGAAATGGCCATCCATGGCCCAATAACCCAGGTTGATCGGTGACGATGACCACAGAGGACCGTCATTGAGCGGGGGTTTGCAGTGGGTTATCTCTGCCGACCAGGGCCAACCAGCGAAGCATTTGGGGGATCAGGTCAGGAACCAAACCCTGTTGTGTGTCGATTCTTTTGCCTCTCAAGCTTTCCGACAAGCCCCAGAAGGATCCACTCATGACGCCAGTCTTTCCATGTCTTCAACGCTCCCCAATAGTCTGCCCGCACCATCGCAACCCACTGGCCTGTACTTTGTAGATCTCGCGCATCAACTCTGCTCAATGACTGGTGCGGATGCCCTCGCTTACGCCGTCGCTGCAGTCTCTGATCCAGTCGGAGAAGCGGAGAGGGCGCCAGCAAGTCGTCGTCATGGTCCATGCTGCTCCTTCACGGCAGTCATTGTTTTCCTATTCTTTATTGTACCCTACCCCTGTTGCTCACTAGCTGGTTCTTAAACATCCGGAACACCGGCTGGGAATCTGGGTGTCTCTCGTAGCCATTGCTTCCGATTGAGTCGGCCATCCGCATCCCGTCAGCAGTAGCAATTTTATCATCCTCCGAACAAGCCTATAGCATCTAATACCGTCACATCATGGACGACGGGGAGCCCAGGCGCCCACGGGCAACGGTATGTTCACACGCATTCCCCTGCAGCTGCACCAGGAGCTGATCGGAGGGTGTTCTCCTCGCCTGAGCAGTCCGATGCGATCTCCCCTCGAGGAGAGAATCCTCCCACCTCACCTTTATCACCCACCCGCGGCCGTCGAGGAACTGCTGGTGACGCCGACTTTGTTTCTCCCACCCGCCGTGTGTCTGGTCGTGATGGCTCCGGGGCTGGAGTTCGTCGACGCAGTTCCGCCGCTTCCCGCCGCAGTGGTGGCAGTGGCATTCCCAGTTTGGCGCCACGCACCACGCTGGCTGAACGAACCCAAGGTCGCTTCACCATGGCTGGTCCCGATGAGACGCCTCAGCTGCGCTTGGCCCATGAACCGTTTGTGCAACCCGGCTACGGCGATCTCAATCCATCCTACGAACAGCCCGCCAACTCCAAACCGGTCTGGGGTTTGGCGAAGCCACTCCCTCGTGTCGTCCGACCGGGCATGGTGCCGACGAAGGAGGAGCTGTTGGAAGCCCGTCAAAACATTCAGCTGCCAGCCGAAAACTCACAGAAGCTGGGGCTGGAGGTCGACCCCAATGACCTGGAGCAAGGCCAAATCGAGAAGTCGGCTGACCCTCGTAAAATGGCGGCCCAGGTGGAAGATGCCCGGATCCAACGCGAGAACAATTTCATGAACAAGATTCTGAGTGGGGATGCCACCACAACGCGACAAGGTTCGCGCCTCTCGCGCACTTCGTCATCGCGCATCCGCCGTCCATCTGCCTGGGATCTCCCGCCGGAGAACCTGTCAACAGTTCCCGAAGGCGAGACGCCGGCTCCCAGTGAGACCCATGAGGAACCCCCTCAGATGAGTAGTGAGGAGCCCTTGGAGCCCGTGCCGGAGGAGCCCGAGCTGCGCGCTGACGATGGCAAGGACGGGATGATGATGGACGACCTGCCCGACCTGGAGGAGATCGAGGCCGCCTATCCGGAGGACCTGCATCCGCTGGTGCAGGAGCTCGTGGAGGAGGAGGTGCACAACAACCACACCACCTGGTCCGTCATCCGCACCCATCACCGCGAAGCCCTGGCCGAGTCCCTGGGGGTCTTCGTGCAGCTATTCGTCGGCTTTTGCGGCGATCTGGCAGTGACCGTGGCCGACGCCGGTAATCCCAACACCACCGACTGGGTCTGGGGGTTTGCTACCATGATGGCCATCTACGTCTCTGGTGGTGTGTCCGGTGCCCATCTCAATCCAACCATCACCATCATGCTCTGGTTCTACCGTGGCTTCCCCAAGAGCAAGATGCCCGAGTACTTTGCTGCACAGTTTTTGGGGGCCTTCATCGCCGCGCTCGCCGCGTACGGTCTCTACTACCACTCCATCCAACACTATCTCTTGACCAACTCCACCACGGGCATCATCACCAGCTTCGTGACCAGTCAGCGCGAGACCTGGATCGGTCCTGGCACTGCCTTCTTCACCGAATTCTTGGGCACGATGGTGCTGACGGTGGTAGTCCTGGCACTGGGTGACGATCAGAACGCACCCCCAGGAGCGGGTATGAATTCACTCATCGTGGGTCTCATGGTGGCCTGCAACTCGATGAGCTTTGCCTACCAGACGGGTGCCGCCTTGAATCCGAGTCGAGACTTTGGCCCGCGACTGGCGTTGCTGGCTCTGGGGTACGGCTCGTCGCTGTTCACCAATCCATACTGGTTTTATGGGCCATGGGCCGGATCCCTCGCGGGCTCTTTCCTCGGTGCCTTCCTGTACGATTTCTTCATCTTCACGGGTGGTGAGTCCCCGGTTAACTACCCCTGGGAACGGACACAGCGGGCGATGCGCAAGAGTCGGATGAAGTGGGGGAAGCGGTTGCATCTGTCCCGCCGAGACCGGGGAGAGAAGACTGTGCGTTAAATAGCGGTCGCGTAGATACATATGGAGTTTTACATTGCCGGTTGATTCATTATATTGTCTGAGAAAGCTTTGCAACTTGCGTGAGGGATAAACCATGGTGTGTGTAGTTACAGGGTACACTCAGAGTGACCGCATAGAGCGATAATGGTTGTACATAAGCATTGATGAATTTGTTTTGATATAATATGGACAGTTGCATTCATCTTATCTTCGGTGTTATTACAGTTGTCAGGATACCAGTAGTAGTACTTTGTGCATGCATCTAGTTGGCAGTTTCTGCTCGCCAGTTTGTTCTATTACGTACTTAGTAGTATTCTACAGTATATATTGTGCCCCTGCGGCCACCCGATCGGTATCCCGAGCCAAATATCGGACCACTTCGGCAATCGACCGGGATGCGGGCGGATTGATAAGGTCTTGTTGACCAGATATTTTGATTCTTATCTGGCATCAGTTGTTCTTTCATCATCTGTGCCAGCGTGCCTGGTTGAGAGCGACTCCACGGCGAGTTGAAAATGACGTCACCAACCATTGCCTCCGAAACCATGAGAGAATTGGATATGATGCTCGGTGATGTCCAGGAAAGGCAACAGATGATAAATACAAAACAACAGGATATCTGGACACGCGGTCGGGAGACCACGGTTATTTAGCCCGTGGAGAACCCTACCACCTGGCCATGATTGTTAGTCCGACTCCTCTGTCCTCTTGCCCACCATCACCATCCCCATCGACATGAGCCAGCATGCAGAAGGAGGCTATACAATGTCTTCCATTCGCAGGGTTACCTCATCGGTAGCCTGGGGCTGGTATGCCATCTCACTCAGCTGGGGTGGGATAGCGGTACTGCTGCACCAGACCCCAAACCAGTTCACCGGCCTCACGACCATCGGAACCATCGTCTTCATCGCCAACCTCGTTATCTACACCACAGTTACCCTCTGTCTTCTATTCGAGGCTGTCCGACCACAGAAGGTCCCTAAGCCCCTGGAAGAATCGCCCAATTTCGCCGCCCGGTGGCTGCATATCAAGAAGCCTCAGGACCTGTACTTTGTCCCTGTTTCGCTGCTCGCCTTTGCGACCATCATCTTCTGCACCTCCTACTATGGCACCCCACATTGTGGCCGCTGGTTAATCCTCACCCTGAACGTCTTCTTCTGGGTCTACACTGGCGTCTCGCTATTGCTCTCTATTCTCTTGGGTTGGTGGATTCCGTATACGGGCATCAACCATGGCGACCACTTTGCCATTGTGAACATCCTACCCTACTTTCCACCGATGCTCAGTGGCACCATGGCCGGCGTGTTGGCCCCGAACCAGGCCCCCGCTCAGGCGGTGCCCATGCTTGTAGGCGGCACCACCATGCAAGGATTCGGATTCCTCATGTTCCTGGTCGTTCTGGTGCAGAGTCTGACGGAGATTTCCAGCGAGGGTCTCCCGGTGCCAAATTTCCGACCGGAGATGTTCATCGCAGTGGGCCCGCCCAGTTTCACAATCATCGCCATGATCAGCATGGCGGACGCTGCGGTGGAAAAACTCCCAACCCAATATATCAGCGCCGCAACGAGTGTGCGCACCGCGGATGTCCTGCTCATTGTTGCTGTGGCCGCGTCGGTATTTTTATGGATCTTGGCCTTCTTTCTCTTCTGCATGGCGGCACTAAGCATGCTGGAGGCTCTGTGGCACCGCACCATTCGCTTCGAGCTTATCTGGTGGTGCATGGTCTTTCCCATCACTGGCTTCGTTCTGGCGACGATTGACTTGGGGGAGTATTTGGCTTCACCGGCGATCGAGTGGGTCGGGACGGGGATGACCATCTTTCAGGTGTGTTTATGGTTGACGATCACGGCCTGCCAACTATTCAAATGGATGTATAAAAGGGAGTTCTAGCTTACTCATGCGGCATATACACTTGACGGATCGGTTATTGCTCACTAGAGAATAGATAGAAAGTAAAGTGACATAGCTGGCTATGTCCTTGGCGTTTGCGGTCACTACTGTCTTTAAAGAAATTCCTAATAACAAGACCATGCTCTATCTCATGGACACTGAATCATGCTTTGTAGTCAATTCGGTAGCTGCGAATGTATTGTCGGGTTCACTGGAAGAATTGCAACTTCCTCGCATCGCTGCCGACTATCAATGCTTCCTGTTGCCACGGCCCGTCGCTGGCCATTCTCATCTTCGGTCCACTTGATTGGCCCTTGCGGGAATGCCTCCTTACTGGAGATAGTCCACTGTAGAGCCTGCCGTATGCCCTCATCCAAATCCGGCAGCATCCCATTCGTGAACTGGAAACCTCCTCCGAACTGGCTTGGGATATCCTTGTGTTCCATATATTTTGCCATGGTCGCGTATGCATCCGTGGGCCTGGTGATGACCAGCTTGTCCGCCGTCATGGGGTCGACAAAGTTCTTCATAAAAGCCCAGATCTTGGCAAAGTAGAAGGGCGCATTACCCACCTAAGAAAGAGTCAACATCGATCCCATTCATGGTGTAAATATTGCTTACAATGATCCGATCAATGGTCTCGGGATAGCAGGTGGACAGGATCCAGCTGATATCGCGTGCAAAATCCCGCAAATCCCAGGCTTGCTTCAGCGAGATGGCAGAGGCATCGACGATGTAGATTGACTTGGTGATGGGGATGGTCGGGTCAGGCCGGTCGCTCATGGCTGTACAAAGCGGGAGCACGAATCGAGTTAGGCTATCAAAATGTATTGCTGCGCGTTGTTCCATGTCCGGAATGATTGGGTTCGATAAAATCATTTCAGTTTGCCTTGAAATGTCACGCGTCTTCCTCCAGGCTGCCATAGTCGATGCCTTCAAATGAGCGACATCAAGCGCCATGATAGGTCGCCCTCGGCGGTCCCGTCGTCCCGTCCAGTGAGGATACTAGTCCTCGTGTGAGATGGTTTGCATGCGACTTGTCGGGATTTCAGCATACCAGCTTTCGTGTCTCCTCATAATCATTCACGGAGATCAGATCATATAGACGGAGAACCTGTCTATCAGCCTGAAACTGGGCTGCCTCTTGCAATTGCTTTAGGGCGTCCTTTGGGTCCCTGTGACGGGCCTCCAAATATCGTCTATAAATGCCAGTCAGTATGGTCTCAATGAAAAGGGATGGTTTGCTCACAAAAGGGTAGTGTTGTCTGTGATCCCATCTTCCACATCCCCAGCCTGTAACCCCTCCCGACGCCCTAATAGGCCTTCTGCCGAACAGCACCCCTTGAAAATCTCAAGCACGGTCGACTGGTCTGCAGATAACTCTCCCATATTGAGGTACGAAAAGAGTGAAATGCCAGGAGGTCAGAGAAGTGACCAGATCTATGGCGTTGCAGGATAAGGGTGTCGCTTCAAGTCTTTTGTCATTGCAGCGTCACGGTGACATTCACAGAGCTGAGTGGCTGGGGGCGCGGCTGAAAAGAGTCACGGCCTTAGCGGTATGCAGCCGGATGATGTGTGATTGCTCGCACGCCCCCAATATTCTGGTTAAATTTCAGTTGTCTGAGATATGAGGGGTGGATTTCCATTCTATGAACCCACAAAGCACATTGTCAAAGCCAGTTGTCGGGTTTCGCTTCCCGCCGTCTTACCCTTCCCTCGGGAACATCATGTTAGCGTCGTGAGAGATGAAGTTTAAATCCCATAATGATGGCTTCACTTGCCGATCTTCCGGTGCCAGGTTTCCCTCACCAACTGCCGCAATATTATTGGTCCGTGCAAGGCAAAGAACCCGACATCAGATGCAACTAAATGTATGTAATCAATGACTTACACTTTTGAGCTTATTCCTTGAATGAGCCGAGCCTGGGTCAACCTTTTAACGTAATCCATAACATGAACTGCACTCTCAACGATCTTCATCTTTGCCCCAATTAGACTCGAAGAATGAAGGATCCAAGTGGATTTTGAGTGGATTCTCCAATCCTGGCACACCTCATCGCGACGCAACTCTGGTTGATGATTCACAGATCTCCACTGCCCGCAAGGGGTTGATTGGCTCATGCCTACAATGATCCTCTCAGTGGCATCTCTCCATCCCCCTTCAGATCAGATCGTGCTTCCCGCTCAGATGAACGCCTGTTCTCGTAGACAGAGATCTCCTTGTTGGCAACGTATGAAATTGAGCAATTACGCCTAGTTGTCTCATTATGGAGCTGCGAGTTCTTTTTCCGGAAAATGGGCTTGTCCGTCCATGGTATTGGCTTTAAAGACGACCATGCCAGTCTTGTAGAACTGTCTTATTCTAGCTTCTCACCTCCCCTACGTTATCTGCAAAGCCAGTCGAGTGTTTAGTGTTCGGAGATTTATTCGCTTCATACCATGATGGCGCTTCCAAATCTATTACCCGATGATACCTCTGACCGGGTTCCTCGTGCCTCACGGGATCTTCAAGGATTCTGCAGAGATTATCCTCTGCGACGTCATAAGTTTGAGGACTGGGCCAACACAGGATCTCAGCAATGCCGAAACGATTGGGAGCAGTATATTGGGCCGATAGAGCGCTGGGGATGCTGTAACCCTTGGGAGGGTCACTTCTCCGCGGTCGTCTTGCCCTTTTGTCGGCCCGATCGCATAGCCATCATTAGCTACTGTTTCGAATGTGAGATTTCAATGACACGCTAAGCCACAACTGTTTCGCCAAAGCTCACACATAATAGATGCATTCATGTACGATAATGTGGTTGAATCAGCCGCCAAATCCACGGTATGCCCTATAGTGAAGTTGACTCCAGAGAGTTGCCCAAGCCTAACCAACTCTAGTTGAACAATAACACGGACGATATTGCTCTCGATGAGACAGAGTACCGAACCGTGCGATCGGTCACTGGGACCAAACAGATCCAGTCTAAGATGCTACTCGACCTCCTGTCGATCGACGCTGCATGCGCTGAGGTTGTTATTGACTCCTGGAAGACGATGATCAACACAACCGCCAAGCAGGACAAGACCCGCGCATTTAGGAACCTGGAAGAATACGTGGACTACCGGATTGTTGACACGGGTGCACCGTAAGGAGTCCCTACTGATCCAAATTCACGCTGCTCTAACCCAGATTACAGGTTTGTGGACACATTGATGCGTTTTGGCATGGGCCTTCTCCTCACGACCGAAGAAGAGGAGCTTGTCGCTCCTATTGTCAAGCCGTGTTATGCTGCCCTCGGGCTCGCCAATGACTACTTCTCCTTCGATGTCGAGTGGGAAGAGTATCGAAGGCCCGAGTCAAACCAGACCGCCATGACGAATGCCGTCTGGTTATTCATGCAATGGCACCAGGTGGATGAAGAGGAAGCCAAACGGCTTGTCCGGCAAGTCACAAACGACTACGAGAGGGGGTACCAGCAGCGAGTACAAGAATTTATGGCTGGCCAAGGAAAGTCCAACGCCAAGCTGCAATTGTATCTCACTGCGTTGGGGTGCCAAATTCCAGGGAACGTCGCTTGGAGTCTACGATGTCCTCGGTACCACCCCTGGCTATGTGAGGAAGGCAGTGCCCTGTTGCAAGCCTCGATGGAAGAGGCTCGCGACTTGCCTAACATAGGTAAAAGACGGAGTGTCTCAGGAGATAGTATTTCGTCTGCGTCCTCCCTCTGGACTGGGGCAAGTGATCGTTCTGCACGATCATCAATTTCATCGGCTCCTTCTGTCGACGGCAGGGGAAAGGAGACCGACCGGGTTATACTCGGAACAGAGGTATGAGCGTTGCTCAATGTAACGTCCTATTGATCGAAATTTGCTAATAATCTACAAAGCACCTCATTGGTCCAGCAGAGTATATCGCCTCTCTACCCTCCAAAGGTGTTCGCGAGGCCTTTATCGACGCGCTGAACGTGTGGCTTGCTCTCCCGGATCGCTTCGTAAGCGTCATAAAGACTATTGCAAAGACTTTACATAATGCCTCTCTGATGTGAGTGATTGCATTAAAAGGTGTACCCCAAACGCCACTCTGCTAACGGTATATCCTCCTACGTAGGCTGGATGACATTGAAGACGGATCGCCTCTGCGTCGGGGCCAGCCCGCGACACACACCGTCTTTGGACAGGCGCTGACCATCAACTCCGCTAACTTTGTCCTCATCCAGGCTATGGATCAAGTGAGGCTGTTGGAGGACTCGCGTTGTGTGGACATCTTCGTCGAAGAGATGCGTAATCTGTTCATTGGTCAGAGTTTCGATCTGTACTGGACACGGCAGGGCGAGTGTCCGTCGGAGGAAGAATACCGAGAGATGATACGTCAAAGTAAATCCAGGCTTTTCCATCTCATATATTCCTATCACAAACTTGGTACTGACTGGTATTCAGAAACTGGTGGTCTCTTCCGGCTATTATCTCGATTGATGATGCAAAAGGCGACGTCGAAGAAGAACCGGTAGGAAGCGCGGATGCTTTGATGAAAGACTATACTAATCTTTCCCGACACAATAGATGCCTCCCATTGGAACCTCTTGTCGACCTTATGGGGGAATATTTCCAAATCCGAGATGATTACAAGAACCTTACTGAAGAGGTCAGTTCACCAACACAGTACAACTAAACATTTTGATTGACAGGAGAGTGCAGTACACCGGACAAAAGGGCTTTTGTGAAGATCTAGACGAGGGGAAGTTCTCGTTTCCCCTCATTCATGCCAATAAGTCATTGCCTGAATCATCGTATATTCGAGATATTTTACAGCAGGGCCGCCAGTCGGGAGGACTTGATATCGCGCAGAAGCAGCGCGTATTGGACCATCTCCACGAGAGCGGAAGCATGGAACACACGCAAAGAACACTTCGAGGCCTGATGGGTGAGATCCGGCATCGGGTCGACGAGGTGGAAAAGGAATCAGGCTGCCCGAATTGGGTTCTAAGACTCCTTGTTCACCGGTTGGAAGTCTGATATTGTATACGCCGATGGATGAAAGTAACGACAGTAAAGTAGATTTCGGCGTTTATCCTACCATTTGGGCCGTGACGGCTAGTATGAGATGCTTGGGTGGTCTTGTCCATTTGAACATTTACAGTATATAGAATATCTATGTGTTATTAGATGTGTGATATGAGCAATGAGTTATCCGCTGCACCGCGCTCTGCCTACAGATGTGGGACGTAGTCTGACCAGCTAACCGTCTGAAAGGCACTGGCAGGCAAACTGCGCAGTCCGATAAAGTCCTCCGTAAGAACGTACGCTCGACCCACGCAATAGGCTGCACAAAGAACAGAAGTAGGAAATAGCACGCGAAGAGGGACTTCCCTCTTGGGATTGCGATACGGATCGATGTTTCTCAACTTGGCTGCTAGGTTTCGCAGACACGACCGCTGCCGGGATGGGTTAGTCGAGGTCTTCAGTCTCGACAAGGGAAGAACCAGTCGCCGCTTATACTCCCTGGGCAACAGGATTTTGTCGCAATAACCAGCATGCAGTCCACCAATGACGGTGAATACCAGGTTGTATATACTGGCGATACGCCACAAAAGATGTTCGACGGGGGAAGGAAAGTGGAAATTCCAGGCAAGCATGAACATTGAGCCGAATACAAGCAGCACTGGGGTGGCAATGCAATCGGCCTTCAGGTCGGTGACGGGAAAGTTGTCACTGACAATGCGATCGCGTGGCTTTACTGTCATTGGACGTGAAAACATCGGAATATGCATTTTCCGCAGGATTTCTGTGTAGTAATGCCAGTGCACTGCGCAAAAGGAGACATCGTCTGACACAAAGTCCAGGGGAGTCTCGTGCCATTCTCGCGAAGGATATGGGCAATGCTTAACCGAAACGAGACACCGTTAACGCACATTATCGGCTAATGTAGAGTCAAACGTACCTGTTTCCGAATGATAGTGATATCGGTATTTGCACGTAGAGTCAGGGTACTCGAAATGTCTGATGGCTTGAAGCGCCAGCAGAAAGACGTCACAAGAAATACCACTACAAATGAGATAGTAGTGAGCTCCAAGGTCGTCAGGGCCAGTCCCTGAGCTACACGCATGGCACAGTTGACGAGCAACCACAGTGCCTGGCATACCGCGATCACACTGGAAACTCAAATAAGCGGAAGGCAAACGCTCTCGAGCAAGCTGGAGACGTACCGAGAGAAGGCGTCAGATTTATTCCGATCGTTGATGTCGTCTTCACCTATCATAGGGTAATCGACGTAGCCCTTCTCAATGAGGAATTGAAGCTGCTTCGCGTTTACTGGGAATGGCTTATCGATTCCCGGGCCATCGACCAAGAAACCCCCCATATCCGCATAGAAGGCATGAGTTAAAGTCCAACGGGGACGCTTGGTGGTCTTCGTCGTCAATAGTCGCTCGAATCCCTGGCGAGGGTATTAGCCACGTTTGTTGTTCTGGGCAGACCAGTACAGAATGGTCTCGAGACCTTGACAGACGCTCGCGCCGAGGACCACTGCCCTAGCGCCAGCATAAGCAGAAATTCGGGGCCCAAAAGTCCCAGAGAGGCCAAATGCAGTCGGTCGCGTAGGCCATGATACCATCGGTCGGAGCGGGCAGGGATGTTGGGCATGACAGCCGTCCAGCAACATAGTACAATAGTCAGTAGACAGCTCGAGAGAATGGACCAGGTGCCACGCCCATCGGGCTCGTCAATCCAGCCATCCACTATAGCTGTGGTAGAGGTAGAATTTGTTGACATGGGAAGCATGGCTTGGACTGAACTGGACTGCCTGTCAGTTCTTCCGGGGGGAGATAGGCTGCCCATATAGCCAGCCTACCACGCGCTGACTGCTTGGAGGTTATGCAGGCACCACCAAATCTTCCCTGGTGGAGATATGAGTGGCCAGGATATCGGCGCTTACCTGAAACCCTCGCTCAACGTGCACCAGCTGAGGATGCGACCGGTGGCTCGGCCAGTCCTTAGATCCCTGCAAGTCTGCCACCCGGTCCATCGCTAAGTGGCTGGTCGGGTCATTGGCGTCTCGAAGAAAGGACATTTAGTCCCCACTACAATGCACCGCGGACCGTACCGTGGTCCAAAGCCATCAGGCTGTGGTGTTATAGTAGGTGGTCTCCTCCATGGTGGCCCAGGTGAGTTGCAGCTATTTATAGGTGGCATTGTGGCTTTGCATTTCCATGCATATTCGACACTGTGAGGCCCAGTTCGAACCCCAAAACTGGTTCAATATGTGACAAACCCGGTTCGAGAAAACTAATAATATTAAATCGGAATATCCGCAGGGGTCCGACAACAGGCTGAACCTCCGCTGAAAGGATTACGCCAACCGCTGGTTGCCTGCGTCAGTATGCTTTTCCCGTCCCATATTACTTACTGGCTAATTCAGCACCTGTTGCTGGCCATTGCTTTGGTGGCCCATCGCAACAATGACTTCCAATGCACCATCTGAATGCTGCATGGCAGGACATCTGCACGATGGCAGGGCCAGTGGGGAGATCCAAGAACTTGCCAACAGTGTGTATTTACTACCGACAACGTTGTCACTACCACCACTGATTGTGTGATAGTCTCGACATACATCACCTATCCACCTGATCGGTCGACAAAGAATGCCATCTTGTTCCTTACTGATGGCAATGGCCATCGCTTCATCAATGCCCATTTGATGGCGGACCAGGTTGCCGCCCGTGGCTTCCTCGTGGTTATGCCCGACCTCTTCCACGGTGATCCCATCCCAGTCGACTATGGGGCCGACTTTGATATTATGGGCTGGTACAACCAACACCTGCCACCTAGGGTCGATCCTATTGTCGATGCTATACTAGGGGAGATGCGCACTACCCTCGGCTGTCAGCGAGTCGGCGCCGTCGGGTATTGTTTTGGCGGCAAATATGTGTGTCGCTACCTCAAAGCTGGCAAACTAAACGCAGGGTTCGTTGCCCACCCAACCATGGTGACGGTGGAGGAGCTGGAGGGGGTCGAAGGGCCGTTGAGCATTGCTGCAGCCAGTGAGTTGAGCAGAACTGTGTACTCTCCTACATTGTTGGTTATGCTGACCAATGGACAAGTCGTTGACCCCGTCTTCACCTCTGCCAACCGCCACGAGAGTGAGGGGATCCTAGCTAGAGTTGGTCTTCCTTTTCAGATAAACTTATTCTCTGATGTAGAGCACGGATTTGCGGTCCGCTGTAATCTAGCAGAGCCGCGGCAGAGATTCGCCAAGGAAGCAGCATTTGAGCAGGCTGTGGCATGGTTCGATCGTTATGTGAAGGAGTGAATGATTGGGGCCAGCCAATATTTGATTCACTGTTCAGGTTGGACGGCTGAGGCTAGACCTTTCCATTACTTATGGTTCATCGCATGCTCAACCTTCAGCGGGACTATGCATATATTGATGTCTATAAACTTACATAGGTTACAGATGTATCTTCTTCGCAGACTTCAAGTAGTGCTGGTCCTTGTTTCGGGGATTACACATAGTACATGTACTACTTACTACCTATATACCCATTCCATCCAGGCCAGAGAACTTCCGGGAGGAGTATTGCATGAGACGAACGAGAAACGAGGTTCTATCTTAGAGAACAGCAGTAATTAGTCATGCATTTATCGTTCCTTCCGCATCAGCTTATCACGAAACCTAAAGTCCTGTCTGGCAATGGAATGATTGCCATCGCGTTGTTTTGAACGACGCGTTTTCCCGAATAGGCTACTTTTTGTACTAGTTATGTTATGTCAATGACTAAGCGGATAGACTTTATGCACTTGCATACACCCGATCGCGCCACCTTCCGCTCGCAGCAGTCAAGGCAATTATGGCGCGAAGGCGATGTAACGTAGCGTCCTCCAGTGGATCCTGAAGTAGCATCATCCCCAAATAGAGATCCTCGATCCAACAACGGCTGAGAGCCTAAGAAAGATACCTTGATGGCCCAGGGGCCCTAACCGGGCACCTCGGATGATTATGCCTCCATCATGTGAAAGCGGAGATGCAATTCTGTGGGTGACTCACCTGCATCATATTAGGGAGCATGTGCTAGTAATGTGAAATCATATGTTTTGAAATACTAGTAGTATCTAGTACAGCCAGTATTTGGCATTCCGGTCAACTTACAAACTGCTGAATGACGGTTGAAATTGTTTGCTTTCAACTTGAACTCTAAAGTGTGTGGGGTATGCAACGGGTAACTACTGGTGTCCATTACGGATATATATATTTTCAAATCCAACTTTATACACATTGGTACCTGGCACAAGTAGGGATTTCATCCTCTTTTACTCGTCGTACAACAGTCTCAATACTACACAGGCTTGCAAATCGATAAGTAAATCCAACATTACTAGTACGTAGTAGTATGTGCCGATCGTAGGGTCAGCTTTGTCGGGAATTTGCTGAATTGAGCTATCAATACTGACCTTGCATTGGGGGCACCATAGAAAGTGCAGCCTGGAGTGAAGATGCCAACAAAATCACGTCAATATCGATGGAGATGAAACTAGTCAAGTGACACTTGGGAACAGTACTGGGAAATGGCTTGTGCATGTCAATCTTGAGCATACATGTACGAATCCAGTGTTCAACAACAAACGCAAAGGGGTATATTAAATAAAAGTCTATCTATAATACAAGTCTATACATATATACAACCCAGTCACGAGGAGGCAGTAGCTCATGACCCGAATTAGGCATTATTGGCGCAGGAGAAGCTGCTGCCAGAGCTGTCACTGGAGATCGAGAGTCCGGAGACCCAGAGACCACAGACACAGATGGTGGCGCCAATGCCAAACAATGCCACGTTGGCGAGGGTAAGCAGCGTTTTGCGGACAGAGGTGAAGTAGTTGCCCCAGTACATGTACAGCCAGAAGACACCGGGCAGACCGACTAAAAAATTGTTAGTGAAAGACTCATAGGGTCAAGGACACATCGATAACATAAGGGATACTCACATGAAAACCAACTAGCAAACAATGCGCTGACCAAGCTGACAAGATCGCTGAAGACAGGGATGGCCTCGGCAATCACCCAGGCGATGATCCAGTAGCCCGCAGCGAGACCAATCCAGGCACCGACACCCAGGGCACTGCGCTTGTGCATGACATCCGTACCGCGGAACAGGCGGACGTAGACGTTCTTGATGGCAACGTGTCCCAGGACGACACCCGCGATGACGATGGTGGGAATGGCAATGCCATAGGCGACCTTACGAACGACAATACCGGCGGAGCCCAGGGCGGGGGAGGTGACGTTCTGACCGGCGTAGCGATAGATGACGGCGGATGCGACCGTGTAGAAGACGATTTCAAAGCCCTGCAACATGCAGAGGGACTTGGGGAAGTCCTTGGGATCCTTCATCTCGGCGATGAAACCGAAGAAGGCAGGGTGACCGCCTGGACCAGGGATTAGTACTCAGATGCGACCGATTACAAAAGGAAGATGGAAGACGAACAGTAGGCAAAAGCAATGTTGGTGACAGCTGAGAAGCCCTTGACGAAAGAAGTCGAGCGGGTGAGCTCCATGGGCGCGGGGTGCGGGTGTTCAACAGCAACTCCAATCATGGTGATCAAGACGGCCGAGAAAATACTGATGAAGGCTGGATTACAGAGTTAGCATAATAGGAGGCTGTGGATGGACACAATGAAGTACTGACAAGTCACGGCCAGCCATGAGACGTTCTTCATGGTACGAGGAAGAGAGCAGGCGAAGGAAAGCACCAAACCGACAACACCAAACACGACAGAGCAGGTTCCGTGGTTGGTAAGGGTGTTCATCATGACAGTGAAGGTCACCAAGTGACTACCCGACGCGAACATGAAGAACACCAGCTGAGCGAATTCCGTGAACATGCGACCGTAGCGGCCGCACAAGACCTCACCGGCATCAGCCATGCTGTGGATGAAGGGATATCTGGCCCGAAACTGTCCAATGACATAGCCAGAGTAGGTGGCGATGATGCCCATGCCGACGATGAGGATGATAGCACTGATGGCATAACTGGTTAGCAACGGACTGGGTGACGATGTAGACGGTACGATATCGTATACTACTTACGGGATCAAGCCAACCTCAGCCACGGTGGCGGGAAGAGACAGAACACCCAGTGACACAGTCTCGGCGATCATCACTGCAGACAAAAACTCAAGGTTAGTTACATGGATCAGAGGAGACGATATCAAAGTGGAGCAGCATACGCATTCCAGATTGCCTATAATCGAGAAAAAAAAAAATAGATGGTCAGTCTCTGCCATGAAGAGGATATGCCGTCCGATATAAACGGTGCAGTAGTATATAGTTCACGGGGTCCAAACGTACCACCAGTCGAGAGTCTTATAGTGAACCTCTCCAACAGCTTCATTTCCAAAGGGATCCTTCTCCACGGAAGGTGTCTTCACTATATCATTCTCCCACATGCCTCCATCTTCTTCGACCCGGCGACCCGGTCCATTCTCGATATCCTTCACGTCCAAGGTCGACATGATTGCTCTTCAGGGATGGGTTGGTTGACAGGCCGACTCCTCGAGCAGGGTGAGTGAGATGGATGGGGATATAAAGTGTTGAACAAGCACCCGTCTCGAATCTCTCGAAGTCTCAGCGACAGCAGCAACAGCACCAGGTAAAGGGAGTAGCGGAACTAAACCCAGGCACACCCGCACGATGCGGGCGTCAACCATATATGGCCAGAGTCTGCAAAGCATTGACGCATGGCGAGGAGGTTTTTCTTAGTTAATAGAAGGGTCAACCTGGCAAATCAGAGGCCGACTTAATGCAATCTCTGCTGGTGTGACACAAACTTTGCCGCCCGCAGAATCCTGCTCCGACATCGGGCTCCTGCTCGCCCTCACGGCTCCACCGGTCGCACCATGCATCTTTCAGGCACAAAAAGCCTCTATTTAAGCTAAAAAAACGTCCAGGGACCATCTGAAGACGATCGACGAACATCCTGCACGATTTTCACCCCTCGATTGGACGAGGAATCACCAGATATCGCAAATGCTTGCTGGTCCGGCACCGGACCTGGGGGAAGCATGAGGATCAAATTAAGCTCAGCCCCGGAAATACTACTTTGCGTCCCCTCTTTTTTCCTGTTGCAATCCGGCGGCCGGAGGGGGGGAGTCGTAGCCACTAAACCTTGTGCAGCGTCGCGGTGGCGGATTCCAGATTCCCCATTCTCAAGGTTTTCCACTTTTCCGCCTTCTTTCCCTCGGCGTTCTTGGTTAGGGCTGGTGGCCAGACGGAGGCCTTTCCCAACTGGGTTAAGAGCTTTTGTATCTGAGCCTCTGAGGCATGGCCGCTGCCGGTTCTTCGGAGCTTCCTGGCTGCACTCCGGCATTGCCTCCCGTCTAGTTTTGTCGAACCTGGAGAAATCGAAGGTTCTCTAGAAGCTCGCGAAGCCGATTTGACTCGTTCGTCTGACCGGTTTGCCGACCGGTGACAGCCCCAGCCAAATTAGCCATGATCCCAAATGGGCCTGGATCCCATTTCCCCCCATTCATGCCACGTGCCCCTTTCTGGCGGATCCCCGGAATCGGCCGCGCTTCCCATCTTGCCCTGACTCATATCTAGCGAGCGAGCACTTTACAGCCTCACGCACGATCTTCTGTCCATGGACCCACCCTCGCCATCTGTGACTATCTTCGTTTTGACACTGCCCATCGTGCACCGGTGGCAAATATCCCCAGTTATAGTATAACTTTCGCATCATGACGTGCGTCTGACTCATACAGTGAGCTTGATGCAATGAAGCTAGGGATAGCAGCTTCAATGATTCGGTAAGAGGCTGGCTGTTTCACATACTGTTGCTTCTTAGTGGACTATAGTTGCAACTCTAGCGATGGAAGGATGACGGGAGTGACTCATCTGGATCATAGAAGTCCGGTTGACCATGTTCGCTAGACTTGGTCCGTCTGGCCGCACGGCTCGTCAACTTCAAGTAGAAGGATTGACCATGGGACAAGAGTGTCTTGCAATCCCCAACGTGTTGGTGAGTATGACAGTAGCGTCATCTTGAATCGTACAATGGTGAGCATGCAACGTGCATTGGGCTCTCGCTCACCAAGAGAGCGCTTCCATTGCCATTCGAGCGTGGACCTGCATCGTCTGCACTGTTGGATATATGCTGACGACTATCTGATGCGAATTGCGAGACAACGCTGACAGAATTGTGCTTGCCTGCTAAGGTCGTAGCTGAGATGCTCTGAGGTTGACGTGGTAGGAATCTGTCATGTCGCAGCTGCTTATACTCCATGCATTTTGTGCGTCAGATGAAGCCATCTTGACTAGCCATAGTGAGCTTGGGCCTCCATTCCACGTAATAAAGTAGCTGTTTCGAGTCGCCCGAGGATGTCTGTGCCAAGACTTACCCCGTCGTGCCGTTTAAGCTTGTTACGTTGCGTACATCTCGTACAACAAGATTGGCTGAGCGATATCTCCGCATCTGCTGTTGAAAATTGCTTTGTTTTCTTAAGTTGACTTCAGTGTTACAGATACACCATGTCAGGCCGCCGCGGTTTGGAATATCTGTGAAACATCCAGTCTACTGCATCGTGGTCAAAGCCACAAACTGGATGTGGACGAGGAATGTGCGTTGCGTGCGTGAGGAGCAACGCACTTATCTCGCTACGGTGGCACTTGCTCATATTTCCGTGGAAGTATGCCATTGTGGGAATGGTATTTGAAGCCGCTATCGATCTTCAAAATTATGGATAAATTTGTCCACTGTACGAAAATACATAACTATAAGTGGGAACCTAATTCAACTAAGAAGGATCCTGTGTATTTGCTGGGTTACCTTGCATCTGCTCCATGATGCAGCGAAGTGCCCCAAGGTAATTCAGGCGAAGCACCTGACCTATCGATTAATAGCCAACGTTGCTTTGCATTGGGCGCATGGAGAGCATAATCTGATGTCGGATGCAGCGGAGTCTTACGCATCTGCATCACTTCGGATGTCGTAGGAACCGCTGCTATCAGTAGTCTAAGGAAGTTATGGTAACATGAGCGCTTAGCCCTTGACACAGGCTTTACAACACGACAAAACATAGCACACCTGTTGTCCGGACCACGAAGCTATAAGAAGTCCAGTCATTGCTCACTGAGAAGCCATGCCAGAGTTCGATCCATCGACAGCTTAAGCATCTCTCCCAGATCACAGGAAACCTTGTCTGATTATATCTCCAGCCACAGTCTTGTCTACAGAAAATCACAAAAATGGACGTGTCTCCCTTGTCTGGTGATAATGGACACAAATTTGTGGGAGCTCCAGAGGGAGTGGATGTGACTGGTGACTATGGCACCCCTAGTCTCCTCTTCATGTACTACAATCAGCCGGTCTCCGACAAGCATCGCAAGGCAGTGCAGGAGTTGAGACATGACCTGGAGACCTGGAACGCCTTTGAACTTGGGCGCGCTGAATCCCAGGTCAATGAATTGATACAGAAGGGAAATCTGCCAACCGACGACTACAACGAATCGCGCGTCAGACGCACCGACTATCGCAGCAAGGCGATCCAGTATCTGCGCAAGGAGCACGAATCCTGGTAAGTTTCCATGCTGGGAGTAAATTCTCTCGGAGTGGTCTCTAACGTTTCGCCATGAAGGCTGGTGGAAGCCGACAAGAAGGAATTTACCGTTGAGCTGAAGACAGATGAGAAGAACATGAACAAGAAGGTCGAACAGGAGCTGCGCGGGCGGCTGGAATCCAAGGAAAACCTGCCGGCACAGTTTGGCGTTGTCTTGCGCATCATCAACCGCATCATTGCTGCACGCAAGCAAGACGATATGCAGCAGTACCATTTCACCAATGTGGAAGTGTGTGCTGATGGCAGGGAAAATCCTGGTAGGCAGATATTACTGTCTTCGGTGACGCAGCCACTAATAGGATGTCATAGTAATCAAGTCTACAATGTTCCGGGTCTACGAAGAGGGCGAGGAGGATGAGAGAGGATCTGTCAAGGTCAAGATCGACTATGTCAACCATCGTTGCCAGTTCAACAGGGAGCATTGGGCCAGGGCACGACACAACGTCGAGGACTTCATCAAAGAAGGAGAGAAAATCCGCCGGGCTATGACATTGAACTTTTGTGTAGATGCCTAAGTAGGATCACCAGTAAGCCAGAAGTCCGTGTCGCGTGCAGGACTGCGGTTTAACAGTGATCATGAAGGGATTGAGCACGTTGGAGGAAATGACATGTTTGATGGATTAGTGAGCGTAGTCTTGACAGAATGAATATGGTTTTTATATCGAGGTCTGCATGACGTAAAGCTGCCATCTCAGGAAGGTTCATCCGAAGTATCCACGTAGCCCTTGAAGCCTACGCCACATTTATGCTACCGAGAAATTGCTCAAAGTTGCTCCAGTCGAGACTGTACTGCGTGATCGTTTGCAGGGAATCTTGCCACAGGCTTGGGCTACCTAACATAGTGCCATATTGGTCGCTACTAGTCCCATCGACGTTAGGATTATGTAACTGCGAGATCTCCAAAGGTTCGATGCCTTCCTGTGCCATGTCCAAAGATGCAACTTTATCATTCTCACCTCGCCTCCGAAGTTGCCCGTTCGCAAGAACAGCTTCGTCGAACTTTTGAAGCACTGACTTAAACCTCTGCATGGTCGGACACCTCACGTTTGCTTGCAATAGGGACTGCAACCTTGCCACCTGGCATTGAACATCACGCTGAGCTGCGTCTTCTAGCTGCCACATAGACTTGGGAAGATCCGGGGGCATGACCCACAGCTGACGGAGGAGCAGAACCATCCCAGCCGAGTATCCGTAAAAAAGGTCTAGGCTAGTTTTCCCATTGACCCTATTGGCATGATCGAGTAGGATGAGAAGGTTAAAACTTCGCATCGCTGCTGTTACGCAGCTGGAGGCCAGATACTCAGCGCCCTTTTGCACGTTTTTCGAAGTATTATCAGGTGTAGCCCAAGGGTACTGTTGTTTTGGGTTATGCCTTCGACTCATTGAAATAACTGTAAGTAAATATGGCCGTGTAAGCTGGATAACGAGATTATTATAGGTTAAATGGAGGAGAACTGTTGGCCGTAGTTGGGCCGGTGGATATCCAGCATTGAACGCTTCCAGAACCGCCACTCGGGGAATAGTGCACGCATCCAAGATAGCAGATGGTATAATAAGATAAGTTGGTAATTCAGTTTCCCACGTTTTCAGCCTCGTCAGGAGCGATATTGGATCAGTAACCGGCGTATCAATTGATGATACAGGGGAAGTAGGCCGATGCAAGAAAGCGATCGCATCGCGGAGTCGATTGACTTGTCGTTGAAGGTCAGTGGCCACCTGGTGATGACTGGGATGACTGGGGAATGCAGTAGCAGATTCTTCGGGTGAAGGTCCCAGGGTCACTTCCCGACCATCGATTACACTTGGGCGTCCCAAACATAAGCAGAGAAATTGCTCAAACGTGAATAATGTAGACCAGACTCGCCTTCGGGAGTCTTGTTCTGTTAGACGAAGGCTCTCGTCAATATCGCTCCGATGCAAGCCCAACGCAATAGCAATTCTCGCAGCACTACCTGTTAGGGTCCACGCTGCATTTCGATCATTGTTGTTGTGCAGGAAGAGTGCCATAAGCAAAAGAGCTTGGACATTAGAGACTGTACATGTGGTCAACAAGCTGGCCAAAGCTCCCCGGGTGAGGTTCCAGCAGCGAAATCTTAGCATGGCTGGTTCATCGGCTTCAAATGTAGCGTCATCCTCCAGGATCCAGCAGCCGAAGGCGAGAGCAGCATGGATACAGGCCACCCAACCATCATCCAATCCCTCTATGTGGCCGATGGGATAGATGTAGGACTCTAGCTTGTTAGAGAAGCATCCCCTGTCCAGAAGTGGGAAATCTGCATTTACAGTGCAAAAGAAGGCATTTATTATTGCCAGCAGACGATCTCGGGGCATTTTTTGCAGCTGTTCTTTGACAAGGGATGATTCTTGGTCGCGTGTAATTGGCGCTAGATTTGTATTAACAGTTGACGTTGACATCGTACTAGAACTTTGCCGAGCCTCGAGAGACTCCGTCAAAGTATCTGCAGCAAAGCAAGAGGACGGTTGTTGCTCCGATACTAGGCTGCGGAGATCAGCAAAGAATGCAAGGGATGCTGACGGCCCAATGTAATGACTTTGGCCTCGGCTGTCTTTGACCAGCTGTGGTGGGCGCTGGCTGGTTCTAATACATCCACGTTGATCGCTACCATTGCCATCGTACGCCAGCGTATGATTAGCATTTTCTGGGTTCGGTAATTCAACGCGCTGCTCATCCCCGGTCAGTTGTGGGAGGTCCAGCTTGGGCATTTCATAGCCGGCTTTCCGGCCCAGCTCCAACAGAGCAGGGATACTATTAATGGGTTCGCCCGGAAAGGCCCCTTTCACAAGTGCTTCAAGACAGTGAATCCTACAAGATAGTTAGTCGGCCATACAGTAGATTGAGGGAAGATTAACCTGGCATACCGATCGCGGATGGTCTCGACACTTCCGTACAATCGGGTCTTTCGCTGGTAGCTGGATACGCACGGGATGCCAGATCGTTGGCAGGCGACACAGTCCTCATCTGAGCCTCCGCGACGGATACATTTGCAACGACGCTAAGCATGCTTGTTAGCATAACTGTGACTGGAAAAGAGTAAGCCAGGCAGGATAAGTTCGCCACTCGCCTTCCGGCAGGTGTCACAGCTCGCGAATGTACGTTTCCGCAATTCATCAGGAACGCGACGGCTAGCTAAACGTTTCTCCATCCTCGGGGAGTGGACTGGTTCAGGAAGAATCGATCCGCAGACAGCATTCGAAGTGGTGGGTGATATCCCAATTGAAGGATATGCCAGTTGAGCTCGCTCGGCACAGGGAGGGGGATGGGCGGATACATGCAGCCGGAGCCTCGGATGGCCTCTAATTCACTCAAAGCTTCCATGCTTGGCGTCCTAGCAGTGATGGATATTATCACTACTTCTCCCATTATCAGATAACACTTCCGCTACGCTCTACATTACCCTGTTATGGGGTATCGAGCTCTTCAGTCTGTTCAACGCGGGCATGAAAGCTCACTGGCACCTGTCATGTTCAACAAGGATACATCACATAGAGCTGGTTACTCCTCCCTTATAAAGGAAAAGAAGAACGGAAATAAAAGGAACTAAAATACGATAAATTCAAAGAGAAAAGAAAACCATCTCATTGATATAATCTATTATGAATTGGAAGGGCAGCCAATCTGCCCCCTGATTATACTTTAACAAGAGTAGAAATGAATGAAAATCCATCAATACGCATAGCCTACGCACGAGGAGTCAACAATCCGCCTCGGAGACACCCTTCAGGCATTGTCTAGTCAAATCAGTGATGTCGCATGGCAAGTATAGTCTTGTCGGAGCCACCTGGGCTGAAAAAGTAGGATCGTACTGTGAAGAAGGATTGTTGATACATCTCAAAGTCCATGCCCACTTGTGGTGTGACTTCCCAACGAACATGACAAGGTACTTCTGTTATCGACCTACGGAATGAATTAGCAAACATATTTTACAACAGCAGACAGTACCCATTTCGTAGGCGCAGAATGTCCCTGATAGCAGGCGAGGCGGAGAGAGTACGGATTCTACCCCAAGCAGCGACTTGGTGGCTTGATCCGGGTGTGTCATAGTCGGATCAAAAGCCAGCTGATGGAGTTATAGACCCCTGAATCTTGGCAGACGAGCCACAATGGCGAGGTGCAAATGCTGCAGTCTTTCCTTTCGTGTAACATTTCAACTCCGGATGCATACATCCCCGGTCCGAGGATTTGAGTCCAGGACGCGGGTCAGTGCTGCAGTTCGTCGCATATAGCTCACCCATGAGATGCTTCATAAGGCCGCAACAGATACGTAGTGTAGAAGTTCACGGTGGGATGCCCTCGTAACTTCACAATGTCTCTGAAATCTGAACCCTTGAACATTCTGATCGTGGGTGCTGGACTCGGTGGTCTGTTCGCATCCTTGGCTCTGCGGCAAGATGGACACCGAGTAACTCTTCTTGATGCCTCTGCTGAACTCAAAGAGGCAAGATGAAGCCGTTCACTTCTTCCTCGAGCAAAGTGAGCTAATGCGCGAACAATCAGGCTGGTGCGGGTATCCGCATCCCACCCAACAGCACTCGTCTTCTCCGCCGATGGGGGATCGATTTTGACAAAATGCGAAAATGCCTTTGTCGAGGATACCATTTTCTGCGTTGGGAAGATGGCTCGACAATAACGAAGATCGAATTCGAAGACATGGTCCCACGTCATGGTGAACCATATTACCTGGTTCACCGAGCCGATTTGCATGCATCTTTACTAGGGGTCGCAATCGAAGCCGGAGTTGTCGTTCATAAGAATCGACGTGTGACCTCCTACGACTTCAGCGTTCCAATGGCTATCACCGCAGAATCCGAGAAATGGATGGCTGATCTCATCATCTGTGCGGATGGTAGGCTTTTCTGCCCAAATTGATGGACGACTGGACTGATGGAATCTATAGGTATCAAGTCCACTGCTCGGCCTCTCCTAACAAGTCAGCCAGACCGTCCTCGAGACACGGGAGACGCCGCATATCGGATCCTCATACCTGGTCAGGATCTTCTGGCCGACCCGGATCTCGCTGGTCTCATTACGCACCCGGCAACAACGTCGTGGTGCGGGCCAGATGCCCACCTCGTCGGATATCCCATACGAGATGGTGAGCTGTACAACATAGTAGTGTGTGCGACATCGAAAGGAGAGACGACAGACGAGACTTGGGTGGTAGAGGGTGATAACGAGGAGCTTTGCGCGCGATTTTCCGGATGGGAGCCCCGGGTGCAGAAGTTATGTCGTCTGACAAAGTCCTTTATGAAGTGGCGATTATGCGACCTTCCGGCCCTTTCCACGTGGACCCATCCGTCAGGCAAGGCTTGCCTCTTGGGAGATTCTTGCCATCCCATGCTACCGTATCTGGCGCAAGGAGCTGCTCAGGCAGCTGAGGATGCTGCCACAATTCGCAGGGCTCTGGCCGAGGATACCGATATCACGACTGCTTTAAAGCGTTATGAGCGTATCCGCAACCCTAGAGCGTCTTTGATTCAGTCTAAGACGCGAGAGCACCAATACATCTTACATATTGATGACGGTGAGGAGCAGTGCTGGCGAGATGAGCTTATGCGACAGGACAGTCCGTCTAGTCCAATCTTCTGGGGATACGAGCTTCGCCGAGAATGGTTGTTCAGCCACGATGCTGAAAAGATGGAAGAGGCCACTGCAGAGCCACGTTTCAGAGAAGCTGTGCTACAATGTAGAGGACATGCCGATGGGCTTAAGTTATGAAATACGCGAACTACCGTTTCATCCTCATATGTTCAAAGGATTATCCTTAGATTGAAGAACAAAGCATACTTCTCGTTCGGTAGACCACTGCATGACCAAGATAGGCTCGGTGCGCAGGTTTGGTCCAAGCAGTATATCCGGATATGGCCAGGTAGTGAAGGCAACTGACAATATGCTTCCCATAACTTGAATAATACAATGTACGGTCATAGATTTCGATGCATTGTCTTCACCCCACCTTGCTACCGGCTGTCACAATCGAAGCTCGCAACCTGATTGACTGTCGATCACTTGTCCCCGAATACTATACCTGAAATACTCCAGTAGTTGCGGAGACCCCGCACTCCTCGGCTCCATATCAGGCGGATGGCTGCTTCCCTACAACCCTTAAGAACGGTTCACAACCCGAGGGTCGGCTTCAGAAAGGGGTTGTTTGACATCGATATCTTGCCAAACAAAGGTGAACGCTGACTTGACACACATAGGAGTATCCAACATGAGTACTGATATTCCCTCTACTGGCAAAGTGGCTGTATGTATTGATACCCAACATGTCGAAGTTGAAGAGCGCCCCGTGCCAACACCAAATGACTCGGAGGTTGTGGTATTGATTGAAGCGACCGGTATCTGCGCGACAGACTTACATCTCGTGAGACGGAGTATTCCTTACCTTCAACGGGAGGTCGACGTCTGTGGTCATGAGGGTGTTGGGCGTATTGTTGCTCTCGGGCCGGATGTAGATACTTTAGAGTGGCGCTTGGGAGACCGAGTCGCTCATCGATGGATTTTTGATGTCTGCCGAAATTGCGAGATGTGCCAGGAAGGGAACGAGCAGCTATGCGACTCGAGAAAGCTTAGTGGAAAAGATGTTGAGGGATGCTGGTGAGGTATTATCTCATCACCAACCCAGACCCCAAGTTCTGACCCTAACTGAAACATGCAAGAATACACAATCGTCAATTCGAAGTATCTCATGCGCATTCCTGAAGATATCTCTGCAACTGAAGCCGCGCCGACCTTGTGTGCTGGTATGAGGGGAAGACCCCATGCGAGCGTGTTGATGCTAACTAATAGCGGGAATTTGAGGCACAACGGCATATAGAGCTATTCGTACTACCGGCCTCACTTCTGGGCAGTGGATAGCAATCATTGGAGCTGGAGGCGGGCTGGGCCATTTGTGAGATGTCCTTCAGACATGATCCCATGGATTCATGAACGCTAACCTCCAACCAGGGCAATACAATACGCCAAAGCGAGCGGGCTGCGGGTTCTTGGAATTGACACAGGCCCAAGTAAACGGGAGTTGTCTTGCAAATTGGGGGTCACTTCATACATTGATTTCATGGAGACACCAGTACGCAGACTGCTGGCCTAGGCAGAATGTGGCTGACGGACGTTTTGCAGGATCTCACAGCAGATGTCATCCGTGTTACTGATGGAGGTCCTCATGGAGTAATTGTGGTTAGCTCTAGTAGTAGGGCTTATGAACAGGCCCTGAAATACGTCCGGAAAATGGGAATCATAGTCTGCATTGGGATCAGTAAGCTACGTGAGGCATCCCTGCTACCACATGTACTGATATCCTTCCAGCACCAAACAAGATGCACTTCCCTATCGGTCCTGAATATTTCGTGGCTCGTGGCGTACGCCTTACTGGCAGTAGCACAGGAACGATGGAGGATACGCGCGAAGCACTGCAGTATGTACGCGATGGTCGAGTCAAACCTATGATTGTTAAGGTGCGATTGGAGGCCATCGGGGCGTGTCTGCAGGCACTCGAGAGAGGAGAGGCCGACGGTCGATTTGTGGTCAAATTTTGATTAGTAATGAGGCTATGCTTCTGCCAGCGGTCTTTGCGTACAGTTTGCAGTTTCCTTTAAGTCTCTTCATCTCCATTTCTAGCTTAACATCCAGTTCAGAGTTTGTGTCGCTCTCAGCTACCGTTTCTATGTAATTGTGTCATGAGTACAACGGGCAGTTATATACACATCACCTATCTAACCATATCTGTAAGCTATACGTGAGATCTATTCAGTCGTCATTTACCAGACAGATAATCTTCCCAGCGTTGACATTTGACTCCAAGCGCTTATGGGCATCCGATACTTGAGTCCATGGAAACAGTTTATCCACCGTCGTCTTCACCTCGCCTGACTTGATATGGGGTAGAATCTTCTCAGAGAACAGATCACGCAACTGTCCTTGATAATCAGCGGCTCTCGTTCTCAATGTTGTAGCCATCAGCCAGATTCGCTTGTTGAGCAATGCACGCAGATCGAAATCATCCACCTTGCTCCCGCTTAAAGCTGCAACTAGGACCATGCGAGAATCCATGGCTGCCGAGGCCATGTTCCGGTGAAAATAATCCCGTCCTACGAGATCCACGATCAGGTCCACCCCGCGTCCATTTGTCTCCCGCTTGACCACTTCTGAGAAGTCCTCTCCGGAGCGATAATTGACCGCAAAATCCGCTCCAAGAGAGCGACACAAATCACACTTCTCGTCACTCCCAGCAGTCGTGAAGATCTTCGATGCTCCGCCGACTTTGGCGATCTGGATAGCAGATTGACCGACTCCAGAGGCACCAGCGTGGATGAGCACCGACTGGCCAGGTTGAAGGTTACCGACTAGGTGAATGGCCTGGATAGCTGTGAAAGAGGTCTGTCTGGTCAGTTGGGTGGAAGTGAATGCAGTGAGGATAATTAATCCTACCTCCGGGATACCAGCAGCTTCTTCAAAACTCAGTGTAGAAGGAAGATGCATGAGCATCTTCTCCGACACAGCTATCTTTTGTGCATACTATATCGTGTCAATTGCAATTTTATGAACGGTGTGAACAGTCACCTACGGCACCCCCGTATGCAAGACCGAACACCTTGTCTCCCACTTGGAAATCCCCGGAGCCTGTGACTGTCAACTAATGCTCTCGCAATGATGAATGTACTAGCTCACAATCTGGTCCCTTCTCTTCTACAATTCCACTAAACTCCACTCCCATGATCTTCCCCGATTCGGGCAATAAAGGGTATGGATAGCGATCCTCTCTTTGCATTATGTCCATGCGATTGAGACCGAATGCCTTAATGCGAACCAGGATGCGATTGCCCGTCGGAACAGGATCAGGCACACCATCTTCGATGAAGAGAGCATCGGCATTGCCTTTGCCGTTTTTTACCCCAACTGCCTTCATGTTGACGATTGCGCTGTGATGTAGAGATGCTGTGTAAAGGGGCAAAAGCAATTTTGATAGACACACTACACGACCAGCGCGAGGAAGAAATAATAATGATAATGGCGCACACGATGGATCGAACGCATCCCCGCTGACATCACCTGCGGGGACAAGACAAACAGTTTGTCGAGTTGAAAATGGACCATTACTTGCCACTTTCCGAGGCGGATCTACACCTCCGTCCGACGGAGAACAACCCTCCGTCGCTGGATATACCGCTCCGACTGGCTCACCGAGTGCAATGACCGCTAACACGGAGATTCTTGCTTTCTGGAAACATGCACGTGGGTAGGGTATAAAATACGCCAATCTCGGGGTCAATCGATCGACTTGTCTAAGCATTTAATCCTGGTCCTACCTCTTTTCGACTAACCCCGTTTGTCTACACCACCTCCTCTATAAGACTATATATATAATCCGAAGGTACTGACAAGTTGACCTCAACGATGGCCACAACCACCGTCACTGAATCCGCCCCTCAGAATGGTCACAGCAATGGATCAGCTTCGACCAACAAGTTCTTCGACGATGTGCACTTCCTAGGCGACAAAGAGGGCAAGGTTGTGATCCGCTCGCCCCCGACTTTCGACAATATCAAAGATGAGCGGGCATACCAGAAACAGCATTTGGCCGTAGCCTTCCGTGTCTTTGCTCGGCAAGGGTTTGACGAGGGAGTGGCTGGACACATTTCGCTACGCGACCCCCTGAATCCTCGTCAGTGACTGTGTTTCCCTCTGCAACAAACGACCCACTAACAAAGCCTACAATAGACCACTTTTGGATCAACCCACTCAGCATGCACTTTTCCATGATCAAAGTTTCCGACCTCGTCCTCGTCAACGAGAACGGCGAAGTTCTCCCCGGAGGCGCCCAGCATCCCATCAATGGCCCCGCATTCGCCATCCACAGTGAAATCCACAAAGCACGCCCGGACCTGAACGCCGCATGCCACGCACACTCCGTCTACGGAAAGGCATTCTCCTGCTTTGCGCGGCCCATTGAAATGCTCTACCAGGATGCCCTGCGTTTCTACAATGATCTGGCCGTGTACCCTCGCTACGGAGGCACCGTGCTCTCCACTGAAGAAGGGGCTCGCATTGCCAAGGCCCTCGGTCCAACCTGCCGCAGTGTAATTTTGCAGAACCACGGTATGATCACCTGCGGTAAGACGGTTGATGAAGCAGCGTTCCTGTTTATTGCCCTCGATCGGTGCTGTCATGCGCAGATGATGGCCAATGCGGCGGCCGGACCGGGGTGGGAGAAGGTCTACATCAACAAAGAGGAGGCGGAGATGACGCATAGGAAGAGTGGGAACTCGAGTAAGATGTGGTTAGCGTTTCAGCCGTATTATGACCAGGCGGTTAAGGAGGATCCAAGTGTTTTGGAGTGAGTCAACTGAGCTACGATGTGATGTTTTGATGATGTGATGTATTTTATGGGTTCTATTGAACATCGGGTTGATATCCCCGACTTTCTATTCTGAAATGTGGTCTATGTGCACGTCGCTAATAGGGTACAACCCCGGTGAACATGGAGGATATGGACACGTCGGGCTCGTTCATGAACCCGAACAACAGGTCCAGGTCTTGGTTGAAGTCCTGGAAGCCAGAGATCTGATTGGCATGATCCAGTCGCGCAGGGCTAAAATCCAGACCCGGGAAGGTCTGAAAGTCTAAGTTGATGTCTACCTGGAATGGGTCTTGAATAGCCGGGTCACATCCTAAACTTTGTTAGTGGCTTTGGGGCTTTTTGAAGCCTATGCAGTGCTTACCAGTGTGGATGGACATGCCGTTGGCCTCCATGAGCCGGCGAATAATCTTCGATGGCGCCGACACGCCACAGTTAGGGATGGCCAGCTCGTCCAGACAACGCAGACACACGGTTAGCGGGGATGATGCCTCTTTTCGACGTGTGCTTTCCCGAATAGCTGGATTGCGCGCATGGATGGTGCAGGCTACATAGACCGCGTAGCTTAGCATGTAGTTGGCTCGACGTAGCGAGTAGGCTGATCGATAGGCCAGCGCCAAGCTTGTGATGTTGCGAGCAGCTGTGACACAACGCTCCCAGGAGTCCGCGGGTGGGTCATCGGAGCGCAGATGCCCGCTACCCATGAACGGACGATGGAGTAAGATAATGAGGGCGTTGTAGGTAGTTAGCAAGATAATGACATTGGGTGCTACAGTGGCGTGCGGCGTCTGGCCATCATCTGCCCAGGGCTCAAATCGCAGCTCTGTCGGCAATTTACGATACCAAGATTCCAGACGACGGTCAATCAGTTCCAGATGCTTGCGAGTCTTGCTTCCAGTGGCACCAGCCATGTAAAAGCGGTCTATAATGCTGGTCATAATCTTGGACAGGGAACATAGTTGCTGAAAAACGGTCACGGAGTAGATGCGCGTGGGGACGTGTGAACGAGCAGTACTGTCTGGTTTCAGGGGATCGATGTATGGCATCCACAACTCGTTCTCTTCAAAGGTATCCATAAAGTCTCGCGACACATGCGCATCACGTAGCTGAATCGTGAAGGGACGTCCAAAGTACAAACTCTGGAGTTTATCACAAATGAAGGCCGCCCAAAAGACGCGCCGCCGAACCTCGATATCCTCCGCACTGGCAGCAACCTCCTTGCAATCCAGATGCAGACCAAGGTCGTATACCATGCGCAGGGCGAATCCCGTATAGAGCCAGCCTTTGGAAGTCTGTCCCCGGGCATTGAAGGTACTACCAAGCATGATCAAACCGGCAATGGTCGGGATGCTCGAATGGGTCAAGAGCAATTGTTCTGCCAGCAATTGATCACAGCGGTCGAAGAACCGTTTCCCAGCCGATTCGGGCCGTTGCGGATCTTCCCGCACCTCAACACGAGTCGAGAACTTGCTCGAACAAGCGAAGACGGCGTTAAGCAGAAAGTCTGAGCAGTAAGGGCCGCCAGTGACGAGATCACGCATGAAGGCGGGGCGATAAGTCAGCAGAAATGTGTGATGCTGCCGGTTCCAGTGCAGATCGAGCAGATGCAGAGCCAACTCGGACGGTATCCCTCCAATGGTCGGCAAACGTCGCAGATCAGGTTCACGTTGGCGCTGGAGGGCAGCCTCGGCAATAAGCTGGTATCGATCTGGCTCTGCGGCAGGTCGTGAGTTGGCACTGTTGGCTAGGCCTAGGGGGCTCCGGGCATGCAATGCCGACGACGGGCCAAAGATGCCGACGGTGCCGCATTCATCGCGGGAGAGAAAGGTGGTGGGATCGTAGTCCTCGTCTTCGGAGCTACTATCATTCAATTCGTCATTGGGCGTACTGTACACATTTGAGCTATTGTCCGAGGCTTGGGTTGGTTGGGAGACCGGAATGTCGTTGATATTGGCACCGAGGCCGGCCAATGATGCCGGCAATTGCAGGACGCCGTCCTTGACATGGATAGAATCCAGGATAGCAGCTCGAGCAACCGGATCAGCCTTTTTCAGAGCAATGATCACATTTTCCGCTGCACGCCTCTGGCGGTGAGCGGCATTGATGAGGGCTCGCGACGGCCTGGGGCAGCAGCGTCAGCGCATGCGTGGCAAGATAATTGCAGCCATGGATGGCGAGAGGCATCCAGGTGGGATGAACACCTACCTCTGACGGGGTGGGTCGACCACATAGACACACTGTCGATCATGACGCTGACAGGAGCTACAGGTGGGTTTCTGGTTGTCACAACGGATCTTGCGGACGCGACAGAATTGACAGGCCCGAGGGGTGGTCGGAGAAGACTGGCGCTTGGGACTCATTTCCGCACATGGCCGACGTTGCTCGGAGAAAAAGCAGTCAGAAGGAAACGAGAGGGGGTTACGGACAGTAAGGCAGCGTGGCCAGGACGGGCTAATTCAGAGACAGTAGGGAGCCGATAATCTGGGGCAGCCAAGAGGAGCTAGTTGGGGGCACAGCCAGCATGACGCAGTGACCGATCTGACATCTGCGGGGAAGACCGTGCAGGGGAGGGAATTAAGCGAGGTAATTCCCGAGATACAGAGCTTGGACGTCTATCGAGGAATGGGATTGGATATCCCCGGATTGTATACTCAACAGGGGGTAAATGTTGAAGTCGAACTGAGGGTTGTCACTTAGTCACTGTCCTTCCTCTTTGGGACGAGGGGATGTCCCGCTGAGTAATAACCCAAAGGACACTCTCATTGGCCAGTTAGTCACGAGGACGACGCCCATACAATGCTAGCCTGTTCTAGACTAGACTAACGGAGCATTTCGGTCCGTAAACACCCGGGATATCAACTGATCACAACATTTCAACCCCGATCCACGATCATCCCCACTCGCCAGACGGTCAGATCCCCCGTCGCTTGAGACATCGGGGCGAGGAGGTCACACCGGAGGTAGCACTGCGGTCATATTGCGTCTCTATGCAGCTCGCACCAGTATTGCCTGCGTACGGGAGAAGCTGCACGGAGGGTTATCTTCCGTTAGAGGGGTCGCGGCAGTCCTTTGTACGACAATGAAAAGGCGTCCATGAGGTCGCTAGCTATTGACGGCCAAGCTGTGCAATATGGCAGTTTCAATGGATGCCGTGGGAGTGTGAGGTTGTCACAATGGATACAACACAACTCCCGGCTACCCAGAATGAGTGTCATCACACCAACACTATACCAAGCCACAAATACGGACTTTAAGCATTCTTGGTACGCTGCTGATTGGGCCTCACCATAGCCAGATACTTTCTTGCCCCCACCTCCGTGATCCCTAACTTTGCTGGAGACTTGGCTAGAGGTGTGGAAGAAAAAATAACTGCATCTTTCTCTCCCATCGAAGCGTCCCCCCACATCCCCGATACCGTCTCAATATCCAATCGAATGCGGCAAGACACGTTTGCCACTGCTAGGAAATGCCAAGAACCAAAATTCGTCTCAAACAATCCCTCGGATGATCACCAGGCAGGGTCTCGGAGGTATATACACACAGGGTTCTGAAATCCGCGTGTTGATGTGCGGGTTGTTGTGTTTTGACTCGATCAAGAACCAGTTGGTGGATGATGCAGGTCGTGTATCAACAAGGAGGGCATTTTATCTGACATGGATGTGAGGTACTTCCTACGACGCCAGGCAATCTGCGACTCGGCCAGTGCGCGTGAAGTCCCAAGGCTGCCAAGGAATGCCCTGGCGCCATCAACGAAGTTTCAGCCCTGCTAATGGGTTCGCCCACCGGTATTATTCGGCTTGACCCGGTCGGTTCTACTTAGGGGAGTATTATCTACTGCTCAGGAGCTATTTCCCGCAATATGCCCACCCGTTGTTAATCGGAAGGCAAACGAATGACCAAGGACTATCTGGCATGGGAGCAGGTGGGATACAAAAGATAAATCTTATGGAAATCGTATGTCTGGCCATAACTCAATGCTTGGCTGGGACCCCCTCGATTTGTGCTCGGATAGAGTCAGTCACCAACTCTTGCAGGCCTCTCGTCTCCGTCACGCCAATATCTTCGTTATCCCGGCGCTCATACAGTGTGCCTCCCTCGGCCCAGATGCGCCGAAGTGTGTAGACCGTAGCCACGGGGTCCTCCTTTTCCCACGCCTCCTTCTCCAAAGCCCGCAGCTCATCTAGTGAGGTATACTCGACGCTCCACTTGGTACCGGTCTGGCGTTCAAACTCGGCCAAAGCATCGGCCGGCGTGGTGGTGAATGAGTTGACTTTGAGTGCGCGATTGCGAGCGGCCTCCCAATGGGTGAGGGCATACACGACAAACTTACCAACGCTATATTTCATTAGCTATCTCGAATCAGGAAGATAAATAGCAGCCCAGGGGTCACCATACTCTATCCGCGCTGTGACACTGATTTTCCCATGTTCATTACCCACGATGACAGCTTTCTTAGCCAACACATCGAAACTGCCTGCCTTGAAATTGCTTGACCGACCCAAGAAAAAGGGGAAATCGGCGTAGGGTCCAGTTACCACGTAGGCGTACTCCAGGGTGCTGCGGACCTCTCTAAGAGCTGCGCGGACTTTCAGCTTTTGTTGGTGGGGCTTCTCGTGCTGTGAGGCGGGGCTGTATTCAATATCCGTGCCATATTCAGAAGGCAGGAAACGCTTGATATTGGGGGTTTCGTTGGCCAATTGGATCAGAGGAATTTGAGCTGCGATGGCTCCGCGACCGAGCGCGGAGATGACGGTGTCCACCCCTGGTGTAGTCGATTAGATTAAGGCGCATATGTAATGGAAGGGTGGATTGCGACAGTAATGTACCTGCGTATGCCTTGAGCACATCCTCACGATTGCCAACATCACCAATCAAGATGTCGACTCCCTTCTGACGCAGGGCATTGAGCTCGTCGGCCTTGCTACTGACGGTGTTGGGGCTAGTGAAGATAGCGATGCGACCGAAGGAATCCCGGGCGTTGACAATCGCTTCGATGATATACTTGCCAATGGTGCCAGTGGCACCGAACATGAGAAGATTGGACTTATCAGACATCGTGGCTCCGTGGTTGTAAGATTGTTTGCATGGACTGTGCTGGTTGATGTGGAAGCTGGCAATTTGGATTTATAATAAAGGCCCGTCCCCGCAGTCCGGCTATCCATGGCTATTCCACCCCGCGGGCTCGGATCGGCGATCCGGCGATTAGAAACCAGATGTGACTTTATCTCATTATCAGTGCTCGGACGTACGTTTAACCCTATAGTGTCATTAATTCTACATATGAAGATTACCATAAAATTTGCCATTTTCTCCTGGAAGACTGTAGATGCTTTATCCTACGTAGTTTAAGTAGTACTTCATCCAAGCTTCATAGCTTTACGGCGATCGGATTCGTAGGAGATAAAGAGATAAGAGCAAAGCACGCAATGGTTTTTCGTATCGACATAAAAAGACGTCATCGGGGAAGTTCAAGCCATGAACTACTGAAACAGTCTGGCTGGGTTGTTGACCCACAGGTTCTGCCAGGTTTCCTCATCGGGGATCCATTCACGCAATGTCCGGATATGCCCGGCATCGTCGACCTCCCGGAATCCCTCCACCTCTTCCAACCGCTGCTGGTCAGTCTTGCCTTTGCGTGTCACTCCTAACTGCGTATGAGGCCAATCCGTGCCGAAGATGATGCGATCCGGACCGGCCTGGATCACTGCCTTCGCGATGGGCTCGATGGCCTTCATGCCACTTTCGTGACCGTGGTACAGTCGCTCGAAGCCTGAGACCTTCACCCAGACTCGCTTTTCCCGGATCAGGTCCAGGAACGTGGCAAACTCAGCAGAGTTCTCCTCCCCAGGAAACGTGCCCCCAAAATGATCAGCCACCATCTGGATCCGAGGATCCATGTTGCGGATCGTCTCCGCCATGGCAGCCCAGGCACTGACAGGGCAGAAGATGCCAATAGCCCATCCCAACCGGGCCAGCCGGTGGGCCAGAGCTTCCACCTTCTTGATGATGTCGCTGCCGCCGCTCTGTTTGCCGTGGCCCCAGGCCATCTCGTGCAAGCGCGCTCCGCGCACTCCAGCGGCATGTAACGCGTCCAGCTGTTCATCGGTGACGGTGAAAGGGTCGATGGTTGCCAAGCCCCGAAGAGTGTAGCCGGGCATTTCTTGCTGTTTGGAAAGGGTATCAATCAACGGTGCCGGTGAGACCCCTTGCATGGAGGCGTGAACGATCACAATGTTCCTGCAGCCCGTGATGACCGTCGGATACTCAGCCATCTGGGCGGCCTGGGGCGTATACGAGCGTGGCACGGCATAGGGAAATTTCTTGGGATCAAAGACATGAATGTGAGTATCCCACGCGTTTTCGGGGACGAGGTCGGCCATTGTGAGAGAGTGGGGAGAGTGATCAGACCAGACAGATGGTCGGAATAAGTCTTATCAACTCGGAGGCAGGCGCGAGCTCAACTTGCGGTGATTCTGGGCAGCCTAAGCTGGAATGAAGAAGCGACAGTCCATCCCAAGCGAGATATGCATGCACGACCGACATATATGTTGCTACCAGCTGACTTCGCATGGATGCTTCATTGGTTGGAGCTTGATGCTCCATCTGCCCGTCCCGGACCGGCGCCGCAGCCGTCGTGCGGACTATCGTTGTCCGTCGTGCCATTCTGTTGGATCCCAAGGACAACCAACCCCCGCAGGACGCCTGCTTCTTGGGATTATCCTTGTGGATGGAACCTGGAGAACTGGGGGATCGGCATTTGATCAGACCACGTCGTGGTGGCGACAAATTAGTGGTCATGATAGCGCGATACAGTAAGACTGTCATCAAGGACGAAGGGGAATCGGTTGGTTGATATCAAGCATCTAGGGCTCGATATCGGCGAAGAGCAGGAACACCGATGGGGGCTCAGATATTTCCGATCGGTCAAAGCTTTCACAGCCGACTTGCATCACTAGATCTGCTGGACGACCGTCATGGTGTCTGCACAGTTATGCCGCAATCTTACTGTGCAACCGGTTCGGTGAGCGCCTGAAGCTGGCGATTGGCGAACGATGAGGGGAGATACATGTCAAACCCACCTCGCTAAGGTCAAAACCCAACCAGCTGCTAGACCCTTTCTATTGCGTCTTCCCCCGCACATCTAGGGTTCCCCATATGCCAAGATGATGCCAAGTATGGTGTCCCAGATTGAGGTATAAACGTTGCCTCGCTCGAGGGAGGTTTCGATTCTGTCCTCGACCACTCCCTCAATTTCTCTGTCCACTTTCATCATGAATATCCTTGCCACCCTCGCCGCTCTCCCCAGGGAGATCGGCTCCACGCTGCACATGAAGCCTGTCCAGGCGTTAATCTGGCTGGCTTGTTGGGCGTGCTGGACCCTGGGCTCTCTACAATACTATGCCCTTCCGTTTACTCTCAGCACCGTGGCGGAAGCTCTTGACGTTGCTGAGACCAATGTGTCAGAAGCCAATACCACTACTATGCTGTCTCGTGCTGTGGGAGCAGTAATCTTTGGTATCCTGTCTGATCAGTACGGGCGGAAGATTCCCATGCTCATTGACCTTATACTCATGTGCGGCTTCACTGTCGCCACGGGCTTCTCGCAGACCTTTCCCCAGCTGATCGGATTCCGGTTCCTCTTTGGTGGGTGTTGCAGATGAACACTGAAAGGTTTGACAGTGACAGTGCTAACTTCCCCAGGGGTTGCCTACGGTGGAACATATGGGTTGGCCATGGCGACAGTGCTGGAAGCAGTGCCGGAAAAGTCCCGTGGTGTGGTGGCCGGCTTCACACAGCAAGGCTTCTCGTCCGGCTATCTCTTTGCATCGGGCTTGCATCTGGCTATGAGTAAGCTTACAGTTTCCCCTTCCTTCGATCACTACTCACCATTTCGAAAGATGGCTACGGTTGGCGCTCTCTTTTCTGGCTTTGCGCCGGCTTGACAGTCCCTATCGCCATTCTTCACGCGGTGACCCCATATTATAGCGTTGCCTCTCCGGCCACTCAAGACGAAGAACACGCCAACGGACCGGTTCATGACACCCGCGCAGCTGTGGGAGGAAATCTTCCATTCCATAAGAAGCTCGCCTACGTGCTACGGTATCACTACAAGGCCTTCATCTACGCCTGCTGTCTGACCTCCTGTCTGGCTACCATGGGCCACGGCACCATGGATCTCTACCCGACCTTCCTCGTCAGCCAACGCAAGCTGAACATTCTACAAGAGACATGGGTAACCTGTATTCTGCAGATCGGAGGTATCCTGGGCGGCGTGGTCGGTGGGTTCCTTTCGCACAAAGTGAGCGCCAAATGGGTGGCAGCGATCGCAGGACTGCTTATCGCTCCGTGGTTACCACTATGGACGCTGCCAACGAGATGGGGACTTCTCGCTCTGGGAGCCTTCTTCTTGCAATTCTTCTACGGTGCTGCGATCGGTAACTTGGGAAACTTGTTGCAGCAGTTGTGCCCTCATCCTGGCATTAGAGCTGCCTTTACTGGTGTGGCGTACAACATCGGCAATGCGGTCTCGTCGATCGCACCCACGATCGAAACGTCGCTGGGAGAGCGGTTCCCGACTGCTGACGGGTCACCGGATTATGCGAAGACGCAAATGATCCTCGTGGGAATTGTAAGTATACACGGTTACTACATACATCTTGGATTGAGATTTGCTAATTGTAATGCGATTAGGTTATCTTCTGCTTGGTTTTGACTCTGACGCTCATGCCGCTGAACAGCTTGAACAAGAGCTGGGACCGGGAGGATCCAAATGCTACCGTCCCGGCAACACATGCAGAGATGGAAGTGATCGATAAAACCGATTTCAAGGCACAGGAGGCAGATGCCGAGAGGGGTGGTTCGACTCATGTTGAGGATACTAAGTCTTAGTTCACGATATGTTTTGTATGCTCGAGTTTTACGGTGGCTGGCGGATTCGGAATACTTCAAAGTGGAATGTAAAGCACTGCTTCACCGTTTTGTATTACTCTGAATGATAGACAGTTTCACTGGCTGTGCTAAAGATTCTACCCTCTAGGCAAGTACGAGAGATGAGACAACATTTTCCTGTCCTGTAGAATTGGAACCGATAGTGAAATGTTGAGGAGCATGAACGAGGGTCGGACCCTGTTCCCGCAACGAAACTTTCACCCTGGTTCAGTGCACATGCACTGCATAGTTAGAGAATATTTCGGCATTGCCTCTGATTTGAATACCAATCGAAGCCCTGCACTGGATCAGACCACCCCAAAGGGTCCCTGTGGCAGGAAAAAGAATGAGCCGCGTGGCGGGGGCAATACTTTGGACAGCGACGGATCCATGGATTCACTGCGGCATCGAGGAAAGATCGGCGGCCCGGTGGAGCAACCATGGAACGAGCGATTTAACGGTGGAGAGCATAGGGTTCTATTTGGCCTCTCGAGCTTTATAGGATAGGACAGAATAGCAGATTCCGCCGGATACCGTATCTCCGAGCAATTCCCCGAGTCCTCATCTCCGACCTGATGGGGATGTCTTCACCTTGCATTAAAAGCTGTTCAGGAAGCAGGGATGGAACTACCATTTCTATCAGGAATCTAGCACCACACTAAAACATTGTATCTATCCAATGACCATCTCTCAGGAATCCCGACCGCTGCAGGTCCTCATCGTCGGTGCCGGCATTGCGGGGTTGACGGCCGCCATTGCTTTGGGCCAGCAGGGCCATCAAGTTGTGGTACGTCAACTAAATCTATACATGCATCGACTCCTGAAAGATATACTGAGGACTGCAGATCATCGAAAAATCCTCATTCGCCCGGGAGACGGGCGCCGCCATCCATGTGCCTCCCAATTGCACTGCTTTGCTGAACTGGCTGGGCATTGACCCCAAAGAATTTGGTGGCACCTTATTGGAACAGGTATACCTGGCGGTGCTTGATATCTGCACAGCTACTGACGGTATAGATTCACCGTTATGACCATTTCGGAAATTTGAAGTACCTGAAAGACTTTGCCGAAATCCGGCAGAAATGGCAAGCAGTATGTCCTCCATATGAGACTTGGGATAATTCTCACCAAAAATCCAGGAATGGTATCTGGTCCACCGAGTCGACCTGCACAACTACCTCAAGCAGCGCGCCATCCAGACAGCCACTCTCCACATGGGCTGCAAGATCGTCAATATCGATGTTGACAGCCCGCGCCCTTCCGTGACTCTCGACAACGGCGAGAGACATGAAGCGGATCTTCTTCTTGGGGCTGACGGTCTGCGCGTATGTAAATCCACTTGTTATTCATTGAGTGTCGACTTACCATATATAGTCCGTCGTCCGTGAGGTGATCGGACAGACGCCGCCTCCTCCATTCCCGGCTGGTAAGTCGTGTTTCCGGTGGCTTCTCCCGACAGACAAGTTGCGCCATCTCCCTGCCACTCAGGAGATTGTGCGCGATCCCGGAGTGTTTATCGAATGGGCTGGTGATGATCGCCGACTTGTGGCGTACCCCTGCTCTGACAATACGATGTTCAATCTTTGTGCTTTCCTTCCCACTGCGGAAGCTGGTGATGCCGCTGAAGGTATGCCCTTTGCGGATTGTTCAATTATGAGTATTGTCGCTAACGGTTACCGCAGGCTGGCAAGCGGTCGGAAACAAGAATGCTCTTGTCACTGGATTCTCCGGGTTTAGTCCCGAAGTCAGGGAGCTCGTCCACGCAGCGGACGAGAATCTCAAGGTCTGGGAGTTGTTCGATATGAAGTCTCTCCCATCGTGGGTGAGAGGATTCTCTGCTTTACTAGGCGACGCAGCACACCCATTCCAGCCTTGTAGGTCCATCATCTTAAGAGGGTCATCGCATAAGCTAACTATAACAGACATGGGTCAAGGAGGTGCCATGGCCATCGAAGATGCGGTATCCCTAGCGGTGCTACTCCCAACTGGAACCCCGGTCCACGAGATCCCGGCTCGGTTGGCCTTATACGAGAAGGCAAGACGATCGCGTGTCGACCTGGTCCTGGAGTATACACGCATTAATGGAGTCGATGAGAATGACACGACCGTCAAGCGCATTACAGGTGAGTTTATCCCGATATAATGAGGAAGAAAGTCTGACGGTTGCAGCTGCCGAGATGGTCAAATTCATGGGCATATTGTTTTCGCATAACGAGGTGCAAAGCTCGGGAGAGCTACTTGCTTCACATTAGACTTATTGCATGATCATTGCTGACCTGGTGTTGACCTACGAGCTCGGCGGATTAAACTTCAAACACATACTCGATTCGCCACCTCGAAAAGCTTTGAGGGGAAGGGTCTTAGAAATATACTAATATAGGGAAGTCGAGTGCTCTCTAGACGTAGATAGACAGTTGTACCTACTCTCCTTCCTTCTGCTCGCTAGAATGATTTTAAAGCATATTATTCGTTGTGTTACCCTAATATGCTGAATCCATTTCTGTTGCCAGTAAACTCCACTGCCGGGTGAACAGCAATGTTCCCGCAGAAATATATATTTGGTTAGCAGACGGACTATTGCCTCTAATTACACGCCAAGAACACCTAAACTTGGCGAAAAGTATTCTCCAAGAAGATTGCATATGAAACGCGTCTAGTTTGTAGAGGAAGGAGTGGCTGCGTGAAGCATCATGTTGGAGATCGTCGGATGCGCCAAGCACCTCACAAGAAAATTTTCACGCCTTACCCCAGACAAGCTGCAGGTAGCGCCACACTCCACACTTACCCTCTCAACACCCAGATATACTGAATCAGCGATTAGAATCATAGAAGTACGCTCTTTCCATCACAACATTTAGACCTCAAGGCCGCCAATAAAGCAACACCAGACATTCGCTCCCTCAACAATGGCGACAGACACAAAGCCCCTCCGCTTCGCCGATGTAAGCCCAACCAGACACAGCATTGCCCTTCATATCCACTAACAAGTAAACAGGTAGCGGTAACCTACACGGCCGACCAGTTCCAAGGCATCTATCGCGGCAAACAATACCACCCCTGCGACTTCGGGGAAGTCATCCAGCGGGCCAAAGCCTACAACTGCGAAAAGATGATGTTAACGACTATGAACCTGGAAGGATTCCACCGCAACCTGAAACTCGTCCGTCAACACCTAGAAACATGCACTTTAACACTAGGCGTGCACCCGTACCACGCAGAAGAGATTTACGCCTCCACCAATGAAGCATCCTATCTCTCCCAGATCCGCGAACTAGGCCAAACCCTCCTCCGCGAGGAGAACTCCCCGTTGGTAGCATTCGGCGAAATCGGACTGGACTACGAGTACCTCGACCGCGCCGACAAGGAGACGCAGATTCGCGCATTCAAGGATCAACTCGATCTAGCTGTCGAATTTCAACTCCCGTTGTTCCTGCACGTTCGGGAATCCTGTGCCGATTTCATCGAGATTATCCGTCCGTATCTACCCCGGTTACCTAAGGGCGGACTGGTCCATTCCTTTACTGGCTCTGTGAGCGAGATGCGGCAATTAACCGATGAGCTGGGATTGAATGTCAGTGTGAATGGGGTATGTTTTCGGACGGAAGAGCAATTGGAGATGGTGAAGGCGATTCCTTTGGAGAAGTTGCAGTTGGAGACGGATGCGCCGTGGTGCGAGGTGTTGAGTGGGGATGATAAGATTGCGCCATTCTTGGAGAAGGCGAGGGAAATGCCACCGGTGAGGAAGCACAACAAGTTTATCTCGGGGCAGATGGTAAAGAACCGTAACGAGAGCTGTTTCATGGAGAGGGTAGCGATGGTGGTTGCGGGGGTAAAAGGGATATCAGTGCAGGAGGTGGCGGGTGCAGCGTGGGAGAATAGTGTCAGGATGTTTGGGTTGGGGGTACGGCAGTAGGTCAGCTGTACTTGAGGAGAGATGTGTATGTATATAGAACAAATGTATATACACTAGACAGGCACAACCGTGTACACCTTCCCAACATCTGTCTGTATACCTCCTGTATATCTTTCTCCGTTGACCGTAAAATCCAACCCATCCTGGACACGAATATCTAACGTGTTGCCACTCTGCGAGGTGATATTCGCCCCCGTCAGGACACCCCCCAACCATGCCATATCAACGACAAAGTTCCCTCTAGCCACCAAACCCGAGACATGTCCTGTCGGCACAGCGGCCGGAAGCGCCGGCAGCAAATGTACAACTTTGTAGCTCTGCAGCAACATCTCCGCAATTCCGGAGGTAAACCCGAAGTTCCCATCAATTTGGAACACAGTATCCGGGCCGGAATCCGTGTTCCACAAGTTCGGACTGGGAAACCTTTGCAGATAGATCTGCGTATGGTTCCAGACCTGATCGCCATCAAATAGCCGGGCATAAAGATTCATCGTCCAGGTGCGCGACCAGCCGGTGCTTCCGCTGCCGTGCGCAATGCGCCAATCCAGGAACGCTTTGGCGGCCGTGGCGAGCGTTTCGTTGACGAGCGGGGCCAGTTGATCGCCAGGGAACAGACCGACGATCGGACTCATGTGTCGATGGCCGGGGTCGGATTCTTCGTAGTCCAGTCGCCATTCTAGGATCCGACCGGAGGAGCCGATCTGTGGTGGTTTGATCTTCGAGAGATACTTTGCAGCGGTGGTGCAGTCTGTGTTGTTGATTCCCAGGACGTCGCATGTTTCAGTGACAGCCTGGAAGAGCTCATGGAGCAGGGAATTGTCCATCGTGGGAGCAATGTCTATGCCCTCTTCGTTGCCCGCTGTGGTCATATCATCTGGCACGATGTAGGAGGCCTCCGGGGACAGTGATGGTCCGGTACTATAGTAGCCCTCAAACGGGAAGAGATAGCAGTAGTAGAACCTCGCAGCACTCTGTAAAAGTGGCCAGATGCGGTCCCGGAGAACACCCTCATCCCGTGTGAAGCGATAGTGCTCCATCAGATTAGCCGACAGCCATGCCCCGCCCATCGGCCACATCGTCCAGGTTGTCCCATTATCGACGGGAGCAGCATCGCCCCAGAGGTCGGTGTTGTGGTGAAGGACATACCCGCCGTTGCTGCAGTGGTACATGCTTTCAGCTACATCCAGCCCTCGGTCATGCACGATGTCCAGCAGATCTATAAACGGGGAAAAGGTGTCAGCCAGGTTAGTGACCTCTGCTGGCCAGTAATTCATCTCTAGGTTGATGTCAATGGTGAATCGCCCACCCCAAGCGGGATCGAAGTCCTGGTTCCACAGGCCCTGCAGATTGGCCGGTAGGGCGGGTGACTCGGTGGCGCGCGACGAGGCGATCAACGAGTGCCGGCCAAAGAGGAACATGAGGACAGCTAGCTCAGGGTCGCTGTTAGGATTAATACGATAGTTTATCAGTCGAGTGTCGGTGGGCAGGTGGCCCGCTGAGCCAGAGGAGCCCAGGTTCAGGTCGACTCGCTGCGCCAGAGCTGAATAATCGGCGATCGCATTTTGCTTAACGGTAAGAAAGCCTGATCTCGAGGCAGTGTCGAGCTTTGCTTTGATTTCTGCTATCCACCTTTCGGGAGTTGTGTAGCGATAGGAAGTTTCAGTGTCGATGAATATATCGATTGTGGACGCATTTTGAACTATTAGATATGTACTATTGGTTGTAGCGCGCCCTATTCAAGTCAAAATCTAACGTGCAGATCACATTCTTTCACTACTGACCATCAGAGACGATTTTGGCCTCGGTCGTAAAGAGAATGGGATTCGTAAGGTTGTTCGAGTAAGCCCTCAGCGTCAAGACACCGCCATCATCCGAGACGGTTGCATTGTTGGAAACGACATATCGATCACGAGCCAGCGAAGAAGCCACGTTCAAACTTCCTGGCTGGCTCGAAGACAGCCGCACAACGACGACACCATCCGGATAGCTGGCCACATACTCTCGTCTATCTTCATCAGCTAATATCCGCTTAAACACACCAGAGCAACATACCGATATTGCACAGCCCGATAAGTGTACTCCACTACTGCCGCACCAGTCCTCAAATCTAGGTATCTGGTGTAATTACTTATCTCGGCCTGGTCATGTCCAAAATCCAGGACCAGCGATCCCAGGGCACTGTACGACTGCGGCGAATCAGGGATGCCAACCATATTTGCTAGAGTGGCATCATTCCCTTCTGTCATGTTTCCCTCTGCCAGAAGCGACCGAACTGACCAGAGGGCATCATATGAGCGGGGATTGACGCGGTTGATGAACGGACCACTCCAGATGGAGTTCTCATTGAGGGTGACATTCTCGGTCGCCGTGCCCCAGATGGCGGCGCCCAGTCTGCCATTACCGATGGGGAGGGTGGAGGTGAAGTTGTTGGCCGGGGTGGTATACCAAGAGACATGGGAGGCATCGAAGTTGCCGAGAACCAAGGGAATGACTGCTACGAAAGCGGAGTAGAAGGGACGCATTGTTGGGGGAACATTGGTGCATGCGGGTCATTCGCAAGTAGGAGATGAACAATATATAGAATAACCGTGCATTTACCCGAGACTGTGGATGAGTAGCATTGAAGCAAAAACACGATGCATAGGAATGCAGAGGAGTGCAGCTACGGAACTACAGGGAGTGGTGGGATTCCACAAATCAGAGATGTTCGACAGGGTGAAGACGCGCCCTGATCGGCAGGACCATTAGCAGTCGGACTGCAGCATCATGTTAGCTCATCCCAGATTTATCCGGTTGTCTTCCGGGCTGCACATGGTGCTGACCATGAGAAGAAAATATTGATGAGTCCGCGAAGTGTCTTCTAACTCTTGATCTGCTCGAAGAAACGTACGCCAGATGGAACATGGTCTTATTGATTTTAGATAATTTTATTGGTATTAATTTTGTTCCAGACATGGTCGGGGTGGCTAAAATAAGAAATGTGTTTGCCGGGACCACCATCTGGTAGGATATGTCGGCGGGCTCCGATGCAGGCCATTGAAAGTCGGGATAGCCTCAGGTACTTTCCTCCTCCACAAGGACTGAACGAGTATCCAGATTGCTTGTGGTATTGTCTCCCTGTCCCTCCGGTCGGTGTGGTGTTTTCTCGCGCGTGTCGACCCCCAGCCACAACAGGTCGGGACGGCTATAATGGCCACAGGCATCCACAAAATGTCGACACGACAAGATTACATCCAGATCCACATCTGCGTAAATGAATCCTTCCTCATTAGGGGGTAATGGCTCCGTCAGCCGGCGACCATCAGGGGCGATGACGGCAGACGCGCCTCCTCCCAGGGTATCCCACGGCGGAGACAAGTTCATCTTCTCGACGCAGCTGGGACCTAGCACGGCGGTCGCGAGCAAGACGAATGACGCCGATTCGAGCGCATACACCTGGGATGCACCCATTCCACCTGGAACATATGTCAGCTTTCCGCGGTAGATCTTGCTGATTATGGATGGAAACTTACCTTCCTGCGACATGCCCCACAGTGACTCGCCCCCCATATGGGGATGTAGAACTGGCCAGGCGGAGACATGGATTTCCTCCCCTTGAATCATGGTGTGATACTTGAGCAATGGCTGGATGTGTTCCCAGCACGAGAGGGCACCCACTTTACCAATTGGCAGATCGACGACGTTCAGGAGACTCCGCCCGGAAGATTCGCCGAACACGGTGCGTTCCATGTGAGTGGGCTTCATCTTGCGCCGACGCATCACGATCTTGCCCGTGGAATCGATCGTGCACTGGCCGATGTAGAGGGAGTTGCCGTCGCGCTCCGAGAAACCCAGGACGACGGTGATCTTGTACTGGGCAGCGGCATTGCAGATGCGGCGCATGTGCTCCGAATCATACGACAGGGAATTCTTGAGGTAAGTAGTGAACAGGCCCATATCGACGGAGCGGCACCTGCCTAATGGTCAGTACATATTCGGTCGCGAAATAACTTTCGGATTAAGGATCATGCTGACCAGATCCATGCTGGATATCCCGGAAGCCAACATTCGGGGAAAGCGATTAGCTGGGCGCCATTGCCCGCCGCCTCGGCGATCAAACGGCAGGTTTTATCGACGGTGGCGTGCAGATCCAGCCAGACGGGTTCGTGTTGGGTGACAGCGACACGGACCTTGTTGGAAGCCGACATGATTGCTAGTTTCAAGTCTGTGCGTAGTATGTGATGATATGAATGATAAGAGTGAACGGTCCAAGTCAAGCGGGGAGAACACCAGATCTTTTATGTGGTGTGTTACTACCAGAGTGCCAATTCCATTGCGGCTGAGAGGATCACAAAATGGAAGTCAAAGCGACCAGCTGACGAGGCATCAGACAGCTGAGTACGATCGACAGTGTCAATCTACACGAGATTGGACCATGGCCCTGGGAAAGGGCGATTTAGGATTACTAGCTACTACGTACTTAGTACTAGTATCTGGGCATAGGGATAGGGGGCAATTCATTCACTTCCATTGGAAACCACCCCATCCGAGAGACTCCGATTGGCCCGATCGCGAAGAGCAATGAAGGCGAGGCCAAAGAATGGATCGGGGATGCGGCGTAGCTGCTTCTTTAGGGGATGGGATCCGTTGTAGTGGGAGGAGTGGATCCGTTGAATCTGACACTATCCACTTTGTTGTTGGGTCCCCTCTGGGAATGAAACGTGGTGTTTCTGTCGGAATCACATTAAGAAAGATGCTGGTGATACTCACGGTCGGGGTTTCACCTTCTTGGCGGTGGTTCCAGCAGAGGCCACGGATTTTACATGGCGCAGTCTTCCCCTCACTACCTGAACCCTGAAAAGTTATCCAACCGCGGAGGCAGAAATGACTGCGGAAATATTAACACCCCCCCCCTCCTCTGGTAATGTTTATTTTTAAGGAGGAAAGAAATGATGGATGGATCCATCGAAGGACGGAAGATAGACCCATGCACATTGGGCCAATCATATCACGGGATTCTGCGGGATTCTTGGCCCCTTCCAGAATCTCATCAGGGAAGAAGGAAGGAAGGGATGGCAATGACTTCTGACATTGTGTCTCTCAGCGAAGAATACTCTGCCTCACTCCCCATTCGCCTAGAAGGTTCGACGCCGGAGAGAACAGACATTCCTCCTGAAATGGTTACTACCTTCCTGCCATGATGGCATGATTTGAGATCTAGCCAGACTAGGGCCCAGGTGACGACTTCAGAATGATTGCAGCGGTGAGATGTGGCGTCCCCCCATACCTAACTAACCTACGAGTACTCTGTATATATTATAGAGAATATGACAGATGATTTAGGATGGCGCGCTGGACGGTTACTCACTGGAGTTGGGGCTCCCCAAGTGGGATGGATGAGACGTTGCAGGATACTGGCAAACGAATTGAACTTTATTATCCGGGAAATTGAACCGGACATAATTCACTCATACTACGGTGCGTGTCGGGCTATATGAACAGCAGCTCATGGTAAAGAGGCGGCAAAGAGGCACCCCATCGAACCCTGCCAAAAATGTTGGTCGTGCTACGTAAGACATGCACGATGTCCTGCAACTCACTGCTACCTACATACATGCGAAGGTTCGATTCCCTTGCAAAGCCTAGGTCGAGCGGCCTGGCCATGGCCATGGCGCCATCTCCACCCCGCCAGTCCTGGTATGCCCTGTTTATGTGCTGCTAACCAAGTCAATCTGGTTAATTTACAGTTGTCTACGAGGCTCCCCCACGCTGATCGCTCGCTACATCAAAATGATTTACGGACCAGCCCGCCGCTACAATACGTTGAAACTGGGGTTGGGGGTAAAAGAAAGGCTTATATAGGCTCTTGAACAACGACTACCGGGCACGATGAGTCGTCCTTTACCTCGAGGTTTCTCCTTTCTATTTGTTGCCGACAGCGCCAGCGATGGGAATTTGACCCGTAGCATGTATCATAGCGTTATGACGGATTGTGGTGCGCCTTTTTAGAGGTCCAGTCACTGGATAGAGTCCGCGCGAGGGGTGCCGGGTGACTGGAGGCTGCGCACCCAGGAAACTGGGCCACGGTTGCGCCTTGAAAGGGGGACATTTGGTTGCAGGATGCAGTCCGTGAGTGGACATCCTATCTAGTTTATCCTGCAGCAGCGCGGATTCTGATTAGTGACTATCGCCGGAGTCCTGCACGAGGCTGACATAAGCGGTACGCACAAGGGCCGTTTCTGGAACAGCAACAGCAGCTTGAAGAACCCACTGGATCTCCATCAAAGCTGCTCTGGATCATCTTATGCCAATGCTGATGCACACCCAAGGACGGTCCTGGAAACAGGGTCTGATTTATTGAGAGACAGATCATCCCCCGCCTCACCGTGGGCGAGAGACTGAGGAACGCGCCGCGGCGATCTCTAAGCTTTTGTATCGCCTCAATCCCGCGCCAATCTCAACCTATTTGGAACGTGCCTGCCCTGTCCAGACGGCAGTGTTGGTGCAGAAAGCCGGGGGCATCATGGAAGCTGGGGGGCTGAGTTGTGGCTTCCAGACCCAGCCGGGTTCTTCTGGACTGTCCTTGTACGTTAACTTCAGCCTGCATCATTCACCGCTGCGGCACTAGTTGGCACCGAAAGCCGCTCGCCAGAACCCATGGCAGGTTTGAGCAACTCTGTGGACCTTGAACCCACATACTGATTAACCATAACCCTCAACCTTGCGCCATCGGCCCATCTTACATGGCCACCGCGCCGTCGCACATACACCTGACCCATGTCGACTCAAAGTTTCCGGGACCATTTCAACATGCAGGGTCTCAAGTGAATAGACCTATTCTGTGTAAACGCCGCGGAGCCGGATCTTGGTATCAGGACCAGGTTTTGCGGCATTCCAACCTCCTCGCACGAGCAAGGAGGACCGGTGGCTCGGAGAATCGCGCTGGCTTCGATATACCCCGGTCTTGATGGCGACGGTGAGGGCCTATGTCTATCGAACATCACATCCTGCGTGTCCATGCCATAGTCTTCCTATGATCATCGATCACATAAGCGAGCGGGATTGGCCGCTGGAACAGGCAAGGGATTCGCTTGTCTAGGTCTGCTTCAACAGATCGAGTAGTCGTGAATGTAACAGGAGAGGCCAATGGTATGCCTCTGGACGACCACATCAACCTCGGTGGGCGCAGATTTAGTCATGGAGCATGGCGAAAGCAAGCCCGAGACACAACACTGTCCGTGGAGGAAAGAGTATATGAGGAGACGTCCCCGAGCCGGTAGAGACTGCTCAACCACAGATCCCATTCAATCTTCACAATAGCATTAAGCTGCTGCTTATCAGCTAGTTTGCCACCATGTCACCGTCGTTACTTATCTCAGAGCGTCTGGAGAATGGATGTGACACCGGGCTGGGCCTGGCTGAGCTCCTGGAGCGGCAAGCCATGGTCCGCGGCACAGCCATTGCCATTGAAGAAGGCCAGTACGAAGTCACATACGGCGAACTTCACGAGAAGGCCCTCTTCGTCGCCGAGCAGGTCAACAGTATCCTCCACGATGACCCTTCGCCAGTCGGCATTATTGCCCCCCGCAGTTTGAATCACGTATTGTCGCAGGCCGCTGTGATCTACTCGGGCCGGGCTTGTGTGCCGTTGGACCCCAAGCTCCCAGACGAGATGCTCAGAGACATGCTGGAAAACTTGGGATCGACCCTCGTCATCACGGATATTGTACAACAGCATAGACTACCGGGCGTTAAACATCTGGTGGTTGATCATCGCGTGGTTCCGGAGACCTTCGATTTAAACATTGCCCCCAGTCAGAACGGGCCGCAGACATGCTCTCATGTGCTCCACACCTCGGGCACAACCGGCAAGCCGAAGGCAGTCGAGGCGTTTGCGGAGGGGCTAATTAATCTTTGCCTGGATTCAGCGGACCTCATCCGGAAGGGACAGCGTGTTGGGCACGGTTCCAACGTCATCTTTGATACCTCCCTGGTGGAGATATGGGGTCCCTTGCTGCGCGGAGCAACCATGGTCATCATCCCCCATGAGATTGTCCTCGATCCGTCTGCTCTTAGCGTGTTCGTCAAAGAGAAAGAACTCAATGTGTTGCAACTCACAACCTCTCTGCTCACCGTGACGGCTTACGCCTGTCCGGATGCTTTCTCGACTCTGGACACCCTTATTACTGGAGGTGAGGCAATCAACTGCCAGACAATCCAGTCCATCTTCGATGCCGGAGCCCCAGGCCGCATTATCAATGGTTATGGTCCGACAGAAGCCAGTATATATGTTTTGTATCACCAAGTCTCGGAAGACGAGGCCCGCCGGGGTGAGATCCCCGTGGGAAAGCCATTCGGCGACGTCGAGGTGTTTCTCCTTGATGACAATATGAACACAGTCAAGGCGGGTGAAGTCGGCGAGCTCGTGGTATCTGGCGTAGGTGTTGCCGGGGGATATATTGGGGACGCTCAGAAAACTGCCAAGAGCTTCGTTGTTCTTCCGCAACTGCACCGGAAGGTGGAGCGGGGACCCCACCACATGTATCGAACTGGAGACTTGATGCGTGCAGATGAGAAAGGCGTGTACTACTACCTCGGACGGAAAGACAATCAGATCAAGATTCGTGGCCAACGCGTGGAACTGGAGGCCTTGGAATCGGCCCTAGTTGGCACGGGCCTAGTGAGTGCTGCTGTGGTGGTGAAGATCACACCGGAAGAAGTTGGCCGTGGCCAGTTTCTGCTGGCCTACTGTATTCCTTCCTCACCTGATGTTGCGGATGGCGCCATCATGAAAGCCTACATGGAGCAAGCACCAGATCTCATGGTTCCCCGTTTGGAGCTCATTGACGTCTTGCCCCTTCGCTCCACCGGCAAAGCGGACCGGAAGGCTCTGGAAGAACGGTATTACCAGAAGCTCAAGCGCTCACGGGCTAATGGAGCCAATGGAAGTGTCAACACTGGCAGCAACGCTGCTAAGCTGGAGTATATCTGGATTGACGTCTTTGGTCTCACTGTCGAGCATCTACGTCCAACCGACGACTTCGTGGCCATGGGTGGAACGTCCTTGATCGCCGCCACCATGATCGCTCGCATCAATCAAACATTTGGCATCTCGTTGCGCGCCCAAATGCTCTACGAGAATACCAGCTTCGAGAGTCTGACGCGGCTTGTGACCAACATCCAAGTTCATGGAGACGACTCAAGTATTCAGGCTGAACAGGAGGTCTGGCTACAGGACTCTAAGTTGGGCGAACACTTGCGGCCTATCGGAGGCATTATTCCTCACTGGCAGGACGAAAATGAAGGCAGGGTCTTCCTGACGGGAGCTACGGGCTTTGTGGGTGTGTTTCTCCTGGCCACACTCGTGAAGCGGCCTGATGTTAAAAAGGTGGCCTGTTTGGTGCGCGCCGACGACGAGCCCTCGGCCCGGGCACGTCTCGAGAAGACCATGGAGAAGTACAGTCTCTACGCAAACATGGACAAGGTCATCGCCCTGCCAGGCAATTTCGGACAACCACGGCTGGGTCTGTCTCCGGAGCAGTACGATTACTTCGCGACATGGTCTAGTGTGATCTTCCACCTCGGGGCCAAGGTGAGCTACGTCGCTCCTTATTCCTCCCACCGCCAGGAGAATACTATCGGGACCTTGAACATGCTCGAGTTTGCTACTCACCGGCGGACCAAGGCCATGCACTACTCGTCCACCATCGCGGCCTACGGTCCAACTGGATATGTTACGGGCGCCAAGCTGCTGCCAGAGGATGAACGGCCCGCGCCGCACTTGGCTGCTCTGCCCAGCGACACTGGTTATGCTCAAAGTCAGTACGTGGCGGAGGCGATCGTTTGGAATGCCATTGACAACGGCTTCCCCGTGGCCATTTACCGTCCAGGATTTGTCCTGGGCCATAGCAAGTCCGGCATCTGTAACCCGGACGATTTCATCTCCCGTCTCTTCACCAGCTGTATGGACATGGGGCTGTATCCCATCCTACCCAACCAGCGCAAGGAATTCATCCCTGTAGACTTCGTTGTCGATTCCATCCTTCATATCTCCACAACCCACGAGAATTTGGGCCACGCCTACAACCTCGTGCAGCCTGACCTTAACAACGCTATCGACATCAACACCAGCTTTGACCTGCTCAATCAGCTTTCTCCCTACAAGATGGAAGGAGTGCCTTACGAGCAATGGGTGAACTCGCTCTCTGAGCGATTGGATGATCCTCTGCATCCCCTCACCCCTATGCTCAGGGAGAAGGTGTTTGGCAACATGACCCGCTGGGAGGTCTATGAGAACATGGCTGAGTACGGGCGGGAGAATATCCGCCGCGCCCTGCAAGACGCTCCGCACATCCTGAACCGGGAGGATATTGAGGTGCTCTTCCACCGATCGTTGAAAAGTTGGCTACCATGCTGTGTATGGCACAAGCCTGTACGCATGCAAGTGTGAAAAATGTTCGCTTATTTCTTGTGGGTGATTCGTTCTTGTTCGGGCTGAGCTTTTTATTGGTGGCTCTATAATGGATGAAGAGATGAAGGACAACAAAGCACACCAGCACACCTCAACAGAAATAAATGACTGATGATACAATGAAACAGGGAATGAGAAAATAAAAGGGGTCTGACCCCAGGAGAACAATGATTTATAGCTATTTGATGTCAGATAGGACGACTTATGACTGCTTGGTAGAATACAATCGAATTTGCTTATCAGCGCTTCGCGGCATCCCTCGTAGGGGCAATGCTGTCACGCTAACTCTTGGCACTAATGGAAGGAAGTGCGAATGCTTCGCCTGAATGGCTAGATATCTTGCTGCCTGGAGCCATTGCTTGCCTTGCAGGTTGTGTACCCTTGGCCTTCTTCGTAGACTCAGGCTCAGAGTAAGGGTCATCAGGCTGAACAATCAGCTTAGCTGGAAAAATCCTGTTTTCTCTGCCATCGTTGCCTAAGGGATGAAATCTATACTAAGTAGGGTAAGAATCATGCCTATCAACTTGAAGGGTTAATGTGATAGATGTCTGCGTACTAAGGATGGACAACTGGGTTTAGCTTTATCACTACTCTTAGACCATTGATTCATAGATATACTATATAATTACCAAGTCCTCGCTAGCAATCTTTTTTCTGAACCTTGTAGGAAGCTTATAATGGGAGTCTGATGCTTCTTCTTGTGGAGTATATGGTTTCCTTCTCTAACGCCTCTGTTCTTCTACTTGCTTACATTCATGACTGTGTTTGGGTTTGGTGAGCACCCGCAGTGTTTCCGATACTAGTTAACGACATGAAACGGTGGACATTCTGACTCTGATATTTTCATCAATTCTCTTTTCATTTTTTTAGGTATGGAATGCTCATAGTTTTTGCATCGGTAGAAAAGAGGTTACATTAACAATATGTAAGTTGCCAAAACATACGTCTGTATACATCTACTGATTACTGACGATGACTGCGCCGGCACTACAGCTCGCTCCGTAGAAGCTGCCGCGAAGACTCCATCAGTCTTAGTTTAAGCCCTGGGCCACTGCTATCACGCAGTTTAACCTGCAATGAGGACACCGAATTCACGGATGTGATTGTACCTCTCCTAGATTAGAGAGCTGATTGCTGGACCATCCTTCGGCGGTATGATAAAAGCCGGAAACTGGAACCCGCACTCAGCTTTGGAATGCTCCCTTACGAGCACAGGCACAATTGATTCAGTTCTCGTCGAGGCTGGAGGCTAAATGGAGCAGCCGAATGCTTCGGAACAGATCCCGGCGCAGCTAGTCAGCGAGCTCACCACGGAAGATCAGCACAGACGCCAGACGCCAGTCAGAGGAAAGTTATGGGGTGTAGGAAGCATGAAGTCAAGGTGAATGAATGTTCAGGCTGTTTACGAAAGGCGGTGCGAGAGGAGGTTTTCGGGTAAAGAAATTTCTGATCGGTAGCACCACTTCAGCCAAAAAACATACTTCCTGCGAAGGGAATACTCGGTGGCACACACTTTCAATTACCTGAAATTGGTCTTGACTGCATTTGCATCTGCTGAGACAGCTATATCTCTACCTACAACCGATAGCGAAAGCCGACCGTATTCCAATCAGTCGCATCCTCATAATCCTCCGCCTGCAACTCGACCGACTGCACCAACACCGACACATCATTCCCATCCTGTCGCTGATTGGCAACTTTGCCTCCTACAGCACCAGCCAGGGTCGCCGTCCCTTGGACCCCTTCCTCACGATCGCGCTTCCGATTAATCCATTGCAGATAACATCGTAACGACACCGCCAACGCCGCGGAAATAATATAGCAGATGAGGATAGCCCGAAACGAAGTCTGATAGAGCGGGGCCTCACTCGACTTGAAGAATTGCGGCCCGGCAATATTTCCCGCGCAGTAGGCGATGAACATCATGGAGGTGATGGTCATTTTCTTGGTGACACCACGGTAATTCGCCTGCAAGAGGGACATAATGAGCGGGAGGGCTCCGGGACCCGTGGATAGCAGAAAGTAGCCGAAGAGCTGGGCGCCGAGGGGCACATGGTGAGCACGAGCATAGATGATGGCACTGCCGGTGATGGACAGTGCGACGATACACACAATCAGCAGACAATTCCAATGGTGGGAGCGACTGGCCAGCCAGCCGGTGAGGGCGATGGTGCCGGCACTGATCACACTGGCAGGGATGACAATCAGTGTCGACTGAAGTGATGTAAAGCCGAAGGATTTGATGACGAGGTTGCCAAAGTTCTGTGTCCCGCCGTTGGGAATCTGGGTCAGCACTGCCAGGGCGAACAGGTGCCACGTCTTGGGGTCGCAAAGGCATTCGATGAATTGCGCCCATTTCCATGTCGTCTTCTCTGTCCGACCGGTACCTGCAATCACGGCACGGTGCGCCATGAATTCTCGTTCCTCGGGAGTGAGGAATGTGGCTGTGGAGATGCTATCCGGGAGGAAGGCGAAAAGCACAAAACCCCAGAGAAAGGTGGCCACGCCGAGAATAATGAACATCCACATCCAGGGATGCAGGGGATGGTCAATGTGGCCGATGCCATAGGCGAGTAGACTGGCGACGAGCCCGCCGACCGAGTTGCCCGAGAACCAGATGCCCGTGCGGAAGGGAATCTCATCGCGGGTGTACCACGTCGAGGTAAGGAACATAAAGGCCGGTGTGATGGTGGCCTCTGCAAGCCCGAGAAGGAATCGCACGGTTAACAGACCGCCGTAGTTGGTACAGGCGGCCGTGAGGGCTACCACGGCGCCCCAGAACCAGGTGTTGATCGAAAGGTATTTGGCGACTGGCACCCGAGGAATCAAAACGTTGGTGGGCTGAAGGGGAGTCAGTTCATCTCATGAAGGTATCGAGATGGATTACGTTCGCACCCATTCCCAGAAGAAATATCCAAAGTAGAAGATGCTGGATACCCAGCTGTACTGCTGGCCGACCAAATGCTGGTGGATATAAGTGAATTATTACCTAACCGGTGAATAAAGAGACACGCACAGTATCTTCAATCAACCCAAATACAGATGCACTCGACAGGATAGTTTTATCCATAAAGTTAAGCAGGTATGTAATAAAGAGAAGAGGCAACAGACGACTGTCGACCTTGCGTAACACGCGGGAGGCGATCACCGGCGACTCTTCGGGCGCGTCGTGCGCCTCTGCAGCGGGTGCGACCGTGTCCATCACAATAAGTCGCAAAGTTGAGGAATTAGCAAAGGATAATAGGTCTACACGGGTCGAGATTCCAAGAGGGATGATTAAGAATGATATTTAGAGCTTTGAAGACAAGTGCCATATCTTTTCCCCCGCCGGATCCCTTCCGATATCTGGTGCCAACCACCAATCGGCAACACGTACCCTAATAGCAAGGGATCGCCGCTGCGATACGCTATCCACCAATAATCTGCAGGTTTGTGATTTTCCAGCAGGACACTTTGTAGCTACAATCTGCCCCATGATTCGTGACATTGTGTTCTTCTTTCTGCCACGCGTCTACACCTGTGAATTCTGTGACCTCTCAATGCTCTCAACAACCGATGGAAGCAGTCGATCCACCGCTCGCCAGATGGCCGAGGACCCTGGATATTCAAAAGTCGCCCCCACATAGTACGTATTGCGGTGTCCCTGCAGCTTCTTCAAGTCGTGGTAGAATCCGTCTTCGATGGCCTTCCGGCCAACTGACATTTCGAAGGGGGAATGGTCGGCAAACGCCAGGAATTCCGGGTCGCCGACATCGTATCCAGCTCGGCGCAGTCCCAGAATATCCTCCACAATCGCCCCCTTGACTTGTTCCTCCGTCATTGGCTCCTCGCTACCGTATCCAACGGCCATCACACCTGGTACTGCGGTCGGATACATCATCAAGATACACGGAAGAAGGGGAAGCGAGTAAGGTCTGTTGGACCCACGATTCACAATCTGGACTCCCTCGGGGCATCCGTCTATCCGCACCAGGCCAGCATAGTAGTGTCCGTAGATGAATTGACTGAACAGAGAAGACTCAAATTCATCCAGATCTAGGCCATCCAGCACATGCCCAGTCGGGGGCGCAGCCAAGATAGTCGTGTTGGCCTCGATCATCCAATGTGTGCCATCCGTCGATTCCACCGTCAGTCGATGCAGTTCGTCATCTTCCCGACACGCGTTCATTACCACGCTATGAAGCAGAGCATCGTCTCCCAGTTCCTCCAGAGCAGCCTCGTATAGTTCCGAGTTATGGTGCCGAGCAGTGGATAGAAATCCCGTCTGCAGCGCTCTTAACATATCCAACGACACGAACTTCATCAGATAAACGGTTGGGTAGTTAAGCCAGTTGCGCACCCCCTGGCTGTAGATACTGATCAGCTCGACGGCAGCCCCCAGGTCGTATTGTTCCACGAATTCTCCGAAAGGCATCAGGAGATCCTCGGGTATGTCCTCTGGGAGGTCCCATCCCTCCAAAAGATAGGGATATTGACGGAGAATGTCTCCGTAGCGTTCCAAAGCCTCGCTGACATTACCAGGATAGGGCTCCACCACTTCACCGGTCTCAAAGTCAATGCGTTCCATGTATCCGCCACCATTTGACGCTTTTGCAAAAGGCACTTCAAGATGAGAGAAGAAATCTATGGTCTCCGGCGAATCTTCAAATAGGGTCACTCCGAAGTCAAGCGGCGTGTCCGTGCTCGGCTCGATGTACGTGATAGTATGGCCACCCAAACGACCAGTCTTCTCAACCACAACGACTGAATAACCTTCTTGAAGTAGATTTATCGCAGCATAAGTGCCCGCAGCGCCACCACCGATAATACAAACGTCTCGGCGAATAACCTCGCATTCACTGCATGAGGACGAATTAATAGTGCTGGATTGACCGATTTGGAAAAACGTTGCAAAAACAAACAGAAGTATGGGCGATTTAGCGAATGGACAGAGCATGATTATGAAGTGCACGATGGACCCGATACGTATCATGCCTGTGTGCTGTTGGTGGTCAGAGCGACCTATCTATACCCGTCGACTACCAGGTTGAACGAGGTCTGCGGTGATAGCAATGTGGCAAACTAATGCCAAAAGAAGGACAGACATCCTTCCTGCAGTCGTCTGCCAGTACAAAGATGCACGTATGCCTGGATCTTGCCGTTTCTGCTGTTACTCTGAGGGATAGCAGGTGGTACCCGGTGATCGACTGGACCAATTACGACAGTCATGGGATGTGACGACCACCTGTCATACATTCCTATAACGGCAGTAACCTCAATCCTTCCATTATGATTTGCCAGGACCGCCACCTCGAGAAAGCTTGAGCACCAAGAAGCTCAGACGTTCTGCCGCAAGACGTCTCACACTGTGGACAAATTCACAATCCATCCGGAGGATGCATATACCCAGGCGCAACAGACAATGCTGTGTCTGGGGAGATCAAACCAGATGAAGTGCAGTATCGCCATCAGCATGTGATCGGCATATCTACCAGAAAGGCCCGTCATGATAAAATATCAATTAACTAATGATATAACGATGAGACAGATAGCTTTATTATACATGGTTCCGTTGTAGTTGAACAGATTCTGCTTGTCATGGCCAGTGGCAGCGAGTCCGCGGGCTAGGTAATACTAATCCTCTGAGGGTAATTTCTCAGGGTTTTGATTGCCTGAAGTAAAGAAGGACAAGCAGATTGTATCACATGATCGCACAATGTAGAAGGGCCTGTCCTGTGTCACGCACCTTGGTCCAACAAAGTCGGTCCAGCTACCGCGGCAGTAGTACTGTGATCAGGCGCACTTGCCACTCTGGCAGGTGAGATTGTCGGAGCAGTCGTTCTCGGTTGAGCAGGAAGCACCTGAATGCCATGAGTCAGTGTAACGCAAAGCACGGGTTCAAAGAGGGGTCATACCGGCACAATGGCCTGACCAGGAGCAGGAAGATGAGGAGGAGCCGGACCCGGAGCTAGAGCTGGAGCCAGAGCTGGAGCTCGAACCCGAAGAACCGGAACTGCAGTAGCTTGAAGCGTCGGCACTGCTATAAGTGTTCGATGTATAGCATTTGCCGCTCGCAAAGAGCTCGTCCGCTTGGTTGAACAGTTAGGTCATATCTGATAAGTACTGCCTGGGGTCTTTAACATACAGTTGACGGTGTAGGAGGTCCCCGGGCTGATGATGACGGTCTGAGAATCATCCGGGGTCAAAGAGTCTTCGCAGTCAATCTGGGTATCGCCACCACTGGACTTGGTAGACCCAGTCCAAATATCGATGTGGAGCTTGCCGTTGTCATAATCGGTAGCTGTTTCTGTCAGCGGAGGCACACTACTAAGCGTGAGGGCACTTACTACACTGCGCGCATGTGTCCTCGAAGCGGAGGTACTTGCGAAGGTACGGCAGATAGATGATCTCACACTTTTCAAACTCCCCAGGAGCAGTGGCAAAGGTGAGAGGGTCATCATACGTGCCGGTGCCTAGCAGCTGTTAGCTTTGACATACTCAGCCCGAAGAACTTCGAGAACGTACCTCCTGCCGTGTAACCACGACCACAATCATAGGCAATGTCCGCACTGGGAGGATCGTTGTCAGGATACCCGTAAAAGGTAATTTCCACATCAGACTCGGTCGAACACGCCACGGATGCCGAAAGAAGGCCGGCGACGGCAAGAAGTGTGAGAACCTTGGAGCTCATTGTATGATGAGAAAGAATATTAAGCAAAAGAATAGTAGTAAGGATACTGCGTTGCCAAAGAACTTGAGGAACTTTGGAGTGGGAAAACTGCGTTTATATGCTTCATGGTCTGGGTAGGGAAGTTACGATGAATATTGTCCTAGAGTCAGTCTCCTGTAAATGCCGAGGTTTCATTGAAGCGATCGCCTACATCAGGGTAAATACGCTATGTTTCAGCCTACTACCTGTGAAATCCTTCTATCAGCGGGAATACGAGATGCCCAACTGTTCTCAGGGATAGACTGAAAGAATTGACTGATCGACACATCCTAGTTCTTATCGCCTGTACCCCAAATCTGACTATCCCAAGCTTCTGTGGTATGATGCCCCAGGTTTTGCGAAAAGGAATGACCGGGAAATTATCGAGCAATATTTATTCATTCCAAGTCACTCTCCTACTCGACCATACAGCGTTATCTGGCTTTTCCGCAGATACACCGCTCTCACAGCAGTTATCAGGGTCAGACACCTTCCGTGGCGGCCCCAAATCAATCTTCAAAGCGTTCTGGAGGTAGCGTGGGGTCCGAAAACCCCGGGTCTCTAGCGGGCAGATCGGGTTCAATATGGGCCCGACATCTCCATTTAGCGAAGGCACTGGAGCTTGATCATTATATGGTGGCCCCATCCAGGTCTATTCTTAGAAATAGCTCAGCTGTGGAGTTTCCTGTCAAGGGCCGATTTGGATCTGCTGGTCCGATGGAAATATCCCCCTTATACGTTCAGGGACAAGAGATATCCTGATATTGACAGCTGCTTAGCGGCCTTTCTGCGGGCGGGGCCAAATGATCCTACTTCATAACGGTTGGCACACCTCTATGCTTGCTTCAGGGGATTTTCCGAAAGAGGAAGGTCAATAGTGTCTGAATCATCGTGCCTCGGAAAATGTGAGTTCGGGGGTGGTATCCGTTATTAATGGCTTCTCAGGAAGCGGACGTTGGACAATACGAGAGTTCAATAGACATACTGGCCCCACCGCTAGATAGACATCCCGTTGCTGTCGTTAATAAATGGAGATATTCTACATGGTCCATATATTGGGCAATTGGGTACAGGATATTTCACATTAGCTGTTGTCATGAATATGGCCCTACTGGGCTACACTATCAGACGCACATTACCATGTCAACTGGTGTTGAGAGAATTCCTGTGTCCCCAAGTACCCTAAGGACTTCTGCGGACTCTCCCAAATGAAAAAGTCTCGGACTGAATAGGGCTGGTAAGAAAGCTTGTGATCCTTAAAGCTGCCCCTGACTCGGAACAATGCGGTTGTCCTGCATGGTCTCCCGATGGGGCCAAAACTTGGGGCCGTCGGGATCCTATCTTGCCCCTTTGCGGAACGGGGTTAAACGCGCATCAAGTCCATACTAGTGCTTCATGTGCAGGCAACAGCATACGACGGTATGGTGATGCTGAAGATAGATATTACATCCTCGTCTTGGATTAACACTGCCAGCCCTGATCCCATGATTGAATGGATAACCTGTGACCTCTTTGCGATGATGTAAGGAATAGGCATAATCTTTGGAAACACAACATCTAGTGTGAACAGACTGACAAACACAAGTTAGATGAGACAGTTGACGCCGATAATCATAACAATCATGAAATACATCGCCCGAGAAATATTGCAAGCCATCAAACGGATGAAACCTCCATCTCCACCGGCACCGACATGAATTTTTGCGTCTTGATCACCTTGTCGGAGTAACGGTCTCCGCGCCCCAGATAGCAGTTGACCTGGCTAGGGTGGATGAATTGGAGTACCTCCATTGCCAGGAACATCAGCAGCGCATCGAACACATAGATGAAAACCTCGTGTTTCATAAGGTAGCCGTCGTATCCTTGGAGGTATTCTACTACACGGACAATGGAACGGACAAAGATGAGGATGCTGGAGATGTAGAGGGCGTTCATGTGGCGACGCCAGATGTGCGACAGTTCCGTCGAGGTGCTAGTGGGAGCCTTTGCCAGTCGTATTTGGAAGACGAGCGCTGTGATGATGAAGAAGCCGAAGAAGATGATTTGAACAAAAAGACCGCCTATGATAATGTGCTCGCCCGTGGTTGGGTCGCTCGAGCCACTGACCATGAGACCAGCGCCTACTGTTATTAGCGATGCTGCATCGGAAGACGGGAAGCTAGGGAAGAACGCACCAGACGCTTGCATCAGGAAGGAAAGAACATCACCCGCAACAAAGATCTTCGTCACCCAGTTCAATCTGAACACCGAGTAGTGTTCTGCTTGTACCAGCCGGATAATGCGACCGAGGGTCATGTAAATACTAGCCGCCAGGAAGGCCGGGGCGATGAGGATGAGGGCGCTTTGCATGGCGTACGAACCCGTGCTGTAGTCGGGGCTTTCGAGCGATGAGAGCAGACGACCAACATATCCGATTGTTTCCACTGTGAGATTAGGCTTCAGGTCAGTGATAGTCCTACAGTTATCGTTGAGAGTAGTGACTGACAGATTCCGCCGATGAAAAAGGGGATCATGAACCATGTTCTGGTGCGGACCAGCTGGAGAAAGTGCAAGACAGTGCTGATGCCGAACAGAACCACAAAGATGCCTGCTGCCGCAGCAGAGGGTGTGTAATAGTATAGAATAAATTCCATGGCTGGTATGCGATAGAGAAGAGTGGGTGTCGATAAAGTCGTAGGGAGGTAGGGAGCGAGGCCCTGCTTTTATGAAGGCCTATCATCGTTGCCTCCCACTTTCGCGAGGTACCAATATGGCAACGGTCGCGATATACGAGAGACGATAGTGCATCTGTCCCTGAACCTCACATCGAAGACCCGTGGCTGGGGAATCAAGCTCTGCCCTACGTGGTGCTCCTCGTTTTCGTTGCGTATGCCGTTTTGGGTAAGATGCCCTTCGTACTCGCACCCTTGCCCAAAACAGGCAATATCCGGGTGATCCCCAGTGGATCGGGAGCGTTTAAATCTCTACTTTTCTAACTTTCTCAATTGATCCGGAGTGATTCCGTCTTAGAACTTTTTATGCTTCGTATGCTACACACCAACTACCCATAAAAAACTTAGATCACATTTCAGCTGCTTAAATGGCTTGCTGCGCCCGCTGCTCCTTCTGAGCGAACGAATCCATGGGTTTCAAGTTCGCCTTGGACGGCCCCTCCACACAAACGCCATCGCAGCTGAAGCGACTACCATGCACAGGGCAATCCCAGCTCTTCTCGGTGTCGTTCCAGTTCAACACCGCCTTCATGTGTGGACAGATGGCGCTGAACTTATGCGCCTTGCCTTGCTCATCTTTGTACACGGCTACGGGGTTGGTCAGACCCTCCTTGATTACGCCTCCAGAGCCGACGGCGAGGTCCTCGATGTCCTTAATGTCGGACTTCATCCAGCGGTTGTACTGGGTATTGATTTGAACATCATGCGCCAGCATACTGGGCAGCGACTTGGCGATGCTGGACAGTCGGTGGGGGTTGTATAGGCTGGCCCAAGGATTGTCAATACCCATTATCTCGTCCGCAATAAGTCTACCAGCAAGCACGCCGTGTGTGAGACCATTGCCGCTGTCTCCTGTGACAATGTATGTATGATTTAGGCCCTGGTTCTTTCCAATGAATGCCATGTAATCCACAGGTTCGAAGATCTGTCCACTCCACTTATAGTCGACTGTCCCGGCCTTGGTGAAGCGTTCGCGGACCCAGGTCTCAAGTTCCTCGAAACGCCCACTGGTGGTATCCTGGCCAACCTTGTGATCGCATCCTCCGACCACTAGATAGTCGTCATTCTCATCGCATTCGGTGAACCGAATGTACTTGTATGCTTCTGCCTCGTCGTAGAGAAGGCAGTCTTCGATCGAGCCCTTGGGAACACGAATGGCAATGCAGTAGGTGCGCATGTACTCCATCTCCGCGATGACGCTCAGTTTTTGAAGAGGCACACAAGTCGCCTCGACCATATCCTTGGCCGTGATAGTGTACCCGTCTGTGGTTGTCACTTGCACCAGGCCACTCTCGCTGGACGACATCATGCGAGTGTGCGCATAGCATTGAAAGTTTGGCTGCTTCTGCAGCCACTCAAGTACGCCGACAAAGTACTTGGTCGGGTGGAACGTCGCCTGGTCTGCAAAAATGGCACCGTCCCGCTGGTCGATGCTGCCATCCCAGCCCTTCACGGTGAGGCCATCGCGATAGGATGCAGGAAGACCAAGCTGCTTCGCAAGGTCAACTTCCTTCTTCAGGCTGGAGACTTCTTTATCATGGTTTGGGTCACCACGGGGGTACTGGGAGATCTCATAGCCTGGAAGCGTGCGGTACTCGCACTCGATTCCGAGTGATCGGGAAATCTCCCCGACTCGCTTGAGCGCCCAGGTATGGCTCTCAGCGGCGGCTTTGGCACCCTGGTGTCCATGCTTCTTCTGGATCTCGGTGTATCCATCGTCCAAGGCATTGGACAAATGGCCACTGGTACGGCCACTTTCGCCGGACAGGACATTGCGGGCCTCGATCATGGTCACTCGCTTTCCACGATTGACCAGCTCATAGGCAATGGAGATACCGGCAATACCTGAGCCGACAATGCAGACTTCGGTTTCAACGTTCTCATTCAATGATGGGAACTTGGGATATTTGGAGTAGGGCATAGAGTGAACCCAGACGGGGTCCGTCTCGCCGGAGGTGTTCATCCAATGGGTGGGACTGGACATGGTGGCTAGTTTGCGTGATTTGGGAGGGGGAGCTGAAGTTGAGTATGAAAAGACAGTATACAGAAGTTGGCAATTAACCCGTTTGAACGTAGTAAGCTTACTAGCAGGATGACAAGCAAAGCCGCGAAAACTCAGTTTATACAACATGGCAAGGTCGGGAAGAGCAAGACCAACCCTTTACTCACAACGGGCAGATTGGGTGTTTCAATGCGGGTTTATGTTCACGATGTACCCCGCGGGGCTTCATGATGACATAACGACAGACCCAAGAATTGAATTGTGCAAAAGCTAGATAAAGTTCGGATTGGGATCCAGACAATGGAGCCAAGGACCTCGAATTTGCCTGAAACCGGGTTCAGAGACAATTTCCCAGAGACTGGTTGGTGGAAGCATAGCCTAGACCAGCCTGCGTGGATGTAGTATCCGGGGGGTGGAGATACTGTAGAAGACCATTATGTTTGTGGGCAGACTGTCAGGCCCCAACTAGGCGTGCGTGTCCCTTCTTTTAGGTTAGACAGTATAGCTCTGACCTAGCTAGAGGGTATGGCTTGTAAATTAGACTTCTTAGAGGGCTCTTGTCACTTGACCTGCGCATAGTGGTAGCCTCTGAGCGTATACCTCAGCCACCCAGTCATAGTAGTGGTCTTTTAGCAGATGAATACTCAACAGCGGAAAATATATCCCCACCACCTCAGCGGAAAATATCCCAGCCATTCACCCCATATTCTTTCAATTGGGGTGTTTCATGCTGCTACTGATAAACAGTAATCATGACACTCTCAGTGGCGATTAAACGCCGCTAATTGAGTGACGAATTGGGTGACTATTCAAGTGATGTACTATCAATAGCACCCAGTATGACCTCACCATGACTCCCGAACCAATGACGCCATCAACCCTAACGAACGAATCTCCGATCTTCTAATCAGCCATCTCCCATTACCAACAACTGACTCTTCTACTCCCTGTTTTATTTACATTTTACCTCCTCCGATCCAATATTGACTCAATTGAATAATCCCATAACCACCAGAATGCCTCGCAAAGTATCCTTCTCCGAAACTCAACTACCCAATTTCGACAAACCCATCCGCCCGCCTTCTATCAGCGTCGACTTTTCCACCACTGTCCCCGAATGCCCCGTCACTGCGGCCCGCCAACCAGCCCGCTATACGAACGACTACATTGAGAAACCGGGTGTTCCGCGGGCCAACACCACCGCCTCAATTGACCGGCCGGACGGGGATGAGAGCTATACAAAGCGATTTGGCGATTTTGTACGTACTAGCCTCAATAAGCACTCTATATAATCGATTGAAACATACCACTAACTTGATAACTGATGAAGACCCCCCTCCAACAACATGTCCTCTTCTGGGACCGCGACCGCGACGGGCAAATCTACCCCTGGGATACATATAACGGCTTTCGCGACCTAGGATTCAATATCCTCTTCTCCTTCTTAGCTGTTCTAATCATCAATTTGAACTTCTCCTATCCGACTCGTCTGGCACATTCGTATCTCCCGGATCCGTGGTTTAGGGTATATGTGGATGCGGTTCATAAAGCCAAGGTACATACCTCCTCCCATTGGGGATTTACGCCTTCACTAGGAGGAGATGGCTAATGGATGAATGGATAGCATGGCTCCGATAGCAATACCTACGACCCCGAAGGACGCTTCGTTCCTCAATCATTCGAGAATATGTTCGCGAAGTATGATCGCGATGGTGATGGCGCATTGACATTGCGGGAGCTGTTTGATATGATGCATGGGAATAGATGTGCGGCTGATCCGTTTGGTGTATGTTCACTCTTCTCTCCACCATTCGCGCAAAAGATAGATGTAACTGACATGGAGTCTAGTGGGGAGCCGCCTTGTTTGAATGGGGCACCACATGGTTGCTAATTGAGAAGGACGGCAAGGTCTGGAAGGAAGATGTGCGGGGTGTATACGATGTATGCCTATTTATGCCTTGGTGGGACTGAGGAATGCGGCTAATAATTATTACAGGGCTCATTATTCTGGAAGGTACGGGAAGCGACTCTTTCAGGCCGGGGATGGACGCAGGGATTTAGACCTGGATTATGGATGAAGCGGACAGTGAAGGGATATCTGAATGCATATTTGGACGGCTAAGCATACATGCATTGCATTAGACCATTGTACACTTATTTAGAGCGATGTAGTTATCGCCATCATCTCATGTATGATTTCATCGTCGAGCATAATACCAGCGACTTCAAGCATGGCAGACCAGAACATAAATTAAGCCAATCAGCACCGTCTGTAAACAAGCTAATAGGTATACCGAAACCCCGGCAGATCCCCAATAACCAACTCTCCCCGATCCACGCGACGATTGCGCAGATACAATCGAATGGTTAACAACCCCACCAGCACTATCGCAGCAGCCTGCAACCCAATGCAGGTAAGCATTCCCGGCCGATACTCCGGAGCATCCTGAGATCGAAAGACCAGAGATCCGACCATGCCGCCCGACGCACCGAGACCGACAAAGATGGCGCTGCAGGCCGCTCGCTTCCACTGACCGCGGACATTGTTTGCCTAATGCCAATCAGCACTGATACTACGGTCAGAAGGATGTAGAATTCTACCTGATATGCCATAGCAGCAGGTACATTCGAGTTGGCTCCCATGGTAGTAAGGAAGCACCCGACCAATCGTGGTCCGTTGCTCTTGGTGAAGGTCTAGTCTTGTCAGCTTTGTTTACCGTTACATTTGTATGAGGAGAAACTGACCATCAAAGGAAGCCCGATCAATGCCAACATGGCATTGAAAACAATAATTGGTCCCCGCAACCGATACTTATCTCCAATCCACGATGTTGCCATCATGGTGATCCCCGCAGCCACGTACGGTGGAGCGAAGAGACACAACGATGCTCCCATCGAAAAGCCCATTCCCTGCCTGTATATCAGAGGCAGAAAATATGCGATCGAATAGGCAGTAGATGTAGTGCAGAAGTACACTAGTCCAAATCCCCAGATATTGATGTCCAGTGCAGCGACAAGGTACTTCTTCAGATTGAAGGGCTCGAGTCTCACGTCCCCGCGGTCGTCGTTGATCTGGTGAGTGATGAAGTCGTATTCTCGGTCCGAGAGGAATCGGCTCTCGCTTGATCTCATCCGATCCAGGAAATTGATCAGGACGAAGTAGCTGATGGCTGCGAGCGTGCAAGTGAGGAGGCCTTGGATGACGAAAATCCAGCGCCAGGCTGTGAGGCCGCCTAGGCCGTTCTGTTCGAGCCGATTCTTAGCATGAAAGCAATGAAGAATACGGGGTCGCGTACCATGAAGGTGATGCCATAGGAAAGTATTCCGGTAAAAGCTGATGCCACACAGCCGAGCAGATAGAAGATGGCAAATCGCTTTTGCATCTGATATCGGGTGTACCAAGTCGCAATAAGATAGACAGCAGCAGGGAAGAACCCTGCTTCCAAGGCTCCGATGATGATTCGAATGCCAGCTAGTTGAGCCCAGTTGTGGACGAATCCACCGCACATCTAAACAGGTTAGCTCTTCCTCGGGAGGGGTGTTCCAGTGATATCTTACCATAGCAATACCCCAGATAAAGCAAATGCCCGCAAGGAAGGTCTTCGGGCCCAACCTGCGAATCAGCACTGGACCCAGCATTTGCAGACAGATGTAGGGAGGAAAGAACACGACAGCAATGATATTCTATACGACTGTGTTAGAATAGGCATGTTTCTTCAGCGATAAAAAAAACTCACATATTGATTACCCTGGAGGTGCAATTCCTTCTCCATTCCCGCAACCGCTGCAGTAGACAGGTTTCCCCGGTCAAGCAGCGATACGGTGTGCAGGAACCCCAGCATGACAATCAATCGGGCGTCAACTCGACGGATAACCCGTCGCTGCTCCTGTGGAGTCAGCTCCGTATCATCGGTTTGGGAGCTCTCTGCCTCAACGGACAGGCCTTTGATGGTGTCGTCGTCGGCCATCATCCCGAGTTGAGGACGTTGCAACTAAACCGTCGGCTACATTGATGGGAGTGCTCTTGCTCCTAGGGAGATTTGTAGGACCTAAAGTATGATCAAAACAATGATGCAAATTTGGTATCGATGGCGACATTGGAAGCAATTCTCGAGACTATAGATGCTTTATCAGGTCATAGCAAAAGAAACTATGCTAATGGATGGATTTTCATTTGCGGGGAAAGCTCGAGGTCGGAAATCGGCGTTAACCATGAAGCTACTACGTGTAACGTAGCGATGTGACTAGCCAAACCCTGCAGACTGGAGATAGTCTCCTTCAGCCATTTCTAAACGCCGAAAGCCGAAGAAAGAAGACATGGCGGTTTGCGTGAGTGGTGAAAGTTGTAGGGCCAAGGATCGATTAGCGTCGTGGTAGACATGCTAATTGCCAGGCTGCCACGGAGATCACGAGCTGGCTTACTCAGCTCGTCAGAATCTCCATTCTACCCCTAGACCCTCCCTTCACTGACTTCATGTTCGTCTGCAGTCACATTCCAATCGTCAACTTGGCGGGTTTTAGCTTTTCTCCGCTCCTCCCACTTAAAGGCAAAATGGATGCAAACGAACAACACCGCTGCCAAGCATGAAAGACCGAGGTACAGTTTTGCTCCAATACGCCAGTGAGGAGCTTCCGATGCTGGATATGCAGCTATGGGAAGGAAGGCACTTAGCAAATACGCGAAGAGGGTTCCGGTGGCGAACAAAACGGTGCGAACTTCGGGCTCCGTCTCCAAATGGGCAGCTGCCCACGCACACAACAGCATTGTCGAGACCCTAAACAATAGATATCAGCTAGATATCATTACCTGTCGGATAGGTGAGGCTTACGCTCCAATATAGTCCATATACCACCCAGCCATATAGGTGTGCTCATTGCTCGGTTGGATCGTCAGGATAATGAGTGATACTATGTTGATCACCTATACTTGGTCAGTACGGAGTAGTGCTTACTCAGGTGCGACATACCGAATGCAAGAGGAGGAATGGCAGTCTGACTCCAAAATAGTCACTGAACCCACTGAAAAGGATTTCAGCGACAAGTTGGGTTGCTTGACCAGCGATCGGAAGGTAGTCGAGCATGGCCACGGAGCTAAATTACATCAGACTTGGATGCATAGAATGGTAAGAAATACATACTACTTGGCGGATCCATCAGGGTTTTTCAACGACTTGAGCCAGAGGTTGAAGTAGCTCGTCGGCGTTGTGCCGGTGCCGATTGCCCACGCGACTGTGTCAAGATCAGTTATACGTGCTACAGCAGGGTGAGATGGAGCCATACTGGCGAACAACCATAAATGCCAGAATTTGAAGCAGCGCAGAAAGCTTTTAACCTGGATGCCGATCTGCGGTTTCCGGCCCACGCGGCGTGTACGTGCAATGGCAGTATCTGTATGAGTTTAGCCAGTTTCTCCACATCTCCTATAATCTTCACTTACTAATATGCTGTGGCCCGAGATAGATCTTGGACAATGGATTTTGCCTTTCGGGCTATAGTCACTTAGCAGGGCATCCCACCCGAAGAGCTGGGGTTTCTCACAAAGCCAGGTAGGATGACAAATGCCAACAATGCAATGAATATGGTGCAAACCCCCTATTTAGGACGTAAACTAATCAGCTTCATTCCCTCGAGTATACAATCAGGTTGAACATACATTTATGATAAATGCCCATCTCCAACCACTTCGCCCCATGACACCTTCCAGATTGGTTGACATTGCGCCCTGCATGGCACCCGAGAGCATTGCCCCAACTGGCTGAGCCATGTTATACAAACTCATACGCAAGGCCATCTCGTGCGGGAGATACCATTGACTTTGCTTGTTAGTAGTCTGACTACTTGGTTATCTAGAAGATTGAGCGACTTACCTGATAATGGTAAAGTAGCCAGGCCACGTCGCACCCTCAAAGAAGCCAATGAGAAAACGCAAGCCATACACCTAATCGATTAGTTGTGCCGATGCCTGTCAAAACACTCGGGGTAAATACCTGTTTAGCAGACGTGACAGTGGATAAGCAACAGGTGAGTATACCCCATAGAACCTATTTCGTTGGTTAGCTATATGAATACTCTATCTGAAGAAAAGTTACTTCGCATGCTGGCAGCCATATAGCTGGCCCGACGTGGGAGATAATGATGCATGATGGGTAGAGCATAATCATGTATCCGATACTGATGGAGTCAGAATTGCCAGTAGTCAGAGGTGATGACATACTTGAAGAAGGTCGTGAAATAATTGTACTCGTTACCATAGAGTTCGAGATCTGTCTCCATACCGGAAACATAGGCATTGCTCTGCCGATGATAAGTACACATTGTTTATGTGATACATGCGGGTACTAACAATGTTCGTTTGGTCCAGGTATTTGAATGCATATCCCAGAAACCCCACGACGAGGAAGAAGCAGTCGAGTCGCCATACCTAGGATCGGTCAGTCGATGCACACATTTCCGATGTTGTGGACTGGAAATAATACCAGTGCCCTCTCATCCTCCGGCCGTATCTCATCCGATAGCTGCTCGTTTACAGATGAGACCCTATCGATAGGGCCTTTATTATTATCGTCGGGCGTATCCATCCTAGCGAACTTTCACTGAAAATGAGAAATCATAAAGCCGTGGAATTCGGATTAGAGCCCACGACCGGTATATAGTTCCAGCGACATTAAGGTCGTGGGAGGAAAGCGCGTTCGGTGAGGTCTTATCGGCGACCTGCAGGCATGGCATCAAGGCGGGATGTGAAGGCGTGCTCTGTATAGCCCGCCCCGCTCAATTGCTCTGATGCACGCCGTTATTCGCCAAGCAGACCAGGAAGCTGCTGACGTTGAGGTCTAGAAGATCCTCTCCGATAAAGATGCAGGCGCAGTCCTCTAACTGTAGCTATCAAATTAGGTAACATCCGGCACCGGCGTCAAGTATCCTAACTACGCCACCAGCCGCCAAGATTACGAGTGATTTGTCGCTCAAACAAATAAGAAAAATGATTTAGGCCATCCCAAAACCATTCGATTATCATATCACGATAATATGATTACACAAGATCCTAGCTAATCCCATCCTAGGTGATTTGACGACTACACCACTGAGCTCCGACTAGAGAACGCAGGTAGACTAGGCAAACGAAGCCTTGTTCTGCTGCAAGAATTCCTTCCAGCTGGTGGGCTTATACCCCGCCTTAGCCACTAAAGCCTTACTCTCGTTGAGACTCCGACCATTGAAGTAACCAGGGTTTCCAATGAAGAGGTGGTTCTCCAGCATTTCCTGGCCCATCGGACCCGGCATGAATGACTTGTACGTTTCGGGATCGACCTGCACAAATTGGGACTTCTGTCCGGTCACCTCTTCGAACTCTTCGAGAATGCGAGTAGGAGTGTAGTAATCCTCCGCCACGAGGATCTGAGTGCCGAGTGTCTCTGACCGGTTCTTCAAAGAGGCGGCGACATATTTACCTACATAACTTGTCAGTCAAGGCACTCATGCTAGAGCAAATGGCTTAAAGATCACATACCCATATCACCCGCGATATCAATCAATGGAAACTTAGCCTCCTTTCCAACAGGATAAGCAAGAGTCCATACCCCGTTCTCGCCCTTCCGCAGCAGACCAACAACAGAGTAATTGGTCATGAAATACCCCGGCAAGACAAAGGTAGCCGGAACTCCCAGCGAGCGAATATACTGCTCGACCTGGGCTTTGTGATCGAAGTGATGGACATTCTTGAGACGTCCGGCTGTGGTCTCTGTCACGTTGAGCAGAGAAGAGAAAATGAGATGCTGGACGTTCAACTCTTTAGCCACGTCGGCAACGTTCTTGCCGTGGACCAATTCTGCATCAGATCCAGCAATACCCCAGGCGGGAGTGGTCACTAGGAAGACGGAGTGACTGCCCTTGAGGGCGTTCCGGATAGAGTCTTTAGAGTTCATGTCCGCCTATGTAGACTGTTAGAGTGGGTTTCCGGTAGGATTATGGGCCGTCAAGCCTTACATTTCGGATTTCGACTCCCTGCTTGGCCAATGCCTGGGCTTCTGGTTTGCTAGCATCGCGGGTGATACCGCGGATCTTGAATTCCTTGGAAAGTTCGGGGTCGCTGAGGATCGTGCGGATGACGGACCCGCCCTGTTGGCCAGTGGCACCGAAGACAGTAATGATCTTGGACATTTTGCTGTGAGAGATAGATGAATTGTTCGGTTCCTTGAGTTCGTATTGCTTTCAGTCTGGTGGAGTAATTGCCAATGGATGACTTCTGCTGCATGGGATTGACCCGGGGCAAGCCTCCATTATATGTCCCTTGGCCACCCACTGCAGCTGACCAAGATTGAGGTCTCTTCCATACCCCTTTCGGCGTCAATGTCAGAGAGATGAATGACAAAATACCCCTCGCATATCGGCTTCATATGGGACCGAGGTTAGTAAGAGAGACATTGAAGCCTGACTAAAAGTGGACGAGGGTCGGGTTTGAGATCAATGCCGAGGGGGATCGCCACCCCGACCGTGACACATCTAAGAGTACATGATGGCCATGTTCCATGATCGCTTTCTCCACAACCCGATTTCACATACACGTTACATATAATTATATTGATATTATATGTCGAATTTTTCACATTTGTTTTATGCCGTCCACATACGTCCTTCAAAGGGGTTGGGAGCCCGACCGTTACAGCAATGGCTCCCACAGCCACTCCATGCCCGAGACACCAAAACCAGCCATCCCTAGCGAATAGACATCTAAGGGAATAGAACCTTGATCCAGGGGAATCGGGGAGACATCCATGCCTGGAGCAGGGTTGGTATGTAAGGACATCAACTCCGAACCCATACTATCACCATCCTTAACCTCCGTGCCCAGAGAGGAGCCTGGCGATACACCCATTTTGGCTGCCCTAGTTGAAGCTGTCCGTTGCATCAACCGCTTGAGCGGCTTCCGGAGCATGACACTCTGAGGCGAGCCATCCTGCTCCCATTGCCGTTGGATCTCCGTCACCACCTGCCAGGCATGATCGGTCTCGGCCGTGATCGGGCGGTTGCACAGCTGGGCGAGAATGAATGCGACCGTGTGCCATTGCTTATACGTCTTGCACAACCACGCCCAGTGTGAAGTACTCTCGTTTGTATGCAGCAGAATGGTGAATTTGATGGTTTCGACGGCCGCCCGAAAGGCATCATCGCAGGCGGCTTGCGAGCATTCGGATTCAGACCCATGGCTGGGGATTTTGTTGTAATGAGCGTACAGCCACAGCTTCGACAGGGTCAACCGAATGATCATGGCGTAAACCCATTGAACTGGGATATTGATGTCCAAGTGTTGCAAATACCGATTTTCCAGACGGTTCGCTACAGTGGTAACTAGCGGTTCCTGATCGGCCGAGGATTCTGGATCCTTTGCACCATTACGTCGATTTGGCCAGTTGAGTTCCGAGATTAGTTCGCACTGAATAATGAGGAGGGTGATATCAGTGGTGCCAGTTTTTTCTGGTGGCAGCTCAGTCATGGAAGGAGCCAGATCTTCCCCGTCAATATTATGGGGGAGACGAGTGTCAAACATGCCTGGCTGGATCTGGGTGTCAGTTCCTTGATCCTCGGAGCACACCATATCCAGGACACAAATGTGCCACCATAAGCGACGCCGCATTTCCGAGTCGAACGGGCTGAGTCCGAGGCTTTGACCGTCGCGATGGACACCCTGTCCCTGAGCCACACGAACCACGACGGCAGACGCCGCCCAGACGAGTCTGGCATCCCCCCTCCAGCGAAGGCAGAGCAAGAAGATCACTGCAGCTTGCAGAACACTGATGTTCTGAGATTTGATGAAGTTGGCTCTTACCAAAGCCTGGTCAACGGCGAGCTGGTAGCTCTGAATAGCCTTCTCGCAATCGAGACCCACCAAGTCCAAGCACTGACCTGGGGGTATGGATACGATGGCAGCAAAGCACACAGCCAGAATGAGTGCTTCGCGAGAAGGGTCCGGATTGATGTTCTCGGACTCTTCACGAACCATGATCTCCACAGACGGTACGTGTAGAACGGCAAGTAGCGGGGCTACATTGTTTTTGTAGACTTGCCATAAGCGCTGGAACTGGTCCGGCTGCAGGTAGGTGTCTCGTAAACTGTGATCCTGCCAGTTGCCCCCAAGGCTACTGGCGAAGTGCAAGCCGGATGCCTGCGGGGTCTCCAGTTCATCCTCGGAGGATGATGCATCACAGATGTCCTGTAGTTCTCGGATCTATAGTGGTCACGAACACACCCGTCAGGGCTCTTGTGGGGAGTAGAACAGGATTATACGAGGAAGGGAAATCTCACCTTGTCCCCCAGCACGGCCGAGGGTGCATCCCCCACATAACGACTTTTACCTTCCTTGACAACCAGCCTGCCTTCCCGCTGGCCTGGTTCCAGTGGTCTAGTGGCCTCCTCCTGCGAATGGCCGAGTGGAGACGAGCTAGAAGCCGATCCAGCCTCCGCAGGTTGCTGAGCTTGGGCGCGCAGGAGCTGGACCTCTTGCTCCAGGTGTCGCAGCTGGGCCAGCACCTCGGCGATTGGGGGGCGTTTCAGCTGTCGCGGTGCTCGTTTAGGACCAGGAAAGACACATTGTTCGCTGCCCTTGACACATCGACCGCAGGGAAACCTCCGGTCGCATCGGACCTTCCGGCGGTTGCAGGGGATGCAGCTACGGGGATATGTGCCACTATCATCCATCTTGCGACATCGCCATCCCTGAGAGGGGTTTTTAAGAATGAATCTGGCGGAACAAAAAGTATAATGTTTGGAGATTGATTGGGTTGAGTTGGGAGAAAGGAGGAATCGGGGCGCGGTCCGAGACACTAACAGAAGGAGAATGAAACCCACGGTCGCGTCTTGTGATCTTCACCGACTTCTGATTTTAACACAACCAGAGTCGATTACTGACCACTCTTTGTCTGTCCCGCACCCACCATCACACTGTATATGATTACTTTCACTGCTATATATCAAGCTAGGATAATACTGTAGGAGTCGCTGTTCCAGCTTACTCGCCGCGTGTCACTTTCTTGCTCCCTAATCCTCCCCATGCGCGCCATCACCCTCTCTTGCTTGCCTTAAGAGGATGTGGCTAGTTACTTGGGACGATCCAACAGCAACCATTAGGTGCGAGGTTGAGATTCCTTTCCGGGATAGTACTTCAGTGTGCATCGTGCATGCTCCTGTGATGAGAGGTCCGATCGTGGCCAGCCAAGGCTATTCACTGTTATTTCTGCAGCCCCGACCGTGCTGGGAGCGAGTTGCCTCTCAAGAGTTCAACATCTGAGTGATGTTCCCTTGTTATAAGTACTGTTCCTCTCCTTGATGCAATCAACTCTTCGCAGGCCGCAGCGAGGCTGTCTCTGAGGGCAACTCGGGCAGCAGCGTCTCCGAGGAGCCAACCGATTTGTCGTAGTAGATATCCGGCACCACCTCTGCTGGAAGCTCGGCGATGAATTCAGCGGGCAGTTCGGCGGGTAACTGGACGATCTCATCGGCGGGCATCTCGATGGGCATCTTCTGAATTTCCGTTCCTGCAGACGACTGTGACGGCCGTCCGGACGAGATGGAGCCTTTGGTGGACGCTGAGGAGGTCGCGTACAATTCTGGTCGAGGAGCAAAGAGATCGGAGCGCAACACGCGCATCAACTCGTCCGCCTCATCTGGAGGTGGGAATTGGCCCTCGATCAAATCGCGCGCCTTGATCTTCTTTCCGTATAGCTTCTGGTTTGCGCCGCGGCGTTCGAAGATCATGCTCCCTTCGGTGCTGAAGCCACCAAAGAAACCCTGATTATGACCGTAGACGAAAATGCCCGCCATTCCACCGGCGCTGACCACCCCGTTGACCTCTCCAAATCTACCCGATGGACCCATGGCAAACGAGGCAGTCTTGCCCAGGGACAAACTCCCCAGCTGGGCGAATGTGCGAACAGCGCTGGTTGTGTTGAGGACGAAGACAAAGTTGGTCACCTCCAAGCCCACCTGGGACCCTACTCCAACTCCCGCTGTCAGAATGGCCGAAGGCGCAGACCAGTCGCCCTCCTCGAGGCGGGCGATTAAGATGCCCGAGCCCATTCGTACCGATCCAACGATGCCCAGTTTTGATACAGAGAATATTGCAAAGCCCTGCGCTCGACCGGTCAGTCAATGGCGTGGGGATTATTTGCGACCGTTGTAATGCCACTTGCCTTGGCAGCTCCGAGGATCTTCGGGGGAATGAGACTATCGCGGCCGTCTGGGTTCAATGGGTTCGTAAAGGCATCTAGAATCTGGGCGGCTTTGTTACATTCACCTGCAGGAATTGTTAGTCAGTCGCTGTCTTTTGTAGCAACCGCAGAACCCAGGCCGACGTCGCTGTGTGTGGTATAGACGGGGGAGTGAGCCTACTGCGAAAGGAGCCTGGGAAAGGGCTGTGCATTTTCCTGAGCTTCTCGAATGGCGGCATGGTTGCAATGATCCTTCTATTCCAGGCTATGATGAAGAAAATCGATGAATGAGTTCGCTCGCGATACAGGAGCAGAGTGACACAGAAACAGAAAAATCAAGCTCCTCATTCAAGTGGGGGAAGTGGTCTAAAATCGACATTTTGACTCTCTGTTATCTTAACTAGCGGGGGGCTTGTGTTGAGGCGCAATTTAGGTGTTCTTTGCTCCTCCCAATCAGCAATCCAGGCTACTTGGATCATCATCGTGAGTGGAGGAGCTAAAGTTGGCCAGCGCATGCAATCAATGGATTGGGGGCCAGCAGGATCAGCTTGTGCAAGCCAGAGTGGATCCCATCACTCTTTCTCTGCCGTGTCCCATGCACGCTGACCATCTCAATTCAGCAACCACTTCGGTGGGGGTTCTCATTCACGACAAACTCGTGCATTCTCGAATACTACTACATTTCTGCTTTGTAGGCCAGTCTAGTCCCAAATAAGTGGCGGAGACAGTGGGGTGTTTGGAATTGCTTGCTGATTTAGCTCTAGTTTATCACGATATAATAGTGGCAGTTAGTAGATATATATTTCCGTCTTGAGCAGCTGACAATTACCGTGAACTCTAGTATACTAACCTCCTATTTTATATATTGAATTGGTATTGGCGAACGACAAGGAACCGCACTATAGCCTCATCCTTACCCCTACAGGATGATAAGAATGAATCTCATGACGACCTGGCTACCGGAGCAGGGGTAGATCGGGGAGAAGCCTGTTCCCCCAAAGCTGTGCCGGTCTTCAAGGACGTCCCCGAGCTACAAGAGATAGTTTCTGGTGCAAACATAACATCATTAATCTATTCTATGTACAGTTTTCTCAGTCATAACAACATCAAGCATTACAGGTCTTCTCCATATCGCGAGCCGGCGACGCAGCCAGCTTACTCCGCTGACGGATCCACGGCCCAAATATCATGAATGCAACAGGCATGGGAATCATGATGGCTGCAATACACCCCAATAGAGTGCCCGCCCACTGCACGCCCAAGTTGACCATCATCTGGCGTGAAAATAACGGAAAGACGCAGCCCACAGCCGATCGGAGGATGGTGTTCGCCGCAATGGTGGATGCAGCCCTACTGTCGTTAGCACGGTGTCATGGTGGGCAGGAGGAAGTTACTTACAAAGTGGGATAGCAGTCAACGATATAGTTGAAGCACTGCAGGAAGATGCACAGGATGCCGAACCCGATCAGGATACCAGCTGCTGTCGGAGCCATCCAGTGAATCTTATTCGTGTATCCGGTCCAACCGAACCTGCTTATTGTCAGCACCGTCCAGCATGGTAACTAAGAAGGAGGATACCTACCAGAACATGCCAATGGCAAACGCAACGGCGCCGACAATCGCAGCCGGAAGACGCCATTCGGGAATAGGCTTGCCCCCATTTGCCGCCAGCTTGCGCTTATAGGATCCCTGCAGACAGAGGATGAAGACACCTCCAACCAGCTCTCCCAGGATAAGACCGATAAAGGCGAGTCCTCCCACGCCCGCGCTCATCCCATAAACGTCATCGAAGACGACCGGGTAGGCACCGAGAAGGGCATAGATGAGGCCGTATACGAAAGAGATGTACAACGAGATGAGAAGCAGGATCGGCTCAGTGATAAGCATACTCAACGGACGAGTGAAGTTATTCCGAACCATCTCCTTGATGTCAACCTCCACCTCGTCCTGTTTGGCATGGATGCCCCAGTTACGGGTCTGTCGACGGAGAACAGCAGCCTTGCGGACCAGAATGACAGGTGCATACGACTCATCGAGGAAGAAGAACACCAGCACGAAGGCAAGAAAGACCATGATAGCCGAGATGTACATGGTCCAGCGCCATCCCAACGGACTCGCGGCAATGAATCCGCCCACAAATGGCGCAGCGAACGGGCCGATAAATACTGCCATGCAGAAGATCGACATGACGACTCCACGGTGCGCTGCGCTGAACAAATCGGCAAAGACGGCGGGGACAAGCGAGACGGGACTGGCAGCAAAAAGACCAGCGAAGAAGCGACTGATCATGATGGTCTGAATGTCTTTCCCGGTGGCAGAGGCAATGGTGAAGATACCGCATCCGAAGAGCCCGATAGACAACGGCCAGCGTCGTCCAATGAGTTCAGAGGCCGGGGCCCAGATAGTCGGTCCAGCAGCGAATCCGAGAACGTACAAGGTGACTCCGAGGGTGCTGACTTCTCGACCGACGTGGTATTCCTCACTTACAGCACTGACGGCGGCAGAGAAAACGGCACTGGTGAAGGCTGTGGCGAAGGTGCAATAGCAAAGGATGGTGACTAGAACGCTCCTAGATGCGGTGAGCAATGTTTTCTTCATATCGAGACGACGTATTCCTTCTCCAAGTCCTACCTACCTCCGCAAGATAGACCAGTTCCAAGGATGAAGAGGATCATCTGCACCATCAAACTCGACGACATATTCCTCCGGATCAGGAAGCGAAGGCGGATACTCTTTTCCAGCACCCATGGGCAGCCATTCCTGGCGAGGCTCAGGGCCTCTCGTGGACCCTACGGTAGCACGTTGTTGTAGACGGTATGTGTTGATGCGAGCAAGTTCAAGGGAATCGGGATGTTCATCGGGATGATCATCGAAGTAGTCCTCACTATCGGAGGTATGAATCGGAGAGATTTCTTTGGTGTGTTCGGTAACGTGCTCCATGGCTTGCCGGTAGCACTGCACTCTGCAGACCAAGTGAAACAACACCGTGCTCGTTTCTCACAATCATCCTGGGCAAGAGACACGGCAACCACCAGATATAAGTATCAGTGACTAAAGAGCCCCATGCTACAAACTAGCCAGCAAGAAAGAGAAAAAAAAAAGAAGAATCCACTTCACTAGGGCCCCATTGCCATACTGGAGAAACACCCACTATCAGGGTTTTCATAGCTGTTCCATTACCTTCTGGCCATGGCACCATACCCATCCCGAGCCCGAGACACCAACAATGCCTTGTCCCCCCGATCCATCTTTTTCCGCGCGTCGTTACGGATACTCCCTTCTGGCCCTGATCCACCAGCCACAACTCCGTTCCTGATGGCATGAAGCCAATCATGGTGTCTGCCCTGGATAATACCCTCCAAACTTGACAGCGGATACTCTCGGCGTTGTGGCTCGTGCAACGGCTAGCCGCTCGGTAATGTGGCTGACCCCGACACCAACCGAGGATATCCGAGGATAGGCGTTGGGCACACAAAATTTTCTGGTATACAAAGACAAGACATGTTGATAAGGGATGAAAGTGGGCTGGACTAGTCAATTTGTTTAGAGGCGTTTGATGTCACTGCCTTACGCATGCGGCTGACCGATAAGTCTTCATTGGCTGGTATGATTTGCATCAATCCATGTGGTTGTCAGAGCGTCACTGAAATCGGTTCCGTCGGATCAGGGCAGCTCCTGATTGCTCGGCGGTTATCTATTTTTGTTTAATATGCATAATGTAGATGTGTGATTATCGGAGAATAAGTATACCATGTTCTGATTGTGCTTTTCCTCTACCATCTTCCTCACGCTTCCACTGATCTCGCTAGTATCTTGTTTGCTTACGCCTTAACCTTGCTCCAGGCGGTAGGCACCTGGATTTATACCATATCATCTTATTGTATATTCACTATTGATCTCATTGTTCTACATCATATATATCAATGTTATACTAAAATCCACGGGGCAACCATGTTCCACTATGACATTTATGTCGGCAGTGTATCCACAATGCTACCCCACCACAGTGTGCCCATGATGGCCAAATTCTATTAAAATTCACCAGGCCCCTTGCCGAAATGGCCCCCGACAGGCACTGTCAGCCATGGCACGGAGTTCTGATCGTCGGTGTTCGATCCCACTGTATTACCCCACCAGTTGAAGGTGGTGTTCGTGTACCCGAGGGCGAAGAAAATCACAATGGTGGCAATGGCCGTACCGGTATCCATCGCTGCCTGGAAGAGGTCTATTGAGTAGTAATTAGTATTGAGCACTTGATGTCGTCTCACTGGTGGACGGGGAGTACTCACAGTTGTACTTCTTCCACCAAGCCAAGGCACGTTTGCGAATGAGGTAGTTGAACAGGAATCCGAAAATGAACCAGAGCGAGTATTGTGCTGGGCCATGTTAGCATTTCTTCGTATACTCGGATGGTATGAAGGAGCAAACGAACTAGTATTGGCAGGAGGAATGTTTCCTGCAGCGTTGAAGAAAATGGGCACGTTGACATATTTGACCCAACTCTGCGGATAACGTCGGTAGATCAGGTACACAATCACCGTCACCACGGGCTAAACCTATCAGCAAGTATACAACATATGAGGAGCCGCTCAAACATACACCGATGAGAAAGAAGTACATCAACGAGTGATAGACTTGCCCGGACTGAAACATCCGCTGTGGTCCAATGGTACCCCAGATCAGACTAGCGTTATACATTACCTTGGCGCCAGCGCAGGTAAATCGCTGGGCATTGTCGGTATCGCATAGCCCCGAAATATTTCCCATCATCCACCGGAGCACTACCTATCATCAGCTTGTGTTCTTTGGTTAATAATCATGCCCTTACCTCCGGTCTGCGTCATTGTGGCGAGGATGCTGGCATATATCTGTCCGAAGAACAGGACACGGGGAGGAATTTTCTAGACCTGTTAATACTTGCAGCCTGCTATCGATCAGTTAGACTCACCATGTACTGCCCCATTTTGAGGTCCTGAGCAAAATCCATTCCATGCTTAACGGCATTATACCCGTAACACTTGACCATCATGTTGGCGATGGGCTTGCCCGGCCAAGCGTAACCAGCGATCAGCTCTGTGATAATATTGAGGAAGATACGCTGGTTTGTTGTCCCCTCGAGGATGCCTTCTGGGACAATGAGTACCACGCCCATTCCACAGCATACCACGATGAAACCCCAGACCGGCAAACCCGTCTCCCAATACTTCGTGGTGAGGATTCCCAGGCCCGCCATGACAACGAACAACGCGCCGTACCACCAGTCTGGGACTTCAGGGTAAGCACGCATCAAGCGACGATGGATGTCTTCACCACCGTGACGAGCGTTCTTGAACTTGGCCCAGATCTCGGATCCGTTGTAAAGGTAGGTGTGAACCACAATGGCTGTCACCGCCGCGAAGGACAAGCCGTAGGTGAGCGTGTACGACATGGAAAGATACATTGGCGAATACTCTTTGTATTTACTGAGGACGAAATCCCCGTTAGAGTCGACGACCCGGGTCACATTGTATTCGCTTCCGGTGTTGTCGAAGGTGGAAGAAGAAAGCAAAGGCAGGCTGAGCATGCTGTTAACAGACATCTCCATGTGTATCCAAGGTTGGGCACTCACTATGCGCTAAACCAGACATCCTTGTAGTATAGGATTGGGGAGAGGAAGAGGTAGAAAAAGACTACCACGGCAAAGGCATTGCAGGTAATGTAGAAAGGGGTCATAAGAGGGTATCCGGCGTAGTTAATCTGCGTCCAGTCCAGACTGAGCGGCAGCAGCCCCAGACCCGAGTTCATCTACCCAAGTCAGCAAGCCTATGGAAGCATACTGTATGTAAGACTTACACCAAAGATCGTGTTGACCTTCTGGTTGTGCGGTGCAATCCAAGTGACGAATGCAAACGCGCTAAGAGTTGTCCAGATGTAGTCGGGGAACCAGTAGATGGCAAAGGCAAACAGAGTCGCGTACCCAAAGAAGCTATACCGACTCAGTCTCCAACCGTTGGCGGGTGCGGTATTTTGGGGCTCATGCAGGGCACGGAACAAGACCGTGGAAGATAGAGATTGAGGCCAGATCAAGGCCGCAGGATAGACGAGCCAACGCCGGCACATTCCAGCAAGGCCGAACCTATATTGTCAGGCAGGTGTGCTGGTGGGAAGTGCAATTGGAACACTTACCCCATCATTTGCGACGTCAAGAGGTATAGGAATGAGAACCCCGCCCCGTAGTCCTTGCCCCAATATTGTGGCATAACGATGGCTACGAGGGAGCCGGAGGCATAAGCAATTGAGGCACTGATGTTCACACACTGGTTCAATTAGACTTTGGGGTACAAACGCCATAGTATACTTAATTGCGCTTACAATGGTAATGAGTGCATGCTCCTTGATGCTGAACGGCCCCGGGTTCAAGTCAAAGGACAATCTTCCAAGAGGTATCCTCCATCGCGGCAGCCTCTCCCATCCTCGTCCGATGGGGTAGACGAGTAACTGAGCGACAACATATTGGACAGTGAGGGATGGCTAAACAGTTAGTTCCAGACACGACGTACGAATGGAGGTTCGCACGTACATATCGCAGACTGAAAAATTGATTGACTGCCGCGAAGACCATAACAAATATCGTGGTCAGAACCCATGCCCGGAATGCTGTGCCACATCAGTATGTTGGCCAGTACACCCCTCCATTCGCCTGGACGGAATTGACTGACTGTTGCATGGTAAGGTAGGATCATCGGTGTTTGGCACACACGCAGCGACTTCTGGAACTGAATAACCGCTATCAGTGAACGAACCATATCAGCCAAACAGGCCAGCAATACTCACAGGGCGATTGGTCCCCCTCAACGTTCCACTTGAAGGCCTCGAGAGGAGTAAGCTCCTTCTGTTCGGCGACAATGTTCTGCCTTTTCAGATCATCATTCTCCTCGAGCAGCTCGGCGTCCACGTCGGTGACACCAGCTTGCTTAGTCTCGATGGCATCTTTGGCCTCATTTTCTGGATGATGAACCGAATCCATGCCTGCTGCCTCCTGAGTAACAAAGAGGACAACGTTTGGCGCAGGAGCGACCGAATGAGCAAGCCTTTGTAAGGGATATGCACCGAGGTCAATAATATTACCCAGGAGCGCCCATAGACCCCGCGGATACCTGCATCTTATCTGTCACAACGATTGAGCAGGTACCACAAAAGTGGCAGGAGTAGCTGCAGTCTGGCGATAGTCCCACCGTAAATGATAACAACCCGCAGGTGAAGCACACCATCCTATCGGGGGAGACGCTTAGCAGATTGGTTCCCTTGCTCCTAACCCCAGCAGGCCAAGACCGACCGTGAAGCTCTAGCGGATGCAGTGTCACCAACCGTGAAGGTTTGTGATAACATGCCGCTCAGTCCACGAGTCATATCCACTTTCAATGGTGGCATCGGAGCGCCCGACACCGGATGGCCATTGTGCATATTTCGGCGCAGTTCTGGAATCCCGCGCGAAGTTTTAGACAGAGGAGTCGCCATGTGGCAGGCAGCAATCGTCCAGGGTTGACGAGCCCTACCAAACACCATTGGGGTCAACTCTTGCGTCTTCTATACTAAATTCATTGATTAAGGTGGACCGACGTTGATTCTGTCTTTTGGCGTTGGATGGCGTGCTGGAGCACCGCGTTGACTGGCCTTATCGCGGACAGCGCTGAGGGGCCAGGATGGAGCTAAGGATGGAAGCTAATCGATGGTCGATCAACCATCTTCTCCAAGCTTGTTAGCACGTTTATCTACTTATCGGAGTTCAGCTTATTGGCCGCGAGTCTCCGAATCCTGGTCAGGGCTAATTGCTACTCCATTCCCCGCTTTTCGAGAGGTATTCTCCCGGGAGCCATCGCGCTCATGCCCTTGTCACTCCCTGCAGCGGGTGGCAATCGTGTGATCAATTCACGCTGATTTGCTCCCTATTAGAGTGAAAAAAAATGCGAATTAGTGTGTTGGGGTGGGGTAGTACCCCGATTCCGGTCTTACATTCCCATCAGCCGACATCCTGGTTAGTAGATTGCAGCTAAGGCAACACTGAGATGTAGGGAGCTGGCAGGTGATAAGATGTCATATTTGTCTCTTTTACTAGAGTTTACATGGTCCCCACAACTACTCTAACACCACATTTGTAGATAGACACTCCTCTTGCATCCACAGTGGCATGGTCTGGACGAAGCCCAGCAATGACGAACACGGTCAGTGTGTGGATTCTTGTGCCCAGACGTACGGAGTTCTATCCCAAGAGAGAAGGTCTGGCCATTGGCCGCGGACGCCAGCCTTAAAGGATTTAGTCCAGACAAAGATGGGGATGAGAACTCCAGCGGATGCTCCCAAGACAAGGCCAATACACGACAAGCATTGTGGAAAGAATAACCATGCCCATGGCTCACATATACATGGAAGGAAGCAGAAACATCTAGCTCCTGATTGGATTGTTTTGCGCCAGAAGGTGTCCGAGCGAGCGATAGCAGAACCTTCAGCTGCGGTCAACGCCGATCGCCCTGGTGTCCCGGTCAGCTGGCCCTTTTCAACCTAATGCTGCATATATACAACCAGTTGGATGGTTATATTTTGGAACCAAATGTTCCTAGATACTTTCTCGCTAATAGTAGTCGGCTGCCAGGACTTTGCCGATCGCGCTGCGCAAAAATCAATTGAAAAAAGAAACTCTTTCCCACAGTCAAACTAGGATGGGCAAGTTCAATACCACTTTTGGGGTGTCCGAGCCGAGGTTACATTATAACCATGATGCTCATCAGTCTCACTTTTTGTTCTTTTGGGTATTGCATCCCTTGCACCGACCTCGCGTACCGTCTGAATTTGAGTGCCGCAAGGGAAAGACCGTTCAACACCCATCGGCTCTTTGTTTGTCTCAAATGCAGAAAAGCAAGGAGTTCTGATATAATAACCGAGTCAAGCAATAATCAACCCGCCCGCCGAGCGGTACGATGTCGGAATATGCGCCTTGAAATGTGGTCCATCATAATGCCCATCAGGTACCAATCTGGTGTGCAGGACGGTCTGGTCATTGCCAGAATATTTCAATGTTGTCGTCACTTACACAATGTTCCACTGCCTACATGAACATGGAGGATGCCGTCTATAAGAACGGCAGGCATAGAGCCAAGCCGTGGGGACGGTGGATGACATGGGCCGGATATAAGATCGGCGATAACGGTGGAGAGCGAAAATCATCGTTGCAAACCAGTGTCTGCCCCTCCAACACAGCATCATAGCGTTCTCTAAGTGTCAGTTCGAGCAGTGCTACCACTCATCTTGCACGTCGCATCTCTACGTGGATCAGCCATGCGGGAAGCAGTAGGAGGACATGCAGCTGCTCACCGCGACTCCACATCACCGCCGCAGCAAATTGAGCTTAGACTCGAGGATGTGTGGATCGGTGTGACTGATCCGAAGGAAAGGCGCAGGTTGCAGAACAGGTTAAATCAGAGGGCCCGAAGTAGGTTGGCGAACGAGTCTCTGCCGAGTGGGCTGGCTGACGATTCAGATAGGGCGCCGCCAGCACTTGACTAAAGCGCTGCCCGAAAGATCTGAGCCGAACTATCCTCACGCGTGGTCTACAACGGGGTCGACGCCCTATCAACTCGATTTTCAATGTTTGGATGAACTCCGTATCTTTGGTCCGCTTGCCGCGAAGTCCCGCAGTATCCTGCAGCAACTAGAGGCTATGGTGCATGTTGAGTTTGCAACTGGCTCACCACACGCCGATATGCGATTGGGAATAACTCGGTTAAACATTTTGCGGGCATTGTACACCAATGTTGAGATTTTGGGTTATAATGCCAAAGATATGGCGGCTGACGAGGCACTATCAATGTTCGCCCTGATTGGACCACGATGTCTAGCAACAATCGGTCGGGAGGCTCTCCTGCCACCTACATTGCAACCCACAGAGATTCAACGAACCGTGCCCCATCATCCCTGGCTTGATCTAATCCCCATACCTAGGATGCGCGACAACCTGATCTTAATGGAGAATCTGATGGACGATGGCCAATTATGTCGGGATATGTGCGGTTACCGCTCTCAGGTACCTGGGACGGGTCATAGACGTCAGACGGGGATAGGAGAAACGGGCGTGATCGTGTGGAAAGACCCCTGGGATCCCGCTGGCTGGGAGATCACCGAGACTTTTTGGGAATTGTGGGGATGGACCGTCAAGGATTGCTGGGACTTGTTTCGTTCCACCAATGCATGGCGGATGCGTCGGGGCGAGAGGCCACTCTTTGTAATACCTTATGCCGGTAACGACTAGTGTAGTGAGAATGCATATGCTTTCGGAATATACTATCTCGTCTGTGGCTTTGATCATGTAGTAGAGGAAGTGTCATTATGTCGAACTCCTACTACAGCCTACTCATACTAGGAGGAGTATGGGTGATATATAAATTTGGTCAAACCAAGGGTTGAGTCAGTGACGGATGTTATCATCTGGCGTTTGCCAGTGGGCAATATTAACCTGAGTATATTCACTGATTATACGTCTCTTCTATTTATAATAAAATGGTGACAACAATCGGTTTCAACGATGGAGCGTATAGGCGATGTGCATACCCTCGATGATCCGTAGAAGTCAGCCAGCCATCATCGCCAGCGAAAACCGCGGCTTTTCCCGATTTGGCCTGATTGTCGGCATTTAATGCTGCACTAATCGCATTCGGTACACCGTCTAACCGGAGAAGGTTAGCTCAGAGAATCATGAGAGACGCTTATCTCGGAGCCTGAGGCAAGAAAATAAGAAATGATCGTGACAGCCAGATAGCCTGCGTGAAGAGCTCGTGGATGTCATCAGTCAGAGGCAGGCACATCCCCGTTACCACTACTGTTGTGAAACATTCAGATGTGGATACCTCTTCCACCACTGACACGATCGCGAGCAGGATTGGGCATCACTGCGACTCGATGGGTAGGACAGAAAAAGCACACAGCTGCAGTCATACTCTTCATGACAGATATCCATCCATTCCATTGCATTGACTTGATAACATTATCATCATAGTACATGATAAACTGAGATAACAGTTGATATGCAAACATTGAAGGTCATAACACCAGACGCCTCCATCATGCCCCTTCAATTTATAATTATACACCCCTTGATCAGACATACCCTTTCCACACGTTAAATCAATCCTTCTTCTGATGGCTCGGTGCGCGACCAACTCTGTTCTCGCCCGTCTGCCCGCCAACCATGGTATGGACGTCCTTTTGCGAGTACAGCTTCTCTTCCTTGCTGGGTGACTGCGCGCGGAAGAACATCCAACCACCAGCGATCATTCCGATCACACTGAAGATGGCAATGTTGCGAGAGCTGCTTTGGTCAATTAACCACGCATGATACATTCGAAAATGAAGGGAGCAAAGACATACCGAACAGAGGGCGGGTGACCGCCAGTAAGACCTCCAGCAGCGGCCATTGTGTTTTGAGAACGGTAGAATTGTCAATAAGTTATATGACCGACTAGATAGTGAATAGGCTGATACGATATAGTATATCTGTGCTATGTATTGTTACTTCCAAGAAACGAGGGCTTGACTGTTAATATAGCTCTAGATTCGATGGCGGGTGGGTGACGTCAAAATTAAGCGTCCGTCCGTCGGGAGAGCGACAGTCGGTTCGTGTTCCGGCGGATAAGCTTATAACCTCTTTGTCTTCTTCACAAGCTGGCTTCTACTTTTACGAGCTTGCGTCAGGGCGACGTTATCATGGTTGAACCGAGGGGATCATGTCCTGCAATGAGAGATCCCTCCTTGTGTAACTGCGTGGCAGCGGCTTGGATTATAGAATGGCTGCTGTTCACCCTTTACATTACTGACTATTGATAAGATCCACGACAATGGCAATGGCCCTATACAGTAGATAGCTTTGTTCACGAGGAATCATAAGACCTAGCCTGAAGGCAGTGGCAGGTAGGGCAGACTAGTCACGACATGCTCATCATGACACGAGACACATTGAGCTACAATAGTAACCGAAGCTACAGCAATCAAAGTAACCCTAAGTATCACATTCACGAAACAATGCAATTCTACTCAATATTCAAGCTTCACACAGTGAACTCAAGCAAGTCTAGCCCCGTCGCGACCCAAACCCGATCGATAAAGTGCGGCAACGGAAGCTATACAAAGCACCGACGTCATCGAGTCCGGACCGCGGCGATCGATCGATCCACATTCTATCCATTCTCAACAATTCCAATGTTATCGCAAAATTCCAAACATTCACAATATTCCCCCACCAACCTCAACCAGAACGCAACGCATATACACAAGAAATGTGTACCAAACGTCCATCTGGCCCCTACTTCTTCGGGGGACCGCAGTAAGTCCACCCACCTAAACAACCATCACGTCCGTTCCCACCTAACAAACCACCAAATCAAAGACGTTGGTCCTCCACCGATTGGACCTCCTCTGATGACCGTGTCCGCGGTGGCTCTTCGCAATCTCACCTCACCACCAACGACGACACCAACACCGTCACCTTCCACGGCAATCTCGACATCAAGACACTTGGCGGAGCAGGCTTCGCCTCGCAACACACAGCCAGTACAACCGACTTATGGGATCTGAGTAGCTACGCTGGACTGGAACTCTCTATCCCTAAAAGTGATGGACACACGTACACTTTGAATCTGAGGGATGAACTGCAGGACCCTCGACCGGATGGGCGCCAGCGGAGCGGATTGGTCTGGGAGGCAAAGTTCAAGGTTGAGAAGGGGCAGACGAAAGTAAAGTTGGGGTGGAAGGAATTTCGGCCGACATATCGTGGGAGGGAGGTGCATATGGGGAGACCGTTGATTTTAGCGGGAGTGAAGCAGTTTGGGATTATGATTCGGAGGTAAGTGTCTTTTTTTCTGTATTGGTTGGTTGGGCTGGGGGCGTTTGTCTGGTGCTGACAAGGTTGTAATAGTTTCTTCGGGGAACAGGAAGGGGATTTTGAATTGGAAATAGAGTGGATAAGGGGTATTGAGAAAGAACAGAGACGGTATAAGGATGATCCGAATGATTTTGAGGATGATGGATATTACGATGAGAAGCATTTTAGCGATGATCAAGAAAGCAGGGGCCTAGGATGGCTATGCTGCTGGTGATTATGCTATATTACCTCTATCAAGAAACACCAATAAACGCCAAATTGAACAACTATCATCTACTCATAGTTCGGCACTTTCAGCATATTCTCCCGTCTTGACAAATGTCTCGATAACACGAATCAACCGACCCAGTTTGACAGCGTCCTCCGCTCCCACCGTCAGGACGGCATGGCTGCTCTCCTTTTTAGAATCGGTGACCCATGCATTTATTATCAACCTTCCTTGCGCAATATCCGTCGCGAAGAGTTCCTCGAACGCATTCTGCGTGCAAGGAATATCTAAGCGGGAGAGAACTGCCGCTTCACATAAGCCACGTTGCATGAAATGGGTCTTAAGCAGCCCCAAATGGTAAGATCCGGTAACGCGTGGGTTGACATCGACTATAACATGCTCCCCATTTGCATCTGTCATGACATCGGCTCCCACCGGCCCGTAGTACCCTTTATTGTGCAACGCTTTGGCCAAAACCTCTATCGTAGATCTATACCGATCTTGAAACATGGGTTGCAAGAGGTACGACACGCACCCACCATTCCAGAACCCTTCCTGGGTGAAACGCTGTTGAGACGTGGCCAGGTACACCGCACGGCCCTTTTTAGTAACGAAAAATGTGACCCCATGGGCCTCACCTGGCACTAGCTCCTGAATGACGAAGCTTGCAGGGTACAGTTGCTCATTCTCTTCATTGAATTTCTTGAGCCCATCTTCGAGGAGACCCCGTATCTCATTAATAGCAGTGCCTCTATCCGATTCACGTCGGATAACAAATGTTCCACAGCCCGAGGTAGCAATAGATATTTTCACCACAAAGGGGAAGCTTTGCTGCTGAACAGCTTGCAGCATCCGTCTGACTTCTGCGTCTCGGCCTGCTATCCAGGAATTTACCGGTAGCGGATCGATAACCTTGGACTTTGGTGTTGGCAGACCACTCACGGCCAGCCAACGCTTAGACAGGATCTCGTAAAGCATCTCTGGTTCTAGTGCTTGATTCAACATTGCGCACATATGATCATGCGGCACAATTAATACTGCACGCGAGTCCGGGGTCAGTTGGACATCGTGCGTACTCCTGACTATTTGCGCGTTGGGCCGTTGCTCCGGGCTCAATTGGTCATAGAGACGCCGTAATTCGTCCTTTGACGTTGTCAAGAGGCTTGAAACTTCTTCACCCCCATTCCCACTCAGGTCAATCATCAGGACAGGGGTACGACCAGCCACGAAGGAATACCGTTGGGCGACACCGCGCTTCTGTAGGTTCGGCATCTCCCCTTCTGCATTCATATCGGGGAAATTGGCAGCGTACAGAAACCGCGGATACGGAGACGAATTGAGTTGGTCGTGGGGGAATTTGCAAGGGTGATCATAAGCGAGAACAATGTTTTCGGGAGTGTCATTGTCCAAGGAGTACAGGTCGTGTAAAGTACAGTCGAGTGTAATAGGGACTTTCGTGATGGCCGTCTTCGTCGAGGAATAAGGCTCAGGCGGCACCACTGGAAGTGGCTGAGGAAGTGTCACAGCGGTCATTATTGCTTGTAGTCAATGGAGAGTTTCGATGCTCTGATTCTTTTTTTGCAGCTCTCCAGAAGACTTGCGCCTGAAGATATGGCCTCTGAGAATTTATGCGTGAGCCACCTCAGATCAGCCTTAACACATGACACATTGTCCATGGAACGACGACATCACTACCTTACGGCCATAACTTCCTGTAGTTAGTAAACGTCAAGAGACGTCATTAGGAAAGACGATTACCGTTCGCGGTCGGAATTTCCGCGAAAGTTGAACAAAACTCCCCGCGGATCAATCCATCTGGTAGCCCACCACCCAGGGAGATAGCCACAGATCTTTGTCCCGGTTCAGCAAGTGGGCGGGCACTTTTCCCACGACTTTGACGGGTCCTGTAGATCGATGTAACCCTGGGAAGTTGTGGGCTCGGGTATATCGGGACCCGCATTTGGAAGTCTGAGATGTACCAAGATTTTCATAATAGATCATGCACGGGGTTTAGGGGGGCCTCGCTATCAAGGACCCTTCCAGTTGTATCAATTCACAGTACTGGGTATTCCAATGTATCAGTGCAGACATTACTTAATACATGGAGAGTGGAGGATTGAACGCGAAAGTGGGAAGAAAGGGTCAAGGAAAGGAATATCGGACACGCCTATCTGTTGGCTCCACCTATCTAGTGATTAGCTGCCCACTAAGGCAGTTTCGTCTTCCTGAATGGTCTAACCCTGCCATCCTGGCAAGCCAGTGCGCACCCCACTCTTTCAACAAGCTTCCTAGCTAGACATTTGCGGCAAGGGTTTCCATTCTTTCATACCCCCGGATATGGCTGAGAACTACCGCAGACGTCCAGGGTGGCTTCATGCCTCTGGTAACCTTCCTAGCCGTATCCAATCATAGATAGGGTGCTCCACTCTGAACAATTGAATGTCAGGAAGCTGTTTAGCTCGGCCCGTGCTTTTGCTTGATCAACTATTCATCCATGGCTGAATGGCGCATATCTACCATGGCATATTCGCTAAGACTTCCAGAGCTTTAAGTGAGCATAATCAAATCAAATTAAAGAGGCTATAGAATCCCGCATGTCAGCCTTTCAATTCCATGATAGTCAGTTTACATCTCCTGGTTCTCATGTTCCTGAGTGTGGACTTTGCTGGGCGCACAAGAAGCGGCCTTCAGAATCTTGATATCATCTCGGCGTCCCCGAAACTCTAGACTGCACTCTGAACGGAGGGAAGTTAGTTTACCTATGCCGCTCGGACGGCAGTAGAGTCCCACGAGTGCAAGTCCACATCGAAGCAGAGATTGCAAGCTCACATACATGGTTTGCCAAGAATTGGGGAAGTCATTCACCAGAGGCCAATGGCATGATGTTCGATGCCGTCTCCGAGGATCAGGTCAGCTGTACGAATGTATCGAGCCATAAGAGCAAGCCTGGCTCATTATAAGCTTACATCTTGGCAGCAGAATTAGCTTTCGGAGTCAACAATAAGCTAACCTGTGTAACATGCAGAAGATGTGCAGTTGTTCAGGGCACCTGCGATGGATGATGCTGTCCTGAATTGACGGAACCCATTCTTTCATCACATATATCCAGAGCGGATATGGGAATTAACACGACGTGGGTGTTTTACCTTCCTTCGCACAACCTAGCCCTGCAATATGTCGGAACCCAGTGGCCTTGAAATATAGGCGTAAAGGCTTTAGGTTGTGCACAAAGTCGACTGCCGTATCCTCCGCTTGTTGCACAAGCCTTGAATGCGGGGAGGATGACTGGGAGACTGTAACAACCCCATACTTGAACCGAAGACTGTAACATTCTCCCATCTTGGCGTCGGTGGTTCCTGCGCCGAGGAGGGCGTGTTGCATGAGCAGAAGTAGTAGGCTTGACTTTAAGGGACACAGAGGGGTGTCTCGGATACCCTCCGAATCGAATTGATCCAGTACATCCTCCGAGACAACAAGTTTCCATTGACAATAAGTAGTACAGTGGTAATCATGCGATGGAAGGAAACAAAACTAAATGAAAGGTTCGTAGAAGTTGAGGTCTAACGAAGAGCTTAAATAGACCTAGCCGTCCCCAGAAGGCAACATTCTCGAGCTCGATCACGACAGGACCCACTATCAGATTGTCGACCCAATAGTTGATCTCTATTATGTATGTACAACTTCGATCTATATTGTAAGTATGCTAACAAACCAATCAGCATAATCATGAGATTCACCCTGCTCACATCCATGGCCCTCCTGGGTCTTGCCCTTACGGCTGCAACGGAGTCCAGCACTGATGATGTTGGCAGCACCAAGGTTACTGATGGCACTCTCGATGTATGAGCCAGAATCCACAATTTCGTCTGCAAGCCTAACTTTCATTACCTCAACAGGTAAACTACTGTGGCGAACGCTGCGAATATGATTGGGAATGTCGTCGCGGAAACCGCTGCCACGAATGCCGCAAGCAGCACCATGAGGTGAGCATTCTTGTCCTCTGCTAGATCGCCTACTAATTCTGGTTACTAGCGCTATGGCCGCTGCCGCGAGCGATATGATTGAGCTTATCCCCGACTCGGCCTGGCAAGGTGAGGTAGGCAGAATGAAGTACGGTGGTAGTCGGAATGGAAGTTGAAATTAAGCCGTTTACCTTAGGATCAGATACTTAATCAAATATGTTGCTTCTCGAGAAAGTGAGAGCATTCCCGGAATTGGTACCTTCCAATGCGAGTGGACTGCCAGTAGATTGTGTAAAGTGGCATATACCGAGACGGCAGGCATCAGTTGATATGTTGTGCTGGCATGGGGGCAGTATACTACTGGCCGCTTGACTCATCAACAGATTACTATTGCATCGCTGTCAAGTTGACGTTGTAATGAAGTGGGTTGGCTAATGCCGAATTATGAGATGTTACTTTGAATGTATTTGCTGTATGTTTTGAGAGCCAAGTCAGTGTATAGCGCGTACAATGTCGGACAACAGATAAATCGTATGACTGCTTCCACGCTGCAGGGGATTCAACTGCAGTGGGAGAATCATAATGCGTGGGCCGTATTTGAGTGGGCAGTTATCGTGGCCCCAGATATTCCTGGGGTATAAAGTAGAACATGTCTAATCACCGCCTCACAGTATCGGGGTCTTAATGATGATGAAAGGGAACAGACGACGAGTACTTGACTGCTATGGCCGCCGAATCTAACAATTTCAGAAGGAGAGCCTTGTTTAAATTGCAGCTGGATAAAGTACTTAGTCTACTAATACCTGGCCAGGAGAGTCTAGACAGGGACCTACCCTGGAAGCTATGCTTAGCCAACGCATTCATTGAATGTGCATAGGACCAGTTCTTGGAGGCGTCTGATGAGTGAAATGTTGGGTGTGACTGGTCGATGTGATACGGAATTATTCCGGCATCGGATATCACCTCAACGTAGCCGAGGCAGCGCATGTATAAAGAGCATCAAGGTGGACTCTTTTATAAATTATAGGAAACCAACCTATTATCCACAATGCGAGTCTATTCGTCGATCGACTCCAGCAACGCCCTCGCCTTCCACAACGGTCGCGTATATACCATCAACGACGACCAGCCCTGGGCCGAGGCATTTATTGTATCCCCGACGGGGGTCATCGAGCACATTGGTAGGAATGCAGCCATCTTGGAGATCGCCTCGGCTCGCGGCCTCATTCAATATGACCTCCGCCGGCGCTTCGTCATGCCGGGCATCCACGACGCCCATACGCACCTGCTCGTCGCCGGCCTACAAGGGCTGAACGAAGCCCGCATCGGCTTCGACTCGACGCCCGACAACCTCACATCTCGACTTGCTAAAGGTTCCTGCGCATGCGCCTACGCCAATGTTACCGGGGACTGGCTCATTGGAAACTTCTACCAGGCCAACCATTTCCCGAACGGCGTGCCCGATCGCAAATACCTAGATGATCACTACCCCGATCAGCCCGTGCTCATCCGCGAAGTCTCCTGTCATCGAATCTTACTAAATACGGCTGGACTTATCCGTGCTGGAATTGATCCTAATGGCGCCCCGGATCCAGATGGTGGGTACTACGTCCGCCGAAAAGATGGGATAACCCTCACAGGGGAAGTAGTCGAGAACGCCATGACAGCTGTGTTTGACTGTCTGCCTATCCCGCCGTTGGCGCATGTCAAACGCGCGATTCACCATGCGATGTCTATATGCCACAAATATGGAATCACGTCCTGCCAGGAAGCGTCGGCGAATACGCTCTACTTACATGCTGTGCGAGAACTGGAGTTGGAGAACCGGCTGGATCTGGATATCCATACGCACATTGTGTCAGCGCCGGTGTATTTCGCCATGGAGCCGCAGGATAGTCTAGCCGGGTTGCTTGATGTGGCGGAGGGATTCAGAAGCCGACATGTGCATACTCAATTTGTAAAGTTCTGGCTGGATGGGGCTCCACTGCCTCCGGAATTCACGCAGGCGGATCTGGATGCGAATGGACAGCCGATTCCGACGCATTTGGCGCTGGATAAAGACTTCCTGTACAAGGCCGTGAAAAAATATGATGGCCGGGGCATGACGTGTAAACTGCATACCGCCGGTGAGGGATCTGCTCGACTGGCCCTAGATGTCATCGCCAAGGTGCGGGAAGGGAATCCGGCTGGTCCCAGACACGAGCTTGCTCATTGTAATGCGGTGCACAAGGGTACGTATATTTCAGCTTGTTGAAAGATTGCACGGGTTAATGAAAGTGTCAGATGACATCGCGCGGTTTGCTCCGTTGAAAGTGACTGCGGAAATGTCACCCGCCATCTTCCATCACGACGTCGTGGAAGAGTATCCCGAACTCAACAAATGGGCGTTCAACGGGGTGCTCGCCTCGGGCGCACTCATGACCATTGGCTCGGACTGGATGCTCCCCGATACGCCATCATTATTTGATGCCCTGGCTGCGATTGTTGAACGCGTCCGATACAAACCTGGAGGGCGATGCCGGCGTCTCGCGTTGGGGGAGACGGCGATGCAACGCGGAGGAGAGATCCTCTGTCGCGTTCTGACGCTCAGCGGAGCAGAGGCTGTTGGGGCGCAGCATCGCACTGGGAGTTTGGAAGTGGGCAAGATGGCCAATTTTATTGTCGTCGATCGGGATTTGAGCCAGGGGAATTTCAAGGGTGCGAACGTGCTGGAAACGTGGTTTGAGGGAAGGAAAGTGTATCAGGCGTAAGGCTGACGGAAATTGTACGTCCTGCCAAGCAGTAAGTAGGGATGGTTACATTGTTGAATGAAATCATTGTTGAGTACAGGCCGCGTACAAGCCATTCTGCTGTTGCTGCCTGTTCCAAATCCCAACGTTAATCTAGTCTATATAGTCAGGGTCCCCGCACTAACACAACTAACCGAACCGGGCTGAACTTCAACATCTTTCATAATCTTACCTTTAGCCTTCACAGCCATGTCAAGTAATACCCATAATGTCCACCTGCTCGAGTTCGTCGCGCAAAAGCGCTTTCACCAGCGGATAGTCCTGCCTGCTACTGCACACCATGGGCGGCTTGCGGTTACCTATGCAGACATCGGGCCCCGGACAACGAAGGATGGCTCACCCACCCCGACTATGCTGCTGATTCAGGGAATGGCAGGATCCCGGCTATGGTGCTGCCAAAAAGATCATCTCGCTAACAAACTGGAGGTCAGAATGATCTCCATCGACCGGTATTCTTTGTCACTCTCTCTTTCTTCATGGATGAAAGCTGACATCTTAGGCCCGGCATTGGCGGTTCAACTCCGGTTCCCCCTGGACAACGAGTCCAAGTATGGCTGGAGACAGTGTCAGTGGTGTTGGAACGTCTATCCATTAAGCACATCGTCCCTATATCCCACAGTGCTGGCACTATCTACATCTTGAATTTGTTGATGCATCGACGCGACCTGCTGTACCCGAAAAGGCCAATGGCAGTACTGATGGGTAAGCTTATCTTTTGCCATCAACTAAACTCACAGCAGGCTAACATTCGCAGCACCGTGGGTGGAGCCCAAACATTCGGACATTCTCTCCTTACAAATGGCCAGGATGATCCCTACTGGCGTTCTGAAACAATGGAACAAGGTGATGAAATTCGTAGTCACCAAAGCAGTCCCTTCGCTCTCCTCGAGCGTGGAAGTCCTCGCCTCGATGGGCGGCAGTATTCCCCGTGCGTCCAAAGAAGACATTGAGCACCGTGAACCAAATCTTACTGCAGATGAATTGGACCCACGGACCGCCGAGGAGTTGGAGAACTTATGCATCGAGTATATTTTCCTGGAGGATACCACAGGAATGAATGATGAGGCTGTTGTCTGCTTGAAGAAGACAACCGGGTTGTGGGGAGTCTGTGAAGACCTCCCGATCTATATCCGCTGGCTGGTGCGGGCAGAACAGTTGTACCAACCAGGCCACCCGGAGGTGAAGCAGCCTTTGCAGATCAAGGCCATTTTTGCAGAGAAGGATGGGATGATTGGACCCAAGGGACAGAAATACTTCGAGGACTGTTTCGCCAGATCCGATCTCAACGGGGTGGTCTCGTTTGAATCGGTCATGGAGAAAGGGACGGGACATGACACGCTCTGGGGCTTGGACACTGCATTCTTGAAGATTTTGAAAGACATTAAAGACACGCTCTCTCAGTAAGTTTGCCCTTGGATCTTCGGCGAGCTGGTGTGCATTGCATGGGGCATCCCCGAAACAGCAGGGCTTCTCATCCGATTATCCGGGAATGGCCCATTTGTCAGCAAATCCCCAACCCGAAAATGTCACCATCGGAGGGTCAATTATTAATTCAATTCAACCTCACGGACGCGCTGGGTATAAAACCCAGCCGGCCACTGTTCATCATGTCTCCTTGGATACAGCAATTGCTTCTCGCTCCCTTCATCCAAACCTCTCTATCGCCATGGGTTCTGTCCACCAAGCCCCCCGTGTGATTCCCTCCACGGAGACCCCCTACTTTACCCCCGCCAACAATGGCGGAGAGGCCCTCAACCCCGCCGACCCCAACACTCCCACGCTCTTCCGCCCTTTGAAGATTCGCGATGTGACCCTCAAGAACCGCGTCGTCGTCTCGCCTATGTGCATGTACTCCGCCGAAAGCGATACCTCTTCTCCCTTCGTTGGCGCCCTCACAGATTACCACATTGCCCACCTGGGCCAATTCGCTCTGAAAGGCGCCGGTCTCGTCTTCGTCGAAGCCCAGGCTGTCCAGCCCAACGGGCGCATTTCCCCCAACGACGCGGGGCTATGGGAACATTCCCCCGAATCGGAACAATTCAAGAGTCTGCAGCGCGTGGTGCGGTTCTGTCACAGCCAGGGTGCCAAGGTAGCCGTCCAGCTCGCCCACGCGGGTCGCAAGGCGAGTGTGCTCCCTCCGTGGGTAGCCGTACAGGCCAAGAAGCCCTGCGTCAAGGCGGATGAGAGCACAGGCGGATTCCCGTCCGAGGTGGTCGGGCCCAGCGGTGGAGCGGACCAGGCCTGGGATGGAACTGGGGAGGGATACTGGGCGCCTCGGGCCTTGACGGTCGAGGAGATCAAGGAGATAGTGCAGGCCTTCGCCAAGAGTGCGGAGACGGCCATTCGGGCTGGTGTTGACGTGATTGAGGTTCACGCTGCTCACGGATACCTGATCAACCAGTTCTTGAGCCCGGTGACCAACAAGCGGACGGATGAGTATGGAGGCAGCTTCGAGAACCGCACACGCATTCTCCGGGAAACCATGACGGCCATTCGGGCGGTCGTCCCCAGCGGTACCCCGTTGTTCCTGCGGATCAGTGCGACGGAATGGCTGGACGGACAGGCTGTTGCGGCGGAATCAGGCAGCTGGAACATGGAGAGCTCGCTCAAGCTTCTGCCTCTGCTTCCAGAGCTCGGAGTTGACCTCTTGGATGTCAGCTCCGGGGGTAACCACCATAGCCAGAAGATCAACATCCACACCAACTACCACATCGATCTGGCCGCACAGGTGCGCAAAGCCATCCATGCGACCGGCGCGAAGACGCTGGTGGGTGCGGTCGGATTTATCACCGAGGCCGACCAGGCCCGGGGACTCGTGGAAGGCGCCGACGAGGCGCACGCCGCCAATGCGACAGTATCTGGACCGGAGCCCGTGGCGGATCTGGTGTTGATGGCGCGGCAGTTCATGCGTGAACCAGAGTGGGTGATGAACGCGGCGAAGAAGCTGGGGGCAAAGGTGGAGGTGCCGGTGCAGTTCTGGCGGGCTGGACTGGTTTAAACCATTGAGCGATTCTAGATATAAGATTATAGACCCATCTAATCCACTATTGCATTAAGAGCGATGAATTGATATAAGAAATTTACTAGCGATAATCTCAATTGCCGAGCCGACCCGAGCAAAACGGCGGCATACGGAGACCTCCGAACAGTGCAGGATCAGAGCTACTTACTTCTTCGGGGATGGCATCGCGCAATCAGAACCTTGGGGGGCGCCACCGACTAATGGATAGCTAGTACTTAGTGAGTACTTAGTTAGTTGCAGCTGTAGCTACTTATTAATATGGATGATTACTTCCTCCCACCCTTCATTAAACTACCCCGCAGTTCCATCTCTACAACACCAACAACTTCCCATCCCTAAGTTGATTCCTCATCCTCTGCATTCCTTCTCCCACCCACACTAGCAATAACCATGGCTCTCAAACCCGGCGATTCCTTCCCTTCCGACGTTGTCTTCCAGTGCGTTTTTCACACGAGTAACCTTATTGTATCTAATAAACATCCAGGTACATCCCCTGGAGCGAAGAAAAGGGCGACATCACCGCTTGCGGCATCCCCATCAACTACAACGCTTCGAAAGAATGGGCCGATAAGAAGGTCGTCCTGTTCTCTGTTCCCGGTTTGTACCCCCCTAATTTACTTGTGTTCAAATAAACATCCGACCAACAAAACATTATAATAGGTGCCTTCACCCCCACCTGCTCCATCAACCATGTCCCCGGCTACATCCAGAACCTTCCTCAGCTGAAGGAGAAGGGCGTGCAGGTTGTCGCAGTGATCGCCTCCAACGATCCTTTTGTCATGAGCGCCTGGGGAAAGGCGAACAATGTTAAGAATGATGATATTGTGAGACCCTCCCTTCGGAAGTATTTTCCTTGCTCCATTGCTCACGATGCTTCGATGGTAGCTTTTCCTGACTGATCCCGATGCCCGCTTCGCCAACACCCTTGGCTGGGCCAACGCTGGTCGTACCGGGCGCTTCGCCATTGTCATTGACCATGGCAAGGTGACCTATGCGCAGATTGAGACGGAGAAGGGTGCTGTTAAGGTATGTTCCACATTTATGTAACCGCCTTGTTGGGAATTGTGGTGTGTATACTGACGAATGTAGGTCTCGGGCGCTGATGCTATCCTGGCGAATCTGTGAATGTTGAGCGTTCACTAGATGTGATGCAGTAGAAACAGTCTCACTTGCATGGTGAAATTAGATAGTAGTACAGCATGTGGATAGTACTGAAGTGAACTGCCCGAGGTGGAATCAAGTATTAACTAGTAGGTGGTATATATATATATCCACAAAAACTGATAAGAGAGTACTTACTATCACGTCACACTTGCACTTGAGTGACTTTTAAAACCTCCATGCCGATACACATCAGTAGAATAGTACTAGTACTAATCTCCTGCTACAACACAGTTAAGGGTCACTCCGTATCGAGGCTCTGATCAGCGAGCCAGTCCCACAGCTCATCACACTATAGCGGTCAGCCGGACAAATGGAGAGAGGGCTCAAACTAAAATGCTGACAGGATTATCAACCAGAACCGGATATAAGCATATTGTCTCCGCAGCCACTAACAGCCCTGAAATGCTTGAACAGAACCCATTTTGAAGCAATAGAAACCTCCCGACCAGGATCGAAGCCAGCTGAATAATGAACCCTTCAGGGATCGATGGCTGACACTAGTCCCGTCTGGGGAAAGTCTCCTGTGGCCCCACGACATTGAGTGACTAATCAGCAATCACCCCACCAGAGCTATGCCTGTTTGATGTCATCATGTTCAATTCCACCCCAGCCAGAACCCCGCCAGGCATTTAAATTTAAATACACAGTGGTCCCTTCTCCCCAAGTTACAGAATAGAAAGGAAACCTCATCATCTCAATTGGCATTCAATTAAGTCAACCAAATAATAACAATTCATCCAAAATGGTCCCCAAAGTCCTCGTCGTCCTCACCTCCCACGACCACCACAATGCCAACAACAACCCCACCGGTTGGTTCTTGGTGAGCTTCCTCCCCAATCCCCTAATATATATCTTCCTGACCTCCTCCCTAACAAAATAATACTATAGCCCGAATTCGCCCACCCCTGGGACGTCCTTCACTCCAAAGCCGAGCTGGTAATCGCCTCCCCAGCCGGCGGCAAAGCCCCGCTGGACCCGGGCTCCATCGAAATGTTCAAGGAGGACCCCGTGTCCCAGAAATTCCTCAAGGAGCAGGAATCCCTCTGGACCAACACTGTCAAGCTGTCGGATGTTGTGTCGCGGGTTTCTGAGTTCGATGCCATCTTCTACGTTGGTGGTCATGGACGTATGTATCCCATATTTTACCCGTCTATACCCAACATAATGCTAATGAATATCTCTGGGTAATAGCTATGTACGACCTCTACAGCGACAAGACCTCTCTGGCCCTGATCCAGGCATTTGCAGTGGCTAAGAAGCCCGTTGCGGCGGTGTGTCATGGTCCTGCGGTGCTGGTCAACGCTACGACGCCCTCCGGAACGGCGTTGTTGAAGGGTGCAGAGGTGACTGGGTTCTCGAATACCGAGGAGGACCAGGTGCAGCTGAGCTCGATAATGCCGTTCATGTTGGAGGATGAGTTGAAGAGGGTGGGTGCTTCTTACGTCAAGGCTGAGCAGCCGTGGGGGGAGAAGGTGGTGGTGTCGCAGGTTGCTGAGTTGGGAGGAGCGGTCATTACGGGACAGAACCCGGCGAGTGCGACTGGGGTTGGAAAGGCTATTTTGACGGCTTTGGGGTTGTAAGTTGATTTTGTGTGGTGATGGGGTTGTTATGAAATAATGTCATTTCGATACGATGAGAATGATACATGCTACGTTGTTTTATCTACATAAAATTGTGGTTAAGAATACTTATTGTGTCTGACAAATCTAATCTCATCTAAAGTTGCATCAACGGATTGCACTCCGGAACGCCCAGACCACATTGCATAGGTCATGGAAATACCCAAACGCGGGAATCAAGCACAACAGTAGCACTTTTCAACCTTGCTTGACAAATTGCTCCTGAACCTCCAAACTATGCTTCGCAAACCGGCTCTTCGCCCGGATCCGCTCCCCATACAACAGAAACAACAACGGCACACTGCAGAACACCGTTGCCAACGCTGCCAACAATGAAGCCGCAACATTCGCTCCTAGCCCATCAAACATCTGCCGCGTAAACAATGGGAAAGCCCCCGACATCCCTGCCCGGACCAACTGCACCGCCGCCGTGCCACTAGCAGAATAGCTCAGATAGCTATCTGCTAGATATCCATATAACACAGTATCGAATTCGTTCAATGCATATCCAATTAACACGAGAGATACCGTAGGTACCATCCAATGGATATCCTCTGCCTTCGGGGGAATGGTCCAGGCGAACCACCACAGCCCAATCGCAAAAGCAGGGGCCCCGATGGCCAGTCCGGTGAGTTTATCTTCTGGTTTGACGGGTTGAGAGGCTGCGTGTTTGGCGTCGATAATTCGAAAGTCGATAATGCGAGTGAAAGTGCTGAAACAAACACCAACACCTACGGCGAGGAAAGGCAAAGCGGCAGCTGATGGTGTGAAGTTCATGGACTCATAGATGGGCTGGAGAGCCTCGGTGAAGATATAGACCAAGGCGAAGGAGAAGGCGATCATCATGGCCATGGTAAATATGAGAAGCTCACCGAAGAAGAGCTGCAGCGGTCGGAACAGCGAGGCTTTGACGAAGGTGCGGAGGTCAGGGGAGTGGTCGTGGGTCAGAGGCTGTAGGCTGTCGTGGCCCGTTTCGTGGCGGATGCGTGAGACCTCTTGGGCCAGGAGCAGGGCAGGACGTGATTCCCGGATGAGGAGGAAGAACGCGCTCATGACAGCGAGGATAATCGTGTATATGTAAAATACCCAGCGCCTACAAAATTAGAACTGGCTTTGGACAGCCGTATCGGGAGACATACCAATGTAGATTTTCAACAACAAGGATGCTGATAATTGGGCCGATTAGGAGACCGACGTTCGAGGCAATGGTCCAGAGAAAGGTGGTCCAAATTCGAGATCGCGAGTTGAACATGTCCTCATTGCTGCCGCTGCCAACAGTGTATGGGATAGCACTCAAGAACCCTCCGACGATGCGACAAATAACCACGGCGACCAAAGAATGAACGAGTCCGATGATCAGGCAACATAACGCACTACCGGTGCTGCTGATAAAATATAGTTTTTTGCGTCCAAAGCACTCGGACCAAGGAGGGAAGACAATCGCGCCAACAACCTGCCCCATGAGGAATCTGTATGGTCAGTCGAGTACGGTCAGAATTCTGGAATAACGTACAATGTGACGAAACAGAATGTGCACAGGGTATCTCCAATATGGTACTCATTTTGAGCCTCTGAAGCCGCCGATGCCTATGATCATTAGAAATGCCACACTGTTGGATGAGAAACATACACCAGCAGTACTCGTAGCGGTTCTGCCGTTGTTAGCAGTGTGCCAACATCAAGGTGTAAATACATACACAAAGAGATCCAGCAGAAAGATTAACCCAATATCATACACCTTGCGTGTTGCACTCCAGTTGCGGGGGTGCTTCTTGTTGCCCTTTGCCCACCGGACATATTGTCCATCTGGCGTGAACTCCAGGTCATTCTTTAGCAAGTATTCGTCCATGTCCTGAGTCTGGCCGACGTGCTGCGCTTTCGGTGGGCCTGCTCTAGTGTCTTTCTCGTCTGCCAATTTGTAGTCACAGGGGACTATATGTAGTTCGTTCATGATTGGGGCCATGTCTACAGGACATATCTAAAAGTAGATCGACTGTGGTTTCAGTCGATCATCCCTGTAAGGTGAATCTCCCCTGGTCCGCGACATGTAGTACTTAGATAGTGCATAGCACGCGTCAGGCACTGAATCTGGTAGAGGATCATCGTGCATTGAGTTACTTTGCGTGTCCGCCAGAGAGCTTATGTGGATAAACTCGTGTCCATCCTACCAATCAAGGGGTGCGCCATGATCTGGAGATATGCGCAGGTGATGGCCCAGCACGCAAAAAGATGCTGAAATGGAGGTTTGGAGCACTGCTGGGGGCACGCGGGGTTTATGGAAATGTATCTTCCGAAAAGCACGAGTACTCATTGGACGGCGCTGTGGTCAGGCAAGGAAATCTCTATAAGACCAGGAAAGTCGAAGGAAGCCAGTCCAAGGTAACGGGTGTATAGCGAGGAATGTTTGCGCAGCATTCCAATTAGTTGATAGGGATCGATCCATATTCTACGTGGCCAGTGCAGTGGAACGGATGCAAGGGACAAGCAGATGACGAGTGATCTGCAGAAGGCATTCCGTACCAGTGTATTGCGGAAATTCTGGAGACAGCAACGGTACTTTATGCGCTTAAGACGATCACCCGGAGCTTTTTTGTACTTCATCGGCTGCCTGATATACCCGGTGCGTCTGCCTGTTTCAAGGTGCGGCAAGATCAAATTAGCATCAGCTGGTGGTGTCGTCAGCTTAGTGGCTGGCGACAGCTGGGATGGTAAATCTGCAGATCGAGAGGCGGAAAGTTCAATATAATCTTCAAGGTGGTTTCAGTTCCCCTGCTGCTCGTCGGAGAGATGGATGCGTCACAGATGTCCCTCGCAGGCAACTAATGTGCGAGTAGACGCATAATCTTGATGCCCCAGGTCTTGAAGTTGGGGTATGGTAAGGTCATGGTGAGCAAGTGATCCATTGCCAGCAGTAAGAGCTAGGGGTATAAGTGCAATAACCTGTTCAAAATACTTGTGCAGCTCAATCTGTAAATTCCAAATGCAGGAGAGCACACCTCTACAGAATCGTCGTCTCCTGGGGAGCGTGGGAGGTTGTATTGCAGGCCATAAGTGGGTATATACGTTGGACGACCATCATCGATGGGGAAACAGCATTGGCTCAACCAGAGCAGTGGATGTATGGAGTAGCAACCACGCGAGCGATACCGTGTCCAAGGAAGTCCCATTAAAAAAAAATGACCCTGTGGAATGTTGATGACATCCCAACGGGGCAACTGGCCGGGGCTGGTTCAACACCCCACATGAGGCAAGCCTGAGGGCGATCTCCCCCTGAGTTCACCGCCTGCCCTACCCCCCGCCGGTTCTGCCGGACCCCGCAGAAGCAGCAGCTGCAGGACATGCCCTCAACTCAACAGTCAACACCCTTCTTATTAGCCGTTCTCCATTATCAGTTACCACTTCTCTCACCGACAGCATGCCCCCTCACGAAGGACTGGTCCACCCCAAAGAATACGACATCAAGGACAGCAATGTGGAACTAATCGGTTCCGACCTTGACCACCGTGTCAAGTACAACTCCGCCGCTACCGAACCCGCTTGGAACAACGGATCTATCGGCCAGGAGCCGGGTCTGTTTGTGTGGAGGATCGAGAATTTCGAGGTTATACCATGGCCCAAGGAGCGTACGGGAGAGTTCTACAACGGAGACAGCTACATCGTGCTGCACTCGTACAAGGTGGGGGACAAGCTGGGTCATGACATCTTCTTCTGGCTGGGCAGTAAGACCACCCAAGATGAAGCCGGTACAGCCGCTTACAAGACGGTCGAGCTGGATGAATTCCTGCATGGCACTGCGACGCAGCATCGCGAGATTGAACAGGAGCCATCCGAGGAATTCTTGGGACTGTTCCGGCACATCTCCATCCGGTCGGGCGGCGTGCGGTCTGGATTCCACCACGTCGAGCCTGAAGCACCCAAGGAGATTCTCACCTTGCTTCGCGTATTCAAGCATCCTTCTGTAGGTCGCTCGATTATCGTGCACGAGGTGGAGCCCACCTGGGAAAGCCTCGACGAGAATGATGTGTTCGTGCTGGACAAGGGTGATAAGATCTGGGTCTGGCAGGGCAAGAACTGCAGCCCCATGGAGAAGGCCAAAGCTGCGCAGGTGGTCAATGACATGACTCTTGCTAAGCACATTGATGTCGAGGTTCTGTCGCAGCTCGAGTCGCGCTCCAGGGTCATTGTGGACTTGCTGGGAGGCAAGGAGGCCGACCCATCCACATTCCAGGCTCCGCGACCGGGGCGTTTCGCCAAACGCACGGACGACGGCGGCGATGTGCGGTCACGCAAGCTCTTTAGACTGAGCGACTCGTCCGGCACACTCACTTTCGACCTGGTCAAAGATGGCCAGCGTGTGAGCAAGTCCGACTTGGTTGGAAACGACATCTTTCTCTACGATGTTGGCAGTCGGCTGTGGGTCTGGCAAGGTTCCGAGGCCAGCCAGCGTGAGAAAGCGCTGTGGCTCAAGGTTGCCCAACACTACGTCCGTCAGCTGCAGAACCAGCTCCCAGAGGCACACTACATCCCGATCGCCAAGGTCGTGGAGGGCTACGAGAGCCCAGCATTCATGAGAGCCATCGAGGCCTAGGTATGTGCTTAGGCCAAATTTGTGTAATTTATATGTGTGTGCAACAAGAATCGATGACCCCAGACACAGTTACTGGAGCGGCAGGTTCCATACAGTCACAGTCCATTGTCTAGGGTAGTATATACCATCAAAGGTCCAGTACCTTGGATCCATCGAAAATGATTCATTGAACATCAGTCAGAGAAATGTAAAGACCATGTTATGTGTATCGTGTTCTAATCGAAGCGGACTGTCGGTTGACTCGAGGATGACTAGATGGCAGTGAATTGAACCCTCCATCGTTATCTTTCGCACGAAGCATGTCTAAACAGCTTCGACACGTCCATAACGTTCAAAACCCAAACAGCTAACTCCAAACTCCAATGTGCGCCCGCCAGAGAGCCCCATTCATATATCCTTGTATCTCTTAGCGCCATCCCAGCCCTACATTCAGATATTAGCACATGCAATCAACAGATTACCTGCCGACATACCTTATCTTCAAAATCTACCATCTCCCTCTTCCTCCCCCACCAAATCCCCCTCTCCCACCAGGCGGTCCAAAGCCACCCCCTCTGCGACCACCAAAGCCACCGCCAGGAGGACCGTGGGGTCGTCCGTAGGAATGCATCGGCATGCCCCCGCCACCACCGTAGTGCGGGCGCGGGGGAGGGTAGCCGTAGCCACCGCCCATGCCCATACTGGGGTATCTCCGCCGGTTGCGGCCCATGAGGGACATGCAGAGGCCCATTGTAGTATTCTTGTAGATTTATTCGTACGATGCGAGGATTGTAATAATATTTAGGATATGGTTTAGAGTGATTGAAAAGGTATTGTATCTGTCAGACTATGTCTGTTGAAGTGAAAAGGCCCAGGTGTCGAAGTAGGTAGGGCAAGGGATAAATACAGGCGTCGTCAGTCATGGCGTCATCCAAGAGCCGTGACGTAGTACTGCCCCTTCTCCGACTACAACCTTAACTTAGCAACCGCAAGGAACTGAGATAAATTTGTCTTTTATCTTCTGCGAGTAGATCTCTTGGCTGTCGTAATTTATCCGGTTCGCCATTGAGATGGGGGGGGATTGAACAATCTGGCGGATATGAGAGGAGCGGCCAAGGAATCTTGGGTGTTCTGATGAAATATAGACATGGGCCTGGTGGGAGTCTCTCTGAGCCAGTGGTAGATACCCTGCTGTCAAATCAGGTACCCAATCTGTCGACAATCTATCCTATAAGAGTCTCCAATCCATTATCGATCATCACGTCAATCCAAGGCACATGCAATGAACTACTCAACAACAACCGGTCCGCCCGAGCCCAGGTTTCTCTCACAATCCTACATGCCCACCGCACTGTATCTAACCCCATATAAGTCGCCAACTTGTCGAGTCTAGAATCGACAAATAACCGCCAGAACTGTATATCAAATTGTCCACCTGTACGAGATGATCCCGGAGCACCTTCAGTGGATACTTCCATATCGATATCCATGTCTTCAATCCGCTGAAACTGAAGCGTACTTCCCGCTATCACAAGAACCGGCATATGAATTGCCCTCGTTCCAGATGTTTCAGGTATCTTGGCAATCAGCGTGAGAATCGTGATGGCCAGAGTATTCAGATGTTGTTTTCGAGTGTCGTGATCTAACTCCCGTTGGTCCCGGCGCAGCAACTCGGGAAATGTTCGACACAGCTCGAGCATAATCGATAGTTCATAGGCTCTTGCTAGAAATCGGAAATGGAGGATTGGAGTAGATGGATCACCTGTACTTTGGAACTGATCCTGACGGGGAAATTTGTATTGGCATATCAACTCTTCTAGATGCTTGCCTTGCGATAGAAGTTCGTGTCGGCCTTCTTGTGTCCGTTGCGGGGAAGCTGTTGCCCGCCGTAGATGGTGCGCTTGTCGCGCGAGGGAGCCAATTCTGGACAGATAGATGAAGAGTTTGGGCGACATCCCGCTCCAGGGATGGATAATTGACATGTTGCTTTCGTCGTCGCCGAAGGGTAGCAGGTAGTCTGTCGTGTCTGTGCTGTTGTCTACGGCAAAAGACATCAAGGCTTCCCAGTAAGCTAAAGCTCCAACGAAGAATTGTCGAGGACGCGGGTCATCTGGTCCCAGTAAACAGGAGTCTGGAGAAGGCTCAGAGTGGCGTTCGCAATATAACGACTTGAAAATAGCCCTTGCCGCTTCCAGGTGCTGCGTTCCAAGTGAGGATGGATCATTCCATGACTGGGTAGGGGTTAGAATTAGTGAAGGTTATATCAGCAGCAGAGATAAACACACTGATGTTTTTCCGATCATAGTCATCCCAACAAGTAAGACAGTCGTAGATCCGGTGTTCTTTCGAGAGAGTGAAGCCTTATCGGGTGAGTCTGACGGTGACTGTTTGTCCAGAGCGTCGAATTCAGTTCCAAGTTTTGAAAGCGCTGCTGTGTGGTGGCTTGCAGCCAGTTTACTCATCTCACGCTGTTGCTGCGAGAGATGTGCAGCCGACATGGATAGAACGCAGGCATCGATCACGGGGTGCTCACTGGATAGCCGTGCGACCCATTCTCGCAGTGGATTCGTTGGAGAATCATAAGCGGAAAGGATACGGCATGTGTCGGAAAAATAGTATGCTCGCAACTTCGTAGACAAATCAGTTAGTCGTGATACTATCCCAGCGTCATGTTGTTTCCCCGGGCTGCTTTTGGCGTCGGAGGTCTGCAATGGAAGTGCTGGACCGCTGCGTGTGGTCGAATGATTGGGAGCTTCTGCTCTTTCAACAAATGGTTTTGATGTCTCGCATTGCTCAATGGTCTCAGTAGAGGACTGGCTACGCTCAAGGGGAGGTTGCAGATCGCTGAGCAAAGCAAGACGTAGCTTCTCCGCTGGTTCAGTGAACCAACTCATAAGAGGTCCATTTTGTGATGAGGATTCTGATTGTTCCAAATTATGTGAAGCCAGACCCTTCGCTTCATGCTTAACCGACCATTTGACATCCTTGCGATACCCCGGGCAGTCGTATCCTCTCCGAGAACAAGCCACGCAGGAAGGCCTAGTTTCGTCACATTTGATTCGCTGTGATATTTAGTGTTCTGACGTTGGCATAGGAATCGCCGACTAGCTTACACGCTGCTTACACCGTGCGCACCCCGCTTTAATCTATGTTAGTGGCTTGTATATTTAGGGTGTTAACAGGACTAGATTACCTCGAGATTTGACTGTTCTTCTTGATTGAGCCAGTTCTTGGCGTTTCATATTGCCCCATTACAGCCATGAGGGCCTCACGCAACCAGAAGGATGAAGAGGCGCGTCAATGTCCGTTACAGGATGCTTGCAGCTGGCCACTCATGAGCTCAGGTGCTTAATAATTGCAATGGTACTGACAAAATGCTAAGGATAAGGTTCAGTGGCAATGGACCTGCACAGTGCTTAATGCGGTACGTTGTGTTTCTGGCTTAGGTAAATGCTTATGAATACACTTTGTCTTTGTGCATTGTGCCTTCTTTGCTTATTGGCAGTCATAATCCACTACGGCAGTTAAGTTGTGTCATTCTGCCCCCTTCTCGACCAATCGCACTTTCACGCCTAAAGTGGTTTAGCGTTCGAGGATCCGGAACAGAAGGCACTCGACCCTCGGAACTATACATGTCATTTCACTGCCGATTTGTAAACCGGGATCAATTCCGGGATGATGGAGATGGCGTGATATCCAGGTACCTATGGCTAAGCACATTTAGGAAACACTTTCCAGAGGGCATCACTTACGTGATTACCAATCCTAATGAGCAAGATGATGTATATAAGTGCTGGATGAAGACCGTCACATTCTTATAATATCTGCAGAACAGTACAGGAATTGGAAAACTTGCAGCAAGATACTTCGATACTACCAACCATATAAAGCACTACAAAGCCCGATAATTATTCCAGCAAGATGGCCTCCCCGCTAAAGAACGTGGTAATCATTGGAGTAAGTGATCCAGCTCAATCCCTCCTTATCCTTCAACATTAACATACGATCTCTCTCAGGCCGGAGGAAACCTAGGCTCTCATGTCCTAAAAGCCTTCCTTTCATCCAAAGCCTTCAACATCACCGCACTCACCAGAGAGTCATCTACCAGCACTTTCCCCGACGGCCTTCAAGTCATCAAATCAGACTACAGCCACGACTCGCTCGTCTCCGCCCTCAAGGGCCAAGATGCCGTGATCAGCATCGTAGGCAATGCAGGTCTTTCCTTCCAGCAGAAACTCATCGACGCTGCCGTCGATGCAGGAGTGAAACGGTTTATCCCCAGTGAATACGGCAACAACACCGCCGACGACCGCGTCCGGGCTCTCGCACCGCTTCTCGACGGCAAGAAAGCCAACGTCGATTATCTCAAGGAGAGACAGGATCGGCTAACTTGGACTGCGCTCATCACGGGACCCTTTTTCGATGCGGTAAGTAGATCTACAGCACACATATATAGTATCTATCATTTGCTATGTCCCATTCATGAAGGAATGCTAAGAAGGTACCACAACAGGGTGTCAAAAACGGCTTTCTAGGCTTCAACCTCCAATCCCACGAAGCAACCATCTACGACGACGGCACCAACCCGGCCTCCGTGACCACCCTCGGTCAAATCGGCCGTGCTCTCGTTGCCGTTTTGCAGAACCCGGAGGTGACCCAGAACCAATACGTCTACGTCGAGTCATTCACCACCACTCAGAAGCAGATTCTCGGTGCTCTGGAAAAAGCCACCGGCAAGGACTGGAAGGTCACTGATGTTGCCTTGAAGCCGGTTATCGAAGAAAGTACCGAGCGGCTCAAGGGTGGGGACTTGACTGCCGTGAGAGTTTTACTCTTGGCGGCTGGGTGGGCGAGGTTCCCGGATGGCCCGTATGGAGATTGGTCACGGGTGCCCGGGGGATCGTGGAATGAGAGGTTGGGGCTTGAAAAGGAGAATTTCGATGAGGTTGTGGGGTCGCTTGTCAATTAGGATGTCATGGATGATATTCCTTGTTGTACTGTAGCAGCACCAAGTACTTGGAACGAGCAATATATCTTTGATTAAATAAATAGAGTTATTAAGTATGGTATCTAAACTCCACCTCGCCATCGCCAGTCTTCACTCTTCGCGTGTCTTCCTTCTCACCCGCCAGTATGTCCTCTTTCATCTTATTCTCCCGCCTCAGGTACATTGCATGAAGCGCGACAATTATCTGCGACACCACCAACGCCCCCAACGAGAACGCATTCCCCAGTACATACGGCGAAGTGCGGTATACCTGCCCCGCTACGATACCGGCACAATTGCCCACCGTCTGCTGCAGACCGATGGCAAGTGCACGCCGGTACTGCGGCGCCACGTTAACGTTCAACCAGGCGACGTTCAGTCCGACGCCGGTGTAGACAGCCACACCACAGAGGTAGGTTGCAAAGTATTTCACGGGATCGCTGGAGACAGTCAGGAGGAGGATGTAGCCGACTATGCCGAAAATGTTGGTGACTAGGATGAACTGTCCATCATGTCAGCACACTCCTTACTCCCTAGTAAACTGATGGTAAGTGGGAAAGAAGATACATACGATTGAAAATCTCCCAAAGCGATCCGCACAAAACGCAACAGCGATAAACACAATCGCAGCCCAGATATACACCGGCACCGTGAGCACATTACTCATGAGACTATTATACCCCAGACTCCCCAAGATAGTCGGGAGGAAGGTACTAAACCCATAGAGAAGAATGTCCTGACAGAACTGGGTGAGGGCCGAGAACATGAGCTTGGGATCACGCAGAGCAATGCGCATCTCCTCCCAGCTGAAGTGCTCACTGCCCATGTACTTCCGGCGTTGTTCGTTGCGCACGCGCATCATGTACTTCTCTTCGTCGGTGAGGAAGTAGGCGTTGCTGGGGTCGTTGGGGAGACCGAACCAGATTAGGACGGCGCAGATTAGACTGAAGATTCCTTCGATGATGTAGACCCATCTGGTTCTCTCATTAGCATTGGGAATGGGATGGCTGAGAATGATGAGGAAGGGGGGATAGGTTTACCTCCAGCCGGCTTTGCCGCCTATACCGTCCATGTGCAGCAATGCATAGGCGAGGAGACCGCCCACGGCACCGGAGATGGCGGCGCAGCTCATTAGGTATGAGACGCGCTTTGCCTGTTCTTCTCGACGGTATACCATGGTCAAGTACAGGTTCAGACAGGGGAAGAGACCGGCTTCGCAGCCTCCGAGGATCAAACGTGTTGCGTAGAGCGAGGCAACATTGTGAATGAACCCCGTGAACACGGTAGTGATGGACCAGATGATGCATAGACCGGTCAGGATATTCCGTGGCGTGAGCTTCTTCATTGCTACCGCCCATGGGGCTTCCAAGAGCACGTAGGTGGCATAGAAGATAGACACGGCGGTGGAGTACTCGCTGTCAGAGGCGTGGATGTCTTCAGGCATGCCAGCTACCTTTACATTACCTGGATGATCATTAGCCAGCTGCACCAACGTGGAGAATATGCATTGGGGGTTATTCACCGATATTGCTGCGGTCAAGGAAACACGACAGGTAGGTCAACATGATGATGGGCACAAAGGCCATGTCGAGCTTCAATAGAAGCTTCTTCTCCTTCGCTGGATCGAGCACGACATCGTCAATGTCGCCAATGGCGGTCTCTTCAGGAGACGCCTGCTCGAATGGTTTCTCGAGCGACTTGCGCTCAACAACGGGATCCATCTGATCAGTAGTCATGATGGATGAAGTGAGTTGTGAAACCCAGAAGAAAGTGGGGGAAGAGGGAAGATGATGAAAGCGTCAATAGCGGAAGATCTGGGGTTAAGAACCATGGACCAGGCCCTTCAGGGTAGCACCTGAAGGCGGCAACGGATCGATAACACGGCCAGTAAACCGGGAAGCTATCTATCGTGAGGGGCGAGTAGCATTACGCTCCACAGGGTCACCCATCGGGCCGATGGACTGATAAGCAAAGTTAAGATTGCCCGGGAGGATATCATCTGGCAGCTGCTCATTGGTGAAATCGCGGACTAAAGCGACCAACGCTTATCACGCTGGTGGAGCCTAAACACGTTTATCCCCGGATATCGGAGCCCACCTGCCGATAGAGACACGAGGAGTATGGGGTAGATACAGAACAATTGATAGGCTATCAGGTCTATCGGTCGAGAGGTTATTGATTATATATGCTAACTCAATGTCGAAGTTACTGCACGGTAGGTACATATGACAAGAATTCATGCAGCAACCCAAATGACCATCACCACCCAGCCACCGGAAACCCTAAGCAGCCAGAAAACCCGATTTCTGGCTCGCCAAAACACCATCACCAATACAGCCGGCTACTCCGGGACCAACCTGCAAGCCAATCTCCTCATTCTGCCCGAGAAATACAGCCAGGACTTCCATAACCTCTGCCTCCGCAACCCCGTAGCCTGCCCACTGTTAGGAATTAGCAGCATCCCGGGAAACCCCCACAAAATCTCCCCAACGCCATGCATCCGTAACAGCGACTTTGACATCCGCACCGACTGTCCTGCATACCGAGTGTACAAGCACGGCAAATGCATCGCGGCCAACAAACGCGACCTTCTGGACCTATGGTCCACGAATGATGCGGAAGACCAACAAAGTTCAGAAAACTACACAGCCTTCCTCCTAGGCTGCTCCTACAGCTTCGAAGCCGCTCTCTGCAATGCCACCCCGCCTCTAACCCCACGACACCAAGTGACCAACACCCTCGTGCCAATGTACCGCACCTCGCTACCTCTCTCGCCTGCAGGGATCTTCACCAACGCAACATGTACCGTGTCGATGCGCCCATATCACGAATCAGAGGTCGAGCGGGTGCGGGACATCACGCGCCCGTATCTGGCCACGCACGGGGAGCCGATTGCTTGGGGCTGGGATGCGGTGAAGCGCTTGGGCATTCGGGATATTCACGATCCGGATTTTGGGGATAAGGTTGAGTTTGGGGAGGGGGAGGTGCCTGTCTTTTGGGTATGCAAGATATACTTTCTTATTCTTCGTTTTGTTTACCCCCTTGCGTTTTGATGAAGTGTATGTGGAGTATGCTAATGCGGGATCATGGTTAGGCGTGTGGAGTAACGCCACAGATGGCAGTCGAAGCGGCCGGGGAGAAGATTGATGGGTTGGTGTTTGCGCATGAGCCGGGACATATGCTGGTTACGGATTGGGTGGTGGAGGATCTGGAGAGGTTGAAGGGGGGGATCGCGGCTTTCCGAGCAAAGATTTGATGGTACTCTACATACACGATAGAAAGAGCTGTTATGAAGCGGGCAGCGTCTTGGATATTAGAACAATGCTACACATTGGAAGATGGATTTAAAAACAATCCTTCATCACACTCGACAACTCCTCCCCATAGTCATATCGCTGCCACCCGGCATCAAATCCCTCGGGCGCCATGCCCATAATCTGCGTCTCCAGATTCCCCACCGCTTCGAACCACTCCATTAGCTCGCGTGTCATCTGCGCCCCGTCCAGCGGTGACTGCTCCTGCGTGCCTGTTGACTGGCTCGGTGCGACCTCCACCACGTTTCCAAGGTCCCCTCTCTCCGCTGGCACTGCAGCGCCTCCTCTCCACTCGGGCTCTGGTTGACTCTGCACCGGCCGATGCATTAACTGCGGACCTAGCTTCCTCAAGCTTCGAATGGACTTCCACAGCCGCTGCGAAATATACGACCTCGTCGAAAAGCCCTTGATCAGCTCTAGGGCCATGTAGAACTCTTCCTTGCAAGTGGTGCTAAATTGAGTAGGGGCCTGCGTGACAGCCAGAAAGACCACCGCGACAGCAGAGACCAGAAACCAATTAAAGGTCACCTGCTGCAAGCGATAGATATCCGTCGTCTCGTTCAGATTCGTGATAAATCGGATCGACTCCTTCGCTAACTCTACCACGGTCTGCGACTCTGCAGGGTACTTGGCGATATGTGCCGCCGAGTGCAGCACAGGACGATGGATCAGCATGCGCAATTGATTCGCCCTCAAATACAGCAGAGACCGCAAGCGACGCAAGCTCCGTGGCTCCTCCTCCTGGACGTTACCCGAGTCAATGCTCAACACGGGCGGAACGTCTGCCTTCCACCGCTGGACTTGCCAATCGAGGTAATTCATCTCCTCTTTCTTGATCTCATTGGTGTTGTTGAATGCTGAAATAAACTTCCACACTTTCGCTGCAATCCGACTATACCGAATCATGACACGCAGGTAGGGCGTCTTTTCCTCCGGCTCAGGTAGCCACGGGTCAATGTCGCTGTCCTCAAGGGAGAAGGGCATGCCCGTGCCAAAACTCCAGCGGATGTCGAGAATGTAAATCGACCAGAAGAGTCGGAGGACGCGGTCTTTGCCTGCTTTGGCTATGGATGGCTGGCTGAGGGTTTCGCGGCGGTGAAGGCCTCGTTCGAGACACATGCGCTCGACGATGCCGATGGTACGCCAGGCGAGGGTTTCTTCGTCGATTTGAAAGTAGAAGATGGCCTAGAACTAATAAGACATATTTCCGAATATAGGGCATGGGTGTACTCACCACCAACGTCAAGAAGATGATGTTCTTGATCCCCGCTACTCCCCAGACAAAGTTATCCGCCACTTCTCGGACACTCTCGAACAAGCTCAGCGCCAGGGCACTGCTTCCCGCTGCCTCGGCTGTAAGCGCACAAGCAAACACCAGGCGCAGAATATGCACAGCGGTTCTATCCAGCTGCTCTTCGTTTCCCTGAGCAACGGGTACCCGGGGCCACGACTCCGCCCCATACAACAACTCGACCTGGTGCAGGAGCTGCGGTAGCTCTAGCACAGGGTACATAATTCCCATTTCTTCCTCATACACGCGACACAGCCGCAACGCTTCACTCTTCCCGATGGTCCACAGTGGATCACCGGACGGATAATGGCGCGTGCGTGGCGGCGACGCAGCGACAGCCATGGGGATCACCTGAGAAGGGGCGGTATCGCCCTCGTCGCCGTCAACATCGCCGTCTTCAGCATCCGCGACATCGGGATGTTCTTCGACGATTCCGCGACGCTGAAGGCTGGATTTCGCTAGGTCCAGACTGTACGCGGAGGTGGTTGGGCCTTGAAAGACAGATTCTTTCTCTTTGATGGAGGAGTGCCGCCGGAAGGGTCGCTGAGCTGCTACGTCCGACCGCGGCAGTGCTGTTGCTGTTGAGACGAGGGTATTCTGCGTCAAGGCGTGGACGGCTGTGGTGAGAGAGGTGATTTGCTCTTGCATGGCTGTCATTTGAGTCAGGAGACGGTCGAGTGTTTCACTGGTTCATATTAATTGTGTTTCTTGTTTCTACATCTCTAGAGAGGACTATCGTACTGGTTCTCTGCGCTGCTCTCTGGTCGCGGCGGCGGCGCCTCGTACACACAGTCGATGCGCTGGCGACCGCATCGCTGACAGGGCGACTGCCCATTACATTTGATTTTGCGTCGCTTGCATTCATTACTAGAGAGTAGATTAGATGCGATCGATGAATGCTTCCGAGTAGTAGCTAAGGGGGAGCAGCAATACCAAGCTTTGGCGATGTATTTTCGACGGCGTTTGCGCGGTCGGGCCTCGTCCCGATCGCCAAGATCGTCGTCTGGGGGTCGCTCCCACGACTCGAGGGGATGGCTGTCCATGTTGTGGGAGTGCCTGGTGGGTAAGTATCCAGAGGACAACGACGAGATGTCTTAGAAGGGAAGCAAGAATGCAGAGTGGAAAAGATGGAAGAACGATACCGAGAGGCAGCGAATCCAGCGATGCATCATTGGATGGGCGGCGGTGAAAGGAGCGCCGATCGGCCACCACGGCGGGGTTCCGCAGTCTAGTTCGCAGCCATTGCTTTAGTACGAGAATCTCTCGGGCTGTTATTCGTCAATGGAGATGATGGCTGACAGGCTACAGTGGGACAAGATGCAGTTCCTCGGCTGAAGGTGGGTTCAATGGGTTGCTTTGCTCGCTACGTGTCCTTCGTAACAGAGTTGCACCGTGTCACCCCTTGCAGGTGGGATTCGAATGCCACGGAGAAAGTTTGTAGATAAATAGATAGTAATGAGAGAGAGAAAGTTAGGCAACAGGTCAAGGCAGCATTCTACTATATATGTACATCCAGAATCGTAAAATTCGTCAACTAGGAACCCTTTACAAATCCTTAGTCCGCTCATCACTTTCCACAATCCACTGTTGCAGCTTCACCGGATCTCTCGGCGTAAAGCCCACCTTGAATGGCTTGGGCTCCGTTGTCAATCCCGTGGGGATTTCATTGCACTCCAGCGCATCCAGGATAGGCCGATCGGCCACATCCCGTGAAGGGTGCATGGTGAACGCGGTGATCAACCGAATGTAAGCCGTGTAGAGCTCGCGGTTAGCCAGATGAGAGCCGGCACACATGCGCGAACCAGCGCCGTAGCCATAGTGCGGCGTGCCCGAGCCCTCACCGATATCCAGATAACGCTCGGGAATGAACTTTTCCGGCATCTTGAAGTGGTCCTCGTCGTAGTCGGCGGCCCAGGCGTTCTGACCTAGTTAGCAATCGCGTAGTGATGGGGCAATGTAGTGGCCAGACTCACCATGAAGAAGGTCGTTCCGGCAGGGATAGTCGCGCCGTTGTACTCGATATCCTTGGTGCTCTCGCGGGGCAGGCAGATGGGAATGACCGTCCAGAAGCGGAGAGTCTCGCGGACCAGCGCGCTCACGTAGGGCACCTTCTCCTCCACCAGACACTTCTCCCAGGCCTCTCCGTTGGGGTAGACCTTCATGATTTCATCATAGGCCTTTTGCTGGATCCGCTGGCCATCCTCGGACGCCAGATAAGCGATGCCCATGACCAGATTTCCGGGGACAGTGTCCAGTCCGGCAGACACCATGGTGACGCAGATGGATTTGATCTCGGCTGGTAGGTGTTAACAGATACTCCAGTCGGGGGAAACAGTGGGACTATTCACCTTCATTCAGCTTGGCTTCAGGGTCCTTCAGAATGTTACCCGTGATGCACGGCTTGTCAGTGCCCTTGGCAATACGGTCCTTGAGAATCTCCAGCAGATAGCTCAGATACTTGTCGCGACGAACGCGGAACTCCTGTGCCTCACGGTTCTGCTTGGGGAAGATACGAAGCAGAGGGATGTAGTCCTGCCAGTTGTTGCTGGTACTGCGGAAGTTGGCGACACCACGCTCGACATTAACGATCTCGTGCAGCAGCTCATCGTTCACATTGCCCTCGATACGGAAACCGTAGTTGAGAGTAAGACTGGTGTTGAGGGCGAAGCGCTGGAAGTAGGCCTTGGGGTTGATATCGCGGGCACCGTTCTGACTGTCCTTGAACAATTCCTTGATACTGGCGGTGCATTCAAGGTCGATAATGGGCATGTATGATTGCACGGCAGGACGGTTCAGCGCGGTCGCGGCCGCCTTGCGACGACGCTTGCAGGATTCATCCCAGGGCGAGGTACCGATGGTGAAGCCCTGCGAGGAAGATACGACGCTGTGGAAAGTGTGGAAGGTGGGACGGGAGATCAGGGCAGACTGGTCTTTGATCCAGAGCTGGCGGACAGAGTCGAAACTGTTGGCGAAGACGACGCGCTGGAAAGAAGCAAAGAAAGGGCGGGTCAGGAACAGGAACCGTTTAAATCAATCAAATCTCCGATCGCATATTTCACTTACCTTGTTACCCATGCGGACTTGGAACACAGGGCCAAATGACTTGGCCCATTTCCGGGCGACGATGGCATGCTGAGTGCCCAACTGGAGGAGATTGCCAAAGAGGGGCACACCGGGGATTTCGGGGATGCCCTTAATCTTGGGCACATCGGTGCGGTTCATGTAGCGCACCAGGAAGTAGACCACCGCCGCAGCGGCGATAAGAATCGTCTGGATAGCCATGATTGTGGTGTAGACGATGTGATATGGATTCTTCAGTTTCAGGGAAGAATGCGAGCGATGCGAACCCTTTATAAGTACGCTGATTGCAATGCAGCTGTCCTCGGCTGGTTATGGTGGATACGATATCTGGAGACAGCCACCCGCCGTCATTCCTACGGCTCCATTTCCGGCCGAGCAACATTGTCCAAGCTTTGGCTGGTCCAGTCTGCTAGTCTGGGCGCACTTTACCTTTCACTTTCCCCGCACTATCGCTCCAATCTTTGGCAATCGGCGGCCCGACATTGGCTTTCCACTCATGCCCCCAGTGCGGCATTTCGGAATGTCCTTCCGCACTGCGGTTGGCTGCGGAACCCTCCCCCCGGTTGTGTTGGCTCCTGCAGCCGAGAGATGATGATCTTTGCTGGCTTGGAATGATAGGATGAAGATAGGTTGCAGAGTCCAGTATTAACATCGAGCGCAGTCTATTGTTACGTAAGTGCGTCGGTATCATCTCTGCACCCATATGGGCATTATATATATATCGTTGTGCCCAGTACCTCTGAGGATCTATTCCCCTACAATATATTTCCGCACTTTACTAAGTACTAGATACTTCACAATAGCTTATTGAACACGGTCATTTTAGTACTCAAGGATACCAGTAGTAGTACTACTTAGTAGTACCATCGAGATTCGAAGCACGGGTGCCTTGATATACCTCAGTTGTAAGGAATGTTTTCAATCTGAATTGCCATGTTCTACTCAGGGTCTGCTTAGTGAGCTATCTATATCCTGAGGTCTACCCTATCTGTTCTCACATAAGCAGTCCCACCAAAACCGAACCCGAAAGGCATGAGCAACAGAAAGAGGAGTCGAAACGAAAGGATAAAAACAATTCAAGAATTCTGTTCATAATTCTCCCTGTACACCTGCATCATCCACCGCCCTGAAACGTCCATGTCCTTTCCACCCTACCCGACATTCAAGGCCGACGTGGCCGCCGAGGTGCGCCAGGATGATAGTAAGGGTTCGGTGCAAAATAAGCGCCTCCAGCATTCTGTTCGATGATATCTCCGTAGCCATCCGCACTTCCCCCATCGCCATAGAACCAGTACAGACGCTCATGGTTGATGAGAATCGCCCACTTACCCATGGTTCTGTTGCCGTAACCTGTATACCATTGCATGGTGATGGGAATATAATAAGACACTAAGGGTATATTTCTGCAACGATTGTTCGATTTATTGTCATAAAAGAAAAGGAATTGCTGTGTGCGGTACTTCATTGAGAGACGGGGTGAATATTCCCGTATTTATAGACATTCTTTAGCATCAAATCTATATACGATCGCAGATATCCGCAGATTTACGAATCATGTAGATCGATCGTGAAGAAGTTGAAGGGATATCTACTTCATGTCCAAGGGGCAATGTGATGTTCAGTGTGATTGGCCCATACCATCTACGCATGGGCCGCCTGTTCACAAAGACGGCATCTTTCAGCTCACCACCACCCTACCAGTATGCTAAAAGGAGTCATGATCACCCTGATGTTACATCTCTCAGCTTTTAATCACATCTTCAATGTGATGGGAATGGTCAGTATAAATACTACAATATCGAATTAGATAGGCGATAATGCCATCTCTCAGCTCCCGCTCTACTCACAAAATGCGGAATTGGCGATGATCGCTACCACAATAGGAGTGTTCATCTCTTAGCTCCCTGTTGTAGAGTGTGAACAAAGCCAGCGATCCTACATTCCAACTGGATATCAAAGTATAGCTGAGAAAGTCTGGTGCGCACGACCTATGTCCCCAGATAACCATGATATCATATATCAGATGGCAGATGACAGATGACAACGTGTCACCTGATGTCCTTTGCCAACAGGAGTACTCCTTTGCTCTGCACAGGAGCAAGATAAATACACCAACTACAGTTGTGTTCAGGCTTGGAGGTCTCGCACTTCACGAACGGCATTAATACGCAAATGACCATATGTTGGATTAGTACCTTCCCCGAGTACCCCTTGAACAGCTGTCTAACCACTGAAGAAGGGACAGCTCTGCCGCTGACTTAGGATACGGACAACCTGCTGCATTGGACGACCAACCCTCATCCTGTCGTACATACATCCAGGTAGGTCTACCCATCCTTCCCTTATCATGCCATATCATATCATATGTGATCGATTTATATCCCTACTGCTCTAAAAAGTAGAAATTTCTAGGCAACGAGGATATCCAATCCTGTATGATTTGAGTATACTGTGGCAAGAGGTTTGGATAAGCACTAAGCCCGCCAACACCGGCAGGAACTACATCTGATAGATCGACAAGACTTTTCAGATAAGTAAACCTTGTTTTATTCCACATACATTGAAGTACACGTGTCCCGACGCCCTGGGAGGACAGCACATCGAGCAGAAAAAGGAAAGAAAAGCAAAACGGGTATCTATGCATACATGCGGATCTTAACCGTCAATCATGGCGTCATTCGGACCAGCCAAAAAAGGAAACTCCGACAGATCGCTCCCTCAAATACCTTTACCGCACACCAGGCGCTTAGGCCATGGATGTCTTGCGCGAGATGGTGACCTGACTAGACCGACGGACGGCTGCGTGCCGCTGCCGATCCGCCTCCAGAGTCTGGGCGAACTTGCTTCGGGCCCGGATTTCAGGTCCCTTCCAATAGAAAATGTAGATGGGGACTGTCACCAGGACGGACAAGCAGCCAAGAATGGTGCTCGCCCATTGGAGATGGAATCTGCCACCGATATTGGTGTACATCGGTGTTGCATACATGGCTGAGAGTCCAGCGAGCAGATCTCGCGCAAACCCATTGCCTCCCGTCGCAGACGCAGAGTATTCTCCATAAGCGGCAACCATGTAGTCGATGGTAGCCATGTAGATGCCGTAATTAGCAATAGCGATCAGGAACACAAATACTAACGGTACGATCCAGTGGGTGTACTCGGGGCCCATTGAGGTCCAGGCGAATCCAAACAGTCCAATCGTTTCAAGAGGCGCAATGAAGAGCAAAAGTAGAAGGCGTCGCTCAGCGTATCGAGAGGCATTTCCCTCCCGGCGTCGTACCAGGCGTTGACGGTAGATGTCGGGTAGGAAGATACCGTAGGCAAACAAGTAGCCGATCACAATGGCAACGAAGCACAGACCGATTTGGACGGCATTGAACCCCCATTGTGCGAAGACCAAAGAGAACGACTCAATGCAGGTGAAGATGAGCGCATCGGAGAAACCGGAGAGCAAAGATAGAAAGAGCACAATGGGTTCACAGAGGAACATCTCGAAGGGTCGGCGCCAAACGTGTAGGACCTCCTTGATGTTGAGTCGGGAGGGCTTCAGCTCGTTCGGTCCATACACGTTAGGATCCTCGCCGGTTTGTCGTCGGCGTTTGGCCTCTCGGTCCAGAAGAATCGTCGATCGAGTCTCACAGACAAGGAAAAAGTGCAGGAGCTGAGTAGCACCGCCAAAGATAAGCTGGATCCAGAAGTTCCACCGCCAGCTCAACCACTGCTGCATCATTCCGCCAAATATCGGTCCAATGGTGGTGCCTCCCACGGAGGACAAGACCACATAAGCGACAGCAAAGCCCTGATCATCGGGCTCCCACATGTCAGCCGTCATCCCGAGAGTCACAGAGCCGCCTGCAGAGCTAATACCACCAAGGCCACGACAGACAACCATCGTTGCGAAGTTAGGAGCAAGAGCACACGGTATCTGCCAGATATTCACGAACAGTAGACTGAGCTGCATTATCGGCCACCGGCCGTACTCCTCACTCCATGGGGCCCACAGTTCACAGCCAAAAGCATATGTGACTAAAAAGATCATTTGGCCTACTCGGGCGGCCTGTTCACTGATATTAAAGTGTTCGGAGAGTTGCGGGACGGCGTTGGAGTAAGTACTGCTGTTGAAATTCATTGACATTTGCACGACGAAGATGACCGTAAGGATTGTCCATTTTTTGTACCATGGAAAACAGAAGCCCAGCTTCTCGTAGCAGTCGTCTTCGGTAAGTTCTCGTTTCACGGGGCCGTGAAACTTCCCTTGAATTTCGCTATCATCATCTGGCTGGGTGGCATGCTCGGCATGCATATTCCCAGGTTGGCGCGTGGGACTGAAAGCCCCATCCTTTCCTGAGGGCTTCTCCAATAGCTCTTTCGTGTCCATGATCAGAGAATTGTTTCTTAGGTGATCCAAAGAAACACTGCCGTTGTGGGATTCATGAAATATATCTCGAAAAAGGAATGGGCCAGGACGCGAAGGCCAAATAAAATGTCGGGCGAGGTTATAGTCCTGTACCAGTAAAACAGAGCGCCGGGAAAGAACAAGGAACTGGAAGGTAGGTGGGTTTGGTATGGATGGAGAAGGCCACACCAGGAACAAGGCGAGCGTCTTATATAGTGAAATCACATACTTCAGCCCTGCAGACCCAACATCGGAGTTGAGGGTGGCCGAATGCACCGCTCTAGGAAAAGCAATGGTGGCACGACGTCATGAACGTCGGAGTATCCGAGGAAACGATTGTAGCGTGTAGCAGTAGGCGTAGGGAAGGTGCAGCTCCGATATCGATCGATCGCCGTGGGGCCACGGCCGGGACGATCAATGAAATGCCTGGACCTCTCTGGATTAACTTTCATTGCTTCTCCCCACCATTCCTGTGTTGATGAGGGTTAGCCGCACATGGCACACTCAAGTAACACAATGCACTGCGCCTTGTACCCAACGCCTGCAAAGTCCCGCCCTTGAAAAAAGAAAGCAAGAATGTGACAATTTCTATGACAAATGAGCTCAAGCTACACACCATCATCGTCGGCATTACCCCGTGAGATGTCCAGTGCCCAAGCCATCGAATACCTTTGATAAGGACGTTGGGTTGTCGCGCCAATCAGCGGCTCGAGCGCTTGTCGGGGTACCCAAAGCGGTAGTCCGGCCACCGACCGCATCCCAAACCGTAGACGTTGTTTGGTCCATCCCATCTTCAACCACCAACCATGACGCCATTCCAGAGGCAAAACCCTTGACAAATCCGGTTTGCATGGGGATATCCACGTTCTTACTGCATGTAACCCTGCAGCATGGCCATCCATGGATAGGCAAAGCGACCTATCGCCTGACATGAACGAGCTATAATTGAACTAGACGGGCATGTTCAACGTTGAGAATGGTAATGCCTGGTGTAAGCAGAATAGCATCACTTCATGGGCCGAGCAAATGGCATCACTTGCTCTAGAACATTGCCCGTTCAAAATCGTGCACCGCCACATTCCTGGGGGCTACTGCTAGACAATCTATACTCAAGACTCCTTACCGTGGACATTGTGTAGGGTACTTCCTAGTCATTGCCTCCTATCCCTTGCTTCGGAGGATGGGGACCGGTAACAGCGCATTTCCGTCGTCGCGTGGCTGCCGGAAAAGAGACCGAGCGAGTGTCATTGACAACCGAACAGCAAGACGACATGTAGCCTGCAATAAAGGGTGTCGTCACCCAATCGCGTTCAAGTATGTATTCACGAGGTCCTTTGACAGGTCAATGACTCTGCCTTTCTGGCACCTTCTTGGCGTTACCACTACATTCATGGGGTGATGCATCTGGTAGCACAATAACCACCATGCCGGGATTGCCAAAGTGTTGACCGAGCCGAAAACGTGTCGGGCCGGCATCAGCAGGGCTGCTGCAACAGTTTTCTTACGGAATGTAACCTAATCTTAGTGATAGCGTACAGGTCGTCCAATCATTCGCCCACGGAGATGGTAGGAAGGATGAATCGAACAGCCAACAAAGAGTGTCAAGCGTTCAGTTTAACGGAAGGTGGTATCACAGACGCCGACGGAAGTATGGCCTAGGGAGAGGCGAATGCAGAGGGAGTGAAGTATCCTAGTGTAGCTCGACCATGAAGAGGTCCATATTGTCGGCCGGGCATTCTCACGATAACGAGCCAGGCATCAAAGCATTGTTGATTCGGGGTACCGGACTGATCCCTCGTGGTTATCCGTGGAAAATGTGCCATTCATGCAATTCAATTGGCCTTGCTTGCATGAGGTGAACAAGATGTTACATTCCTAGAATGTAACCTGGCTGTGTCTGCAGGCATGCAGGGAAAGGAATGAGAAAGGAATGAAGATGGAAAGCAAATGAAAGGAAAGGATCACGCCCTTGCGCAGTCGGCAAGTGTTGCCCCCCGTACCCGGGGGCGCCGAAACATTCCCCATTCGGCAGGGACAACCCCAAATGATCCATCCATCTGCCATCTCGCTCCATATCTACCTACATTGTACATTGACTCTACAAAACTTGCCCCTTACTGATTCCCCACGCTGTCTTCCGATTTGGCCGCATCTTTTGGTCCATAGCCTTGACATGAAGGTGAAATCAAAATCTCGCCGTTCAAAAGCAAGATTAAAGAGAAATTTCTGGTCCCCAACGCCCCACAGACGGGAGATCGGTTAGAGTATGCCGGACCCGCAGTCTGACCTTCAGCCAGCCTTTCGAAAAGTCAAATGCCGGGTGCTAATATTCGTCTTTCAGAGGTTGATCTAGATCGCAATCCAAATCCACTTCTTCCCACCCCTCTTATCGTGACTCGGATGCCGCCCAGTACGGACACCCCATGACACGCCCACTGTCCACTTGTCATATCGATCCCATAATCTAGACAGGCCGAAATAACCCCTTTGTAATCTGTAGCGATGGTTGAATAGGTAAGAATCCATCACGGGATTACAGACTGGTCTAGCCTTATGCTAAGACTGGCGCGTGATCGATTAGGGCACTCGGTCGATGTTGCAGAACAGATTGACAGGGTCTAATAAGTCGTGAGGGCCAGACCGCTTGTAGACCTGCACGAGTGGAGTGAAATCTCAACGAGTATATTGATTACGCTCCGGGGAAACGGGCTTTTGCTTTCCAGATCAACAAAGCCAAGCCTTGTTTTCTCTCCCAATCTCCACCTGCAGGGAATTGCCCCAGAAGATAAGGCACAACCATAATATTTCGGCCGATGCACTACCTACAGATTTCGGTGGAGAGGCGGTAGGCCGCCCATGGGGTCATAGCTTTCGCATACCTCCTCCCACAAAGAGCTCTCGATGACATCATCAAAAACGAGTTGATCGTTCAGAGGCAACTGAAACCAATCGAAAGCATTCTCCATGAAATCTATATGGCCGGAAATGTTCATCGAGTCTAGTGCTGTGGTTGGCGTTCCTCTTTGCCCCGCGGAAACGGAACCATTACATTCTGCTCCGCGGTCACGCATGGATGGTTTCGTGGTATTCGGCAGAATTGATGCATCCCCCTCACATTCTAAGGATGTAAGAGCCTTTATTGCGCGATTGCTGCCATAGTTCGTTGAGCTCATTTGGCCCAGGAAGCGGAGATTGAGACGGTAAAGGTGCGTTGTCCGTTGCGACAGAGTGGCATCAGCCGAATTGGCATTCAAAAGATGCACGAGAGATGAAGTTGCCAGGCTATGGACAGCGAATGGGGAAAGAGTTTCCTAATTACAGTTCAGTATTTTAGATAAGATTGTATTATGGGCCAATATGCGTATAACGTAGACGAAAAAGAAGGCGGTGGAGGTGATTCATTAAATGTACTTACCAATGGATAGAAGTTTCTATACGCATTAACGATGGATGTTATGCGAATGGCTGAAAAGGTTGCTGATTGGATATGTACCATTTCCGGGCGATTCAATTCATCCAAATCATGCATTGACGGGGCTGTTTTGAAAAAAGGACGATGAAGCATGATTTTCAAGTTGTGATATAGCAAGCTGGACATACATTAGCTCCTGATCAACTCTCGTCGTGGTCTCCTAGGATTGTATACTTGAATTGGTAAACAGGTGGGCTCAGTTGCGTCGTAGCGGTGGCAGGGAGTCTGAGGTGACTCGGTAAGTTATTGTAGAATTCGGACATGGCGACATGAGTCTTTGTAGCTTTCTCTTCCTTTTCATGTATGCTTAGAGGAGATGCCAGTGCATGACTTGAGGCGCAGTTAGTAAAATCTTCCAAAAAGGCCTTCTGAGTCTGGCCGGGAAAAAACCATGAGCGCTGTCGATGTTTCGCAGTGAACACTTACATTTCATCCAGAATAGGTGATACCATGCACACTAGCTTACACGCATATTGAAGATTTGACAAACTCGAGAATGCCAATTCTGGACCTGACACGTGCAACACCGGCCATAGGCGATACTCGACACTGGGAAGGATTGGGACGGGCCCTGGACGCATGTCGCCGTCGCGTAGAGCACTTGGCTGGCCAAGGATTTGGGATATGTGTCTATCATGGTATTAGCTTGATGTTCACGTATAGCTTTCTAGATAAATCAGACTTTTCCAGCAGCCAAACACCCCACCATGCAAGTGACCGGGCTTCTAGAACTTCTTGGGAGCCTTGTATCGATTCATCCATTGTTGGTGTTTCGATATGAAGTCCAAGAGTCAGAGAATGTCGAAAGGCAATCCCTGAAAGACATGTGAGCCTTCAATGTGTGCTATTACCACATGGACTTACCGATATACTGCGAAGCAGAGGACAGATTATCGACTGCTAATTCCCTTAGAGCGATAATAGCTGCTGCCAGGACAAGGGACAGACTGGAATATTCTATTTGCGCGAGTATTTTGCTTTTTGCATGTTTAGCAAGAGCCTCGCCTGATGTTCCCCACATGCTGAGCTGTGCATCACCGGCACACTGGGAGCTGAAGGCTACTATTGCTGCCAATAAGGTTGGGGTGGCATAGACTTTGACTCCACCGTTGGTTAAGTCTTTTTTGAACAGAGGCTCATGGACTAGGACTGGCCAAGTATTTCTCCAGGTCCAAAAGTCGTCTAAAAGCTGGCTTTGTGCATCTGGAAAAAGAAATATCGGCTCTTCTGATACTGAATCTACATTTTCCAAGATGCCCACCCCGCTAGAGCTTTGCTGTTGTTCGTCAAGCTCCCTAGAGCAGAACAGTCCGTACGCCCCTGAAAGTTGAAAATTTCGCCTGAAGCCCGAAAGGCTATGTGATACAGGCTTTACATTATGCGTCTTCAAGTCTTCCTCGTCACTGCCTAGGCCCACAGTCAGGAGCTCACTTTGTTCTGCACCATGGCGGGTTGTTGCAAGTTGATGTTCCAGGAAAGCAATCCTGGAGTGGAGTGCATGGATGTAGCACTTGGTCGGAGGCCTAGGGTCCTTTCAGCGATGCGTCCAGCCAGAGTATCCGTATCACCAACTTTCGCTTCTCAAGATGATATGTGTATTCACATTCGCGATCTTCTCTCTCACAGACTTGGCAAACGGGCTTCTGCCCATCACACTATACTCAGGGTCAGGGTCGCAACCAGCTGTCATATGTCTTCAGACTCACCCGACGTTTCTTTTTTCTACATGGTACACAAGCAATGGAGACACGCTGCCTCTTTTGTGTAGCTGGCATTTTCAGAGCAGCGAGATGATGAGGTATTGTGTCGATGTTCATGAAAGGATTGATCGAAAATGGACGACCCTGAGACTGTGGGCCCTGAGCGGGGTGGTTTGTCAGCAGCAAGAATGGGGCCCGCTCACTTAAAGTTGAAGATCCTGTACCCTTAATTATAAATGGCAGTCTGATGAACTACTATCTAGCCCACCTTCCATTCCTAGGTACATCATCAGCTTCGTCGAGGCTGACTATAGTCAATGCGCAGAGGAAAGAAATATTAGTTGGTGGCAAAAAGGGCATAAATAGTTACTGACTTATTCCGTAAGTGTGATCTACTACCATGCAATAACTATTGCCTAAAGACTTCTTTCAGGTCGAAGACCCAGTAGGGACTTGTTTCTTCTAGACCAGTTGTATTCTTTATACAGTAACCCTTGGACTGCTCCAATTTATGATTGATGAATAATAATGACACTCATAATAATGAAAGGAGACTTATTCAAATTCTCTTTAGGATATTTGTAAACTACCATAATGACTGTCATGCCTTTTATGCTTGATTGTCTCCGTCCTTTCGTGCATTCCATTCCCGGTCAAAGCGAGTAAGGCCTCTCTGCGCGGTTGGCACACAGTCGAGTGCTTTAATTGTAGTCCTCTCAGGACAGCTGACCATATACCATACCGCCTCAGCCAGATCCTCTGGTACCAGCGGTTCATAGCCATAGAAAAATTCATCCATCGCGTTTTGATCATATTTGACGCGCTGAAGATGAAAGTGACTGACCACACAGCCTGGCCGGAGAACTGACACACGAATGTTAGATCCAGCTGTTTCCATCCGCAAACTGTTGGAAAATGCCTCAAGACAGGCTTTGTTTGCGTGATATACGGCTTCCCCATCAAAAGGAGGGCATTCAAGCCCGGTAACCGACGAGACGTTTATGATAGTGCCGCGTTTTCTGGGCCACATACTCTCGTTGAGGACGCTGTGAGTCATGTACATCACTCCAGTAATGTTCGTGCCATTCATTTGCTCTACCATCTCAATCGGTAGTTCCCGGAATCTCCCCGGTGCACCAAGAGCGAGCCCAGCCTTTGGCGATGGTCAGCTTTCACATCTCTTACCTCGAATCCCGAAAGCAAGCTTACATTGTTGATCAAAACTTCGATGTCTCCTAGAGCGGATACGATAAGTTTCACAGCCGCGTTGACCTCCGCATGGCTTTGGATGTCAACGCTGTAGGCGCGAACTGTGATATTGGGGCATTTGCTTTCAATTCGAGCCTTCACAGCTTCTAGCTTGGGCTAATTTCGAGTTAACATTTCCCGTGGACCAACGTTATTGAGATACATACCCCGCTTCTTGCCAATAGAGCGACATTCATTCCTTTCTCTGCTAGGGTCATAGCAATAGCTTCACCGATGCCCATGGAGGCGCCGGTCTTAGAAGGGTGGCATCATTAGCAAGGGAGTGGAAAACTACGCGGAATAGACAGGACTCACAATAACTGCCGTGCGGCCTTTTAGGTACGACTCCATTATAACGTGATCAATCAATTTAAATGTTCACAAATTCTGTCCAAGAGATGTTACAGCCAGTACTGAGGTCTTGTTATAAATCTACACGGGGGATTGATCGTATTTGGTGGGGTTGGCGGGTAATGCCTTTCCGAAGTGGAGAACCCCGACTTGGCCAACTCTGGTTATGATATCAGCGTAGATTTAGGCTGAGTGTATACTACGCCTCTATTTCAAGGGTGTAAAGACGTATAAACCAACCTTTGTCTGTAAATACGTTTTGACCTTCGCAACATATTGGAATTTATGCTGTTGACACCAAAGTTTCTTTTTACAACAGAAACTCAACCGCAACATGGCAAACATCAGACCATTTACTGTAAGGTTTCTCATGGCTGGCGCAGTGAATTATACTGATCAGACAAACACCCAAGGTCCAAATTTCCGACACTCTTCTTGAGGAAGTCAAAGCGAAGCTCAAGATCGCTCGTCTCGATGAGCGCATGGGTGAGGTGGAATGGAACGACCTAGAGATTGGGCATGCCGAATTCAAGCAACTTCTGGAATTCTGGCGCGAAGAGTATGACTGGAGAAAATTCGAAAGCTACCTGAATACGTTTCATCATTTCAAAACGCCGATACAAATTCCTGGTTTTGAGGCATTGGAAATTCATTTTCTGCATCATCCATCGTCACGGGCGGATGCGATTCCTTTACTATTTGTTCACGGATGGTATAGTAACATACTTCTTCTGGATTGCCGTTAAACATGCTAATGTACCCGTATTAGGCCTGGGTCATTTCTTGAGTCACTGAAGATTCTACCATTGCTCACGGACCCTCCAGAAGGACGGCAAGCTTTCCATGTCGTCGCGCCATCTTTACCCGGGTATGGTTTCAGCGACTTTTCTCGGCAGAGCGGGTTTGGTTTGGAGCAATATGCCGATTGCTTTGCTCGACTAATGGCTACTTTACATTACGATAGATTTGTTTGTCAGGTAAGCTATAGTTTTTCTCAACCGTTTCATCGCCACTGAAGTAAGGGACCGTTTAGGGTGGCGACTGGGGTTCGTCTATTGTTCGATACATGGCATTGGGCCATCCAGAGATGGTATTAGGGATCCACATAAACATGTTCCTAGCGCTTCCGCCCAGTCCAGAAATCTCAGCTGAGAAGTTCCAGCGGTACCAGAGGATGGATTATGATACGCAAGAGCTAGAGAACTTGGAGAGGACAAGATGGTTTGCGCATAATGAAGTGAGTAGTACTAAGCAGATGACTAACTGCTCTTTGCATCTGACTGGAGCCATTCACAGCGCGGATATCAGCGAGTCCAAGAGACAAAGAATGTGACGCTCGGTTACGCGTTACATGACTCCCCCGTCGGCATGCTGGCCTGGCTAGTGGGTAAACTAAAGGCATGGACTGACGACTACCCTTGGACAAAAGAAGAACTCATTCATTGGACATTCATGCACTATCAAGGAAGCCCGAGTGCAGCAATGCAAATTTATAAGGAGGCAGAGGCAGTCTTGAACGAGAACAGAAACAGTATGTTAGGCAGATACATATCCCAGCCCGTCGGTTGTTCGGTTTTCCCAAAGGAGGTATGTCGGCTGCTGTTGAATTTCCGTGGCATGGGCTGACATTTCATTTACTGTGAAAGCTGTGGTTATATCCTCGTGACTGGATGAGTGAGACATGCAACATTCAGTTTTGGAAGCAACATAAATCCGGGGGGCATTTCATTGCGTGGGAAAGACCAGAGGCCTTGGTGGCGGATATTGCAGAATTCTTCGACAAGGAAGGACCAGTCTTCAAGAACGGTGGAAGCCATGGCTGAGGCAATATGACGGGTTCAATAGAGCGAGCAGGTGGCCACAACATTCGGTCGAATAGTGAAGTAAGATGAGTTCCTCATGACGTATTCTGCTCTAGTATCTTGGATATGGTTTTGTCATGCCCCTGTACCTTATGCGCAAGGTATAGGACACACAAACTGCACCAACTACGACCTCTAATATGTGGAATTAAGACGCCGGACGGGGACCGTCAATTACAAATCTACAATCCACGTCATGCAGCCTGGGTTCTCCTCAAATAGCACCTATATCCTCCATTAGTCCTCACTCATTCGGAAGGAACCGAAGTGTGATAATAGAGACCGATGTACTACCGAGCACTACTGCCGGTGAACCCGCAAAGCGTTGTTAGTAGAGTGCTACTCGAGCATTTGACTCATGTGCCAAGTTGATTAGTCTTACTATTACAAACTCTAGGTGGATCCTTGGGAGGCCCTCGTTCCGAGAAGGGGGAGAACTTAGTTGTCCTAAGCATAAAAAGCTCTTGGGGGGGGGGGGGGCATGTGCTGTGTGTTGACCATTAGTACCCTATATATATGTAGATCGAACATTGAGCTTACTACGATAGGCATGAAATGTAGAATGGGACTGTAGTTTACCAAATGTTTTGGAATGTTCTTTGTAGGCTCTCGTATAAGCGTTGAGGACCCTGCTCTCGAAAGTACATATTAGTACTGGCCTACTGGCGTGTAGTACAATGTGAGATGATGTAGAGAGAATTTAGATCTGAGTAATTAAGCGGGAACATCGCTCCGTTGCATGAATTTTGTCTCATGTTGTATAAGGGTTCACCAGCTGGTTTTGTGTGCCCTGTACAGGGTATGGATAAACATTTACCGGATATTGAGTCGGCAGTCTCAAAAGTAGGTCAAGCTCAAGCCAAGACCGCGGCAGAACTCCTTCTGAAAGGGAAACCTGGTACCGCTGGTAAAAAGGTCTGCTGATTGGCTCGCACTACTAGCTTGGCCTTGGCACCGATAACGCTAAACCCTTTCTGGGGCTACTTTGCGAGTGGCCCCATAGGGCCACGACAGCGCTAAACCGCAAAGAGACGAGGGTCTGGCACACGTGACATCCACGGAGCGTCGATCCCGCCCGATATCCGATTGGTGGCGGAAAGCCGTCGCACTTCCCCTCTTCCAGACGGGGACCTGAAACCTTGCAGTTGCTGCCCGCTTGCTATTCTTTTTGTGCACTGGAATGAATCACATCGTCGGTCTCGCAAGCACTGCCTATTCCTGTTGCATGCAAATCACAGCCTCTTCCATTCTCCGAGGTGACCTGCATCTGTCCTTGCCTGCATCTGGTAGCTTCGTCTCCGCCGCTTATACACATGGTGTTCCCTGGAAGGCTTAGCACCGGCTGCTATGTATGCCGGAGGCGTAAAGTGAAGGTAAGTTCGGTAAATATGATAGAAACTGTTCTGTCTCTTCTTCTACGTGATTCTTAACTGACCTGGAACAGTGTGATGGGGCTCGACCAGCATGCCGTCGCTGCGTCACACAGGGGAGGCAGTGTACGGGTTATCCGGATGCCTTCGCCTTTCGTGAATATAAAGCCACGAAAGAACCTCAAGCAGGCAAGGCAGCAGCCAGGAAACGAACCAAAAAGACTACGGACGGTGAACAGCCCGCGAGTGGCTCAACATCACCGTCCGCGGCAGTATCAGACCAAGATGGAACAGATACACGTCTGATTCCCACTAAATCCCCACCCACACCACCTAGTCCCCCTGCTGCGATAACACCATGTCTGGAGTGGCAGTCACTTTGTTATTTCTTTCATCAGCATGTCCTGCCTACCGAGAAGTCTCCCTGTGAGGGTCATCTTGCCTTCCTTCCTGAGCTATATCAGGAGAAAGGCAATGACCCTTCCCTGAGACATGCCATCCTTAGCGTATCTTACCTTTCGTTATTCAACACCGCTCGCGTAAATGAGCTTTACGTGAATGCTAGGAAGCATTATGGTGTGGCATTGAAATCGCTCACAACGTCACTCAGCAACAAGGAGACCTCGACTCAAGACGAGACGTTTGCAGCTGCGCTGTTCTTGAGTATGTTCATGGTAAGTTTACCAATATCGACCCGATTAACCGGCACCGCTTGCTTACCAAACCTCAGGATCTAAGCGGCGAGAGACAGGGGGCAGTGAATCCTCACATCCCTGGAATTTGCTCTCTAATGCATCTTCGGGGTAGACCGGAGCGCAGTAGCAAATATGCCCGCAAGCTATTCGGTTGGGCATTCACTCAGATAGTAAGCCAAACCACTGTATTCACAGAAGCCATTGTTGACTTAGTTTGTACGTTGCAGCAAATTCAAGCGGTAGCCAATAATCAGTTTGCGTATGCCTGCTTGCCAGCATCTATCAATATGGCGTACAATCCCGACTACGTGCTACGCTCAGGGATAATCACCAGTATGATCTCCGAGTTTTGTCACGGGGCCAGCGAGTTCCGAAGAACCGAACACAACTACCCACCCACCGCCAGGGCCCGGTTATTGCATTCCATTCTGGGAAGGGCGTATTTCATCATGGAACAAATCAGCATTTGGGATGAGGCAGTCCCTCAACATTGGAAACGCCAATTTGCCGTGCCGGGTATGGGCCAAGTGAATCATGCAGAGCAGGCTGCTTCGCGAGATCCATGGACCCCATGCTTCTTGGCCGTCGTCCAGGCAGCACAAATTCTCTATCTCGTCCACGTGTTCGAGTGTTGGGAGAAGTACGTTCCATTTGCATCTGCGATAAACGATGAACATATTGAATATTTCCCTGTAGAAACATTCAGCGGGATAGACGATCGGATCAGAAGCCTGATAGAGGTGATTTGCGACACTGCGACTTACACATTGGGACATGTCACCCCAAATCATGAATTCCAGCTGCACCCCAACAGCAAGCTGGCGAATGGATACACGCTTCTGTGGCCGATGTGGGTGGTTGTAAATTCCGGGCTTGCGACAGCAGACCAATTGACTCTATGCCGGCTTGCTCTTGAGTGTGTTGGTTCGACCATGGGTTACCGGTTGGCCTCTGTCTTGTGTGCAGATGGTAGACAGGAAGAACCTCGTTCACGCATACTTGAACAATCCTCAATGACTCGCAGCCTCACGGCCGTGCAGTAAACCGAAATTTTATGAACCTTTCATGCCGTGTCATGAGACACGATGAACATTGTGATATATACCCTCGATGCTGAGACGAAGCAGTTTCGGCGACTGTGTGCCTCGACTGATTTCCCATGTTGCATTCTCATTTCAAAAGCTGAATACCTTTTTCATTATTAATATATCTTTTGCCTCTTTACCCAAGATAAGCTCCATGCTTACCTGTATATATTCTGCTCAAATCACGTGTATTCGTGCTGTGTATCTCACCTATCTTGACGAGCAGGGAGCAAAGCAACTTTAATAGTACTTCTCAGGGGATATTCCCCAGAGCGCAGATTTGAAAAGCAACAACTCCCACTGGACGAAAAGCAAATAAAAAAGTCTGCTAGAGTAAGACAGGAATAAGCCAGTACTCAACAGCCCCAACTGCCTTCGCAAAGGGCCACCAGAACGGGTTAGCGAGGTGATCTTCGTAGGGCTGCACAGGATAAGCCGGGGGTGAAATGCCGTCCACTCGGACACTGAATATCTTAGTGAGCCATCCTCACAGGGGTCAATTGCATGTGACGGCTGGAAATTAACCGTGCTAATATTGCGCGTAGGATTGCTCGGTTCGGGCCCGTCTAGACTGACAGTGATATATTTGGGGTATGGCCGGGGTCGGCGTCGGTTTCCGAATCTGGCAATCGGCGGCGAGGGGTCCCAGATTGACAAGCAAAAGTTTCGTGTGGGACTCATCGCAGCACTGCCACGGTGTCAAGGGAGAATGTGACTATCTTCATTGCTAAAAATCTCTGTTCAAGTATACAAGACGGGTTGCTCATGTGATATGTGAAGATGTGATGGATGTAGAATCTATAGTCGCAAACTCAACTAACTACCCAAACCCAACACCGTATAATAACTCCAGTATAACATGCAAAAGAAAGACCAATGAAAGCTGTGCGAACTACCGCCATACAGGGCCCCAGTAGTCATTGTTCCCCTGAAAGGCGCCATCATACTTCTGGCATCGCGGATGATCGTAATCTTCCTGTGACCCCTGCGGCCAGATAGGAACAGCACAGAATTCATCGTCCTGGCAACCAGAACACTCCTTCCATACACTCCAGTCAAGATAGTGCATCAGGTCCTGCAGAATAGTTGTCACTATACCGTGCTCCTTAGCCTCCATGACTGCCATAAGACTGCTGCAGATCCTACTACTAACAGTATAGACAGCTCGGTAGCCCAAAGAGTCCTTAGGAGCATGAGTTGGAATGAACTGGCTAGCACATCGGTCAATCTCAGCGTAGGAATCACGATTGTCGCGATCGACAAATGGGGATAATATGCGCTCTGCCGTCTCCATAATAAACTCGAGACGAGCAGCCTGATCATCATGATGGGCAGATACTAAGCCGCGCAGAATGCGACCGTATTTCTCAACCACCATGTCCACCACTCCTTGCCAGTTTATCACCCGCGTCGTAGGATCGTGATTCATGACTAGCGCAGTCAAATCATCCCTAATGGGCGCAAGCGATAAAGCAGGGAGATGCGCAAGACGTGGATGCTTGCTACCACCATGGAACAAATCAAGACCATAGTCATATGCAGTGACGAAAGCGTCATAGTTGACAATGACCCGGTCGCCGCCAATGCCATGGTACCTTGATGTGACCGTCCGAAGCAAGTCACTAGGTTTGCCGCTCTTCTTTGCGGGATCCCGAATGGGAAGCGTCACTCGAGCAATATTGACCGTGTCTAGCTTCTGTTCAGGATTGCAGAGAATGATTTCAAAACCCGCTGCCATCCGGACCACGCCGTCGATACGTCCATTCCATTCCTCTTGCGCGATCTCACAGATGGCGCGAGCTCGCGCTGACTCTTGACTTACGCCTCCAGGCTCCAGTTTATCTTCAAATAGGACACGGTCCTGCAGGTCCAGCGTGCCTATTTGTGACTTCCCCGCCGAAGTACCGTCGATGTAAACGAGGCGAAGGTCTTCCGTAGTTGCGTAGGTGTGAAGCCAGCCAGTCTCAGCTGGAGTGATCATTACTTGCTGGGACTCTGAGTCCACGTTGTGAGATGGTTGTTTTGAAGGAGGACGGGCGAATACCATGGCGTGCTCGGGGTCGAAAGCCATCCAGCCTATCCTGGAGATGGGGTCTGATCGTGCGTCGCCGTGATAGACCTTAACTCCCTTCGAGACAGAGGCAAGGAAAAAAGTCATGCCATTATGATGAAGTGATGATCCCCATTGTCGCATGGAGGAGTGGATGGCGTTGAAGATGTGGTTGGCGTTGTGCATGGGTTGCGGTTCCCTGATGGCGAGGGCTGTGGTGGTGGTAGTCATGGAGAAGGCTGCTAGGCACGTTAATAAAATTGATTGATACATGATCATCAAATTGTTGGAGATTGAATTGGACTCACCTCTCTCTAGGTTTATTGGACTCTCGTATAGTTATATGGCGGCTGGCTAAGCTGTTGTCCGCAGCTCGGAGGATCCACATTGAGCTCAAGCCGTCAGGGCTTATCCCCGAGCCTTGCTCGCCACCTAGTTATCTTTCCTTCCCTGCTGATTGACGCGTACTACGATTTTCCTCATGCAGCATCGGAGGTAAAGACGTGATTCTGGCAGTCTCTTATTTTTGTTCCTTACCCCTCATGTTCCCAATTCTAGATCGGATGTTCCGATCAGCCCTACAAAGATGGATGATTGTCAGCCGACGGTGGGAATAATAGAATAGTTGCAATTTGTTTCACGAAAATAATTAGTTCCTCTAAATTTTCCACCGTAATAGCATTATGTGGCGGAAACCGACATTCCCAGCCGGTAAATCCGAATACAATCATCGCAATCACTAGCTGTTGCCTGGCCGTGCGTGGTAGGCAACTTCCTTTTTCAAGACCTCATCTTTTGTAGCACCCTTTCAAATCTCGTTAACCGTGTTCATCACAACACCGACAGTAAAAGATTTAGCCGTACGCTTAGGCATTGATCTCCCTGGTAACAATCTGCGATGGCATCCTATCAACCTCCTTGCTCTTCTCAATCACGCCCTCACTGCTGGACCGGCTGGCAGCCTTCGTAGGGCGGATTTTGCGCATGCAGGCCGAGAAGAACGGAATGTAGCCGTAACGTTCATTGTACCACATGCAAACATAAGCAGTGATGATACAGATCCAGTAGAGGTTGTAACCCAGCACGGATCCATAGGTGGCAGAGTTGGTCCAGCCGAAAAGGGCGTTGAAGATACCCCATCCACCACCGCTACCCAGTTCGGGGTTGCAGCAGTTGACGTGCCAGACACTCTGGCGGATATCGTAGGAACCAGCTCCCGAACCCGTTTCGGACGCATCACCACCGATGATATTATTCCAGGCGTTGTTCTGGAGGTACCAGATTGCACGGGAGAAGAGACCAGCGGAGACGAGGTAGAGGAAGCAGGTCGAGATGATCAGGAAGTATTGCAGGGAGGCAGTGTTACCACATCTATTGCAGAAGAAATATTAGCCAGGACTGCAAGCCCTTACAGCACGAGAGGGCAACACTAACCTGTAAAGAAGATATCCGACGGCAATACCGGCAGCAAGACCACAAACAACTGCGAGAGGGAACGAAGTAGCAGGGAGACCGAGACCCACACCACCGACATACACGACGGCCTCAAGACCCTCACGAAGAACAGTCACGAACGGGAGAAGGAACATGACATATTTCTTGGACCAGTCTTTGAACCGCTGGTAGATACCAATCTTGGTCTTCTCCTTCTCTTCGAGAGCCTGGGCCAGCTTATCACGCCACTTGTCCTGCAGCTTCGAGACACGCAAAAGACCAGCACCCATGATACTGATAATGATGGAAGCGATGAAACCGAAGATACCTTCCCAGATATCCTCACTACCGGTGAAGACATCCTTGTTGAGGCCGTAGAAGGCACCAATCATACCACCGCCGACACACAGACATATGAAGAGACCTAATGCTACACCAAGCCATACCTGGATTATGTAAGAAGGCAGAATGGAATTCCGTATGGGGGAAGAAACATACATGTCGATTTAATCGTTTTAATGTTTGTACATCGCCTTCTCCTCCTAGTGTCTGCTTAAGGAAAGACAGAAGGACGGAGACGATAATGACACTCTCGAGACATTCACGGAAGCAGATGAAGAAGACTGTAGATTGTGAGCACTAGATCAAAGAGCAAATGCCTTGCTATAATAAGGTGCAAGAGTTATATGTATCATACCTGTCACTGCAAACACACTGTTGGCCATCTTGTCGACAGTAAGCCTCGTCTAAGGCAACTCCAAGAGACAATTGAAAGCGTCAAAAGTGAATGAGAGTCCAAGCCAAAGAGGTCCTGTCCCAGTCCCTGAGATGACCGAGGGAGATGATAGCAACATATACCCCAGCGGATCAACGACAAATTTCTCCAAGTCTTCTCCGATGCCCGCAACCCATTCGGATGCGTCTTTTCAGCGGCCCAGGTGCCACCCCAACTATCCATAGAGACACCACACCGATATTGCCATGGCACTAAGAGCAAATTCGACCGGGACTCCAGCGTCCGGCTGTATACGATGCTGAATTACCTACGTAACAAAAATGGCCACTCCGGTTCTCGCTTATCAATCTTCACAGGGAATAATCTCTGGTCATATGCCTAAAGTATGGCTATCGCGGCATGCAAAGGGTCTCAGAGGCATACCTTGGTAACTACAAGCGGGTCAAGGATGTTTGCCAAGACGCAGGAAAAAATCTGATAGCGAGGAGCCAGAAGCGATTGGTTTACTGGAGTCATGGGCATGAATCTGATAAACCGTACCCGGTTAAAAAATGGGTGCCCCATCGGGCGGATGGTTGAAGTTTGGGTTGATAGTCGGCTGTAACGATACAGTCATCGTATTCCGGATACTTCAATACCTTGCCAAGAGACACGCCAAGATATGGCATTATCACGAATTCACTATGGGCAATGCTCCTTTGACAACCACGCAACAAAGGTATGCTCTGCTCTTGTCACAAGGTACGATCTACTCAGTCATACACAGGAGATCGACTGAGAATGTGTCATTCAACGCCGTCATTGTTAAGTGACAACAACGCTGACGAGAATTTTACTGAGGTACCTGAAGCAAGACGTTGGATACGGTCGAAACATGGCTATAGTGACAGAGCACAGTGGAGAATTCAGCTATATTGGTGAATTAGGTGTATGTGGGACCCCGATGTTGGTTATTATACTTTCATAGTTGGGAGGACCAAGGTTTAGGGGAAGAGCCATCTAGAGGGACGCCAGAGTACCTAAGGGAGAAATCTTCTCCCACCGATGCTACTCACACTAACTGAAAGTAAGACCGCTTGACTAATGCCCTGTTCTTGTATATCGAGGCGCCAGTGCGGTTGTACTAGTGGTCGATTTGACCTGCATCATAGAATCGACAATTACTCGACCCATGGCCGAACAAGACAGGACGGCTGCGACCACACACGACGTCCCGATTCAATCTATACTTAGCTGATTCGCATCTGCAACACACCCCAGTGCTCCAGAATAACGGTGATGTGCATGGGACCAAAGCGGTTCAAGTTAGCATTCAAGGATCGTCAGACACACTGGATGTAAAATTACCACTCGTTCCATACAAGTATTGTTGATTGATAAGATGACCCATAGAGCTCGGTTGCGCCATGAAATCCTAGCGTGCTCGCTAATTAAGCTTTAGGTTAGGCTCGCAAACTAATTCCTTTCTTTCTCAAAACCTTCCCTCGGGATATCAGCGGCGGACCGGTGGGACCGCCATACGGGGAGTTCTCTAGTGACTTGCATCTCCTCTTCCTATGGGTCATGGGGCCATTAGATGAATAGGAGGCGGGGAGGGATCGGTTGCTTGACTCGGACAAAGGTGGATACTGGATGCGAAGTTCAACGGGCCAAATTTTGACTGCCTCCAGGCGTGGGATTGATGCCCACATATCTTCATTGCAAAAAGGGTTTCTCGCCGATTAACTCTAGGGACCGATGCAAAATTGGCCGGTTTACCCAAGGTTATTCGATTGTGACATACAATGGTCACATGTCCAGTACTCGTGCGGTCATGTTGCCCAACTGAGAACCTGTACTTTGAACCAGATTTTCATGATTGATAGGAGCAGTCGGAACCCAATATGTGCAACGTACAGCCCAACCATGAACAGAATGTCATGCCAAGCGGCAAAACCATCACAATCATACAATGCGTACATAATTGCCGCAGGAACGCGGACAGGTTACCCTGAAACGTGTATACTTTGCGACAACAAACCTGTAACAACCGCACCGAACGTGGGGAGGACTCCCAATATGGTAAGAATTTGATGCCAAGATAGACCGTGTCAATCCGCTATCTCGCTTAGGACCACCCGGGGCTCGGATACAGCGCCCGAGGCAGATACACCAACTACCATTTCTAAAGGAACCTCCCAAGTAATGAGTCAAAGCCGGGAGATGACCGACGGCCCGTACGTCGCTGCATTATTGCCAAGCACGGCCTTCCAGCTGGTGGCACCTTGTTGGTGGGTTCAAGTACAAGTGGCCAAGAATTTCTTGTTAGTCATATGGCCGCTGCTTCGCCTGTGGATCTTATCTGATGAAGCTTCGGCGATATTAGTCTTGGCAGCCCACATGGCCGGTGGGCTCCGTCGTCGGTGGCTACAGATACGGGCTCCTATGAACGGGGAAGAATCACTTTGATGAGAATTAGGCATACGTATGCTTGGTTGGATCGTTATTTCCGACTTATCAATCTCTTGCGTCTTGGCACGTCCAACCATATCGGTCAATGGTTCGTGGGCGCAATTTAACGGACCAGTAGATGGGGTATGTTACAACGCTTCCCACCATCGGCTGCTCCGGAACTTTGCACAAGGCATGACTGGAGAAAAAACTCTGCTAGAGAAACGCCTCTTTCTAGAGACTTCAGTTGGTGGGCTCGGAGGTATTTGCAATCCAGCGATTAGAATGGGTCCCATTAGGCACCGTATGACAATAGAAGGCAAAAGTCTGGCCAGACATATATACCGGGCAATGGGCTTCCTCGACTTCGTCAGACAGACTTTGAGCTCATCCATCTCAACATGCGTTCCCAGGCTGCCATCCTGCTTGGACTGAGCTGGGCCGTGAGCCCGGTCCTCGCCGGACAGGGCTTGACAATGTCGGCTCCCAATCTGGCTGATTATTGCTTCTACGCTATCTATTCGTCTCTCGGCTCATACACATTCGAAGGGGCAACCTCGACATCGTCGAGCTCCGGCACCACAGCGCATGGGTCTTCCAGCCAGTCTTCCTCCAGCAACTCCTCTAGCAGCTCCTCCAGTAGCTCTGGACATGGCTCGTCCAGCAGCTCAAGCTCACACCGTCGCCGAGCCATGCGAGAGAAGCGTGGTCATCATGGTGCCAGTTCAACGGGAGGTTGTACAAGTACCGTGGGAGTCATGTCCCTGTATGCCAGTGCAAAGGCTTGGTGCACTGAGGAACAACTCAGTTCCGCAATCCCATCCTACTGGGAGAGTCTTTGTGAACAAAGCAGTGTGTCCCTGATCAGCCTGACCGAGATCGAAGCCAATGCCACCGACGCCTATATTGCCTCCTTGCCTGTTATCGACCCGGAAACGAATAGTACTACTACAACTGGAACCATTGAATCACCTGTCCTTCTGAGCCATTCCTACTACAAGCGGGCTTACAAGTCTTACGTGGGTCAACTCCTTGACTACTTCTTACTCTAGTCTAACATGAGCTCAGGTTACTCACGACTATGCATTGATCAAAGACAAACGCTACGGATGGGGTCTCATGGGATACTGGGGCGGTGTCCTGGCCCTCGGAATGATAGTGAAGGCCTGGAAGTTTGTCCGTTCTAGCATGAGACTTTCTAATCCTGGTGACGCCGAGAAAATCAGTGCAGGCCCCCAAAGTAAGGCATTCGCACCAGTCGCTGCAGTTGCACACTTTATGCGCACATACTTTGTGATTCCTGCCAGCTTCGCTCCCTACCTGTCGAACCACCAACAGCTTTTCCTGTTTCACACCATTCCCAAACGACTGGACACCTTGATCGTCTTTGGTTTCTGGGCCGTCGCTATCATTCTGTCTTGCGTCAACTACGAGAGTTTCACGGGTAACATTAGGTGCGTTATCAGTCTACTCAGGGCTAGTGCGCTTTAACTAACGGCTCAATTTCAAGCACGCCGAGTCTGTACCAGCAAAACTGGCAATATTCCTCCGACCGCACTGGTGTTTTGTCCTACGCTTGCCTGCCCTTCCTTTGGCTCTTTGCTGGACGCAACAATATTTTCCTCTGGGCGACCGATTTCAACGTGCAGTCTTTCAACATCTTCCACCGTCACACGGCCTGGGTGTGTACCCTTCTGGCTATTGTTCACTCAATCGCCTACACTGTGGTCTTCCAGGTTTATGGTTAGCCCCCTTATCACACCCAGTTCCTACCGTTTACAACTTGTTGACAACATATCCTACATACAGATGGCAGATACCACAGCGCGCTGAAGCAGAACTACTTCTACATGGGTATTGTAGTATGTTAAAGCTATTCTGATAATATGCGGTGCCCAAAATTTCTAATTGTTCTATAGGCTACGGTTGTTATGGCAGTTATTCTCTTCCAGTCCGGTACTTGGCTTCGTCAGAGATTCTACGAGACCTTCCTAATCATCCACGTCCTCTTGGCCATTCTAACAATCTACGCCTTGTTCCGGTATTCTCTCCTTAACAACGCAATTCACATCACTATCTCTAACAGTAAGACTGCAGCCACACCAGCTTCGACGGAACCGTCTATAATGGCTACCTCTGGCCCATGGTTGCCATTTGGGGCTTCGATCGTGCCGTCCGCTATGCACGCATGGTCTACTGCAACCTCCACGTCAAGTTCGGAAAGGGCTTCATCTCCACAACCTCCTCCACGGTCACCTACAGTGCCGAAAGCGATCTGATCCGCGTCGAGATGTACCCTGCCTCTCAGACCCTCAAGCCTGGCCCTGGTCAACATTACTACCTCTACCAGCCCGTCACTCTCCGCGGCTGGGAAAACCACCCCTTCACCATGGGATGCTACGAGAACGCGACTTCGAAGGAGGAGTCTTCGAAGCTTATCTTCTACATCCGTCCCTATGACGGCTGGACGAGACGTCTGCGTGACCAATGCCAGAAGGCCGGCTCTGAAATCCGCCCTAAGCTCCTCCTGGAGGGCCCATACGGACACCAGGCCCCACTTCACACTTTCGACACAGTCCTCATGATCATGGGTGGAACTGGTATTGCCTGCGCGGTGCCTTATATCCTGGACCACATCTCGCGCGTTGAGGCCGGCAAGACCAACACCACTCGTATCCAGCTCATCTGGACAGGCCGTCAAAAGAAGATCTTCGACGAAGTCTGCTGCAGAGATCTGTCCGCAGCTTTGGAGCACAGCGACATTACCACCACTCTTTTCTGCACTGACAAGTCGGCGGCCGGAAACGTAATTGACTCCGGTGCAACGACTCCGACGAAGGAGAAGGAGGCTGTTGCGGATGCTATGGCTCTTCAGGACAGATCCAGTGGGTCTATTCGCTCTGTCGAGGACCTCAACGTCGAGCTTCGCTACGGCCGGCCTGCTATTCGCGCTAGTGTAATGACTGCAGTGCGTGAGGCAGAGGCTAGCTCGGCCCGGTTGGCTGTTATCACCTGTGGTCCGGCCGTGATGGCGGATGAGTGCAGGTCTTCGGTGTACGAGGCCATGAAGGGTGGATTCCAGGATATTGAGTACTTCGAGGAGGCATTCGGCTGGTAAAGAGGGTTTGGGAAAGGGTATGATGCAAGATGATTGGAAGGGGTTTACGGCATGGATTGATTATGCTTGCCAATGAGTATATGTAATGTGGAACCATGCAGGATTACTGCACAGTAAATGAAAAGTTACTTAATGTTGATATCTACAATTGTTAATTATCTCATTTCCTCTTTATCCGCAGATAGTGTATACTTGAAGCTCTTTTGCGTGAAAGATATAACGGCATCCTCCTGACTACAATCAGCTCATCAATCTATCCTGTAGATTGTACCTAGAGCTGCACCACACCCAGGCAACGACAAACATATAAAGTCCTCGCCGGTAATCCCCCACCCGGCCAAACTTCGGCCCCATCGCCCGTTGACACCAAAAACCGGCCCTTCGGGTTAAACTGCCGACTCAGGCTGCTTTGAGCGGGAGGAACCACGGCCGGTGGATCCCGCCGCGTGGAACCATCGCAAGCTCGTACCCGAAATAAGCTAAGATGGCCCCATCCTTGCGGTGATCGATCTGTGTGTGGGCAGAGGGGCTCTCGCAAGCTTGTACTAGATATGCCCCTCTTGGGCATGGATGGGGTGCGTTGTAGGGCATCGGAGCTCGGTAAAACTTCTGCGCTTGGCGAAGCAATTGTTCGAGGAGGTTTAGTTTGTTGGTCGTCTCCGGGCTTGGCTGGGCTGAATCTGGGTGAGGGCTTGGCGCGGACTGGCCAGGCTCGGATGGTATTCGAGCTAAGATTTTCTAGCGGAATGCGCGCCAGGTGCCAGGGCCGGTTTATTGCCATGGCGTAGGGCGGAATTTCACTCGCTTCTCGTAATATCCTAAATAGCCGAACGAGATTATAGTCAACAAGGCACCTCACAAAGGGGCGGCAGCATTTCCTGCTACTCGAGACAGCCCCAATGTAACATCTGGTTCCCAGTTTTGAGGATGACGACCAGGCTAGTACCGGTGATATATTGTGTCTAATGTGTGGGTCCACGCATAGTCTCTCCTTCCAGCAAAATGGTGGATCTAGACTCTGCCAGGACGTTGTTGTTCCCTCCATTATGGTAATAGGCTCTCAGTCAGTAACCCTACCCAGGTTCCCAGTCGCTACCAACAAATGGGCGACTCTGATGGATAATGAGTTTTGAATAGAATAGTACTTTCATTTGAGGCTGTGGCAGCTTATTCGGCTCCGACCTATGTCAGTTACCTCTAATACAAGTACCTGTACGATACATATATATATTTTTCCGTGCTACGGTTAGGTACACCTCGAGTGATTGGGATCCATTCATCAAGATAAGGCGCTATCCAACAAAATATCCCAATACGGAGGAGCAACATCAGATGAATGTAAGCAACCAGGTAGCATTTAGATAATACTCAATGCACTATGTCCGGAAGAGATTACGTTTTGAAATGTTGGCCTCGAAATTTTTGATGCCCCTCGAAAACAAGGAATCGGGACAAGCAGGTCATGAGATAGCAAGATTGGTACTTCAATTAATCGCATCAAACTGTCACTACAACCATTGAGCAGATATATATAATATCGCGCCGACTGGGTACTTGTCCCTTCCTCGTTAGCTGTTGATTATTTATATAATGATCCAACGGTTTATATGATAGATTTAGTAGGCTACATAAGCCTGCTAGGTTTTGAACAATTCTAGTATGATCATATATGGCTTGCTGAAGTTACAATAGTATGTAGCTCATATATATAGTTTATATATTCTCGTGACGCGGGTGTTCGTATTCACGAAACATAAACGAAGATATCATATAAGAGATGGTGATATGACAGCAGAAGCAGTATCGCAGAATAAGCTACACTTTGTACTTTACTATAACATCAGAAATGATCTCTTCTGCCCAATTTCTCAACAATATAACCTCCACCATAACTCATCTCGGGATACCAGACAAAGCGTAAGTGGGGCACCCACACGTGACGGGGTTCAAATTTAGACCCGGCAGTGTCAAACCGGAGCTGGAAAAACATTTCAGATTGATCCCAAATGAGCTTTATCACGTGCAAAGACATTTTACTACCAAGCTAGAATCACCCATAACATCTACTATTTTAGGGAGTTCTGGGGATAATTGTCTTGTTTTCTTATTGTATCGTGCAGAGGTTATACAGCTTCAGTATTATTGGATCACAGTGTCAGGGATCCTCTGAATCTCTCTTAACAGCTTTTCCAGCTCTGGTCTGAAGCTGCCATCCTAATATCTACCCCCGTCGTATGTAGGTGCCCCGCGTACAAGCCTATGAATGAAGCAGTTGTTGGTTCCTTGTATATAAATATCCTGATTTTACGGGGACAGTAATTGGCTAGATACTGAGGAAGCAGTCGCGGTGCTGCTCATTGACACGTTATTGGTATCTCTGAGAGCCCATATGCCTCATTGATATCATTAATAGCATATGAAAAGCACTCAGGCTAGTGGCCTAGTTTGATGGATGCGTGGGAGCGTACATCATTGTGGATTCGATTCCCTTATGCCATTCTACTGATTGTCTTGCTTAACAGACACCCTTTACAGACCTGTCCGTAATCTTCACACGATCAAGGCTATAAAGGAAGTTTTTATTCCTATATATTTTGGGATAGATGAAGGGAGCAGAACAGATGGTTGGTACATCAAGCCGGGTAAATGATTACATAGAGTGACAGCTGGACTAGGCCGCTTTCATTAACGCTCCCCCTTCTCATTCTCTCTCTTACTTTACTGCATCAATGATTTTGGATAGCTTCCATTTATGGACCTCAATGCTACATTTCTGCTAGCCGTAAGTGACTTGGCAAGAGTATCCTGAATTTGATCTGTTCGAAGATAAAGGAACGAAACAAGTAAACAATCAGTCATATATAGAGCACACGTCGTTGGACTAATAGTAGTATACACGGTATGAGAACCTAACTGCACATATGCAAACAGCTTGGGAGCGGAATAGAATCTATTAAGAGGGAGATCCGGTCAGCCGTGACAAAAACCACAGAGCGATTATCTACTATTTGTACCAGAAACATAGGAAATTACTACAAAGAATGTTCACACCTAGCCACACTATTCTCCGACCGCTCCGTCACATCCTCAACAGACCCATTCCTCGGATCAACGTATTCGCACCTTACGCTCCACTGATCTGTTCTCTGAATGACCAGTGTTGAGTCCCTCCTACCCAATGGCTGACCCGGAGATGTGACAGCAAACGCTGCAGCAGAAGTGCCCAAGCCCTCGATCTCATCCTCAATGTACCGTGACCTAGTGGCTGATTCTTTAACACCTTTGCTCATACTCGTCATCGCGTACGCATTACCATAAGAGTTGCTATTGCTGCCTCCACCAATGCGCTTATGTAAGGATACGTTGAGCATGCCGCTGTCAAAGGCGTCGAGGAACGGTTTCAGGCACGGGATACAGGCTGTCATGATGCTGACGCAGAGGACGCATTCTGTTGTGATGGTTGTTGCAAACGCTGCGTAGTTCATGTCCGTGAAGGGGGAGGACTGGGAGTGGCGCATGAGGATGAGGCGAATAATTGTGGTTATGATAACGCTGGCCAGTCTCTTGTTAGATCTATATTTGCAGTAAGTCCTAGAATAGACCTACAAGATGCGGATGAAGAATGCAACCACAACGGTGACTTTCTTCCCGGAGACAACCTGGACTGGTTTCACGATGTAGATAGGTAGGATGCAGATGACGAGTTCTGTTATTATGTCGATAGGGGAGATGCCTGTCCAGAAGGCGAACTGCACTCGTATCTGTCAGTGTCGTTGCATGGAGTGGAAATATATGGATATTCTGATAGCATATGGGGGTGCGCGAGTTTTGGGATGGTAGGCGAGGAGGATCTGCCAACTCACACTATCTACGCAATGGCCTTCGCTAAAATCCCAAGGATTAGGCACTCCGCATTGTAGTGCCAGAGTGAAAAAGACTGGCACAGTCCAAATACCGACCAGAATTGACGTCCAGAATGAAACTCGCTTATGCCACTTGTTAACAGCCAATCTGTTCAAGAGCAGCAGTACTGAGGTCTTTGCTAAGCTAAGAGCAAGAATGTATAGAATTTCCGATGAATAGAGAACCTGACAGACATTGTGATATTAACAAACCTGTTTTATCAGAGACTGGCTAAAACTCACCTTCTCTAGTGTTTGGACTTCCGTGTCACTGAGGCTCAATTCTCGCTTGCCCAACCCATTCCTCGTTCCAGCAAGAATGACAGCACATTGTGCAACAGCGAAAATCTACTATCGTGATGGAACCGCATTAATGAATCAATACACCAATTGTCTCGAAAAGCTGGAGCGGTAAACATACCAGTGCAAGCGATATAGTCCCATCGTCCCATTCCAGTGAGCGAAGCATGTGAAGCCGGAAGGCCAGTCGTATCAAAACAGCCAGTATCATCATCACCATCAAGTATATAGTGGCAATGGCTATTTCGTCGACATGATCGGGCGCATGTTTCGTCGCCGGGTAAATTGCGCGTATGCCAATATTAGGGATGCGAAGAGGTTGGTAGATATGCGAGAGCTGTGGAAGCATGTTCGGGATTGATGTAGAAGCAGGAATGCAAACATGAAAGGAGAGGTACCAGCATAGACTGTGCGCTCATGGTGGTTTAACACAGGGAGCACGAACGCCTGCGGCAGTAAGTATAGAAAGCTATGTACACGCGCACCCTTCAGTCCACAGCAGCGCCGATTAGTAACACTTATTGCTTGACTCGATCTGGGAAGTCTCATTATCAGCACATGTTTTAGTTGAATGGCATAATCTCGGACAAGCCCGGCCACACAAATAACCCATCCTCCGTGGGAGTGCACACAGGAGCTGGGACTGGGTCTGAAGCTACTTCTCCGATCGAATGAGCAGACCCATAGTGCGCACTAGGCACCTACCCCTATCAGACACTATCTCTGATCCCTGTTTAGCTTGACCGCCATACCATTAGACCAGGGCTAATCAGTGACGCATGACGGACCGTCGTGTACGTAGGCGAGCGCGCATGTTGCTGGGGAAATTACAGGCCGCTATCCAGGATCCTCAAGCTGAAAGGCAAAACCAGTATACAGCAAGGTCCCCTAATGAGCTACTTGCCTCTGCTACGCGGTACTATTCGGTCCTCTCTTGGAAAAGGATGGCTAGCTTATGCTAATGCGCCAAGGTTGCCAATCGGTCTAGGGTGGGGGTGGGAACACAAGTTGTAGGAACGGGATAAAAACATAGCATTAATGGGTGATCGATGACGGGGGATTGTTACTCCTTGTTCCCGACGGGGAGATTGATCAGTGTTGAATTCGCAGTGTCCGTTTGCCTGCCAAAGACGAGTGCTAACCGTGTAGTATCGTTGTGCATGACAAGGAAACCGCGCGCGGGACAGGAGACAGGCCCAAGCGAGGTTCAGGGATTGATTATGGACACTTCCAAAGGAAGCATTTCTTCAAAAGCAGCCACGAGCTAACCAGCCATGCGAACACTGGCATTTCCCCAGAAGACGGCTGTGAGTGAGTCGAGGATGCAAGGATTCCGTCCTCGCTTCCTCGGCCTAATTTAATTAGTTAATCCCGACTAATAACTCACGATACAGCTAGGACCTCAGGTTTCTGGTCCTAGCTCGTAGTCTCCAACTCAGGGAATATTGTTTATGGCGTAGCATACCGGCGTGTTTTGCGTAGAATGAGCGCGTGCCAAGACGGAAAAGGAGCGAAAGGGCCAGCCGTTCGCCCACTCCGAAGGACGTTCCTATCATACTTAGAGCGAAGCTAATAGATGGCTAAGCAAATGAGCTTAGCATCCTTGTCCTATGTCATTAGTTAGACAAGCTTCATTTGCGCCACGTCAGCGGGATTGGGGAATTCATATGACTGGCTAGTTCCGCGGCGGGGACAACAAACGGTCCGTACCCTAAAGCGCGTGCTAAATTAACTGTGGCGCTACAATATCAAGATTAAATTGAAATTCCTATCAGTAATAATAGTGGCCAATAAAATTAACTCAAATGTCCAGATGATATTTAATCAACAAATACCTATCAGTGCGCTGATTTGTCTTCCTACAGCCTTTTCCGGATGTCCATTCTCCGGCTGCGCCGTTCTCTAGAGGATTTCCGATATTGTATGGCGAATACTCTCCCGATCGGCCTCGGAGATATGAATCTCGAATACTCTCTCTAGCGCTAGCACGCGCTGCTCATCCGACGCAAATTTCTCTAGCTCCTTGGATGTCGCTCCCAGGCGCTCTTTAAGCGTGTCGTTGAACAGGGTCACATCGCCCACAATCTTGTCACCATCTTCGTTGAGTAACATCCGCACGCAGACAACATGATATGTGAACCAGCTTTCCCGGCTGGTACTCATGTAGTAGTTGATCATAGTGAAGTCCTCTGGAAGGAACTCCATCTCGGTGAAGCAGTAAGCCGGAATCCAATGACTGTCCCCGTTGCGAAATTCGTACTGCCACAGAGATTGGCTCCTGCTAGTGTGTTGAGCGATAGGTCCGTTGACTAGCCGGCCCGACTGTTCACCAACGTTGTGGAACTCATAATCCTGGACCAGTGGGATGGGCTGGTGTGGCCCATTGGAGCCAAATCCAACGTCTACAAGGTACTTTTGTTCATCGATAGTTACGATGTTGACCATGTGATTCCTTCATTAAAGCTCGTCAGCACTTCATGATTGAGCTTTACCCCCAAAGGAACGGGAAACTTACCATCCGTCATACTTGGGTCCTCTCCAATTCTTCGAGGCAGACATGGGCTGCGCAGCTTCGTTGACTCGCCCCCCTACGGTGGTCACATCGTATCCCAGACTTCGTAGGACGGTGCCAAACAAGAGACTGTTCTCCATGCAATAGCCCCCACGACGAGACTTAGAATCAACAATTTTCTCAAACACCTTGTAAGGATCAATGGAAATACTCCGATGAACAGCATAGTGGAGGTTCAGGTTTTCGAAAGGGACAGCTGCTAGTTGGTATCGTTGCAGCATCTTCAGCAAAGCTAATGCAGACTGGCCATGGAGGATCGCTACATCTTGCAAAGCTTCTCGATAATTTTCGGGGAGCCCGATCCGGTCGAAGTAGCGTCTGAGCTGTTCCAAGGGATATGTGGGACGCGCTGCCCAATCGACCATGCCGCCCATTTTGGGTAACTAGAAGTTGCAATTTCGGACTGAGTGGCTGAGGGAGGTGGAAAATGACAGTAGAATCCTAGGTTTAAAATGCGAATGAAAAACGCCAACTTTGAGAAGGCCCATAGATTACTGGGAGAGTAAGCTAAATAAGCCCGGCGTGATATGCTGGTTGTTTACATTGAGTTGCTTGTGTTTAGCAGCGGGGTCATGAGATTCAGGCGGTGTTTGCCATCCAGTAGATATTTCCACACAGCAGCGCGGGCCATGGCAGTCTGGGACCTTACTGTGGCACTTAGGACATATAGCTTACTATTTTCGGGATAGGGTGAAGCTAAGGGCAAGTCGTTATGGGCTGGAGCGATACGCTAGCAATTAGTGCTGACATGATAATGACCCAGTCATCGCATCAAGATTAACTATCAGTCATGGCGTCGCAGCTTGACCCCGACGAGTCAGCCACACATCCTATTTCAGTATAAAATATTATCTGGACATTTGAGGTTTACCCCAAAGCTTGTCTGGGTAAGCCGTGGCCGTCTTCACTTTGACTCCTGTCCGACGACCTAGTGCTCGGGCAGTCGTCTGGACAAGGGGCTCGCAGTAGCGTAAACAGCGCTGCAGATGGAACTAGGCCTAGAAGCTTTCCATGAGCGTATCTGAGAATTAATTAGTGTCCTTTTAGATCCCCGAAGCTAATATGCAGTCAAAGCCGGTTCATTGACGGACTGGCAGACGGCCTAATATCCCACGGCCACTTATCATACGAGGTCCAAGGCCTACCTCAGGGGGCACAAATGTTAATTTACTTCGGAAGGTCGGAGGTGAACAATCTCAAATGAGCATGGAAGACGACCTGCCTATTCAAGGAATCCCCGTGTGGATATTTCAGGGATAGACCTAATTATCGTGCAGCAAACCTGCAAGACCTGCTAGTATCGGTCGGTCGCTCGGTTTTAATAGCATTCCCCATAGTAGTACACCAATATTTCTTTCCTTCTCTTCTCTCCCTGTCATACTTTTCTTACTGTCTTGCCTGGTTGATTTCCATATTGATGTCCAGTCAAGCAACATAATGTCCTTCAAACATGGAGATATGGCAATCCAGGAGCTGGGCTCCCGGCAATACAAGGATCGTGATGATGAAGACATGGCAAAGTTTGGCAGGAAACAGCGCTTCGAGGTGAGCCTTCATTCAGTGTCTCTACGTCGCAACTAATGTAGGCAGAGAAATTTCGGGTTCCTGTCGATGCTGGGCTTCACAACCACGATGATGTGTACTTGGGAGGCGGTCCTTACGTGAGTGTCAACATCTCCACTGTCGAATGTCAGGCAGCTGACCAATAGTACAGCGCTAATCCAGCAGCCATGACTGACGGAGGACCAGCAACCCTCGTCTACGGGTTTATCTTCTGCTGGATTGGAGCTTTGTTAACAGCAGCTTCTCTTGCCGAAATGGCCTCGATGTACCAGCCCCTTTAGACGGACTTTGAAAAGAACAACACTAAGACATTTGTCACACAGGGCTCCCACGTCGGCAGGTCAATATCACTGGGTGTCAATCCTTGCCCCTAAAGGCCAGGCTGTCTTCCTCAGCTGGGTAACTGGATGGTTGGACATGATCGGATGGTGGGCCAACACTGCGTCGGGTGTGTATTTTGCTGCCACCGTCTTGCAGGGCCTTCTGGTGTTGAACTATGACGTATACGACTTTCAACGTTGGCATGGAACCCTACTCATGTTCGCAGCGCTGGTGATTTGCCTTTTGGTCAACTCCTTCGGGGCAAGGCTCCTACCTAAAATCGAAGGTTTAATTCTCATTCTCCATACCGCCGGCTTCCTAGCTATCCTGATCCCCTTGGTTTATCTGGCTCCGCACAAGAACGCCGAATTCGTCTTTGCAAACTTCACCAATACCTCGGGATGGAAGAGCTCTGGCCTTACCTGGCTGATTGGGCTGATGGGGACGAATCTTCCATTTATTGGTATGCTCACACTCTTCGCGCGGACTCAATCGATCTAACTGACTCGGTAACCCAGGATATGATGGCCCTTGTCACATGTGTATGTCCTCGGCCACACGCCAACTACAACTCCACTCACATCTAACACATCTACAGCGGAGGAGGTAGTGAACGCCTCGGTTATAGTCCCCTGGTGCATGATCGCGACCATCATGCTAAACGGTGTCCTCGGTTTCGCCATGGTCCTAGCCTTCCTCTTCTGCGTTGGCGACCTTGACGCCGCCCTCGACAGCGCAACAGGATACGACTTCATCGAAGTATTCTTCAACGCGACAAAATCCCACGCCGGAACATCTGTAATGACCGCCATCGTAATTGCGCTGACTATCTGCGCCTCGTTCGGCTTCCTGGCCTCCTCATCACGTCTTACCTGGGCACTAGCGAAGGACAAGGGAATTCCATTCGCTGATTTCCTATCTCATGTACGAAAACACCTCCCCCTTGCTTACAAGTACCATCATTACTAACATAACTGAAATAGATAAACTCCAGGGCGTCCGGATCCGCCCTCCCCCTCCGCGCCATCGCCCTCTGCGCCATAATCACAGCCATTACCTGCCTCATCAACATCGGCTCGAGCGCAGCCTTCAACGCCATGATCTCCCTGACCACAGCAGGACTCTTCTCTTCATACGAAATCGCGATCGTACTAATCCTCATCAAGAAGCTCAAGAACGAGCCTCTCCAGTACGGCCCATGGAAGATGGGCAGGCTCTGGGGTATCCTGATCAATATCGGTTCGATCTGTTTCTTGACCATCACTATCTTCTTCTCGTTCTTTCCCGAGGAGTTGCCGGTCACGCCAACAAATATGAACTGGTCGATTGTGGTATTTATGGGAGAGTTTCTCCTGGGCTTGGGGTGGTATTTGGTTAGGGGTAGGAAGATTTATCACGGGCCGGTTATGGACATGCCGGTTGCTGTTGGGGAAAGTCCAGTGGTGGGTGGGGATGGTGTGGATGAGGAGTAATCCTACCTGTTCTATATCCGTTAGGGGGTGGATTATCATTGAGGAGATACATAAAGAATTAATGTGTGAGTGTATAGTGTTTTCATCATAGTCTGTACGACGGTCTACGCGTAGCAGTAGCGCTAGAAGCTAAAGACAAAATTATTCTTCGTGTCTTCTAAAACCCTACTGAGAGTAGCGGCAGTACGTACACCGGGAGACAATATTAATGAATTATATTTTAGCTAAAGCTACAAGCGCTTTTTCTATTATATCCATTTCGGAATCGACTCCTCCGCAACAGTCACTTCAACCAACTTGCTTATCCCATTACGACCGTATCGTCCTAACTCAACATCACCCAGAATATGCCGCCTGTCCTCGACATCATCACCCACAGCTACACGGTAACTGCGCGAGATGTGATAATCGCCCCAGGTGTTCTGCCTTGTCCTCCTACTATCTGCCTCGCGTTGCGACCGTGATCGACTGCTGTTAACTAGCAGTCGTACAGAATCCCGCACTAAAGTCCGAATACAGGGAATAGATGCTGTCGTGATGACCAAGTAGCATTCTAGCAAGGCCCAGATGGTCAACCGGTTCGTTGCAGCCGATTCATCGTCGATGATGGAGAGGGAGGGGAGATTAATGATCCGCATGATTGATCCTACCATGGCGCTGAAACGTCGGTTAGAATTGTGTTGCGCTAGACAATAGATATAGTACATACATGAGCCCCAGGCTCATCAGAATGATGAGGATTGTCTTTGTCCGTCGTTTGAGGTTTAGACTCCACAAGGTGTATGCGGGGAATATTGCGAGGTAAAGGTCGGTGGCTGTATTAATAGCTGTGAATTCCAATATTAGTGCCATTTATTGGAACAATATTGGCAGAGACGCTTACTGCACTGCACATAGCTATATATGATCAGAATATTTGGATTCCAGCATTTGCTCTTCACACTAACATCCCAGATAGCGCGAATATCAGAGCACCGGGCCAGAATAGTCACTGGACTGACGTAATTGGCGATGAGTTGAAGGGCGAATATGAGCCACAGTAGATGTCCAGTGAGATATTTGTGTCGGAAAATGGGAATTAAATATAACACGAAAGCGACCCTTCCTGTGCCCGTGCTGACGATCGTGACGCATTGAAACACCGTGTAGAGCTTTGTAGTCAATATACGGTCCGTTCGATCGAGTTCGTAACCATGTCGTCCATATCCGTGAGAGATTGCTATCGTGATAAGGATGGAAGACGCAATAGCCAGAGCCTGCCATTGTAAGCGGAGTGGTACGGTCGTTGCAAGCGGTTCCATACATAAGCAAAGACCATGGTCGCATCGTCCCAAGAAAGGTTGCGAATACGATGCTTCGCAATGAGCCTCAAGAGCATGATGAGGGTTGCTACACCCGTTGCTGCCCAAGTGAGGCCCAGAATGCCAGGGCCAGCATTGTAGGATGCAGACTCCATGCGTAATAGCCTAGCCTGTAGGCTTGCTGGCACACCCGGTGCAAGCTTGCATGATGCGAGAGGAAAAGGTAGCGCGTGAGACGGGGACAGTGTCGCTTTTTATTCCGAAGGTGCCGGCGGTGGTTTCAGGATTCGTGGATCTACCGTTTGGAGCTCCTCCATGCGAAAGCTAAACAACACCAAGTGAAGGTCTCATATATGGTCGGCGAATTGGAGTATTTTTAGCTAGAGATAGGTTGACACACAGGTCCGCTGATTCTCTGCATGGATCATCGTTTCCGATGAAAGAACGATGGTAGAATGGTAGTATGTTGCATGACGTTTGATTCTCCTTTTTTGCATCCATTGCCTGGTCGAGCGTGAAAGCCAGAAAGCTGGATGAACCAGTGGGGCGGCGTTGCTTCGACCGCAGTTTCATGTCCGTTTGAGATCGTTTAAAGTTCAACTTAAACTTCAAGTTGCGTTAAATATTTAGCCGCCAGGAGGTCGACTTCAGGGTCCGACACACACCGGTTTTTGCCTATAGCCAAGGAACCGTGCCAGCCAGGGACCATAGCGCCGGACCAAGATCCCTTCCAGTCCATATAGAATAAAAATAGCGTTCACGTAGTGGAAGGGGTTTGTTCTGGGAGAGCGGAATCGGCACCATGGTTTCAGTTGATCCTCAAATTAAACTCTGGGCAAATCCCGCCCGTGCAAAGTTTAGGTTGATCAGCACCCAGTATGCAAGTTCCTCGCAGTGGTCCGTGGTTGGCTTGTTTCTCGCCATTGTATTTCTTTACACAGCCAGCAGCAATAGTAAATCTCTATGGAGCGTGACCGATAACGCACTTATCTGGGTTAGCGCTTCTTGTGGTCGCCGGACGGAAATAACCCATGCAGAAAGCGGTTGGCCGGTACTAGGGTGGAATGTGGCATAACAGTCACGCCAATCGTTGCCCCAATTACGCCTATTCGAGGTTCTTATCATCCTTGGGGATTCTAAGAGCTACTCGGCATATTTACCTTACATGACGCCACACTATATTATGTTGAGATCAACGGTGGAATCCCCCGATCGAAGGTTCAGGCATGCACAGGCATACGTGAAAATAATCACCCCATTGGCGTTCTGCAGCAGCCGGCAATATTTTCCGCAAGATAACAGCAAATCGTACCATTTCGCTGAGTGCACTTTGCATCGTGGGGGTTTGGTAAGAGGGCGGTTAGAATTGCGAGTAAGAAACGAACAATTCCAGCGGTGACCAGGATCAACAATGGCTTTAGGCAATGATATCTTTGACTTCTACAGAAGCTAACAATATCCCATGCAGCCCTGCAGCCCTGCAGCCAGCTACTAACTGACAAGACCCATTTCCAGCATTGTTTCGGCATAATTGGCCACAAATGGAAATCATTGGCATAACTCCCACCCCCTGCATATTCGCATCACCAAACAGAGATAAACGCCCCTGGAAGGGTAGCTTTGGCGAGACACGTGTGTTCCCCTATTGGCCACTATCATGTCTATATCGCTGACCCTATGGCCAATCGCTGCGGTATGTTGAGGTCTGAATATTTTTGCTGCTTCTAGTCTTCGCTCTCTTATTCTACATTCCGTACATTGACAGCACCCAGGAACTTTAAGAAAGGAGATACCCCGTAGCCATGTCCCGTATTGGAACGTAACTAGGCGTTATCGACATCAAACGGCGATACTTGTGCTGGTGATCAAAAGCTTCAATCCACTTTCGACTCGCGCTACAAGCCTCGAACAAGGCTATACATTGCAAAATGCATATCAAGCGCGTAGTTGTCCTCACGCTCTTCAGTTATGTCACCGCCCTTCCCAGTGACATCAATTTAGGCGTCGCCTTGCGAGCTTGTGATGCTGAGGCCTGTGATATGGAAGTAAGAATGTCTTCCTGCGCAAAGAATTAGATGGGAGAGGCTAGCTAACAGCTCATAGTGTAGAATGGCAGGCAGCAGTGGAGGCAATTGTGGGGGCAATCCAGCTCTAAATCTTCTTGGGCTTCCTTTACTTAGCACAAACACGCCGTAAGTGTCCCGGGCTGTGCCACTTGCGTGTTTTACATATTTGATCTAAAAATGACAGCAATTGCACTTGTTCCTCGAGCAATTCTTCAAGTGCAGCCCCAGTCACACTTACAGCTACGGAGACCGTCACCGACGTAGAACCGTCCACGACTACGATAACTACCACCGACACGGAATCGGCCACGGCTACAGAGACTACTACTGACACACAGTCGCTTACGACAACACAAACTACAACTGATGTACAGTCTACCACCGCTACAGAGACGGTCACGGACACGCAGGCGTTGACAGCCACCAAAAGTATTACCGAAACGCAGCCTACAACAGCTACGCAAACAGTCACCGACACAAAGCCTTATACAGTGATGCAGACTGCTACTGACAGAGAGTCCCTGACAACCACACAGACTATCAACAACACAATTACAGCCACACAGATTACTACCGACACAAAATTCAAAACACAAACAATCAACAACAAAATCACAGCTATACAGACTACTACCGATATAGAGTCATATACAAAGACGAAGACGAAGAACAACACCATCACGGCCACGCAGACTACGACTGATATAGAGCCTACCACGGCTACACAGATCATCAATAGCACACTCACAGCGACTCACACTACCACTGACATAGAGTCTACTACAGCTACACTTACTATCAACAACACACTCATGGCCACACAGACAACCACAGAAACCGAGTTTTTCACAGCTATGGAGATCATCACAGCCGCTGCATCCTTTACCGCCACCCAGACTACCACTGATACAGAGTCCATAACAACCACCCAAAACATCACAGATAAGCAAACTATGCACCACACAGAGTCTGTCACGGCTACAGAGACCATAACCGATACGGAATCTGTCACAGCCAAGCCCACACCAACCACTGTAACAGACATCCAAATGTCCATATCCACAACAACTGCCACTCAAACCGCCACCCCTACTCCGGAAGTTGGGGCCTGCTTCTGCTGCACTAAGCAGGTCCGACTGCCGTATGAACTGAATGGTAACTGTGATAATATCGCAGTGTCAAATTCCACCAACGGCTGCCCATCGGGTGACGATCCGAAGCGGAACCACTTGCTCTGTTGTGACTCGAGTGGATACTGTACTCAAATGTCATAGACATTGATTTTTTTTTCATCGTGTCGACAATCGTTTATTATTAGCAATATTGATGTATGACTTAAAAAAATATTAATGCTGTTTCATCTATGTGCGACAATGATATACACGTGTCGCAACAGGGAGTTTTTTTTGTTATCATTGCTTTTCTTATCACCATGGTACAATATCGATAGTAGAGACTCTTCAGTAAAAGCATTGTTAGTTGGATGGTATCGGAACTCATATTCTTGCATACCAAGTTGGATTCGAATGCCTTCGTCGCTTTGGCAAAGCTGGTGTATGTTCTCGGACAGTTGACGTGAAGTAGTATAGCCAATTATGAGTACTTGTCGCTCGATAGGCTCCGGGCCTACACCTTGGTGTCTATCCGGCTGGTGAGAATTCCTCATGCAGGCCAACCATTACATGTCCATTAGCATCGTGCGAAGATTATAGGAATTTATACTTTAAAGCTCAATATACAATCAACAGCAGTCCCTACAAAGCACGCAGAGAAAACAACGTTGCGATTCGAAGTAAGTTTTTACACCGGTCCGTGTGTAGTATGAAAAATATCCAACGCATCTTGCAGGTGCTTCTCCACATCTAGCTCCCAGATCCAGCGCATGCGCATGTCCAAATTCTCGCGAATCTTGCCGACATAATCCCACACACCCTCCTTTTGGCACTCATAGAGCATGCCGGCATCCCGACTAGTGCGCACAAGTTGCTGAGTGCGAGGTCTCCGCACGGCATCATACGCCATGAATGCCCGCTCCAACTGGCTCTTCTCGCGAACTTCCCCTAAGAGACGAGATAAAACAAATACATCTTCCACTGCCATACCGGCTCCGGCGCCCTGATGCGGCGTACTCGCATGGGCTGCATCTCCCACGAGACAGATGCGACCATTCCGGTGATAGGTACTTGCGGGCGCATGATCAAACATGGCCCATATATCTGCATTTCGCATCAATGACAAGATGGCTCGGACATCTGATCCCCAGCCCTCAAAGTCCTGCAACATCTGCTTCTTGTTTCCTGGTAGCACCCATTGTGACCCATGCTCCCAAACCCCATTTTCTTTGGTTCGGAAGGCCACGACATTCATTGTCTTTCCGTGCTCAATCGGAAACGTTAACAGATGGCCGCCATAGCCCCAGTGGAAATGGTTATTGCGTGCCGTGTACTCTCCTAGAGCAGCGACTGCTTCATCCATCGGGATCAGGCCTCGATACGCATATTTACCCGTGAAGACAGCGTTAGCTGCCTCCTCTCCTTCGAGCAGAATTTGCCGTACTCGGGACTTGATTCCATCACACCCAAGAGCTGCATCGACAGAAGCTGAGGTCCCATCTGCGAAGTGCACTGTGACTCCGTCTGTTCCCTCATCGATCGATACCAGTCTTTTGCCAAAGCTGACGTACCCCCCTTCAGGTGGAAGCAGTGCCGTCATAGCCTCGAGAAACCGTGCGCGATGAACGCTACTCCTTGCAACCGGCGCATGCACCTCATGCAGGTATTGGCCTGCTTTCAGAGTATTCGACGGCGCGCCTTTTCCATCCATGCCCATTCGATAACTAGACCAAAGCTTCCTATCCAAGGCGCCCGTATCTGGCTGAAATGTTGCATGCCGATTGTATGCCGCTGCTAACTCAGTGTCAATGAGCTCCATGGCACGAATGGAGTTTGACCCGAAGGCGATCCCCGCTCCAATCTCAGAGAACTCTGGAGTGGCTTCATAAAGGTGCGGTACGATATTCTGACGGGAGGTGTGCTTCAACAGTGCCAGGAGGAGGGTGACACCTGCGATACCGCCACCGATAATGGCGATTCGGAGAGGTTTGTCATTGTTGGACACGGTCATGTCTGGATGGGTTCTTGTTGCATGCAAAATTCTGGGCAGATCTTCACGGGCGATCCGGTTAGTGCGCTACGTTGGCATACGCATGGAGAATTATTTGACATGGTAGAACGGCAACGCGGGCTAGAAGGAGGGGTAAGCTGCTTCGGAATGGCTACTATCTAGCGTTGTGAGCTAAGGGTTCTTTGGTGGTCAGAAAACGCCTAGTGTCTATGCTAGGGTGTGGTAGTGAGCTTGCTAAGCACACCGGGTCGGGCTCCCCCGTTCCCCGGCCGTCCCCCGGGCCTGCCAAGTGTGCCCCAAAGCTTATTGGGGTGATCAATGAGATTTTCGATATAGAACCCGCAAAGATGTTGGTTGGTAAAAGAAGACACCGAAACTTGATGCTGATGCCCGTATTTGCCATCTCACAAGGCATGAAATATTCTCATGTGCGGAGTAATCGTACCGGTGACCCTGACTCGTCGCGAGACCAGGATAAGATTTAGCGATGCCGCTAAGAGCTATCCTAGCAGGGGACTGCATCAGCAGCGTACGTATATCGGCCTATCATCCTCCGCGATAATGAGCACACTGCAGCCACGGTTGGCTATGCGTTCAGGACGGGAATGAGACCAAGTGACATAAAATGCCAACACCATCCTCGTTTCATATGCAGTACCCACTGTCTATCTTTTAAAGCAATTTTTCAATATATGAGATTTCAGACGCAATGATCCTTTGGTGTATAACCTCAATAAGAAAGGCTTGGGGCCAAGTCTCATGAAAAGGGCTGGCAAGCATCGAGCGGCCGGTCGAGCCACTAGATGCAGACTAAGGCTAAGTCTCAAAGCCACATTGACTGGCCGACTCCACCTCTTGATTAATTTCAGTGACGATCTCAATATCCCCAACAGCTTTCTGGATTAAGTCCGAGCGACTACTTCCTGACCGACGCCTTGTCCGACTCGCTCCCGAGGTAACATGATTTGGCAGCTTTGACAGCTCGTACGGTGGTCGCACGTAACTCGGGTAGGAAGATGAGCCATCCTGTGGACGACTAAAGGATTTTCCGCTGCGCCGCAATTTCCTGTCCCTGATTAGGCGCACAATTGGCATCAAGCTGGGCAGGCAGGATACCACCACCCCGAGACTGCTCTCGATCGCAGTCCAAAGGTGGGAGTATGTATCTGACCCTATCAGACGAATTCAATTAGTGAGTCTCGGCACAAGTGACAAGCAATAGAAATCGTACAAGTGATATCCGAATCACTGATTGCAATCAGGTTTTCGAGGCGCACAATCGAGATGGCGCAGACACTAGCAATCCATGATGGTCAGACCGCTGGACTTCTGAAAAGCTGCGCTGCAGACATCGTACATGACACCCAGAGTAAATATAATCGACAAACCTATCTTCCTAGCCCAGGGTATTTGGAGTTTCCAGATCTCTCGTGTGGGCAAAACCAACAAAAGGACGTCGGTGCACAAGTTGGTCGCAGCTAGTGTGGTCACAAAAGGGACAAAGTCTATGCAGTGCCCCTTAGTGGTCTTCTTCTGCCACTCGTGATGTAGGGGGATACATTGGAAGATGGCAGTTGTTTGAAATGCAACGTACCACGCAGCCAAAAATAACATGACTGAGCGGCACGCAAATATCATGGAAGGAACTGGAAAGATGCGCTGGTAGAATAGGACGATAGACAGCTTAATGACCGGAAGGCATGTATTCCAGAACAGCTGCATCACATAGAGGTTCTATCCCCCCGGGTTCGTGGTCAGTCTCAGTTCTATCCCTTCATTTACTCGGGAAATAAATGCAAATACCAAGGAATATTCCTGAACAGTAGCAGCGGAAAGTGTATCGACATGTTCCCCAACGCCAGCGTGAAGACCTTCAAATATCTGTTAGTGAGCATGTCTTGAACGTGTTTGACTAGGAGGATCAATCACTCTGGAAGAGAAGTGCATTAACTGCAAGAGCCAAGGCCTTGGATCACATCAGCGTGTCTTCGCAGGAAGGATCGAGGGATTTCTTACCAGAGCGACAATGCTCAGGTAGTCTTCTATGAAAAGATTCAGGCCTTGTAACCTGCGTGCCCAGACTCTCTGAGAAACAGCTGAAATTGACAATACAACGAGGATGCTGTTGATGATGACAATCTGTAGCTGTCTGGTGTTGTACGTGCCCGTCAAAGTCAGCCCCATCGTGTGCTCGGCATGGCAGAACTTGTCACTCTTTCTCTGTCAGACATTGCCAGATAAGATACTTATAAGTCAGTAAGGCTATAATATATTCAAGGAGGGTGTGAAGGCATGCCTCATAAAGAACCCCGGTCACTCTGAGACGCCATCGTAGGACGGAGAGGCTGGCGGATGCAGGCATTCGGGACAACCCCGGTCTAGTCCAGCAATCAGGATGGCCTAGAACTTAGCATGTCCCACAAAAAGGGCGCCGTTCGTTCCACAGGATCTAGCATATAGTGAGCACATTACCCCCTGTCAAATTGCCGTCGGAATTTTTGCTTTTCCCAAACTCTCTTGCGCGTTCGCGGTCGCAATCCCTGTTGTCAATAACAATATCTTCCACACCTGTGCCGAGAGCTCAGAAAAATGATTATGCCTACATATGACTCATCTAATGCTTTGGATACCAAGAATCATGCGGCGTTCAAATCCTTCGATCTATCAAGTGACGGGCTACGGACAAAAGACGGCATCGTCTTAGTTCCTCAACCATCCCAGGATCCTGAAGACCCATTGGTATGTTGTTTATCTCCTTTCATCATTAGTTTTGTCCCCACTGGATACTGACTGTTCACCAGAATTGGGCCAGAGGAAGGAAGCTAAGAAACCTGACTATTCTCTGCATGGCAGGGTTCGCGGGGACCGCATTAGATCTCGCTAACCAACTTGCTATGAAGGACCAGGCAAAGAATTGGAACAAGGAACTTATAGACATCACGTACACTATATCTGCCTCAATTGCAGGTATTGCCTATGGGCCATTGTTGATTAATCCCGTGGCGCAGGCCCTTGGTCGCACTGCCATCATATTCTGGTGTCTTGTGTTTGCCATGGCCTGTGCGATTTGGTCTGCTTGCATGACAAGTAGAGGAGATTATGAGCGTTTCGTTGCATCGCGTCTCTTTGACGGCATTTTTGGTTCAATTCCATCCATCGTTGGCGTGGGAGCGGTCTATGACATGTTCTTTCTGCACGAGCGTGGCAAGGCATATGCCATCTTTCATGTCTCCTTTCTGTTTGGTACTGTTGCGGGCCCGACCTTTGGGGGATTCATCGTCCAACATACCGACTGGCCGTGGGTGTTTTGGTGGATCGTCATTGCACAGGGAGTCGTTCTGATTCTTGGTAGGTGTATAGCCCTGAAGTGAATAACAGGTGGGCATCTATCTTATCTTATTGTAGCGTTCCTTTTCCTGGAGGAGACCAGCTACTCTCGTGACGGGAAGACATTATCCGCCGTCAAGCCTACGAACTTCTGCGCTAACCGAATGGCGACCCTGCTTCCTCATAAGACGGGGATATCCCGCGCAGAACTGGTGGGCCCGATCTCTTACCCCTATCAAACAATTTTTGACTCAAGATGCAGGGTCGCATCGCTCGCCTACCTTTCCGCATCGGTCTCTCACCCGTTGGCCTTCTTATTGGTATCTTCCAATTAGCATCATTCGGCTGGTTCGTCGCAACGCACAGCCTGTTGACTGTGTGGCTGGAGAAACCCGTCTCCGTCGGCGGATGGGGATTCAGTCCTCAACGGAACGCCCTCTGTACGTCTTCCTCTTCCTCTCGATTACACCAAAGGCTAACCCCCAAAGTCATCTTCTCCCTCTGGGTCGGCCTCCTGACAGCCGAACTATGGGGCTACCTCTGCAATGACCGCATCGCTCTCTGGATCTGCTGCACACGCGAAAAAGGTGTATGGAAGCCCGAGTGTCGGCTACATGCCCTCTGGATCCCGTCGCTCATAGTTCTTCCCATCGGCCTCGGCATCGTCGGCTCCGCTCTACAATACCATCTACATTACATGGTCCTCGCCTTAGGTGCCTATCTCATCACCTTTGCTTCGATGAGCTCTGTTCCCGTCGCTGTAACCTATATGATCGAATGCGTCGCTTCGCAGCCAACCGAGGTGGGTGCGTTCATGGGCGCGTATCGTCTCACGCTGGGGTTGGTTGTGCCGTTCTTCATCAACCAGTGGGTTGCCCAGGTGGGCTTTGGTTGGGTATATGGAATGATGGCCTTCTTTTCCATTTTTGCATTTGGGTTCGTGGTTGTATTGATGTTGTTTGGTGCTAGCTTGAGGGAGCGGACGTTGGCCAAGTTCGCTCCTAGTGAGATTGGAGCCAAGGTTATATATACTATCAGTGATGAGGACGGACCATAGAATGTTAGTAGCTGGAGGTAGTATATGAATCACTTTTGGTTTACCCAATAGTAGATGTCCAGAAGTGGGGATGCCCAATAAGACAAATGTAAGAGGTATCAAAATCCTTGACACTGTTTATTACCATTCATACCCTTACTTTATCTCAACTGGAGTAATGGACATGGGGTCGTCCGGCACGTCCTAATGGGGGCTTCCGTCAGCACTTGGTTTAATCAAGCTGGGTATGGCCCCTGCACTCTGCATTCCAAAATTATCTCTCTAGAATCAAGCACATGAATATCCAAGCCACAGTACTATCTTGAAGAGCATGCGCGGACAAGACACCGTGGCCATATCGGCATTTTGTTTCATTGTGTCAAATAAGACGATATGATGTTGAAGCCACTACCTGCCCATAGCAAGCATGTCTCACATCAAGATCCAATAAGGGTCTATTCAGGGTCCCATAAGGAGTCAAAGTACCTAGATAAGCCCCACCCTTACAAAGGGTCTCGCCCTCAGCTCCACTGATTACCGGGTTCTATTGGCGGTTTGCGCTTCTGCCTAGTCTAAGTAGTTTGGATGTATCGATCAAAGGAACTGGTGTTTTCCACTTTTACCCTAAGCCTTGCACCGCATAAGCTTTATCTTCCCGTCATCCTGCTGTTTCCGACTGTGAGTCTTTCTTTGTAGACTTATCATTAACAGCACGATGGCATACGCTCCAACCCCTCGCTTTTGGGTAACCCTCTTTCGCACGTTGCTCAATACCTTTATCCATTCCGCTGGAGACGATCCGCTGCTTGCACAAGCTCATTCCATATGGCAGCATGAGCCTACACATTCCGATAATGTATTGGTGATGGTACCTATTGTTGTCGGAATCATTCTAAGCGGGCTGGTAAGTCAGGGATTTAGAAGAAGATTCCCCAAAAATGGCATATTGACAGGATTCAGATCCGGTATATCCTTGGACATGTTTTAATGTCTATTCTCATACTTGAAAGTGTGAAGAATCAGGCTTCCGGCTACATTTCTGAACTGAGCGACAAGAATCCTGGTCCATCCAGCCGTCACCTACTCCAAACCATCGCCACCGTCTACGGCAAGGGTAATTTCCGTCTCCTCCTGAATGGCATTGGCTCCGCCTCCAGCTATTGGGTAAAGCACTTGTGCATGAAGCAATTGCTAATGAAAGCATTATTCCTTCCTGGCCCGGTCGCGTATGTCGTATCCTCGGTGCTGCTCGCTGAATCCCACTTCCTGTGGACAGCGCGCACCATACTTCTACGCGACCAGCAGCACTTCGTGCCAAATTCTTCCGATCGCCAACGATGGAAAGCTTTGGTGCCGGCCACAGCTCTACATGCGGTCGCTGAATCGTTCATGATGCATGTACCTGCCATGTTTGACAGCGACCTCGTCCCATCCGCTAGCACAGATGTCACGAAAGCGTACTTGTCGGGTATTGTGGGGTCTGACATCTTGGTGTCGGGAGTCATGCTCGCCGCACAGCTGTTGCTTCTCTTCCCTTCGTTTATAGCGTTGATTCTCGTTCAGACCAGTATGTTGCCGTCTGCATGTGAGACGCTGGTCTCTGCGCCGCGGAACCAGCGGCGACAGCAGCAGCAGCAGCGGGGTAGTCGTGTTGGAGAGATTTTCGCAGCGTTCAAGAAAGACCCGCTTCAGGTACAGGACGTGGTGAAGATCATTAAGACAAGGCATGTGTTGTGGTGTGTTGAGTTGCACGCAAAATCGTGCTTGTGTCTGGTTGGGGTTTCTGCTGTGGTGCATGTGGCTGTTTATAATATGAAGTGACGTCCCACGCCTAAAAGAGCAAAGACGGCGGTTTGCTTCAGGAGTCTCCTTTCGTCCATATGTGTTTCACACGGGCGATACTTGTCTGGAAGTCGCGTCATATGCAGATACCCAGCAAAGTGGTATTATGTCGCCAAAATTCAGATAGCCAGGTATGAAACGGATATGAACCCATCTGGATCATCCATCTCGTATTCACGAACACTCAAAATATTCCCCGAAAACATCCCAGAATATCTCAATCAAAGTGCTCCGCAACATGATGCGCAACAGCAGCTTCATCTCCCTCAAAAGCTTCACAGACCGGACACCGTATAACCCCTGCATCCATACTACCAACTCCATCCACACCAGCAACAACCTCACCCATATCACGCACTCCGTCATCAGCACCCCTGCCCCTACCCTTCTTCCCCCTCTGTCTCACTCCATATCCAGGAGTAACATACGCATCCAAGCCCACACTCTCCGCCGGCACCTCTCCTTCATCCCCGCCACCACCAAGGTAACCTCTCCCTCCGCCCCTCCTACCACCTCTCCGTCCACCTCTACCTCCCCAAGAACTTCCCTGCTCAGGGTCCTCTTGCTCAACATCCATACCTTCCGTACCACCGAGATTAGAGTTAGAGCTAAGATTAGTATTCATAGCCTGAACCCTCCCCACTCTCCCATCCGTCAAGCGGACTTTAATCCCCCGCGGATGATTACCCCGCGTCAATACCTCACCGACAGTACCGCTGACTGTGCGGCCGGTTGGTTGGTCTTTTTTTAGAACGATATGGACGCCTGCGCCAGGGCGGACCTGTTGGGTTGTGGGTGGCATTGTCTTTATCTTTATGTTGGGGAAGTTATGGCTGTTGGTGAGTGTTGATGGATGAGTTTGTGATGATAAGATTGCGGTTAAATGGGTGGAGAGTAGGCTTGGCACGTGATTCGTTCGGTGTGATTGGTGGACTGGGGTACTACCTACCAAATGGGTTGCTGTGAACATGAGGTGCGATAATATGGAATTCGTATATTGGCACAGCTGACTTGACCGAAATTACTTTCTGCATGTGTATTTCAGGTCTGTGGTGAGGTGTATCATGTTTTTGGGTGGGAAAAATACCTCGACTATAGAGATGCCCTGAACAACCTCTTGCTGCGGCCTATATAGTTGAAGAGCAAGTACTATAGCCTCAAGTGGAATCGCCCTGTTATATTCAAACCACAGGAATCTCACAACAACTCAAATTCAATATGGGATGATGACGGTCTTCTAAATCACTGCACCACCACATCCACCACAGCCCCTCTCCCTTCCTCAACCACAACCCTAACCCCCTCCCTCAGCGCCTCATCCAACTCCTTAACACTCCTCACTCTCGTCGCCCACAAATTACCATTGGCAGCCGCCTTCGCAATACCTCCATAATCCGGCCCATCCTCCACCAACGAGATCCCTAACTCCTTACTCGACAAGCTGGCCGCCTCACCGCCGGGATGCACATCCACCAGACACTGCCTCGTCGCATTCCACCCACCATTGTTCAAAATCACAGTCAAGAACGGACAGCCATATCTATGGCTAGCCCAGTACACTGCCGACGGGACAGAGAAGATAAAACTCCCGTCGCCGGTGATGTTACAGATGAAAGGTGAATTCGTATCGGATTTGACGCGAACATCTGGACGATTAGAGATATCGTATCGTGTTGTGGCTAGCTTCACGCCGATGGAGGCACCTCCGGCCCAGCCGAGACCACTGCCTCCTTTTGTCAGATGAGAGCCTGGGCGGGTTAGTTGTAGCTGCTCGGTCATGGCGACTTGATTGGTAACGGAGTCGGTGACGAAGATGGTATCGTTGGGTACAAGTTCACGAATACGACTGCAGAGAAAGTCCACGCTGCAGGGTGCATCAAGTGTCTCGAGAGGCTTGGTTACTCGGGCGTCAATGCGGGCGCGACCTTCGGCGTGAGCTGTGCGCAGGGCCTCACGACGATCAGTCCATCTGGTCTGGAGATCAGTGAGAGAGGACGAGGAGGTAATGTGTGCGTTGAGCTGGGTTAGTGCTAGCCCTGTATCCGCGTGGAAGGTAGCTGCTGCTCCAATGTCGAACATGTTCATGCGCTCTTTGCGTGGGTCAAGGTCGATGTGGAAGATGACTGCCTCGGGGGAGGGATGGATGCGGCGGGGAATCCAGGGAACGTCGGCGTCGAGGACGAGGATCACGTCTGCGGATTGCACAGCTGGTGCGGCGCCGGTTCCTCTCGTTACGCTGGCTGGGTGCGTGGCTGGGAAGCATACTTCGCGAAGCTCGGAGTCGAATACCCGCAGGCCGTGGACGGTGTCGGCCAATTTGATCAATTCTTGGACAGCGCTGTGGTTTCTGCCCAGGTATCCGGTCACTACTAGGGGCGACGTTGCATTGAGCAGCGCGCTGCCAATGAGCTCCACTGCTTGCGGGGATAGAGAGCCCAGCTGGCAAGAAGGGACAGGCTTGAGGCGGGTTTGTGGGCTAGGAATAGGTGTGGCAAGGATTTCGCGGGTGGCAGTGAGGTACACTGGGCCCGGTGAGCCAGTGGTGGCCATGAGAACGGCGCGATGCACCAGGCTACCAACATTATGCGGCGACTTGATCTCTGCGCTGAAACGACTATAGGGTGCCACGAGCGCAGCCTGGTCGCGAATGTCCTGGTACCATTGGACGTGCTCCGAGCGTGAACCCGGAGCTTCGCCCAGCAGAGTGGATGGAGCGACACCGGCGAAGATCACGACCGGGGCGCGTCCGCTAGATGCATTGTGCAGGCCTTGACCGAGCGCTGCAGTCCCCACGTCCACGTGGGCGATCACACAGGCCGGCTTGTGGCTCATTCGGGCATATCCATCGGCGGCGGACATGGCCACGAACTTGGGCGATCAGTACCACAGCTATCATTGGAGGTGTGTCTAACGTACCTCGTGTTGGAAGAGTACCATCTTGGGGTACTGCCTGGCAGGGTCATTTTGACGGCGGACATAGGCCTCGATGATGCTAGGATGATCCGAGCCAAGCACGGTGAAAAGGTAGTCGATGCCAGCCTATTTATGTGAGAGGAGGTCTATGAGACAGCTGAAGGCACTTTACCTCGGCCAGAGCCTCTAAAAATGCATCCGCCACAGTATGGGGAGCAGTCTCAACTGTAGTTTCTTGTGACATTTTGCGGTTAGAAGTATTGGTATGCAGGGAGATGCAAATGCCTAGTTAGCCCCTCCTCTTTATGCTGCCAGTTGATGGATTAATGCATATCCACCCATGTCAACGAGGAGGGGTCGTGTATTGATATGTATTACACTAAAGTCAATACGCAGCTAGATGGAAGTCTCCACTAGCTAGGAGTGTCCTGGCCTCTTGGCGCCGACCATCGACCCGTCAATATAAGCATCCAGGGCTAATGGGCGCTACGGGCGGCCGAGTGGCAGGCTAAGTCCCCACTAACGGAGGGCCGGACAAGCTCCGGACAAGCTCCGGACCAGAGAATGGACTGTGGCTGCAGCTGAACCGGTGCCAAGAGTAAGGGTCAGCCTTAGATGAAGCTAATAAGGGTGAAACCAATGGCCTGAGGGATGGCAAAGACGAATGCAATTATGTGCTTGTGTGGGTATAAGGGCTCGGACGTGTCAATACCAGCACTCCGGTTCATTGCCCGAGACCAGCAAGCCTCATGGATATGCCGCTTCACTGTGCATGGAAATGCCCGTCTTGACAATGATCTGGTTCTTCGCAATCGGTCCCTGGCTTCCGACGCTCTCTGAATCATCTTCATCCCCGCAAATATCAGCATCAACATTCCGCGTGCCATTCCCCGACCGGGACCCCAATCGACTCATCCGATAGCTCGGCCTCGTCCGACTCCGACTCTTTCTGGACCCATTTGACAATGAACCAAACAGACCAGGTAGGACCTTCTGAATGGGATGCTTCAGGAACGGCAAGCAAGCGCAGATGATTCCCGTACTAGCCTCGATGGCACTCCATAGCAACGCATCGAACGACCCCCAGGTTGGGTCCGTCGTTGTCGTGCTCTTCTCCATCGCCCACATGCGAATGATACTCGTCACACACACAAAAAGCCCCATACAGAACACCAACATGACTCCAAATTTTCTGATTCGATCAAGTTGTAGCTGCGCTAATACTGGCAGCGGCAGTAAACACACCCAAATATCCATTGCCGTATTGTAACCCGCCCAAGACCAACGGAAGGGAGAATTCTGGACGCACTTCTTAGGGATATGCTTGTACCAGCTGGCACGAACGGGTGTGCATTGGAAGATGGTTGCTATAACGAAACCGAAGGTACTAGCGAGGACGAGACCGATGGTAATCCAACAGATTATGCGGAAGATGCGATTGGGGAAAACTCGGAGGTAGAAGGTGAGAAAGGAAAGTTTGTTAAGGCATAGGACAAGTTTGTAGAAGATCTGGAAGAGCCAGAAGAACTAGCCGAAAATTAGCTGGGCGTGGTTGACTGGGAGAACATATTTCGCACCTTCAAGGCAAGGACAACGTTGCCGCCTGTTCTGACAATGTCGGCTTTGTGCCGTCCAAAGGCATAGTGGCAGGCTGGATACATTTAGTATTAGTCGCAATCTGGTTGTAGGGAACCATACCTAAATCACCCATAACAGTATTGACAATCTGCATGGCCTGGCTTTGGGTGAGTGTACGTCTAGTACTGGAGCTTAGGACTTACCATTGAAAAAGCAATGATTCCATCGTCTACAGCAAACCTTCCTTGGACATAGCCCTTCCATGTCAGGCGACAAACCACCAGGACGAATGCAATGCACGTCAAGACGGCAGTTACTTTGACAAATTCAGGGTCTTTATTCGGGACATCCAGCGGACTAACCGCCATGGCGACGCTGCTGTGGCCTGGATAAGAGCAATCAATGGCTAATAACAAAAAGAAAAGGAATTATAAAACGAATGACAACCGGAAGCGAGCGTAGGTGGATATTAGGGACTGAAAGCGCCAGCCTACGACACGGAGTCAATAGGGTTCTGAACGACAACCGACTGCATCAGAAAATGACTGCTATGTAGTAAACCAAGCATTGGGCTCAAAGGCTTAATAACAGCTTTTGCTTCAAATTATGCCAGTGGTACAGGGATCCTTAATTCCCGTGCCTAGCTCTTTCATTAGTCTGGGGGATCCAACTCTATGCCCAGTATACAGCTCCGGGCGTTCTACTGTGACCACTGAAAAGGTCTGGGAAAGTTTCCCAAATACCACCGCCTTCATTTGTTCTGTTAGCGTCGATATCCAGAACTTGGAAGGATTTGTTCGCTTCGAGACAATCTTACCATCGATCCACCGTTCTACTCGGCCGGATATTCAGACTCTCTATGGTTCGCATGCACATACAGACCCCTGCCTCTGGAATTTTCCAGTGGGTATGTGTGTAATTTACATACACCTAGTGAAGCTTGCGTAATATCCTAGGAAATGGTAATAAAACCACGGTGGGCCATATATGAGACCAGCTCATAGTGGCGTATCTTTAGGGCCGGAACGGCCCCGATACGAGGATCCACGAAGGGAACAATGGCCACTCGATGCTTTAAACTAAAGACACAATATATATCATGCCACGCTAGATCATGATCCCTGTCAAGATACTCCGTAGTTTACAACGAATGATTTATTCGCTCAACGGATTCTTTGTTCTCGCTAAATTGGAGTGTTTAGCACGTGTAACCCTGCCGGTCGCGCGCTCAGGGTTTGAAACCGGTGAAACCGCCGGCCACATTAATTTCGGTCAAGGGTCTTGAAGTAGTACAGACTATGAGCAAGTTTCAGACGACCGATTGCAATTCCAGTGAGTATAACTTCTGAATTGAGAAGAGTGGTACCCTAAGAAGCAGTGGGAGGTGCGTGGCGATGGGTGCCCAATGCCGTGAATTGTCGTTCTAGGAGCAACTGTCTCCTATTTATTTAAACCCTCCTCTGTACTCCGGCGTGGAGGGAATTGAAGGAACGTAATCACGCAACATTAGCTGGAGCTGCATATTTCAAAGCTAGAGCCCAGGCTACTGTGTGCTACAACAACGTTGGCTACATGATGTTGAGGCGTAATCCTTATACATAGCCGTACAAAATACTATTTTAGTGGCCACGCCATGGTGGATCTTATCAATTGAGCTTGGCCCCGTCCAAGCTAGATCGTGGTAGCCCACACAGATTAAGCCTACAATTGAAACCGGAAATCCGGATGGGCGTCCCCGAGGTCATCTGCCTCCGGCGCCATCTCCGATGTTTCCTCCTTGGGCGGCTGGCCGTCCCTGCGGCGATTCTCCGCTTGCAAGGCGAAAAAATACACCGTGCACGCCAGCCCGGCCACCACTGCAAAGGCCAACCCAACACCGAATCCGGTCGGATACTTTGGCGATTCACTGGTGATGAAAACGTTGCCAGACACAAAGGCACCGCAGTTGCCGAATGCAGGAAGCAGACCCATTCCAACACTGCGTTTCACGCCTTTGCCCAAGTTGACGCATAACCACACCACAATCGTAGACATCGTGATGAATGCTCCGGATGCCACGAAAAATATGCCCATATAGCGAACGCCAGCAGATTGCACATGTGACAGCTCGACGCTCCAGCCGATAATCGTCAACACGGAGCCAATCATAGTGAATACATATCGGTGTCGCAAATGGTCACTCAGCCAGGCGCAGGATAGGGTTAGGACGAAGGCAACGGCATAGACAGGAATGGTGTGTTCCTGAGCGGAGCGGCTAGTCCACCCAAGATCCTTCAGGATGGTTGGTTGAAAGTTTACGAGAGAGCTGGCGCTCTCTTCGGCCCCAAGGTAGGCCAGCACGCTATCATGAGTGTTCAGTTAGTCAATGGCGAGATAGGAGAACGCAGAATACCCACCATATCCATATCTTCCAGTCGGCAGCCATGCTGATCACCCGCTTGAATGAAATAGGGTCGTCGCGAACACTTCCGCCGTCCGCCTTCAGGCGCGCAAGGAGCAATGTCTTCTCCTCGGCCGTTAGGAATGTAGCGTCTTCGGGGAACGGGACCACAATCCAGTAGCAGATGAGGCTGACACCCATGGTAATGATGGACTCGATCAAGAAGAGCCTAGATTGTAAGAAAATGGACAAACGCTGTATCTGGCCAATCTTACCAACGCCATCCCTTATATCCGTCCAGATTCAATGGTGTTAAAAGACTCGAGAAGAGCTATGAGCGCGTCAGTGAGCGTCGCCGCACATCTTATAAACTATTACTGACCCCGTTGAATGCCCCTGCGGCCATATTTGCACTGAAAAAGATGGCGTATCGTCGAAGGAACTCATCGCGCTTGTAGTAACTTCCGATCAAGTATGCGCAGCCTAATTGTGTCGGCATTAGCGAACGTCCTTCAACGCAATCGAAATGTATCCTGCACTTACCTGGAACAAACCCAGCCTCGCACATTCCCATGAAAAAGCGACAAGCGATAAGTCCGCTCGCGGTCTTGACGAGACCCTGGCCCATCACGAAAAGGCCTACCGCAGACACCGCATTAGCAGACACAATCATCAGTAACCGCCAGCCATCTTACCCCATGTAAACATATACAGCACCAGCATCTTGGGCCCGAACTTTTTGACCAGAAGATTTGCCGGCATGCCAAAAATAACGTACGCGACGGTAAACATTGTGACAGCCAGATTGTAGTCATTTCCGACCAGGTGCAATTCCTTGCTCATGCCTGCAATTTTCGCATTGCTAAAGACGTTCTATCGTTAGCACTGTTGGGATTGAACACTGGTTGCGCAGGTAGAGATTCTCACCCGATATTCGATCTGTCCATGAAGGACACCAAGAACAGAAACCATAAAGCGGGGATGACTCTCCAGTCCAGCTTGCGCAAGAGCTTCTTCTCCAAAGCCGGGTCGATGTTGTCGCCAGTCGAGGCTTCCACCACCCGTGGCTCGATCTCAGTCTTCTCCAGCTCCATGATTCTATCAGTCCTTGTGTAATCGGAGGGGAAGGATGCAAAGGAAGAGTCTCGGCCTCCACACTGCGGAACACCCCTGTTTTTGTAAAGGATGCAGCAGGGATAAGTTTCGGGAAATCCGAGCGGCAAAGGAAGAAAAGGAAATTAATCTTTCGGCAAAACTGCGACAAAGCCAGTCCTGATGAAAATGTATCCCTGGCTGGGGGTTAGGGTAAAGATTGGCCCATTGGTCGATACAGCTAACGGGCTGATATGGTACGGTATTGCTGTTGTTCAGCTGGTAAAAGTGGCTCCGCTTAGCGCGCCCCACGCCAATATACTAAGTGCAACATGGCCGTCTTGCATGCGCGGAACAAACCCTGGTTTAGTCTGGCCATTAACATATTCGCAGAGGAACAGGAGGCGGGCAGCTAGATTGTAGATACGAGTACTCAAGTCGAGTCTAGTAATATGTGACTATCTCAATTAGGAAGGTATCGGAGCCTTTCTCACCACGCACCTACCAATGACCGTCGTGCTTCTTGCCGAACAGCATGGACGCCTTAATGCAACTACTGCAAGAGTTCTTTGAACAGTTGGCAAAATGGGTGGCCTAAAACCCTAATATATGTGCACAGCAATGTACATAAATGCCACGGTGAATTACTTCATCATGCAAGGATTCTGGTACCAATTCAGAGGCTCATCCCCAGAATAGACTGTATCTCTAGTCAATCTTGGTAAATAACAAGCACCTTTACAGGTGTGGGTGTTATCTCCACGTGCTGCAGGGAATAATGGTTATTACCCACATAATGTACTTTATAGCAGCACTGTACGGTGTAGAGTGAGCACTATACATGCATGGCTAACACGTGGTGCAAAGTGCTCACTGAAGGAAGTGGGTACCATTCTATGCAACCGACATCGGGAATCGCACTAAACATCTGTTAAGTCCTTAACCTTTTGAGTAGTCAATTCGACCGCCCTTCTCCTTGTCATCACTATCCTTGGTAGTGCATTATGCGATATTCTCGATTGTTGACAAGCAAGTGCAGCAGTAGGGGAGAATGCAGAGCAATACAAACACGACTTGACCCATACCAGTCAAATAGAGTGATTTGCAGCAGAATATTTAGATCTAACCCTATTTTATCAGGCATCCAACATGTAGACGGCAATAATCATGTTGGCTCCTGTCAAGATGCGCTGTCGCAAGAAACTCGACATGACGCAGTAGAAGTCGCTGTGTAACTGCATCTTCTGCGACTCATGCAAGACCTAATCGACACGTCAAGCAGTTCAATATACATCACAAATTCTCATCATAAACTTCGAAGAGCTGGATCCATAGGAGCCGAGGCACCACAGCTATACCATGATGTTGCCTTCGGCGCCTAAGATAACTTGCCGAGCATAAGGCTCGGCGAAAATTGCGACACCCCGCGCAGCAGTCACTACTCATCTGGCGTGTCCAGTCATCCCAGATGTATCATATCTCCAAGTTCCCTTGAAACGAAAATTGTACGACCTACAACACTATGGCCGCCAAGTTTGCTATCAAGTCTTTAGACCACCTGGTCTTGACAGTCCGGTCCATCCCCGCCTCCGTCGCATTCTATACAAGCCACCTGGGGATGAAACATGAAGTCTTCTCTTCACCTAGCAGTCCAGACATTCAACGGTAAACCTCAAATCCCTGGTCTTTCCTTTCTTCAGTCACCCTGATAAATCTCATTCTTCAGACATGCCCTTCTCTTCGGGTCCCAGAAAATCAACCTGCACGAGAGCGGGAAGGAATTCGAACCTAAAGCCCAGAATGTCATGCCAGGAAGCGCAGACCTCTGCTTTCTGACGGACACTAAAGTGGAGAATGTTCTGAAAGCACTCGAGGAAGCTAAGATTGACGTCCTCGAAGGTAACAAAGTCGTGGAACGCACGGGTGCGGTGGGGAAGATCCGGAGCGTTTATGTGCGCGATCCGGATGGCAACTTGATTGAGTACGTATTCAATATCTATATCATGACTTGGCTAATCTGGACTATTAATTATGGTAGGATCTCGAACTACTGTTAAGATGGAGAGAGCCGGTATTTCCTAGCAGTAGGAGCAGAGGTGTATTAGCTGCTGACAGCCTGGGGATTTATGCACATGCATATGCTTAGTCATGTGATGTACAGCCCGCTATTGTGCATACATATGAAATTGTTGACAATTTCCCTTTCTTTGTTCCTTTTCAATGTAGTTTTCACATCAAATTCTTACTGTAATAGCGGGATGATGAACATCGCTTAAAATGCCACTTTAATAGGCTAAGTCAGATACACACATGGCTTCGTAACAATTTTTTTCAGTCCGTTCAATCTCAGTCCCTTCCATCATTTCTTAGGCGCCTCCACGAAGCCGGGGAAGCAGTCCTGCAGGGTCTTGTTGTGCTTGTTGGCAGCATGTTCAGTCAAGGCCGGAGCACGAGTAGTCTTGAGGAAAGTCGACCTGCAAGTCATGCAGATGATATCCTTTGCAGCTTCGTTCTGTAGTCCCTGCGTAAGCATGATCGTCGGGAGATTTCCCCTTTCACTTCCACACCTATACATTTCTCTCTCTCTACACAGATCGTGACACCACCCTACAAAAGCTACCCCCTTCTTCTTCAAGATTCAAACAATCGATAAAAGCAACAAATAGAGGATACATACGGTCTTCAACTGCGACTTGCCGCCAGCCTTGGTGTCCTTGGCGTTGCGCTCGCGCTTGGTGGCGGCTTTGGCTCCCTGTGGATGATTCTCATGTTAAGTCTGATAAGGCGCAATCAAGTCGCTGGTCGCTTCACTCCAGGAGGAAGGACTTCGCGTAGAGTCAGTAACAGCGAGAGGCTTACGTTTCCCATGATGAATGTGGTGGTTAGTAAAAAGGAGTAGAGTAAGATAGAGATCGGTGTTATGATGTGGGGAAGATTGTCAGGGAGGGGGAAATTTTCAGATTTATATCGGCGTCCCTTTTTTTGCCTCTTTTTTTTTCTTAGGGGAGGCCGCTTTGACACGCTAAGCCCGCCCGGGTCTGGACCGTGACTGGTCTGTTTGCCATTCCCTGATTGGTTAGTTCCTGGCACGTGTTTTGTTGGGTTTGCACTGTCTGCCTCAGGCTGTCAATCACGCGCCCTGGGTTGAGACCAGCCCTCCCATGGCTTTGCACATATCATGATGGAGTTCAATTGGCATTCTAATTCAATTGAACTTAATTAAAGTAGTGAGTGGTCGGTTCACGCATGATCCTTCTACCGTCATCTGCAGTCTTGCACCATCTTATGCAGAAAATCCCTGAATGCCATGGATACTACTACTGGTATCTATATATCAATTTATATCTCACTGGAGACCCCGGAATGATACTCGCTACTACCATCCCGAATTGATAGGTATTACTACTAGCAGTTCTCAAGACAATCTGCGATTTGGTTTCGTTTAAGATCGAAGATTCCCCATCATTTCTCGCTGATGTGATAATGGAGAAAACCTCCGTCTGTCAAGTGATCACTTGCTGCACGTGGATGCCGCCGCTATTCCTTCCCGTCTTCCGTTTCTTATCACCCCATGCAATCACTTCTCCGCGTCATCTGTCTCTTCACATGGATGTGTCACTGACCGAGGGATCTACGATTTATCATGGCTCAAACCACGGGAATTAAAGTGTGCTGATTAGGTGTCGCTGCAGCAATCTTCTGGTTCTCGTGCGACTCAAGCAGCGAAAGCGCTTCTAATTTCCTACACAAGAAGGTACCAAGGTTCAATGAGCATACCTAGCGACAATTTGACAGTCTCATCAATCCCCCTGCGCTAATTGGAGTTCACAAAGATAGCGAACTCTAATTGATTCGTTCGAGTCTAATATCTCACGCAACTTCACTTGGCGAATATAGCGCCATTTTAGTTACGATAAACCTCAATGCACCAGCCAATCTGCGGTGCGGAGACCAGTGGCGCCCGGGCCATCTCCGCATTCCGAGCCTTTGCCTATCCATGATAACCCTCCATCAGCAGAGATAAATACCGCACGCTGAGGCTGACAGGAGGGGAAATTGGGCTAATGTTAGTCTTTCTCACCCATGCCTACAGCTGTCGTTCGAACATCTCAACGTACCCCTTGGTACCGTCACCATGTTGCCATCAACAGACGATGTCGCCAAGTTCATCTCCATCGCCCCAGAGGCTACTGAAGGGAAGGCTCTTATTTTCTTGCAGGTATACAACACAAGCAGCCGAAAAATTGGTCATGGTACTGACTTTGCAAACCAAAGGAGGCGAGCTCTTTCGATGAGGCCCTTGATCGGTTTTACGAGAACCCGCATAGATACTCAAATGTCGCGGCTGCTAGCAGGTCCGACTCGAGGCTCCAAAGCGATCATGCTGATATGCGAGCACTGCCCCCATCATATGAGTTGCACATTAGCTCCGTGAATGGAGCAGAACGTGCTCCTCACAAGAATGTTGTCACCGAAGCTGGGGATGTTCGGGCTCGGGATGAGGTACGCCTCGACGTCAGCACATGTGCGACTCATCTAACATCATCGGTCATTTAGCAAGAAATGCAGAACATGCTCTTGGACATCCAAATAAAGTGTCAAATCTACAACACCGACATTGAGCCGGAACATGAGGCCAGTGAGTTCATGGCCTGTACGTGCGAAATTCATCAATACCGGCGCAAGAAAGTTGCACGCCTCGATGTGCAGGAGATGTGGTCCAAAGCAGTGATGTATCCCGGTTCGTACCGTCACCCTTGGGTTCAAAGATACCGCAAGGACTAATGCTTTGGCTATGGCGGAGAATAGGAGAGAAGGCTTATCACGATTGTTACCAGTCGTCTGTTTTCTCAAATAATCCCTATATCCGGATCCCCTCAGCGTATGGTATTGCGTACACAACTTTACAACGTCCAGATGCAACACGATACACCAACTCCGTTCGGCAGACCATTGCCCTGAATGTGACACTGAACAACAAATCCCAGGCCGCAATCGATGCTATGGAGCCACAATGCGACATCTGGGGATTAGATGAACCGGACAACACCTCCGCTACCTCAAGCCCCGTAGAAAACAAAAGTGCTCCCGCAGCAAGCAGCATAGGGCCATTGAAATCGTCCAAGTTATCGAATTTTAGGCGGGCTCTGTCCATCTCGTCATTGAACAAATCAAGCTCCAAAACAGAAGAAATGTTTACTCGCGCCCGAAAGCTCCGACGGGAAATTCTGGAGGAGGAAAATGGTCGTTGGCCGGACTTAGAGTGGCGAAAAATCGTAGCCGCCTACCAAGAAAAGGTTGGCATGAAGCAGAAAATCGCCGAGTTACGAGCCAAACGCCCAATTCAGTATTTGCATCTGCTTCGAGCAGGATACTTTGAGCCTATCCCAATAGCTTGGGCAACTCGTGCTTCAAACCCCTTGAAGTTTCGCATCGAGGGACTTTCTGGGTGGAGAGGCATTACTCCGGCTTGGAGAGGGTACGAGAATACGGCCGAGGAGCGGCTCTATTGGGTCCTAAACCATCGAGAGGGAAACACGGGACCTCGCATGAAGCCAGACATGATATCCGCTCTGGAGATGGCTCGTGCAAGAATGGCCACAGCCGTTGAGCCACCCCCGGCTTACTACTCCATGGATGATACCTTCCGCCTTCAGCGTTTGCCAGAGAGTTACTCCCTGCAGGTGATGCCGCCTCCATTCACACCATTTGACCTCCCCGAAACAGCTACTGACAATACAATGATCTTACTGGACGTGTCTGGATCAATGGACTTTGACCCTCTTCGACCACTATACACTCAATATCTAGTCACCGGGTTCGCCCGTTCTAATCAACCTAAGAACAAGGGTACGTGGGTCCCTCTCTTCAGCAATCACACTATCTGACTTAGTATCATAGATGTTGCCAAAGCAATCATCCGCCGATTCACGGATGCAATGTCCATCCACGACCAGAATCTTCATGGCTACCAGCTCGTTACCTTTGCTAACAAGGCTGATTATATTGGGTTTATCAACCACTCGAACTTCAACGATATGTGGAGAAATGTCAAGTTAGGGGGAGGAACACGCGTCATGACCGGATGGCAGAAAATCAAGGATCTGCATTTCCAGAGACATTCAGAATCCGCTACCTACCACCCTGTCTATGGCTGGCAAGCAGGCCCGCGAACACCAATGCTGAGATTGCTACTTTTACTTGATGGCGAAGCAACAGACATGGATGAGTTTGAACTTGATCTGCTGGGTCTCTCTTGGGTCCATGTCACCATCTTTCTGATTGGAGTGGACGGGTGTCCGCACCACCACCGGCACGCTAACGAGCTGCAAAGGATCAGCGAAGTGAATCCACATGTCTCATTTGTGGATGCACAGGGCAATGCGCCGGAGCGTTATGTCACGCATGAACTACTAAAGCGACACCTGGGGTATGATGTACCGATGGCGGAGTTTGAGCGACTGGAGCACTGGCCAGCAAGTGCAGAGCCACCAGTGTACCAAGAGTAAATTCGACATCCATCTTTACTGGGAGAAAGTGATGGTCCAACATATCTTTAACGAATAGCGCTCTCTATATTTAATTACATGCAGTCATAGTCTATAATGCGTGAATACAGGGGAATCCAAACAACATCTCGCTCAATAGAACCATGCCCGTAACCCGCTCCACCAAAAGGTAAACACAAAAGCCCCAAAACCAAACTCCACTCTTAAACTTCTCTCTAGCGCCACTAAGGATGCTGATGACCCTGCTGCGGCTGTTGCTGCTCGGGCCGCTGTACCGGCGCGTGTCCCTCGTGGTAGTGGACGGGAGGATGCTGATATTGCGGCCCGGGGTTGGCATAGTGGGGTCCATTGTTCGTGTACTGAGGTCCGCCCTGAGGAGGGTAAAGCTGGGCGTTGTTGTTATATCCGTACTCATGGTGGGGGACTTGCTGGAGGGGAGTTTGTTGGTGGGGAGGGAACTGCTGAGGGTGGGGAGGTTGCTGATGGTGATGGCAGCAGGAGCATTGATGATTCTGGTTCTGGTTCTGGTTGGATTGCTTCTTGTCTTGGAATTCATTGACAGCCCTAGGAATGGAGTATTAGTATAAATATCTGACGACCCGCAATGGTGCATGAGTGTTACATACTTGGATCCGGCCTTGAGGAGGCCGTAAGCACCGGCGAGTTGGATACCAGTTTTGATGAGACCCATTGTGATTATTGATTGATTGAGTGGTAGAAAAGAGGAGTAATGGATTGCGATGAAGGTGATGAACACTTGAAAGTCTGAAAGAGACTGTTGAATGCAATAGAAGGCTTGATATTATCGTTGTTGATGAGAAATCCCACCATCTTGGGAAAACCATCCACTCTTTATCTCCAAACACTCGACGATCTCTACCCGAAGCGGTAATGCTAACACTAACCCTACAAGTTGAAGGATCCGAATCCGCCCCCAAACTACGGCTCATTAGTGGAAACAGAGTGGACACTTCACAGCCTGACACAGCCCAGTTCACTAAAGATAAGCTAAGATAAGTCAAGCTTTGATACCCCCTTGGTCCCTATTCCTGCAAACACCTCTTTCCTAGCTACCTACCCGAATCCGAAATTGCCCCTGCACCTGCACAGCACATCTGCACCTGTGCTGCACCTCTAACCGAGTCAGTCAAACTACTAGCCATGCCCCCACGACTCAACCACCGCAAATCCACCCGCGGATGTCGGCGGTGCAAAGCTAGAAAAGTCAAGGTAAATTAATCAATCCCCCCTTTTCCACCCCACCGAAAGGATCAATTTTCCATAACGACTCGGTACCTAACCGAAGCACTTCGTTAATGTGGACCCTCTTGCAAAAAACAAACAGTGCAGCGAAACCCGCCCCAAATGCCAGCACTGCGATCGTCACAACCTCCCCTGTGAATATGCGCCTCTCGAGCCGCGCATGTATACTTACCGAGAGGATACTTCCAGCAATAGAAGCACAAGCACAGCCAGCACTACCACCACCACCACAGCCCTCCTATCCTCACCCACATCTACATCCACATCCCTAACCCTTCCCATCCCCACCCCCTCACCATACTCCTCCAACCTGCAAGCCCCCCACCTAAACCCCCTAAACACAATCTCCCTCCGCCTGCTCCACCTCTACATCACCTCCACCTCACACACAATGGGCACCGCACAGATCCCCTCCGTGCGCGAGATGTGGGAACTCTCCGTCCCCGAAATGGCCTTTGAGTACCAGCCCCTTCTGTCCACTTTGCTAGCTGTGGCTGCGGCGCATCGCGCACGGCTTGTGCCCCATGAAGCGGAGGAGTTGAGACGTGTTCAGGGCGGGTTTATTGCCCAGGCGGTTGGGGGTCATAGGGCTGAGACGGCGAAGTTGGCGGTGTCTTCCCCGGGGGCGGGTGTTACGGAGACGTTGTGCATGAATGCGATCTTGATCTCGTTGTATACGCTTGCGTGCAGGATGGATGGTGGAGGGGGTGAGTACGAGCCTCCAAACCTGTGGCTGAATATGGCCCGGGGTGTGAGGACGGTCGTGTCCATGGTGTATTATCGGCTTGTGGAGGAGAGGGCGCGAATTGCGCCGTTGTTGGTTGCCAGGCCGGTTGTGCATCGGGGGGATGTGGAGGTGCAGGATGGAGGGCCTAAGGGGAGTAGTGGGGAGTTGAGGTTCTTGGTAGATGTGTTCCCTGGTAATGAGGAGGAAGAAGAGGTGATGGGGGTATATGTGCAGTGTGTTGGGTATTTGGAGGGGTTGTTGATGGCGGTTAGGATGGGGGAGTCTGGGTATGATATTCGGAAAAGGTTCTCCTCGTTTCCCAGTATGGTTCCAGGGGAGTTTTTGGGGCTGGTGAGTGAGCGGAGGCCTAGGGCGTTGGTTATTCTGGCGTATTTGTTTGCGTTGGTTAAGGGTGCCGAAGGGGTGTGGTGGTTGAGGGGTATTCCGGAGATGGAGGTTCGTGGGATTGAGTCTATTTTGCCAGAGGTGTGGAGGGGGATTATGGAGTGGCCGGTCGGGGTGGTTATGGGGGTGGTGGATGTTAATGATAAGGTAGTGTTATGATTACAATTATAATGGGATTATGAGAATTATATTCAGGTAGTCTATAGATATACATCAAGGATCGTAAACCAGTCGTCAGAGTGTTCAGACGGGCACGGCCTGGTTCTTCGGCTGGATGTATTCGACACGACTGCGTGCCAGGTTGCGAGTGACGATACCGACTCCCACGTAGATGAGCATGATGAGGTACTCCGGGATGGTACCGAAGATGACGCGCACGGCCAGACTGCCACCTTCAAGATTGGAGCTGGTGAATGCGGTTACGATGGCATAGACGATGCGAACACCAATCAAGGGCATGGCGACAGTGATAGCAGAGAGAAGCTTTGACTGTTAGTGACTTGATCTTAATACAAGAATAGAGAGATACAAACCTGTCTCTCTTCTCCCAGTCGACGGCTGTGGGCATTAGCCCCATATGAAAACCAAATCAGAACAGCCACCAAGGTCCATCCCGTCGCAAAGACAACCATCCCCACACGAAGGAGTGTCTCGTTTCCACTGCTAGCAGCAGCAAGACCAATCCCACCTGCGACAACCATGTGTGTGATGAGGAATCCCCAGAGGTTCAGGAAAGGAGGGAGAAAGCGGTGGATGGAGTGGTTTCTGTGAGGTGGTTAGTTGCGAAGTAAAATTGCCAAGCGGAATACATACGCTTCATGGAGCAGGCCCATGGCAGCCATAAGAAGAGGGGATAGACCAATGCCGTTGAGGATCGCAGCTGTTGTGTTGACTTTGTCGTGGTGAATAGCGTTGAGGGACATTGCGCTTCCGGCTATACGCAGACCACACATGGCGAGAACGTAAGCCCAGCCGACGAGGCCATGTTTGCCATGCACAACAAGGCAGTATATTGCTGGGAGAGAGAAGAGAGCATAGAAGGCCAAGTTGGCTGCATCGAGGTGTTCAGTTGCGGACATTGTGTATGATGTAGCGTCGGAGTAAATAGCGGATAGAACAATGAAGTGTATAGTTGAATAACTGTTGCAATAGAGATGGTTCGTATTCCTCAAGCATAGGGCCCTACCATCCTTTATAACTACAATATTCCTACTAGGATATCTCATGTGACATAGCCCTATGTCAATTAAGCAGCGAAACCGAAACCGAGGAGGCGCGGCAGGACAGCCACGTCCTAGTGGCTCCAGTGATCATCGCTGCTGGGGCCAAAACGATATCCACCACACATATCGCTTAGATCACTAGCCGGTCGACGGCGTCCTGGAGAATGAGAAATCTCTTCTTTTCGTTGTCGCTGGGTTGGGTAGCTGGCTGATCAACAAGTGATGGGCAGGCTGAGCAGTCTTTCACTGCTAGACCAGTTTGTAGGATGTCGCGAAGGACAGAAATAGCAACATTGCTCACACGCCGTTGATTTGTTGAAGGGGCGAAGCGCGCACAGCAGATTGATGGTGAGGTGGATCCAATCCACACGGATAAGCTTTTGCAACTTCTGCAAAAGGAGGTCAATTGTTTGTTAACAATGTTGAATGTTGATGATTTGTTTGACGGTCGCAACCCTTTCCCGAGTGGATGCCTTATTGCCTTACAGCCTTAATGCCTTTATGTCTTGATCATGTTGTGGCCTTGAAGCCTTATGGCCTTACGTCCTGACTCCCCGCACGTGGCGGCCCCAGCCGCAGGTTCCTTGGCGGGCTTCATTCTTCCCCGCACATTCTGGTTGTTTTCCACCGGCAAACACGAACACATTCTCTCCACTACCCCGGATTCTAATCAATACAGCCCAGGAATCTCGGATATTGATCTCCTCGCTTCTGACGTATCCTTTAGCCATCGCTCTAATTGCTACATGCAGAAAGCTTCCAGGCGGTCGACTCGGTCGCGAATATCCAAGGCTTGCGACCGTTGTCGTCGACAGAAGCTCAAGGTAGGCTCCCACATTTGGACATAAGCGGCTGTGAGCGATTCTTATCTTTTCTAGTGTGACTCAGTTCGTCCGTGTGTACTATGCACCCGTGCTGGTCACAAATGCGAGACAACCACTGCATCACGTCGTCGTGTTTCTGAATATCAGGCACCGGCCACCCCAGCGGCTTCCGCCGGATCTGATACACCGCAGGTCATACCGAGAAGAGCGTCCGAGGACCTTCAACAATATGCAACTGGTACTTCGGCGATTGGTTTCGCCAGGCAGGTTTATAACGAGGAGGAGACAGGCCGGACCTTGACTGAAGCTGCTGTGCCGGGTGATGTTGGCATGGTGGGTGCTGATAACTCACTATGGGGCCTGAAAGAGACACCCATGCCCCCAACGACTGTGATGCTTGCATTGATCAACGCCTACTTTGACCGAATGCAGTGGTTTATTTTGGTGCTCCACGAGCCGTCATTTAGAGAAATGGCCCAGCCAATTATCTCTCAGCATCAATGGCAACGCCGGGATCTTGGTGCAGTCATGACGGTGCTTGCTGTCGCTGTTATCAGCTTACAATCAGTCCTCCCCGACGCAGATTGGCCTGGTCATATCCTTCTATCCAGGCATTCAATTGATGCCCAGGATTTGCTGAACAAATTTCTGACAGAGATTCGTTCCCGTGTGCTTGACATCTTGGAGGACCGCCGTATGGAAGGGGTGCAAGTCTGTCTTCTACTCTGTTGCTATTACATGTTCCACAGCTCTCCAAATATGGCCTGGACCACGTGTGGCATGGCGTTCAGAGCTGCATATGCTCTCAATCTTCAAGAAACAAGCACATCGTCGCTGCCTTCTATCGCTAATGAGACACGCTCTCGTTGCTGGAACCAGATCATCATTTCGGATACATTTTGCTCGATTCTCTATGGGCGCCCTGCTTCTCTGCCTTCGGCCAACGTTCGTCATCTACAGCTCGTCGACGACCTGGTCTTTGACCACTCCCTGCTAAGTAATCTATCAGTGGAGAATAGCGACGGAATAACGTCGCGCGCCCCATTTCACGTCTTAAAGACAGATGTGTATGCGATCGCTCGCGAAATTCTTATCCGCTTCCGTCGGCTTGACCTGACATCTGGAATAGAGGAACAGAACTTGGAAGCTATCATTCGTATTACCGAGGAGTCGAACGCTCTTCTCACTGACTGGTGGAAAGCCGTCCCGAAATTATATGACTTTGACTACTGGAAAGCAGATGGTCGCTGGGAGACCGTTGAAGGGCAGCTGCAAACACTTCCGCCTCAAGAAAGGCAGCAGGTGGAGACAATCTATCTACAGGCTGCTGTTCTTCAATTGACGTACGATGGCATGGTCATACAAGCAAATAGACCGCTGTTGGAGCGAAGAATCAACAGGCTAACATCTTCGCGGGGGATCATGGATGCGATGCATAGGGCGCTAGACCGAGCCACAGCTGCTGCCCTTCGCATATCCCGCGTGCCAATTCACACATTAAAGAATCACTTCGCTATAGCAGTTGTATCCATGACAAAATTTACTGCTGGTGTGATACTCTGCATACCTCCAACTGTGAAACCTTTAACGGCCACCGCTCACGAGGCAAAGGATGGGGTGGTAAGAATAATTCGCGCTAGTCGAAGTCTCAAGAGCCACGATCGAATAGCAAGGCAAACTGAACAGCTTCTGACGGAGCTGCTGAAAGTTACCACTCAGCGCGAGATAACACATGCCTTGGCTGATAATATCGAAACAAATTGCCCTTCGGATACGCGATTAACTGGTTCTGGGGTTGACGGCCCCTCGAATGACTCCTTGAGTGCAGGGCGCTCCAGGACAAGTCACGGACCCGCAGCGCAGGCCGCTGTAGACCCTGTCCAAGGTTCCTGGGACACAGACTACAATGCCCCCCCTGCCGTAATGGGACCATATGATTTCCTCCCTGCCCAGGCCTTTCAACAGCTGGACGATACATTTGGTGCATTTGGAGAATGTAATGGCCCTTGATCTCCCAAGACACAATTCGGATCTTGACTGACCTCGTGCATAGCCATGTTTAACTTGGTCCCTGATGATCAAAACAGTACGTGGAACTGGGGCCGAACATTTCCCTAGTCAAAGGAGCGGAAGGGAGTCAACGTGATCAGTACACCCTTGTAGCTCGTTGATATATCCTAGGGCCAAGCTAAAGTCTAGAGAGGATGGTGGAAGGGCAAACATCGCGATGATTAGTATGCTCATATGTAGCCACGCAAAATGGCTTATGGCCACAGTAGCAACAACGGCCGCGGAGTTTAATGGTATGTGGCAAGCCGCCGGATAATTGGGGTCACGGGATCCATGGGTTGCTGTGATTGTTCCGGTGGCTATCTTTCCGGTGGAGATAACGGCGGTGACCACCAAACCTCCTGAGCCCGGAACACTCGGACTCCGCATCGTCCAGTTTTGTGTTTCACAACAGCCATTGGACTACTTAGAAGACGCGGGATACAATCTCGCTCGGTCAATTTGCTAATAATGCTCACTTGAAGCTAAATGGATCTCAAATATATACATTGCCACTGTTTTGTGTGTACAGCACTGCGCCTTGGTTTAACGATGATGATCATCGAAACCCCCAAAAAGCTGGAGCGGGGGAAAGTCGAGAAGCTCAGTCTAGACTAGATAGGCTACGCATTTGGCAGGCCGATCGTCCGGCACACCACTGGATTGACAAATCATTTGTGACCCTTGATGTTCCGCGGCGTTGAAGCTGGTGAGAATGTGGATCCTGGTGGGGAAGACCAAATTGCCGCCGGAAAAGATGAGCTTCCTGCACATGTCCGGTGGCTCAATCTTGGGCCAGGTCAGGAACTTGGACATGAAAGGGATGCGATTGTTATTCCATATTTACTTCTTGCACCCGCCGACGGCCTGTCTGGACCGCAAATTCTTGGTCAAGTTTCAGTGGAGCAATTCAAGATTAAATATCCTACATGGAGAGTTGCCCTCGACCTCAGGTCTGTAGTCGTGTGACACAGCGGCCTCTACTCGCTTGCCTTGCATGTCGGAGCTCGAAGGTACGATGCGAACTAACACGAGGAGCGACTGTGTGTCGCAGATGCAACTTGAGAAACTTGAAGTGTGTCTACACGAAATCACGAAGGTATTTCCTGTCTATCTTTCCGTGCGTATTGGTAGGCAAGAGTCACTCGATGCTCTTTGTATACAATGGAATCATATTGAAGGTAGAGAAAGTCTTCTGACAATTGTATGTTACAGGGCACTCAGAAGGTCGTCAACTAGTCCAAATACGGCGTCCTCTCCTGACACTAATGCCTCGTCTTCGCCATGCTCGGACTCTAGTGGGACCCATGCTGGTATTTCTATTCCCCACACGGAGAGTCCCGGCAGTGTGGATAATTGGGAGAGCAATAGTCTCTTCGACGGTGGTAGGTAACAAGCTATGTTGTCTGCCGCACTTACTCACCAGTCTTTATAGAATCTCTTTCCCAGTTGTTGGTTTCAGGGACCAAAGCTATATCAGGCCAGCCACACATCGCCATCAAGCCAGATGTTCTGTCTACCTATCCTCTTGATAATCTTCTCTCAGACATTGAGGGACTTCTCGAGCAGCCAGTCTCCTATTTGGCTCCAAGCAAGGGAACTGTCACAAGGCCGGACAGGAAATTTCGAACTCGACTCCCAGCGGTTTCACTTGAGGACAGTGAGTATTTGCTTAGGAAAGGAGCTCTGCAGCTCTTGCCACCAGCCTTGCGTAACGAGCTATTGGCGGCGTATGTCGAATATGTTCATCCGCTCTTACCAATTCTTGGTCTTGGGAACTTTCTCTCAGAAGTCATAGTTGGAGATGATGCCCAATTCAAATCACCACTATTATACCAAGCTGTCATGTTTGCCGGCAGCATTTTCGCTCGGCGAGACACTGAAGAAATGGAACAGTTAACGGGAGCTTTATTTGAACGTACAAAGGTCAGTACTAATCACAACACATCATATTTCATATATACTGAGCGACTAGCAGGTTCTATACGAATTCGAATCCGAACCATGTGCCTACACCCAAATCCAAGCTCTCTTACTGATGACTCTCTGGCATGGAGATATGTCACGCCACAAAGGGCCGTCCTACTGGCTTGACGTCGCCTTCTCCACTGCGGAACGAATTGGCCTGCTCCATGATGAATATTGGCCGTGCGATAGCCGTTCCTTCAGATCTACTATGTGGTGCTGCCTCTACGTCCGTGATCGAACAATCTCGCTTGGGTCTCGTCGGCCCCCACGGATGCCAGTCAACATATATCCGGACTCAATACTTCATCTTATGAGCTATGCACCTCAGGAATACGATAAAATCATTCATGAGAGCCTAGGTAGCGCTTCATCTATGCTTACCAGCACTAACCAGGAACAATCTGCCATGCTCTTCAAGGAACTAGTCAAACTCTCCTACTGTGTTGGAGCAATCTTAGACTACCTATACGAAGGGGCCTGGGTTCCAATCCCAGCACGTCGCAGCAGCTTTTATTCACTTGCCCCTAAGTGCAGCATCTCGCCATCTATCAGGCCCAGTTGTGAGAAGCTTCTTTATTCCTGGATTCAATTTCTTCCCCTCAACGCAGTTTACCATCCACCACACGTCTCCACCGATTCAGATGGAAATTCGACTGAAACAGTATTTCTCGTGCACAAAGCTTTTCTCTACCTGCTGTATCTAGCCGCCATGGCTGTGATATACCGCACAGGAACGCATAGCCAGCAAACCAGCACTGCGCTTCCGAACATGGAAGGTCTAAGGGGATCCACGTCGCAAATCAAAAAGGTACTCGCGGAGCTGCAGGATCTTGGACTACTTCCGTTCCTTCCCGGAGCATCAGTCACAATACTGATGTTCGCTGTTGAGGCTAGTCTGTTAGATCTTCAGGGCTCAGATACCATGGTCCGAAGGCAGGCTATGACAAACCTATATGCTTGTGAGGAGGCTGCGTTACACTTGATGCAGGCTTATCCAACGGCTGAGATGGCAGTACTGAAGACGAGGACGGCACGCGCAAACCTTCTTGGATTGATTGAGGTTTAAACAGCGATTATAGACGACGACAGTTCGTCGAAGATGCGAGATTCTGTTTGATGAATTGATGGATAATGAGCGCCGGGCATTTTTTAGATAGCACCCATTTACTGAAACCTTAGTAGGAGCATAAAATATACTTATAATTTGACCAAACCCCGGGCGCAAGCAGGAAAGTCACGATGTGGTAGATTTACTTCGCTGAGGAATATGTAGACGAGATTCCCATGCATAACTTACTACCACCATTGTACTGGAAAGCAATGTCATCAAGGACCACCGCGTCTCGTTAGTAAGTCGGATCCCCTAAGTCCGCGGAGATAAGTCACGTGCACGGAGCTTATCCCAAGCGGGGGATCCTGCTTCCATCGCCATGGACTTTACCAACTTCATGCCATTCAATTTTCTTATACCCCGGTCACTATGGAATCCAATGGTGTCACAAAACCCACTTGGGCCTCCAGACCATCGCACCAACCGAAGCGGCGCCATCGGATCCCATTGTCATGTGATCCTTGCCGCGCTAGGAAGTGTGTAAATCCACCACATATACTTTGTGCAGGATGACGGCTGACGGATCCAGGCTGAAATGCAATCGCGAGAAGCCTTGTCAGAACTGTATCACTCGGAATGAGCAGCCATCTTGCAGATTCAGAGGCGCCAACAATGGCACTACCCCTACGCGTCGGGATGGTGGGGATGAAATGAAGAATAGAATCGATCACTTGGAGGATCTGGTCAAGAGGCTGATTGCTGAGCGGAAGAATGGATTGTCTGATAATATGCCTCATACACCGGAGAGCTCTATACCTGCCGATAATAAGGCTTTGCAAGGTGCGCAGTCGCATGCTTCAGAAGTCGCATGCGCTGGGACGACGATGATTGATGGCACTCGCTCGGTGTACCGAGGGGGTGATGAGTGGTATGACGTTTTGGAAGAGGTGAGTATTCTGATCTGCCTGTCCATCTTTGCTGTAGACTATTTTGCTTCCCCCATGCTGGTCCATTCACTGTTTGATATTGGCTACATCACGTCTTCCTTTTATCATGTTAGCGAACAGCAGCCGCTCCTTTGACGTTGTGTCCAGTGCCTTTCCAGAGTAAAGCCCCGCCAGCTAATAGTTCACAGATAAACACACTCAAGCAAACATGGACCGAAACTCAGGATGAAATCGCTAATGAGGTCGTCCAGTCTGCTCCCTCGCATATTGCCGACGGCTCAAGCTTGCTTTTTGGTCAAGTCAAGCCACTGGAGCGAATAGAAATTGTATCTACATTACCACCAAAGCATCAGGTCGATAAGCTCATAGCTCTATTCTTTGACACAGAGAAATTCCAAATATCTGTGCCCCGTGAGTGATCTCGTCCAATGAATGTCAAAAAGCTGACTTATCATTGTAAAGCCATCCTACACATACCAACCTTCATGCGAGAGGTATCAATCTCTATACTGCCATAATAATCACCTACCTACTAACCACATATCAGTATAACGAGCATTGGAAAGACCCGTCCCGCACAAACTTCATATGGCTGGGCCTCCTCTTCTCAATCCTTGGCCTCACAATGCTCTCCTTTCATCAATTCGGAGAACAGCCGGAGTACGAAGGCATCTCGGAGTCACTCTTTCAGCTCTATCGCATCCGTACAGCGCAGTGCTTGCTTAATGGCGACATTGCTAAATGCCTTCCTTACACTATCGAGACCTTGAGGTTCAACGCAACAGCTGAACTTAACAGAAAAGACGACAACCGTCGCGGACTATGGATTATGACAGGAGTCATTGTACGAGCTGCAATAAACATGGGCTACCATCGTGACCCTTCTCACTCCCCGTCTATCTCGCCGTTTCAGGCAGAATATCGACGTCGGGTCTGGATGTCGGTCATTATCATGGACGATATGGCCTCATTCCTTGGCGGCTTTCCTCGAACGGGCTCGACACTATTCTCGGATACAATGGAGCCACGAAACATCCACGACTGGGAGTTATCGGAAGGAACGACGTCCCTCCCGCCATCGAGGCCTCTGGAAGAGCCTACCGCAACGACCTATATAATAGCAAAGACCCGCCTCTTCCGTGCGATCGGACGCATTGCAGATTTCAACAACACCCCAACGATTATCACCTACGACACTGTTCGCGAAATTGACCAGGCCCTGTATGATGCATATGAGCAGTTTCCTTCACACCTAAAGGTCCACATGGAGGGGAATATTATCCCATTAGGAAACGCAGCAGAGGTTTCCAGATTCAGCCTCTGCTCAATGTATCACAGAGCCATGTGCACTCTTCATAGAAAGTTTATGGCCAAAGGGCTGCTCGATAGCAGATTCAAGCTATCTCACAATCGATGCTTATCCTCCGCGATGACTTTACTAGATTACCAAGTGGCACTAGAGCCGTCGTGGTACAAGTCTTCATTAACGAGACAAGTGTTGACTCTAGCTGCTATGATTCTCTTTCTGGAGTTGGAGCTCGCGCGGCGGTTTAACAACCCAGATGCATCCAGGAGCATCGATATACTGCAGATATTAGAAAGGTCTTGCGATCTCTGGAGACGCGCGAAGGACTCCTACGAAGAAGCTGGGAGAGTGTATGATATTATTGTGCGGATGATCGCAAGCTTCCGGTCCGAATCTGCAACTACTTCAGCCCATGCCTTAGATCTTCAGGGATTCAGTTCTCCATTCACAGCCTTTGATAGTGTCGACCAATCGCTTGAGAAGGAGACGCTGGATGTAGATATTGATTGGGTTCGTACTTCATGCTACTTGACTTGTCCTATACTGACTAGAACAGACTACGTGGGATGCCTTCATCCAGGATACCGAGTTGCAGGACGGGCCTATCTATTAAATCTTCACTCACACCAAATTTACTCCAAAGGAGGTTATGTCCCTGGAGTATAAAATATCATAAACAACGTGTACTTTTTCTAAGACCCTGAACAGTTCACGGCTTCCCATATTGAGAAATGCCTTATTATTGCAAGGGCAAAAATGGCGGCACAACGCCCAATTATGACGTGCCACCGCAGCCCAACTGGTCATTGGCTGCATGCTTAGCGTGTAATATCATCTGAGACATAAGGCTGAACTATCGATGCACCACGACAAGCGACACCTCATGTGGAGCTCGGTCCCCTTGTGGCTGCACGTGCATCAGTCTCCTTATCAGCATACCGCCACTTCCAGCTCCCTACGGGTTCCAAAGTTTCTTTATACGGGGCACTGACCGCAATCTCCGTACTATTCGAGTTCCTGGTGGTGATTGAAGCGCAATGATCATGACTTTCTCTCAGGCCACCATCAGCGAATGGGGGTCAATTGTACTATCGTTGGCCTTCCTCCTTGAAATGGCCCGGAGAGTCTGTGCCATTTACAACCTACCAAAGAAGCCAGATTCTGCTTCCCGAGGGTTCATATCGCAGGTAATTGCAGTCGCACTCTGCATAATCCATTTGATATCTGTAACTGGGCCTGGGCCACACGCAGATCTCTACAATTGTCTAGCCGCTTTGGACAAATGCCTCTCAGTTGCTGTAGTAGCAGGTATTCTTGCTATATTCATCCTTGAACATGGCCGAGGAGTTCAATCGCCGCACCTCGTATCTGCGTACCTTGCTATTGCACTGGCACAAGATACGTATAAGATCAGGAACATGGTATGTCAAACAGTCTTTGACTGTGGGACAACCAAGTTGAGCTTATGCTTGGAAGCAGTATGGCTTCTCTCCTATATCGGTTCCTGGGGATGGGAAGGATATCTGAATTCACAGGTGTCAACCTCAGAGGATGCGGCTGGGCTTTTTAGCCTTGTCTCCCTCTATTGGATGAGTACTATGCTGAGGGAAGGCTATATCTCGACGCTTTCTTCTGCACGATTGCCTGCGATCCATTGCATGCTGTCATCAAGAATTCTCCGCACGAGAGCAAACAAAGCGTGGAGTTCAAGAAGTGAGAGCATTCACCTACATTTCATTATTATACTAATGTCTATTAGCTGAGTCCTCCGGGTGGGCTCTTCCTCTTAATTTGGCACGTTGCCTTAGATCTGCTTTCCTGTTGCCCGTGATTCCTCGCATCTTCGTCATCGTATTTCGTTACGCTCAACCCTTAGTGATAGACGCCCTTATCCGCTTCGTGAATGATACGGCTCCTGACACAGATCGTGGCTTTTGGCTTATCTCGTCTGCCGCAATTACTTACATAGGATTGGCGGTCTCTGCAGCAATATATCAACGTTACATCGATCGACTGCGAATCATGGTTAGGGGCGCTTTGATTGGCTTGGTACACGATCAAGCGATGAGACTCCCCGGCAAAGAGGCCGAATCAGAGGCTGTGACCCTAATCAACTCCGATGTTGACAGTGTTGAGTCAGTGGGAGAGATTCTTCATGACACGTGGGCCTACCTCTTGGAGGTAATGATTGGCACAACGTTGCTGGCTGCCCGGCTCCAATGGTTTGCATTTCTTCCACTGGCTATCATATTCGGTATACTACTAGTTGATCCTCGAATATCAATGCTCATCGTACTAATGCACTACAGCGTGTTCGCGGATGAGTGCATACGTTGCTAAGCACCTTGAGCCCCGACAGAAGGAATGGAATACTGCGACGCAAGAGCGCATTTCCACGACTACAAGTGTACTTGGAGGCATCAAAAGCCTCAAGATGATGGGTATGGTGGATGCAACGCAGTGTCGTATCTGGCAATTACGTGAGAAGGAGTTACGCCTGTCGGAACATTTAAGGTGGATACTCGTCGCCTATAATGCCAGCGGTATGTGTTAAATCCATATCAACAGCTGACAGCTAACGTAACAAAGCAAATTCACTTGGTATATTCGCCCCGGTACTGACTCTGCTCTTCTATGCCCTGTCATCTGGAACTGGAGAGCTGCACGCCAACGACGTATTCACGTCTATCGCTCTTCTTTCCATGGTCACGCATCCTGCCAACATGGTCATGACATTGGTTCCCCGTGCTGTTGGTATAACCGCAAACCTTGCACGTATCGAAGCATATCTTAGCCAATCACCGGTTTTGGATCTCCGACATAATAATGGCAAAGAGGGCCTCTCTTTAGTATCACTGGAATACGTCTCCGTTAGACATCCCTCAACACCTGATCCACCAATGCTTCGAGATGTCTCCTTCAGGCTTTCTAAAGGGGAGCTAATCGTCTGTACTGGAGCTGTTGGCAGTGGAAAAACAACGCTAGTCATGGCCCTGCTTGGAGAATTACCCTCAACCGGGTCAATTAGTCTTGCATCGAAGAAGATCGCATACTGTGCCCAGGCTCCTTGGCTACCTAGCGTTACTATTCAGGATGCTATCACTGGTGACTCCAATTTTGACCAAGAGTGGTACAAGCTGGTCCTGGACGCATGCTGCTTGAGTCCTGACTTGGAGAGCCTTCGCAACGGTGACTCGACCTATATCGAGAATAACGGGATGAACCTATCCGGTGGACAACGTCAGCGCGTAGTATGTTCATTATTATTGTGGGTTGTTCCTGTCAAGTCGCTAATTGACGCAGGCTCTTGCACGTGCGGTATACTCGCGATATGATGTGGTGATCCTCGATGACCCGCTCAGTGCCCTGGACAAAAATGTCGCAGAGCAGATTTCTGATACGCTACTGGGCCCTAGAGGGCTGTTCAAGAAAATGAACGCAGGTGTTCTGCTCATTAGTAACACCAGTAAGTCTACTTTTTTCTAAAGCCAGTCAGATTTTTCTAATTCGTCATAGCGAAGCTCTTCCCCATGGCAAATAGACTACTGGTTCTGCAAGGCTCAGAGGCCAGCCTCCAGGATCCTAGCACCGTTCAGCAGGGAAAAATTCCGGGTAGCCTTGTTCCCTCCGCTGCAAGCGATCATACTACCCAGCCCTCAGAGCTGTATGACAGAAAGGCGCCTGGTCAAAACCAGCGAATCGATAACGCCGCCGAAGTCTTATCACGGAAGGCCGGCGATATTGCTCTCTATGGTAGATTTCTTTCTATCAAGTTGTACAATGCGTGCTAATTTATACACAGGGTACTACTTCAATGCTGTTGGTTACCGAAATGCCTTTCTGATGACAGTCTGCACCGCCACATATTCATTCTGCTTGACCTTCTCACAGTATGTCCTGAGATGGGCAACAGAGTCTTCGTCTGGGGAGCTTAATGGATATATGGGGCTCTATGCAGGGATTTCATTCATTGCGTGGGCAGCAACCAGTGGAACGATGTGGTTGGTTACCCTTTGTACTAACTTGGCTTCGCTAACATCGAACATATGGAAGGTTTACGCAGATGAAGGTTGCGATTCGCTCGGGTATAGTGTTACATTCCCAGCTGCTTGAGCGGGTACTCGGGTCAGCCTTCACCTCCCTTTTATCACACTACTTTCTGATGCAGGGTACCTCAATCCAGAGCACCATTGTCCTATTTTGCAGAAACTCAAATTGGCATCACTGTAAACAGGTTCTCCCAAGACATCGCGTTGGTGGATAAGCAACTACCCTCCGCTCTCGCCAATCTAAGCACCCGTAAGCTTCCAGTCCACTCTCTCACTCACATTGTCCTAACAAGGTCTGTTCCAGAAATCTTTAAGCTACTAATGCAGGTAGCCTTGATTGTGTATGTACAGCCGGTGATGGTTGCTACGATACCACCTTGTTACATACTGGTCTACCTCATTCAAAAGGTCTACCTTCGGACCTCCCGTCAGTTGCGCTTTCTGAACGTAGAGTCAAGGTCGCGCCTGAACACCAATCTCCTAGATACAGTATGCTCAATCTGCCCTTGTCGTTAGTCATACACCTCCGTGATAAGTTATGTCTAATATATCCCAGACCAGTGGTGTAACCACGATTCGTGCTTTCGGTTGGCAAGAAAAATTCGCAGCTGAAAATATCCAGGCACTGGACATGTCACAGAAGCCATACTATCTGCTCCTCTGTTTACAATGCTGGCTTAAAGTAGTGCTGGACTGCATAATGGCGATCATTGCCATAGGTCTGATAGCACTCACGGTCATGTACCGGAACTCCACGGGGGCTGATGTCGGAATGGCCTTGAATTTGATGATCGGGGCCAACACCACGCTATTACGATTAGTCCAGAACTGGACATCCTTGGAGACCTCGCTTAGCGCTGTTGCTCGACTGAGGGATGTGCAGGAATATGTCCCGAGCGAAGACGGCACTAGGGGTGCTATAGAGCCAGGTCCACGGTGGCCATCGGCAGGAGACCTACGTACCGAGAATATCACGGTGTCATACTCCCAGGAGTCAGAGCCCGCTCTGCGCAATGTATCATTTCGAGTCAATCCGGGACAGAAACTCATTGTCATGGGTCGGACAGGAAGGTATGATCTGTCATTCCAAGCGTTTCATGCACGAGCTCACTTGTTGGCTATAGCGGTAAGAGCACACTTATGCTCTCCTTACTCCAGCTCCTTGAGACTAAACACGGATTCATTTCCATCGACGACATCAACATCGCACACGTGCCTCTACAGATCCTTCGACAACGCGGCATCATCGCCGTACCACAAGATGGCTTCAACATCCCCACCGCGAGCATCCGCTACAATCTGGACCCGTATAATAAATGCACAAGTGATGAATATGTACAAGCACTGAGAAGAACTCGCCTTTGGGATAAGATTGCTGCCGCCTCTACAGATGTTGACACTATACTGAATCTTCCCATGTCAGCAATACTCCCCTTGTCCGCCGGTCAGATGCAGCTCTTCGCGCTTTGTCGGATGCTGCTCCGTGTGAAGGCGACTGCGCCGACGAAACCGATTATTATTCTCGATGAAGCTAGTTCGTCTCTGGATCGTGAGACGGAGGCCATTGTGGGAGATATTCTGCGTAAAGAACTTGAGTATCATACGGTTATCATGATTGCTCATCGGACTGAGGGGATCATGAATACTTTGAGGCCAGGTGTAGATTCCATTGCTACGATGAAGGATGGAAAGCTACGGGTATCTGTTATTGGCACGTCTATGGATTGGGTTGAAGAGAACTAGATAGTCTTTCTGCGTGTATAGTGATCTTTGTATTCTGGCTGAGAATATCAATTATTGACATACAATGGAACGGAAACAGAACGAGAACTGTGCTAAAAGCAATACATGTATGGTGCTGCCATCTATCCTTGTCGTTGACACTGCGCAGTTATCTCGGATATAGATTCAGTAGAGAGTAACTCATGAATGAATCGCTTGTCCTCTTCTGGATTATCCTCCTATTCAAGATTAGCTATAGATTTCAATGGCTAAGATATCCGCTTGATTTATCACTCACAACTCTCTGATGAAACAAAATTCTCATTGTATTCACTGTTTCTAACCTGTTGCTCAAGGCAAGTAGTTGAATCCAACTCTTCCCGTGTGTTTCGAGAAACACAAATGCTTTAGTTTTTCGAGACATAAGTTCCCGCCCAAAATAGAGATGTTCTACCCATTGGGTGCACGCATACTCCAGCTCTTGGGGGAAACTCTGCGTTTTCGGCTCTCCTCTGTGCTGAACAAGATTCCGTAGGTTGCTACCATCTTGCCCACATGCTTCATTCAGGAGGTCAAGGCAAGCATCCGCCAGCATACAATGACTCTGTCTTAGTGTTAATTGAAGTTCTGGATGCCTCAGTTCACCCTCACCCAAATACTCGGCAAAGGAAGTATGGAGTAATTTTATAGGTGTGTCACCATCCTCTGGAACCGTCACAATAGAATGCAAGTCCTCTAGCATGGAGTCAGTGTCCACCCGTATCAGTTTGCCGGAGGCACTTTTTGGCAGACGGCCAAGGATGTGTTCATGAGTCCATAATACACGCGAAATGGAGTTCCAGTAGGTTGCTTTCTCTTTCTCAGACCATGCTTCGTTGACTGAGCCATCTAAGACGCTGGTATAGATTTGATACAATTTCTCAGTTGGACTTCCTTTTTCCCGGCTTTTTAGCTCTATGTCTCTCAGTCTCTGCCTGACAATCTGGTGGTTTTTAGCACCTCGGACGTATTGACAAGCAGTGGCCGCCCAGAGGAAGAGACCCTGGGCAAGATAGACGAGAGTCGCCACTATTCCTCCGTCCCATGCAAGCTCTGCTTCGAACGGGGCCACGAGCTTGCCAATTTCGTGGTCCAAGAAGATTCCTATATCTGAGTTAACGACCCTTTCTCCAATATCCTGTATTTTCAACTTTCTATGCTGAATTTTGGAAAGTTGTGACCGAATGGCGGATTCTGGTCTACTCGCCAGAAAGACAAGCACTTTGTTTTCGCACACCCGAGTAATGTCAGATAGCAGACGAAGAATCAAGCGTTGATCATTCTTATCCGGGCACAAATCCAAGCCATCAACCACAATAAGTATCGGATTCTTATCGTGCTTCTGGATGAATGCCATCAGTGGCTCCTTCACAAGCCGTGTCCACTGTTCCGACAACCCTTGATAGGGCAAAAGGGGACATCGTTCCAACACATCCTGAATAGCATTTTTCATGCTTATATCGAAGTTGGCCAGCTGACAAGCAACTGTTGATGCGAAGGAGTCTGCACTATTGGCATCTTCATTTGCATCAGTAAAGAAAAAGCTCGCAGCCAGCCGCGACCGCTGATCATAATTTCGTGCCACCGTGCGAGCAATCGTTGTCTTTCCAGTGCCTACCATTCCACTCAACCAGAAAATACCCTCGTTATGGTCCGCATCAATCCACTCCGCTATGTCCTTTAACAGATCCACGCGGGTGCCTTCAAGGCAGAATGAGTCGTGCTCCCTTTCCCGGGAGTTGAAGCAAGCACTTTTGGCGAATTGCAAAGTCGAGAATATTTGGACATCTCCTGTCTGGCCTCAGCCCGCTGTTCTGGTAGGTGAACTCCATATGTTGTGCTCACCGGTACCCATATAGACCTTCTCTCCCGATACGCTGCCGAAGTTGTACTGCTTTCCTGTTCCAGCATAGAACTGGCCTGAAAGGGCCGGTCCGACAATTGCTTCCCCTCCCATAGTCCCGAACGGTACGAGATGCTTGAGGGAAATAGTGAGCACACCTAATGTGCGGGCGGAGATAATGAGGCAGTTTTGTAAGCGCCAGGCTAGACATCTACCCCTCAGCAAGGGCATTTACTCTGGCCAATAACCGCCCGATTTGTAGCGCCTGGACGCTGATCCCGGACACTTGTTCTGCGACCTAGCCTTGTCTGCTCATCTGAAATGACTTTCTTACGAACAAGGGGCATTTTTGTGACTGCTGCGAAAAAAAGCCCCCTGTCCGTTGTTGCCTGCCGTCGAGCTTCAACAGCCCAATGGCTCTGTCACAAGACTACACAGTCGGTATCTTCTGCCCACTTGAGGTCGAAATCTGTGCAGTTCAGTACCTGTTAGACAAAGTACACCGGCAAACACAATCCCGACCAGTGCGATACGTATGGGGAAAGCTCGGCGACCACAATGTGGTGATTGCAACACTGCCCTTTACATATCGGGGTAAGGTTTCTACAGCCGTTGCCGTTGCTCGGCTACATATAGACTTTCCCAACATATCACGTCTTCTTCTGGTTGGTATCGGGGGTGGTGTACCGACTCAAGGTGTTGATGTTCGTCTGGGGGATGTTGTAATTGGCACCCCGACTGCTCTGCATCCTGGAGTAGTGCAGTATGATCTGGGGAAACGATACAAGGGTAAATTCGTTCGCACGGGCTATCTACCACCACCTCCAGAAGAATGGATACATGCCATTACCAAGATGAAGACTAGTCATCTCATTCAGGGAGATCAGCTTAGTTCTTCTATCACTGCCTTAGAAGAGCGGTCTGCTCATCGAGCATTTATTCGCCCGCCACCGGAGTTAGATACTCTCTTCGAGCCGACATATGACCACATTGATGGTGCAGCAACCTGCGCTCAATGTAGTAGAGACAGGGTTACTCAGAGACCACCACGCTCTGAGCCCACCAAGCCAGTCATACATTACGGACTCATCCTCTCCGGTGATTCTGTGATAAAAGACGCGGCAACCAGAGACCAGATCGCCAGCGATGAAGGTGGAGCCATCTGTTTCGAAATGGAAGCTGCAGCCATGATGAACGATTTCCCGTGTCTGGTTATCCGAGGAATATGCGATTACGCCGATTCCCACAAGAACGATGTATGGCATGAGTATGCCGCTGCCGCTGCCGCTGCTGTAGCTAAGGAAATTCTTCGGTTTATTGAGCCTAGTGAGTTAATTGTTGCCGTTTATTGCGCGCCAACTGGTAACCTTTCCAATGCAGCGGTTCCTCGAATCGAAGATGATCACAACTCTTCATCTGCAGGTACTGTGTCCTCGAATGGGGCAATCACAGGCACCTTTTATGCGCAGAATGGCACTATTACCAACATTCAGACCATGACAGCAGCCGGGAATATCTATTTCGGATGAATCTACCCGCTTATTCGGCATCGCTACCGAGTAGCTAATATCAGCCACCATTCCATGGTTCCCAGTGCATTATGGTTGCATCCCGCACATCTAGATTTCAGGGTCAGAGTCTAGATACGGTGACATCATACTTACATCCCAGCTCCCAACGACAACCCTCAATTCTGCACATCGCCTACACATCCACCTTAAAACACGCCCAATTGACTCAATTCTTCCATTGGCTCTCAATCACTACCTACCCTTTTACATCCGCCCAACATGCCCCAACATTCCTCTCCACCCACCGTGATATTCTGGCACCGCACCGACCTGCGCCTACACGACAACCCAGCCCTGCAAGCCGCGCTCTCCCTCAACCCATCGACATTCATCCCAATCTTCACCTGGGACCCGCACTACGCATACCGGGCTCGTGTAGGTCCAAACCGATGGCGCTTCCTGCTGGAATGCCAGAACGACCTGTCACAGTCCTACCACAAGCTGAACCCGAAGCAGAAGCTGTGGGTAGTACGTGAAGCACCTCAAACAGTATTCCCCAAGTTATTCAAAGCATGGGGTGCGACACACCTCGTATTTGAAAGTGACACGGATGGGTATGCGCGGGAGCGCGATGAGACAGTTATGAAGTTAGCGAAGGAGGCAGGGGTAGAGGTTATAGTGAAGTCCGGGCGGACGTTGTTTGATTCGGACGAGGTGGCCAAACACAATAAAGGCGAGCCGACGATGAGTATTCATCAGGTTGAGAAGGCTGTTGAACAGATAAATAATGGGGTGCCGGATAGGCCTGTTGATGCACCGGAGAGTGTACCTGATCCGTTAGGGGAGGAGGAAATGAGGGCTATCAGTGGAATTGAGCATGAGGTTCCAGATCAGGGAGATGATCTAAATGCTGCGCATCGAACTAAGCACAACGACAATCAATACAAGAACATAGCAGGTCCCAACGGCGACTTCTCCATCCCCACACTGAACGAACTCTCCATCGACCCCAGCCAAGCAACATCTCCCCACCACGGCGGCGAATCCATCGCCCTGGAGATGCTACGCACCTACCTCCAACAAAACGAAGACTTCGTCGCAACATTCGAAAAACCCAAGACCTCCCCAGCGGCCTTTCACCCACAAGCGACAACCCTCCTCTCGCCCCATCTGCACTTCGGCTCCCTCTCCGTGCGCAAATTCTGGCACGACGTGCAGGATACCCTCCACGAGCGCGAATCAGCACACAAGCCAACATCAAACCTCCCTACTAATCTCCCGGGCCAGCTCCTCTTCCGAGAAATGTTCTTCGCCGCGCAAGCGGCTCTGGGACCAGTGTATGCGCAAGCACGCGGGAACAAGATCGCGCGGTTCATTCCGTGGCATTTACAATCTAATCATGATAAGGAGACGGGGTTAGTTGACAGGACTTATACGGTAGACGATGAGCAAGCGGAGGTATGGTTCCGACGGTGGAAGGAAGGGCGGACGGGATTTCCGTGGATCGATGCATTAATGAGACAGCTCAAGTATGAGGGGTGGATTCATCATTTGGGACGACATAGTGTAGCGTGTTTTCTGACCAGGGGGGGATGTTATGTGCACTGGGAGAGGGGGGCGGAGGTGTTTGAGGAGTGGTTGGTTGATCGTATGACTCCCTTCCCTTTCTTTCTCTTTTTCGTTTCCATTTTGATAATGATATGATGCTAATAATAGAACAACAGACGAAACAGCCTCTAATGTCGGAAACTGGATGTGGCTGTCCTGCACGGCATTCTTTACGCAGTTTTATAGATGCTATTCGCCGGTGGCGTTCGGGAAGAAGTGGGATCCAGAAGGGCTGTTCGTGAGACACTATGTTCCGGAGCTGAAACATTATGATAAGAAGTATATTTATGAGCCGTGGAAGGCGCCGGTAGAAGATCAGAAGAGGTGGGAGTGTCGGGTAACTGGGGATGGGATGGTCGAGAAGGATGAAGAGACTGGATTAAGAACGTATCCGGAGCCAATGTTCGACTTTGACGAGAGAAGACAGACGTGTATTGCGCAGATGAAGGAGGCGTACGGGGTGCATTTGATGGGGGATGATCAGAAGGTTATGGATGGGTCGTGGAAGGAGGTGTTTGAGTTTGAAATCAAGGATGGGAGGGTGGTGGATGAAACGAATGGGAGGGTTGATGGGGATGGTGGTGATGATGAGGGAGGGCAGAAACGGGGGCGAGAAGTAGGGGATGAGAGTGGTGAAGATGGGGATGGAGGACATACTTCGAAGAAGAAAAAATAGAATACTGAGGGCTAATTATTCAATACACGATATCCTTCAAACAGTAGTATTGAGCATTTTCGTCGTGTTGTCGATCTCAAATAGGGCGTATTCGTTTCCTTCTACCCAGCGTCTTTGGCGTCAATCCACGTGGCCCGGAGGGCTATGTGAGAGAGAGGTAAGAAGAGGAGCGAGTGTTTTCTTTCCCTCTCTATTGGCGATGGTGTTACGGAACATGCGGTAAAGAGATGGGGTGCTGATATTTAGTAGTAGTACTATCTGAAGGCTACTTTATATTGGATAGATTGAAATAACACCGCGACAAACGAGAAATAGGGCTATAATCATTCGTATTTAATGTACCTGAACAAATCAATATGATACTATATGTGTCGTGGAGGGGGGTGTTCGGACTTAGAGTAATATAACTTATATCTATAACCGTCTCCGTTTACATTTATATTCCCTATCTAGAAACGAACCCTTATAAACATCCTCACACTCACTACCACTACCAACCCGCCTCTTCACTCCGAGCCCTTGTCCCATACCAACACCATGGACATGTGAAGGATAGAAATACACTCTCTCATCACATCCCCATTCACCTAAAAACCAGTAAGCACACACACACACACACACACACACACACACACACAGTTTCAATCAAGCCTCCCTCTCAACGGGAGCGAAAAACATACCTATATCCCCGCCACCCATACTACTAAAAGTACCAGGATGTTTAAACTTATGACCCAAAAGAAACAACAGATCATGAATATGTAACCGTCTCCTTAGTCCCTCCCGGAGAAGCGCATGTTGATATCGTCGATGGTGTAGTCTATTCTTTAGATCGTGGGTTGTTTGTTCGTGTGTTGGAGATGAGTTTTGTTGGTTTGTGGGGTGCTGTTGATGGGTATGATGTGGTCTGTGATGTATGAGTTTGTTTATATGTGTATGTGTATGTGGGTATTGATATTGATTCTGTAGTGAGTTGTAGTAGTAAACTGGATGTGTTGTAATGGGGAATTGTTTCGGATTGTAAGTCGTTAATGGGATTTGTAGGCAGGATGTAGAGATATTCTGATGGTGGTAGTATTGAGGGATATGATATATTCTCTGTTCATGTGGGTAGTAGTATGATGAGGATAACATGATAATAGAATCCTGGATTATCAGAGTGTGAAAATATAGTGTGTACACTACCAGAGGTGAATTCGGATATACTCCACATATTAATACTACTGATACTCAGGATACTCCCTTTTGCTACTCAATATATCTACACGATAAGGCTGACTGAATACTACGCATGTCTTCAGCTTAGCTCACGCGTCATACTGGATTCCAGCGCTAGATCTCCTCGCTTACAGCGCTCCAGCCGTCTTATTGGATCGTTCACTATGGGGTGCTACATGCCACGACACGGCGTGCGTCAGCTCCCACTAGCCAAGCGCCAGCGGCCGTTTCAGCTCTAAGGATCCACTTTGGATCTCAGCATTGACATACAAATTCCAATCTAGAATAGCTACAAGATATCTTCAATTGATTCTTTCACCCGCTGTCTCATGCTTTTCACTATTGCCATCCATCGAATCGTCTACTGTACATTATTCATAAGAAGATACGGCCCAGGCCGAACAATCCAACCAGGATTAAAAGTGAAAGATCGAAGAAGAATGAGAACAAAAGATGGCTCTAAGAATAATACACACCACAATCCCACGGTATAGACAGAGATGGCGGTGACTGTGCAGCGACAATGTAATCAAAAGATGAAATTATCAACACCTCTCACTCCAAGTCTATCGAGGTGGGTGCTGTGACATTGGCCCAGGCAATGGCCCGGCATTAGACCCCTGACTGTACACTCGGTGGTGGCCTGGCGTAGGGTGACCTCCCGGCACCGCCTCCACAAGCGTTCCAGGTCCCCCGGGTCGTGCTTGAAGGGGGTGCATCGACCCAACGGCCGCAGGTCCACTGGGCGCATAGCTCAGCCCTCCGCCGGGACTTGGCTGCAAGATTGCTGGGGGTGTGTAGGAGCGACCCATCGACATCGACTGCGGCCCCGGTCCAGGCAAGCCCGCTGCCCGGGAGACCGATGCCTGCGGGGGTGGAGTGTTGTGACCGTACGGCCCACTAGCCAATCCAAGCGTCTGGCGGTGCGCGGCTTGTTGATGAGCCCCACTGACCATGGTCTGCACGTGCTGCTGATATGACTGGTGCGCCGCATGTTGTTGCGCAGACATATGGCTGGATCCAGGCGTGGCTGGCGCGGGCGAGGCGTACGATACCGTGCCTGGTGGCTGTCGCGATCCCATCCCCAGCAGATTCGCAGGAGACTGTATCGGCGTCGGCGGACCTTGACGGGTACCATAAGCGAGGCTGCTGGTACGCTGGGTGGGTGAACCGATGCTCTGGCGATACATCTGGCTTTGTGCTGCCAGTTCGCGGGACGACGCAGTAGCCTGTGCGTGAGACACCGGTGAAGGAGCATATGCGGATCCATGATACGCTGGGCGCTGCGCAGTCACTGATGCGGGAGTTGGGACAGGGGATGGAGCGGTGAGGTTCGGCAAGGAAGGATTAGATAGAGATTGGGTGGACGTATAGGGGGAGTAGGGTGGCTGAGAGGCAAGCGTGGTGGTAGGACGGCTACTCGATTGCGACGGAGCCTGCGGTGGTTGTGGGGGTGGCTGTCCGCGAGGGTCAAACCGGGCCATCCAATCGTTATTCGCAGGCGCTGCAGAGCCTCCTGGAACAGAACTGTAGGACTGGTAGTCTGCGTAGGCGCGTGATGGGGGCAAATACTGGCTTGGAGGACCGTAGGCTGGGGCTCTCTGCTGAGATGACAAAACAGTCTCCTCTTGACGTGGGGGTGGCTGTTGCGGGAGTGACTGCATCCCACCGTAGACAGGCCGAGAGGGTGACCCAGTATGCCCTGCGGGTGTCGAAGACGACGGGTCGCCAGCGAACCGTTTGCGCGGCTGGGGTTCTTCCGGCTCGTCATTCAAGATGCTCATGATGTTCGACCGCTTCGCCGGCACGCGAGGGGCCTCAGGCGGCTCCGCAGGAGGCGGTCCAGGTCGAGACAGCTCCTTGGGTGGTGACAAGATTGGGGTGGACTGAGGAATGCCAACGTGCCCTGGCATTGCGAAATAAGGCCGCTGCGACATAGAATCACGTCGAACAGGCGATATTTCCGGCTCCGGCCGCTGCAGCGGTTGCGCCGGGGAGCTGGGCGTTTTCGTGAGGCTGTGCTGACGAGAGTGGGATCCTGTAGGCATCAAGGAAGGTTGATGCTGAGGTTGGAGATATGCCTGCTGCGAGCCTGGCAACGCCGATTGTGCCGGAAGCAATGGTGACCGGTGCACGTCCACGCTGGCGGGTCGGAACCCTTGGCCATGGAGAGGTTCCAGCCGCGCCATCTCGGATGCGGATACCGGGGTTTGTCGCACGGACATGGGGGCTTCCTGGGGCCGTGTGGCAGCTGTGTGCGACAGCACCGTTGCTGGGACTTCTCGTCGTTCTTCGGCAAAGTACCCCAATCGGGGTCCCTGCATTCGCGATGGCAAGGGTGCCTGAGAGCTCATGACCCGAGCAGGATCCTCACTAAGCATGGGGCCGCTTGCCATTGGAGCACTAGCGGCTTGCGCAAGCGGTGGGTATCTCGAAACATTTCGCTCTTTCTCTTGGCCTGCGCGAGCTTGCAGAGGCGCCTGCTGGGGGGTTGAACTGGCGGGTTTGCCCTTGGATCCCAAACGGCTATCATCTGTATCCGGCGCGGTATCAGTGTGCGGGGCGAGAGGCCGAGGCATGATGATAGAAGAAGGTGTAGCTTCATAACGCCGCTTAGAGGCGAAGTTGGGAACGGGCAATGGACCTGTAGGCTCACCACGAGCTTTCTTGCCCTCTGCATCGGCAACGATATCTTCGAAATCTTTCTGGCCCGAGTCAATGCGGCGCTGAAAGTAATTCTTGACCTACTTGAAAGTTAGCTGCTGATAGCCTAGATGATTCAGGAAGGTGTGGGCGTGAGGAAGGGGAAGAACATACCATGACTGTGGTTTTCGTCTTCATGAAGTTGGATATACCCTCAAAGTCACGACCAAAGTGCGCCAGCAGCAAAGGAAAATCGCGCTGTTCAGGCACCGACCAGTAACTCGTCGGCTGTAGAGATCCGTAGCCGCCTACCTCGGGCTGCCGGGCAGGTGCTGGAGCCTCCTGTTCAGTAGATTCGAAGACATACACGCCCTCCTTCGGACGTCCCCGACCAGACCTGGCGCGCGGTGGCACATCGTTTACCTCTCGCTCTTGCGGCTCCTTGGGCCGCACGATCGGGGCTTCGGTGGCTCCATCCATGGATGGCTCCGTAGTCTCCACCTTTGGTGCAGGAGTGACGGCAGCGGCAGCCACTGGAACAGGCGTGCTCTGGAGAGATTGCTCCGAGGGGGTGGGCTGTGGTGTTTGCTGTTGCTGCTGTTGCTGCTGCTGCTGCTGCTGCTGCTGTTGCTGCAATTGTTGTTGTTGCTGCTGCTGTTGCTGCGCTTGCTGTTGGGCAGCCTTCCCTCGTCGGCCACCTCGCGTGCCTGTACCGCTTCGAGGTCCACGTCGACTGGGCTTCTCTGCTTGCTCGCCATCCTTGGAGGCATTCCCACGGCGGCCGTTGTTGTCCGTATCGGCAGACGAGTCTCCGAACGTTGGGGCAGCGGCACGTCGAGGACGACCCGTATCGGTGACTGGAGCGGGCTCCTCTTCGCCTTCATAGTCCGGTTTGACAACACCCAGGTCAGCCATAAGCGCATTGGACTTGGGTCGAGCAGATCGCCGCGCACGCCCACGACGGCTCCACCGTTTGTTGAGTTTTGCCTTGTACTTGATCTCTTCTTTGGTCAAGTAGTAATGAATGATACACTGCTGGAAGTCCCGTCCTGGAAGCGATTCTGCAATCTTGCCCCATTTCTTCGGATGTGCCATGAACGCGTCGGTAAAGATCTCGTGCTCTTCTTGGCTGAAATCATTCCGAGGCGGCAGGAACCCAAAGACATCCATGGCCTGATCTGGGTCAATGATGTTGTTGGTGTCCTTGTAGATGCCTGCTTTCACCTCTGGGGGCTCAAGCATCTCAGGAATCACAGCCTCGCGGGCGAGGTCCGGCTGCGCAGTAGCCTTGTTGCCGCGACGCCTCTCCAGTTCTTCTTGGGCAGAAATCTCAGAGGCGCGCAGGGCATTTTGGAAGTCCAGTTCGCTATTGCCCTTGTACCGTCTTCCGCTTTCCACCGTAGGTGTAGGCGTCGCCGTGGCTGGGGCAGCAGGTGGTGTTGTGGGCCCGGGACTACCCGAAGTCTTTTCCTTCGCATGGTCCAACTCCCACACATTCAGCCTCCAAGGCTTGTAGTAGGAAAGGTAATCCAATCTCAACTCGGCATTCTTCCGCGCCACGTCCTTGCGACGTTTCATGATGATGTCGCGGAAGGTGTCCTTCAGACGTTCGTGAGTGGCCGCATTCTCCTGGTAAACCTCCAAGTCCGATAACGGTGTGGGTGGGCCAGAGTTCAAAAACGGCAGACTCTCGAGAGTAAGTGCATCGGCCGCAGGAACAGAATCCAAAACCACCTTTGCTGGTGGCTCGTGTTCTTCAGCCTTGCCATTCGGCTCACTTTCCATCTCGGGTGCCGATGGTTCCTCCTTGGCTATCTTGGTATCCTTAGCTAACACTGGAGGTGTGGATGCCTTTTCAGGAACCTGGTCATGGGCAATCATCCCCAAATACTGGATGCGCATAAGTAGCGCCACGATATTGGGGTCTTCCAATGGTGGGGGCGGCAGCTCGGCACGGAGAGCACTCATATCCTTTTCGAAAATCTGCTTCCGTTCTTCTAGATAGTCTTGTGTAAACACAACATTCTCGTCCTCTTCTTCATCGCTTGAACGTCCAAAATCCGGTATGACGACGGCGCTCTGATCCTTGGGTGCCTCTTTGGGTGCTTCCTTCAATGCTTCTTTAGGTGCTTCCTTCGGTGCTTCCTTCGGTGCCTCCTTAGGTGCCTCCTTAGGTGCCTCACTGAGCGCCTCCTTGGGCACTTCCTTCTCCGCAGGCTTTTCTTCGGCAGCTGGCGTTTTCGCGACAATTTCGGGTATATCCACGTCCATGGCCGACTCAAACGACACCGCGGGCTTTGGGGGCTTTGATTCTACCGGTTCATCTTCGCCGACAATCTCACCCGCCTCGAGTCCGTTGGCAGACTCATCGGCCTGGCTGTGCGACTCGAGCTTGTGGTCTTCACTAAGAGACAGACTTCGCTCTTTTCCATCGATGGAATCGCGCTTTGATGATGGTGCAGCACTTGGACCAGAGGGTGCGCCGGGGAATCCCGCACGCACCCATTGTTTCATAGCTTTCGAAGAGCCACGAGAGATTGACGGGCGTTGCTGAAGCGCACGGGGTCCGGTAGGAATACTCGATGTAGGCATCCGAGGTGAAGTGTGCGGACCCGGGGAAGTGGCTGACCCTGCGGCCGATGGCCTCCGTCCAAGTTCTGGGGAGGTTATTGTGGGCCCTAGCTTTCTTGGAGACGGTGTTTCGTGTGCGCCTGGTGCATCTTTCTGAACCATCGCCGCGGGAGCAGTAGGAGGTGAGATATCTGTCGGTTTCGGCCCGCCGGCTGCTGCTGCGACATGCGGCTTCGGGGGACGGGTAGCCGGCTCAGGCTTCAGCGCGATATCAGGCGTTTCTTCACGGCGCGTATCATCACGTCGAACCCTTTGCTCCAGCGGCTGTTGGGGGGGACCTCGCTCCGCTTTGGGCGCGGTCGGTGGATGCATTGGGGCTTTTAGCGGAAGCTCATGCCGTTCCTTCTCCGATCTCGTAGCTGCGGCGGCTGTTGATGTCGAATCTACCGGGGGTTTCTCCAGTTTTTCGGATTTCTCGACCTTGTCAGGCTTCTCAAGCTTTTCTGGCTTCTCTGGCTTCTCTGGCTTATCCTGCTTGTCCTGCTTCTCGGGCTTCTCAGGTTTCTCGGAAGAAATTTCGGGAAGGGGCGCGGTGACGGAACCGAATGCTGGCACCTGGGGAGCAGCGGGGGGCGGGGATCGTTTCACGGAAGGAGGAACCAAGTCCTTCGCTGGCTGCTCCAGGAGAGGCGCCGGTGGTTCGATGCGCTCGATGCGTTCAATACGTTCAATGCGGTCCATGCGTTGCGAATCACGACGTGCCTCTCCTCCCGAGGGCTTACGAGGGGGCTCTGCGGGTGGAGGGTCTGGAAGCCGTTCAGGCAGACCGGGAACCGGGATGACAGTTGGCCCAGTCGCCGACGACACTGTTGAGCTGCTCGGAATTCGATTCTCGGCGCGACTGGGAGGACGATCGCGCTTCCAATGGTCGCCGGGTCGGTCACGTTCATCGCGTTCAACCCGACGGTCCACCTCCTCCCGCCGTTCGAACCTTTCCCGTCGTTCGAGCTCCCGTTCCCTGTCGCGCTCGCGCCGCTCAGGATCGCGATCACGATCGAGGATCACCCGGTCGCGGTCCCGATCACGATCACGGTCCCGCTCGCGATCTAAAATCCGGTCTCGTTCACGCTCCCGATCCCTTTCCCGGTCGCGGTCCCTCTCGCGCTCGCGCTCCCGGTCCCAGCGGGCGTCTCGTGATCGACTTCGACGTCTGAAGGAGTCTCGATCGTCCAGGTACGGCATTCGGCCACGACCACGTCCCGAGTCCCATTCACCTCGGCCCCGTCCACGCATGGGCGGGCCACTGCGGGGGTGATGACCGCCACCGGACGGGACATCCGGTACTGCGGATGATACCGAGATCATGCTGTCTCGGGAGCCCCGTCGCATTCGAATCATGTCTGCATCTCGTCCGAGGGGTTCTCTCATATCGCGAAAGTCGCGGGGAGGCGGCGGGGAGCGCGAGCGGCCACGGCCAAAGCCGATACGCGACTCACGGGGATCGAAGTCGCGGTCACGGCGGCCCCAGTCTCGGTCCCGGTCGAGGTCTCGGCGAAAGGGCGGTGGTCCATCCCGAATATCTCGAAAGTCGCGATCACGGTCGCGATCTCGATCTCGTACGTCGCGGTCCCGGTCCCGAAAATCTCCACGGCCCGGATAACCTCTGCCACGCCCACCAAATGGGGCTCCTCGCGGGGGATCGATCAAGGCTTTGGGACCCCGGGGGGGTTCTCTGCCCAGCGGGGGTAAATTCGCATCATCAGTGCCACGGGGGCCAACAGGGGGTCGACGGTCACCGAAGCGTTGGGGCGAACGATCACGGGAATTGAACCCAGACAATGGAGGGTATCTGGACGACATCACCAGGTCATGCTAGTGAGCGTGAGCTAAAGTAACCTGGCAGGAGAGCCTGCCACAGGTTAGTTGCAAGGTAATTTGAGATAAGATCGTGATGGTGATGTGAATGGTGAGTAGATATGAATATTATTAAAAATAGAAAAAGAAAAAAGAAAAAAAAACACAGAAAAAAGAAAAAGAAAAAAAACCCCAAGAGAAAGTGTCACACAATGAGCGCAATGAATGGTAGGCAGGGAAGAATAGCCAGCAAAGGGACGGAACTGGTCCCAGCAGAGGCAAGACGAGACGAGACGAGACAGCCGCCGGCCGCAGCAGCAGCGGCCAGTCAGAAGCGCCTAAGGCGGCGAACGGGGAGTGGAGAGCACGTGACGGCAGGGAAGCATGGAAGGGGGCACGGGCCAGGCAGCCAGGCAGGCCAGCTTAGCTAAGCAGCCAATGAGTGGCGCCCAAATCGGACTGCGGATCCCAATTTGGCACTGAAGCAAGATTGCAGCCATGATTGACGGATTCCATCACCTTAGCGCCAGCCACTTGGCGCGGCCTGTTTCACCCGGAACTGCCAGCGCCTGTGGGAGCTTTTTTCAAGGTGGATCGATCGTCCAAGGGAAGTCACAGGATCAGAACCTGTTCATGATCATGGTGGATTTGACCCCAGTCCGCCAGAGAGATAAAAGGAGGAGCATGGCCCTTTCTCCTGGGGTTTGACATTTGGGTTTGGAATGGGGAATGAAGGAGGCGTGCCGAAAGTTCGATGCTGGCCGATCCCGTGTCTCCGGGACAAAGTGACTGGTGACAAAAAGTGAAGCACGATCCTGCACCCATGGACGACTAGCCCAGCCCAGCCCACGACCAACGCAAAGAAAAAAAAGGGAGGGAGGGTAGTAATGACAGGCGTAAAAACCAAAACTGGGCATCAAACTGGAAAGCGCGCGTAAAATAGCAAAATTAAAGGAGAAATCTCCGCACCTGGGAGCCTATGCAACGTGTCAAGCCGTGAACCCAAAGTAGACCTGCAAGGAGACCACGCCGGGCAGCAAAATCGCAAATTGCAAGCAGTTACGGGAAAGTCTGCTTCTGGGATTATTCGAGACCCGTTCGTTGCTGTGTCTCGGAAGTCGGAACCGAATAAAAACGTCTGAGGACCAGCCTGAGGGGGAATAAAGTAGGGACGCGAGTTGGTTGAATCGAATAATACAAAGAGAGTCGAGATGAAGGAAAAGAGTGAGTGAGTGTGTGTGTGTGTATGATGTGCGCGTGAACTGATGAAGAGGGGGGGCGAGGTTCGATTTGAAGGTGAGAAAGAGAAGAATGGGGGAGAGGGGGAGTGAGTAAGTTAGTTTGGTGGTGGTTTGAAGGCAGAGAGGATCTTGAAAGACAAAAACGGAGGAAGGAGAAATGGGGCAGAGACGATGGATGGATCCCTGGTGAAGGGCAGCGGTTGGATGGTTGGATGGGCTGAGTTTAGTTGGCCAGGGACTTTCCCTCGGCCACGACTGACTGGTCTTAGTGTGACTAGTTAAAAGGGAAATTAAAGGGAACTCAAAAATAACTCTTGGATCGCCTCCCCCGGCGTGCATGCCTCAGGCGAGGATCTCTTGCCCTGTCGGGAAGGCCCCATCAATGATGACTAACCTACATGTATATGCCTCAGGCATTACTTGACTAGCTTAAAGGTGTACGGAGGATCGCTGGGAATTTCCCGGCGATGGCTCGGTCCAGCTTATTGCCTGACTGCCTGACTGCCTTACTGCCTGGGGCATCAGCATGGCGGGTGTCACGAAACGGGCTGTCACACCCCCGCCAAATCCCGCCCGCCTGCAGAAAAATTTCCAGAAGAGACGGAGGGGATCATCATCCAATTCATCCCGCATTTGAGTGCCCCCGGGTTTACTCCTCGCCTATATCAATTTGGTCCCCGCTTAATTGATAGACTCGGCATCTCTTCACGCTATTGATTACTTCGGCATTCTGATTTATATCTCCTTTTCGCTCGACAGCCATGTCCGCACAAGACTCCGCCGCGGGCAATGCCCCTCCCTCTGCAGTCACCGATGCCGTGTTGGTGGCCTCGGAACCCGTGCCTGAGGGGACGCAGCAGGTCAGCGGCGTCGACTTTGACCGATTCAAAGGACGGGATATTACGGTCGCCGAGATGGTCGACAACATGAAATACACCGGGTTCCAGGGCAGTGCGGTCGCTGAAGCCGCCCGCATCGTCAATGAGATGGTTCGCATCCTGTCTTCTACCCGGCCATTGAGTGACCTAGCAGCGTAGCTAATTCCGTGATACGTCTACATAGCAAGCCTACCGTCATCCGGAGACTGGCGAGAAGACCACCATCTTCCTCGGATACACCTCCAATCTGATCTCCTCCGGCCTTCGAGACACTATCCGCTACCTGGTCCGCAACCGTCACGTCTCCGCGATTGTCACCACGGCCGGCGGTGTCGAGGAAGATCTTATCAAATGCCTGGCTCCCACCTACATGGGCTCATTTACTGCCCCGGGCGCTGGACTGCGGGCCAAAGGATTGAACCGGATCGGCAACCTCATCGTCCCGAACAGCAACTACTGTGCATTTGAAGACTGGTTGATCCCTATCCTGGATAAGATGCTGGAGGAACAGGAGGCCGCCAAGAAGAAGGCACTGGAGACTGGCGATGAGGAGGACGAATTGCATTGGACCCCCAGCAAGATTATTGAACGCCTCGGCCACGAGATCAACCACGAGGACTCGGTTCTGTACTGGGCTGCTAAGAACAACATCCCCATCTTCTGTCCCGCCCTCACCGATGGCTCCCTGGGCGATATGCTTTACTTTCACACCTATCGCTCCTCTCCGCAACGGCTGCGGGTCGACATTGTGGACGATGTGCGCCGCATCAACACCATGGCTGTCCGGGCCGCGCGGGCCGGCATGATCATTCTGGGTGGCGGAGTCATCAAACATCACATTGCCAACGCCTGTCTGATGCGCAACGGGGCCGAGCATGCCGTGTACATCAATACGGGACAGGAGTTTGACGGCAGCGATGCGGGGGCCCGACCGGATGAGGCCGTCAGCTGGGGTAAGATCAAAGCCGACGCCAAGGCCGTCAAGGTCTATGCGGAAGCCACAGTGGTCTTCCCGCTCATTGTTGCGGCCTCGTTTGCCCGAGCCAGTCCGGCGACCCCCAACGGTGAAACGTCTCAGAACTGAGTGTGAGTTTGAGAGACATCACTCCGATAGGGATATTATCTGTTAAACGCCAAACCCTCTCCTTCTCGCAATGCCTCCTATCAACTCGATAAGACAAAAATTGATTACTGGTCCTAGGCCTGCTGTGTCTATCGACCGTGAGAGCTTCCCCCCTTCACGACAGCTCGGGCCGTTTGGTTGACAGAGAAGCAGCGACAGGGGCGGGCCCCGGCGTGGCAGGCACGCGAAAGGCGCCCCACATCATCCCCTCGAGTTAGGGAGGCAAATCGGAGGCTTTGGTTCCGATCAAACACAAAAAGAAAAGAAGAGGGAAAAAAAAAAAGAACAGGACAAGAACAAAGCACGCAAGAGGGGCCACCCCCCCTGGGATGAATTCTGCACGGAGAAGAGCAGCCGCCCGCCCCCTTGAAGAGCCGGAAGTCCGGAACCCACAGGCTTTGGAACCTCGGCGGAGGCAAAGTTTGGAAGGACGAACGAAGGTGGATGGCAAATCATGGGGAGGAAGAGAGTTGAGATGGACTTGGATTGCCGGGGGTCGTTCCACCGGTCGATCATTGCGGTCGGCACGGGGTTTTCATGGCAATAAAGTTTCATCCTTCCGACTTGACTTGCCACCCACTTGTTGGTGGGGGGATCCATCCAAGCAACTGATTGCCCTGATTGACTTGTCATGGGAAGATAATATTGACATGCAGGATGGAGGGGGGATTACTATGGAGGTATGGTATAGATTAGATTTTGTCTCGTTGTTTGGATAATGGATATAGAGTGATATAAATGATTAATGAGATTACGAGCTCCGAAGAAGGATTGATTGATTGATTGATTGATTGAAGCGAACTAATGACAGGTCAGTTCCTGTCTTTCTCTGGGCTGCAGGGATGCGACGCCCCGCGCAGTCGATCCGTCCGGCCATTCGGTCGAATCGCAGGCCCGTATCATATCATTTTTCTTGCTAGATTGGATTTATCCCACTCCGAATTCTTTTATCCGTTGGGGACTTGGGGGGAGAGGGAGAGAGATACTCTACCACCTGACGGGATCCGAAAATGGGACCCGGGTGGCAATCGAGAAAGAAGGTCCAGTTCCAGTTCCAGTTCCAGTCCCATCGGGGGAGTGGATTGCAGGGGGTCAGTCGAAGGCAAGACTTGAAGGGGACAAGTTGGGCCAGTCGGCGTCCAGGTTGCGGACCCTCAAGTCAGCAGCTGCCAGAGGATTATTGGATGCCAACCAGCGGTGAGGATCCGTGATCTGGTCCTGGGCTGCATTGCCGCCTCATCCTTTTTCTTTTTTTTTCCCCCATTTCTATGCTGCATTTCCTTTCTTTTTTCTCCCAATCCCCATCAATTCTTCTTTTTTAATTTCTCTCAATATTTTTTTTGCTTTTCTTCTTTCGTTTCGAGGAAGTTGTCTTTCTTTCTTCCCCTCTCCATCTCTTTTTTTCTTCCTTTCTCATCTCAACTTCTCTCTTTTTCCTTATCTTCATCCTCTCTATCACTCCCACTTCCCGCCCGATCTATATATATATATATATATATATATATATTTATATTATAGACTACCCCCCTTCTATCCACCCTCGCCGATTGTTCCTTGGGTTTACCGCTCTGGGCCTAGGGTTACCCCAGTTTCCCTCACTAAAAGTACTACTAGACTCGTTCTACTGGTGCTGATAAGCCCAGTTGCCTATTCTTATCGCCCGACCTTCTAGACTTTCATTGCTTCGTTGGTTAACAGTTACTACTTGTTCGTTGGGCTGTCGTGCTTTTATCTGGCTTGTCATTGCTCGCTATTGCTCTTCTGCTGTGATCTGTCTTATTTTTATTTCTCTTCTGCCACCTTGAGTTTCTTGCTTCCCCTCCATCCCCACCCTCCCTTGCTGATTGTGAGGAGAATCTCATTCATCTCTCTCTTTTTTCTTCTTCTTCTTCTTCTTCTTCTTCTTTTCCCCTCCACAGCAGCATCTGAATGTGTGGTTTTGCCTAGATCAGTCTCACTTGCATTCAAGAGCCTGGCTGCCAAGGCTACTCGTGTTGCTCTCTTCTTTGGCTCTTCTCACCTGCGGCTCTGTCAGCCTACCGGTTGGTCGGCTTATTTGCTGCTGCTTTGCAACTGTCCTCTCTTTTCATCTGAACTGTGTCGGTTGTCTTCTCTGCTAAGTTAGTTGTCTTCGTTGTCTGTCTGCTTTTCTTTCTTTCTTTCTATTTGCACAATGGATGCCTCTCCGGATTCTGGCTCCAATGTGGAGCAGCAGCAGCAGCAACAACAACAACAACAACAACAACAACAACAACCACCCATCACACTCAGCACTCAAGACCCCCCTGAGTCGGTTAGGGAAACCACCGTCACCATCGAGGCGGCCACAGATGATTTGGCAGTCCCTGCCACAGACCCCATCACAACAAGCATCCCCTTAGAACCCCTATCATCGAATTCACCCCCAGTCGAGATTCAGGATGAGGCACCTCGAGATGATATCCCGCCTCCGGTGCAAGCAGACCCCGTTCCGGTGATTCAGCCCCCCCAACCGGAGCTGGAACATGCCTACTGGGCCGATATCGAGGAGGATCTGTCGATTCCCGATGAGGCAGAGATGAAGGAAATCGAATCGGCGGCGGATGGCGACTACAGCGCCTACGAGTGTAAGCTCACACAAGCAATTTCCGCCGGATCTGATCCAGGACTATGATAGCTGACAAGATCAGATGACTACTGGGAGAAGAACTTCCACCCCGATCTGGATGACCCCGAATACCGCCCGGCGGAGAAGGCCCGCATGACATGGAAGATCAAGGGCGTGCGAGGCACCCCAGACGCCCCCAACCGCGTCAAGATCATGCGTTCTCCGCCCGCCTACATGGGCGGTTATTGGTGGACCATCAAGTTCTTCCCTCGGGGGAACAACGTCAATTCTCTCAGTATCTACATCGAGTGCTCTCCGACCATGCCGCCTCCGGACAAGAATCTGCCCGAGACCGAGTTCAAGGTGATGCACGGCCCGGCTGATGCAGCCCTGGATGTCAATGCACCCGACGTTGACATGAAGTTCGCTCAGACCAACGATTCCGCAAGTTGGTTGGAGGCTTTCAAGGCCCAGTACCCCGCTGCCGCTCATCAGGCAGAATCGACCGGCACCAAGTCCTGGCGGGTGTCGGCTCAAATTGGCGTCATTCTGTATAACCCCGAGGAGCCGCGGACGGGCTGGATGCAGTCCTCGTGCCATCAGTTCAACCCCCACAACCTGGACTGGGGCTGGACCAACTTCCACGGTCCCTGGGACCAGATCCACCGCCGCCAGCGAGGCCAGCGTCAGGCGCTTCTCCGCAACGATACCCTGGCGTTTGATGCGTATATCCGCATTGTCGACGACCCCACCCGCTCCCTCTGGTGGCATGCTAGTGACACCGAGCCGACGTGGGATAGCCTGAGTCTCACGGGCTATCGGCCGTTGGGTGACTCCGTCATCAATCACAGTGCCGAGGTAGCTGGGCTGGCCACCTGGGTGCATATGGCGCCTTTTTGCAAGATCATCCAGAAGGCCAATGTCTTGGAGCATCTGACCAGCTGCGATGTCAAGCCGAAGCCGCTCTGCGATGCCCTACAAAAGTTCCTGTGGCAACTGCGCTCCCGGGGCCAATCGCTGCAGTATGTGGATACGGACATGATCACCTCGACCTTGCGTAACCTGCACGAATACTCCGGCGATGTGTGCGAGTTCTGGGAACGTTTACGCCGCACGCTCGAAATCGAACTGGCAGGCACAGACGCGGGGCAGGAATTGGCCAGGCTGTTCGACAGCCCGTCAATCGAGTCGCTTCCCAGCGAAGCGCAGACTCAGGATGTGATCAATACTGTCCCGAAGGACTACAACTCCCGAATTTGTGTGCCGGCTGACCAAGTCAAGACAACCAGTGAAGCCTTCAGCTGGTACTTGAGTGCCAAGCCCGGACGCTGGGTGCTTCCCCCTGTGCTTCACTTGGAGTTGGGTCGTCAGAAGCTGGACAAGGCTGCTCGGCAATGGCGACTGCTCTACAACCGAGTTGATCTGGATGAGGAGCTGGACTTGACGCCATGGCTGCTGGATGGCCAGGAAGGCAAATACGTCCTCTACGGCTACATCGTTCACCGTGGTCGGCGTACGTCTGGCAAATTCTTCAGTATTCTGCGACCGGGAGGCCCCGGAACCAGATGGCTCGCTTTCGATGATGGCAGTGATAACCGTGTCGAATGCTTGACTCGGAAGACCGCCTTGGGCCCTCACCTCGGTCTGGACGCCTCCCAGAAGGTGGACCACAAGACCGGCCATGATGTTGCCATTGCCGTGATGTACATCCGCAGTGATGTCGTTCAGGAGTTCTTGCCTGGCCCGCAAGGTCCATGGGACGTGCCCGCGAGTCTGAAAGAGTACTATGAAACGGGCATCCCTCCGGTGCAATTGGATGACAAGTGCGACAAGGATGAGATCAACGTGGAGGTCTACTCGCTGCCGAAGTACGATCAACTGGGCAGCTTGTTCGATACGTATGATTTGATGTCACAGGCCAAGTTGGAAAACGGTGTCATGTATCTGACTGTGCCCCGCTCGTCCAACTATGTTGATCTCCGAAAGAAGATTGCCATGTGGGCATCTGCCAAGTCTAGCGAGAGCACTTGTGCCGAGCATGTCCGGCTGTGGCAGATCGGTCACACTCGTGACCAGTTCGGGCCTACCCTTGCATTTGCTCGTATCTCCGACCTGACGAGCACCTTGGACTTTCCGCTGAAGACGGTCCGTTTCTGGATGCAGGTTGTCTCTGATGGTATGTATCTTCTCCCTTACGTATTATACACGTTACTAATTAAAGAGCAGAGAACGCCAAATTCTTCGCCATAGCGGATCCACCACAGGCGATTTCGATTCAGGCCAAGCCTGAGGAAGCCGTGGTTGAACGCGCCGGTTCAGAATCCTCGGAAGATAGACTGCCTCTTCCCGAAGGTGAAGCTGCCCGCGCGAGCTCATCGGGAACTGTACCGGAGAACAGCATCAGTGCAACTGGGGGTGCGACAATCACCAACGCTGTGAATGTTTCACACATCGAAATTGTCCCTCAGGATCCTGTGACTACGGACTCGAGCGGCACGCGTGCGCCTACTACTGGAGACTCCGAGAACGATGCAGTTATTGCTGCCATTATCGCGGAAGATCTCCAGCAGATGGATACCGACCGAGTCCCTGATGCAGCTCCCCCGGTCACTCAGGAGCCCGGTCAAGCGGTACCAGCTGAGCCTGAGACTCAGGCTAGCACAGCTGCGGACATTCCTGCTCCGTCAATCGAGCCGGAGGTCCCCCAGCCAGTAGACCACGTGTACTACTTCATCCAAAGGTTCGATGTGGAAGCGCAGGCCTTGCGCACAGTGGGATCCTTCTTCTCGAAGAAGGAAGAGAACATCAAGAATGCCGTCCGGAGACATCTCAAGATGCCGCCAATGAAGGATTTCCAGATCTGGCAACGTGTGGATGGAACCACCGTGACTACCATGGCTTCGGGCGAGACATTCGAGGTTTATGTTCCCGATGGTACCTGCTTTATTGTGGGTGACAAGTTGAACAAAGACAGGTAAGCCTAACCTATCCTCGTGTAATTGCTCCCAGACTAACCTCTACCTCTATAGACGATTGCAGCTCAACGTGGCCGGTCTCTTCGGCAATCCCGATCAGCTAGTCCGCTATCTGTGGGCTGACTCTCGCAACCACCCCACGCGTGCCTTCACTGGCTTCAAGACCATTGATGCGTCATTCACGAACGACTACTACAGTGGGGAATTCAACAAGGGTCACTTCCACGGCAAGGGCAAGCACATCTCTGACCTTGCCGCAACCTACGTCGGAGATTTCGTGCTAGGCAAGCGCCATGGAACCGGCTTCATGGAGTATCCGACCGGGGACACGTACGACGGTGACTGGTTCGACGGCATTTGTCACGGACAGGGCACGTACGTCGAGCGCAAGACAGGCAACAAGTATGTCGGCGGGTACAAGGACGGCAAACGTCACGGCAAGGGCATCAGCTACTGGGAGGTAGCCGATGAAGAAATGGATCTGTGTCAGATCTGTTACGGAGAAGAGCAAGACGCCTTGTTCTATGACTGTGGGCATGTTTGTGCCTGCGTGACCTGCGCTCGCCAGGTCGATCTCTGTCCCATCTGCCGGAAGAACATCATCAGCGTGGTCAAGATCTACCGCACATGAAGAGCCCGTCTGCCTGCCCTCTTCCCAACTTCGTTACAGGACAAAGGGGAAATAGAGATACGCGTCCCCGCTGCATTTGGTTACAGTTAATATTGCATTGAAGAATTCATCATACCCAGGATGTTGCAAAGACCGGAGTGATTGGTTTGGTTGATATTAGACATGATGTTGTCAGCAGATTTGGAGTTTAGACTTGATTATACTATCTGTTTTATTTTATTGAAGTTAAAGCAATCAAGAATTTGCAGTTAAACCTTACAATCTCAGAGTAAATTTATTGTAGACAAAGTACCATGATCACAGCGAACACTCGGCTACTAGTATGAATATCACCTCAATGAACGTACCCCATCCCTATCCTACCCAAATGCACGCAGCCTAGTAATCTTCCCCCCACCTACTTACCACTCTCATCTACAACACCCAACCATACTACAAATCCAACCCTACCAAACAACTACGAATGACCAAAATAAAAGAAGAAAATAATGGTATCTATTGACTCGACTCGACTCAACTCACTCACTCACTCAGCCCAAGTAGAAGAACGAAGCTATCTATCTATCTACCACCATCATCATCATCATCATACCAAAAATAAAATAGAAAAAGAAAAGAGAAATATAAAGAAACATATGCATGCGCCGCCCGTACAGAACCAACAAGACAAGACAAGACAATAACAAGACAAATAAATGCTTTTTATGTCAAACCATGAACATCAACAACAACAATCACCTCATGAGTTAGATTACAAGAAGGGGAAGTAAAGAGTCAATCAAGAGAGCAGAAAATGGGTTACTCATTTCTTGCTTGTCTTCTTAGCGGTCTTCTTCGTCTTCTTCTCTGTGGGTTCTTGCGCAGTAGTGGTGGGTTTTTGTTGCTGCTTCTTTGTCGTGGTGGAGGGTTCTGTGTCTGTCTTGGTTTTGGTGGCGGGCTTGGGGGACTCAGTCTTGGACTTGGGCTTGGGCTTCTCTTCCTTTGATTCCTTCTTAGGGGTCTCCTTCTCCTTCTTTTCCTCGGTCTTCTTCTCGGCAGCGGGAGAGTCGGAGGACTCGTCCTTGGACTTGGTCTTGGCGGGCTTGTTCAGAACAGCCTTAGGGTTCAGACCCTTACGGCGGAGACGGTTGCGCTCGGCGCGGGCGATACGGGCAGCGTCTTCCTCGTCCTCTTCGAAGGGACCGAAGCTGCCGCCTTCGGTTTCGATGACCATGCCGTCTTCGTCGGTGATGGGGGTCTTGTCGATGGGTTCGTCGTCATCGGTGGTGGTGGAGGCGACGGAGGGGGTCTTGGACTTCTTGGCGGAGGTGCCATCGGTAGAGGTAGCGGCAGCGGCAGCGGCATCGCCAGGCTTGGGGGTAGGGGAGGCGGCGGTCTTCTTGAGCTTGCAGACGAAGAAACCGTCGACGTTCTCGCGGTGGGGGAAGTAGCGTCTCGTGAGGGTCATCTTGGGGTCGAAGTGCTTGCCCATGTAGCTGGTCATACCGGGGCTGCCGAAGTCGCCGAGGCCGGTGTCGACGAGCTTGACGTTGGGGCGCTTGCGCAGGACGTACTGCACGACGGCTTCGTTCTCTTCAACGGTGACACTGCAGGTGGAGTAGACGATGTAGCCGCCGGTCTTGGAGGCGTGGTCGACGGAGTCGATGGCGGCGAGGAGAAGCTGGCGCTGCATGTGGGGGATGGCGAGGAAGTCGCGCTCGTTCTTGGAGGTCTTGACGCCGGGATCCTTAGAAATGACACCGGTACCGGTGCAGGGGGCATCGAGAAGGACACGGTCGAAACCACCCATGGCCTTGGGGAAGGCGGTGCGGGCATCCATGTTGGTCACGATGGTGTTCTTGCAGCCCAGACGGTGGATGTTACCGATCAGACCCTTGGCACGGGGCTTGCTGGCATCGTTGGCGATGACGCAGCCGGTGTTGCGCATCAGGGCGGAGATGTAGGTGGTCTTACCACCGGGGGCGGAGGCCATATCGAGAACACGCTCGTTGGGTTGCGGGGCGAGGGCCATGACGGGGAGGAAAGAAGAGGCGGCTTGGATGATGTAGTGACCGGCCAAGTATTCGGGGGTGGCACCGAGGGGAACGGCAGATTCGAAGACCTGGAGACCGACCTTGGACCACTTGCCAACGGGCTCGAGCACGACACCACGGTTGATGAGCGCCTGGGCGAGAGAACGACGGTTGGTGCGGAGGGTGTTTGTACGGATGACGACGGGACGGGGGGTTTCGTTGGCTTCGAAGAAGGCGAAGGCTTCCATGGGGGTGAAGAGGTTGAAGAGCTTTTCGGCTAGGTAGGGGGTGTAGCCGTAGTAGGTGCAGATGTCGGCGATGAGCAGCTGGGTGTAATCGGTACGAGACTTGCCGGGGGCACCGAGGGTCTTCAGATCACCCAGGATACGGATGGTGTCGGTAATTCTGGTACGGAGCAGCTGGAGATCGGGAGCCAGGCCGGGCTGAGTGCCCTCGGCGTCGCCAAAGACATCGGGACGGTCACCAGCGATGTTGGTCTGCATGGCGGATTCCTTCATTTCGCGCTCGGCCTCCTCCTCGTCTTCCTGTCTCTGCAGGTCCAGCTTGCGCGACAAACCCTCGATGTTGGCAGCGGTCAGCTTTTCTTCAGCGTCGGAGAGGTCTTCGTCGTCGGAGAACATAGTTTCGCGAGGGTGGTCATCATCGTCGGAATCGACGAACGAGTCGTTGTCCTCCTCCTGGCTATCCATCGAGCCATCGCTGATACCGTCCAGATCGTCGAACTCATCGGCATCCATCTCCTCAATACCAGACATTTCCTCATCGTCGTCCTCATCGTCGGAGTCCATGAACTGCGGCTTCTTCTCGACGGCCTTAGCCTTGGGCTTGGATTCAGCCTTAGGCTTAGCCTCAGCCTTGGTCGCCTTGCCATTAACAGCGCCATTGGCCTTCTTCTTAACGGCGGGCTTCGCGACCTTCTCCTCATCGGCATCAGATCTTCTCCGCTTCTTTCCCGTCTCGGGCTTCGACTCGGGCTCACCAGCCTTGCGCTTCTTGTAGATGGTGATCTTAGACTCATCCAGCGGGGCCGGAGGGCCCTGCTTCTTCATACGACGACCGACACCCATAATGAAAATGTGAATGGGAAAAGGGTGGTGAAAGTTGGATAACTGGAGTCTGAAGCGGAGAATCCAAACTTTTTTCTTTCGTTACTTTTTTTTCTGCGGGCGGTTGGCGCCGGCAGAAACAGTCCCGCAAGGCGGTAAGTATTGTAGCCTGAGGCACCCAATGCAGTCAGAGGGATGGGCTTCAGCTACCGCCCAATTGGGTAATGGCAGTACCACATGCCGCATCCATATTGACTGTCTCTATCTCATCTACCTCACCCCACCTATACACTTTCTCGCTCGACATACAACCTGCCTCAGCCACCTATATTAAATAAAACCGCAAAAATGTCCGAAGTCGCCTTCATCAAATCCTTCCTCTCATCGCTCGACTCCCGCCCCATCAAGCTCCGAGCAGACTATGTCCTCGACGAAGAGCGAGTCGGACCTCGCGTCCCTGTACGTGCATCCCATCCTGCCCCCCTCCTCTTCCCTATACTCTCCCACTCGGACCCGCATAACCCCTAAATCTAACAATAAAACAAACAGTACCTCCTCCCCCGCCTCAGCGCCCCTCACCCCGAAATGCCCAAGAAAGTGCAACGGACGCAAGCCCCGGGCTCCTCGAAATCCATAACCGTACACGTGAAGAGCGCACGCAACCCCGCATTCGAATTCACCTTGCCCAACGCACCCATCACCACGACCTCGGTGCAGGACATCAAAGACGCAGTTCAGGAACGGGTGGTTGACGCACAGGACGGAAAGGTGTCATTGGAGAAGATCAAGATTCTGTATAAGCGGAAGCCGGTGACGGGGAAGACGATTGCGGAGTTGTTGGCTGATGAGCCGGAGATGTTGGCGGGGGGCAAGGAGGTGGAGTTTGGGGTGATGATTATGGGAGGGGCGAAGGTTGTGGAGGGTGGAGAGGGAGATGGGAATGCTGCTGCTGCCGCTGCTGCTGCTGGTGGTGTGCCTAAGGCGGCGGTTGGGCCGAGTGGGGAGGAGGTATTGAGGACGGAGGCGTTTTGGGATGATTTGCAGGGGTTCTTGGAGCAGAGGTTGAAGGATAGTGAGGAGGCGAGGAGGTTGAGAGGGGTGTTTAAGGGGGCTTGGGAGAAGCAATGAGTTGTTATTTAATATTACGTTGGGAGCGCGGGGTGCTTAATGGTGGGTAGGTGTGTATATTGTGATATGATACCTTGTCATGGAATTATCTGACATTGATTTGGATGTGTGGCGTGACTTATTACTATGTGTGAGATTGCATTGGGGTGGAATATGTGGATTGGAATATTGTACAGGTTAAGGGTAGACCAATTCTCAGCGACTTTGAATACATCTATACTTCAGGCTTAGGTACCCTAGTTCGCAAACGGGTTCGAGAATAATTGGGGCAGAAATCAGGCAATGTACAGGCTGGTGCGAAAGGCTCTAAAGGACAGGGCAAGGAGATCATCATACAGCGTTCATCCACAGCACCCCCCATGTACTGGGGACCAGGGATATCAAGACATTCAAGAAAGGCGACCACACGGTCCGCAAATCCTATTCATATGGAAACACACCAAGAAATTCGCTGGTATCGAAAATGTCGTGTTATAAAGACACCTTGCAGACGTGTGGCAGACAGCGGTTGAACGTCACGGAGTATAAAAGCACACATTATATCCCCCCTTCGAGTCCGCGTGGGGTATGTGAGTCAAGGACGGGGCTAAGGAAATAAAAGGAGGTATGAAAAACATAAGCTCGTACCATCAGGCAGGGCTGGGCGAACAAAGCAGCTGATTGTCAATAGAAGGGTAGAAGAGTAAAGAAACTATAACCACAGGAGTAGAAAGGAACATATGCCAGGTAGATTGACACCGTTGCAAATGCTCGAGAATCGGCCAAGCGCTCATCCATCTCATGCGTGCGAAGAACATGCCGTAGGAAAAGGAAGAATCAGCTGTCGAAAGAAAGAAACATACATCAGCAAAGGGGTCTCGCTATCTCGAGAACACCTTGACAACCCCGTCACCACCTCCACTGACGACCCAGCGGCCATCGCGGCTCCAGACGGCGGCACACACTCCTTCACCACGCATCAACCGGTGACTCGTGATTTCTTGAGTGCAACTCCGCTTCTCGAGGTTCCAGAACCGCAAGCTGGCGTCATGACCCGCAGAGACTAGCTCACGTCCATCTGGAGATAGCGAAAGCGAGGCAATCGCCGATGGATGGGCCAACATCGTGTATGTGCATTGGCCTAAACATAGACCATTAGTATACGAAATAGCTAAGGAAAGCTTGGTGAAACATACCGCTGTTAGCATCGAAGAAGCGAATGTAGCGGTCTTCGTATCCACTAATAATTACGCCTTCGACACCACTGGAGCCAGTCGCACCATGGACGACTTCTTCTTCGCCCATTGTCCGACTGGGGTCAAGTCCTGCCGAACCATCAAATCCGACTGTAGTGGCGACAACAGAGTTAACGCCCGTCGAAGGCGTGCCATCGTATGTCTCCAGACTCGCCATGCCCACAATTTCCTCGCCAGTCCTTGTGTCATACACAAGGATGGAGGCGTCGGTGTAGGACACAACAAAGTTGATACCTGCAAGCGACAACGGGCTAATGCACGTTGGGGAGGGAGACTCGGTCCGAACAATCTGGCGAACCATACTATAGTGGAATGGCGTGGTAGTCGCCGTGCTGGGTTGCGGTGACGAGGGGAAGTTGGAGCCGGAAGAGATCGAGTTGGCTCTCCGGCTACCACCAGCGCGTCGAGACCCTGCTTGAGGGGAAGAAAGCTGCGGGGGCGCACTAACAGCCCATATGATGATACGGCCGTCCGCACCACCGGATGCGAGTAGGATACGATCGGGGCCACCGTAATGGCTGCTGGACTCACCTAACACAGAGCCTGCGGTTCCAGGTAGAACACAGAGACCCCAAACGGCGTCCGTATGGCCATCAAGAGTCGCCTTCGGGTCAACACGTCCACGTTCCCACACTCGAACGCTGGTATCTTGTCCACCTGAGAAAACCCAGCCGTCCCCGAGCGCACGGCCTCCATTGGAGAAGTTCTGCGGAGAGCATGCCGCCAGCGCAGTCACAGCCCCCACATGTCCACGGTGAGTGAAATAGCTGGTAATGTCCAGGTCACTCGAGCTTGCGCCAAAGGTGCCATAAGTGGCGGGTATAATCCATCGTTTGATCGTTCCATCATCACTGCATGTACAAATTTCCGGCTCCGAAGGGCTGCCGCCGCCCGTGAAAATCACCGAACGGACGACATCCAAATGGCCGCGAAGGGCGAACCGAACTTTGAAGGTCGGATCTGGCTTGGGGCCGGCTGCAAGGTCAACGGCACCATCACTCTTCCTTCTGGCGCCGGAACTTTTCCGCCGATGCGAGAGAGATCCGGACCGCTGCGGAGACTTGGAACTGACAAAGTTTGCATTCGGGAAAGCATCCACATCAGGCCGGTGCGGTGGTACCTGTTCCGCCTGCGGTGCTGGTTCGGCCGGCTCGTCGAAGTTCCAGCCATCTGCATCATCACCTTGCTCTTCCATTCGCTGTTGCTTGGCATCCTTAGCCGCCGATTGTGAGCCATATCCATCATATGCCTGGTCCCCCTGACCGGCGCGCTCATCCATCAGCGAGTTGCCGAGAGCCTGCTTTCTATTATCGATCGCGGTAAGCGGGGTTTGTTGTGGCTCGAGGGGTCGTCTCTCCATCGCTTCCCTGGTCGCAGGTGGGAAACCAAATTGATTCTGTGCGCGAGACATGGCCGCGTTATCTGCGTAGTGTGTAATGACGGGTTGGTGGTTCTGAAGCGCCACCTCTCGCGCCATCATATCGTTCGCTTGTGCTTGCTGCTGCTGGTGCTGTTTCTGGCGTTGCTGCTGGAGGTATGCCTCCTCCAGGCTCTGCTGAGACAGCTGTTGGTTGCCGTAGATGTGATTTGGGAGATCGTGCTCGCCGAGTTCCGGAGGAGGGTGTGACGAAGGAATGACATGATAGGCAACTTCCTGAGAGCACTTCGAAAGGTACAACCGCGACTTCTCCCGCTCGTTCTCTTGGCGATATTCGTGTTCGTTCTCAAGGTTCACATCGACTTCGCTGGGTCCCGTATGAGGCTTGGGGCGTTGGGCTAGACAGCAATCAGTACACCGATACGACATCACCACTCCGTAAACCAATAATAGACTCACCTTTCAGAGAGTTGATGCTTTCCTTGGCAATCTCTTTCGGATCCCTAGTGTCCTCAACCTTCTCATTGTTGCTGAGCTTCTTGACCTTCTCGCGCTCCTTCTTCAAGGCGGCCTCGAGCAACCTGACGTGCTTCCCCAATGATTCATGTAAACGTTTACTCGTACGAACATCACCCTCTAGCTTTCCGATGCGAGACTTCATTTCCGCGCGTTCGATCTCCCAAGCATTGCGGTCACGCTCGTGCCGGTGCCACTCTGTCTGCAGAAAGCGCATCACACCTAGAAACGAACCGAAAAAGCAATTAGCCTCTCCCCACGACCGTCGAGATCTATCACTTGGTACCCACCTTGCAGGGTGTACTCCGTCCCCTGGGGATGCCCGCCGTTAGAAGACCCATCACCCCCAGGGCCGACGTACCCTCCGCCCCCAGCCATGGCCGAGGGAGACTGCCAAGCCATGCAAAATCGACAATGGGAGAGGATGAAAGGAGTGGAATTCGTAGCGACCGAGCAGCGTAGCTCACGAAGTCGCCAGAGGGAGGATCAGGAAGGCGCTGTTCCCAATGGAAAAGGGCGAGGTGTGGTGATCTTCTGGAATCGCAGCCGAGTGTTTGTTCTCCGTGTAAGCCCACAGGTGGAGGGAACGGGGCGACAACGGCAGGAAGCGAAGTTCCAGGCCGTGTCAACGCCGAGGGGGAGGAAAAACAAACAATGGAAATAAATTTCAAGAGGGCAGTAAAGGACCCGATTAATTTTTTGGGGGACTCGGAAATGGAGCGTGCAGGGGGGGGGGAAAGGAGACGGTCAGCGATGCAAGCTTGAGCCCCCGAGACGATCGGAGTGACTGGGTGCGCGTTCTCTCCTCGCAGTTGAGGTCGGGGAAAGCCACCGCCGCCCGCTGAGCTTTCGTTGGCTCTGTAGGCGCCCACGCGGCCGTAACCGCTTTTAGCGCTGGGCGAGCTGGTCTTCCCTTCCCAACCCCCAATTTTACTCTCTTCTTCACTTAGTATTAAGATGCGGTCAGGGTCAATGCATGACACTTTGCATTCACTTCATTTCATTTGGGAGATGAAGGGCATGCATGGATTTTCTCTCACCCTTGTGTCATACAAATTGCAAATATGGGGTTGAGAGGGAAAAAGTAATTAATCAGGTCCCGGTTGTCGCATGTACCTGACGACAACCTCCACTTCAGCTACTTACTTCTTAGTAGTAGTAGCGCTGGACAGCTAAATGATAAGTAGATAATGGATAGATCCAACAGTACTCCGTCCAGTTCAATACCTCAGGCACTCAATCCCGTCTTACCCACCAATCAGGATGGGATGTCGGGTCTCGAATTGGTTTTTAGCCTGGCAGATAGTACAGTAGTAGTACTTAGATGGGCCATGTAAGCACAACGTGTCGCTATTTTTATGGTTTTCTATTTTTTCTTTTTTCTTTTTTCTTTTGTTTCAACCAGCCATTGCCGGGCGGAATGCTGCCAGGGTGGCACGGCACTTGTCATGAGCCTTGTGGGCAATTAATTGTTCATTCAGCCCACATACCGAAACCTTCTTTGGGTACCTCTGCTGTGTTGTCTACGGGAATAATTTGTTGACATGCTCTTATTCCCAAGGCACTTATATTCCAGAATAAGCTTCTTGTTGGTCACGAAGTCAATTCCCCTGGTGTCATTTACTACAAGATCTCTCTCTCTCTCTCTTGCACTCAATACATCACGTGGAGATAAGATGCCGATCAGGGGATAACGGATCTCGATTCATGGTATCATCCAGATCCAGTGTTTGTATGTTATTCACATGATAAAGTCTATCTGGAAATTAAAGATTATGGTCTATGAAATATTAGGCGTCTCTTCAAACAGCTCATCATCATCGCGCTCCTGTCCATAGAGAACCTCGCAGACTCCACCCACGGGCACATCCAGCACAGCATCCGTCCCTTCGCTCCATATCTCTTTCCAGTTGACCTTTCGGTTCTGCGGCCCCATAATTTGATACGATGTCGCGCCAGGCCTCATCTTCGCAGCTCCACCGGGTCGTCGCCTGCCCTTGCCATCAATGACGGCCACATTGGCCACCTCATCCACAATATTCTCCATGCTATTCATCGGTAGCGTCAGGTACCCCGTGTTATATGACGCCAGGGCAACGTATATGTAGATGATGGACATGACCAGCCATGAGGGAAACGCTAACGACCACCACCGATTCGGGTAATAGTATATTCCAAGCTGGTGTAGAAACGGGGACGGCAGGTAGGACCAAAGGATGTAGATCACTGCGTGTCAGAAAGTGTTAGCACGTCTGTGCAGAGTGCGCGCTGGACAACAACTTACGGAAGGCTAAAGAAGAAGCAAGATACAGGACGAATCCATAGTATTCGTACGTCGGCACCTTCGGACTGGCTCTTGGAACAGTCGTTGCGCGACGGGCGGATTTCGCAACGGCAGCCTCTGTGTCATTCGGTGTTTCCACATCCGAGCTGTCAGGGGTGGTAGGTCGAGAAGTAGTCGTGGAGAACGGCGGTCGGAGAAGGGAGGTCAATGATGGAGACGGGGGGAGCGGAGTAGGGGGTCTATTGTAGAAGGGTGGAGCGAACGCATTCGGCCCATGAAGGGAGCTGGTGGACTGGCGAAATGGGTGATGCATAGAAAGACCATCTTCTGGTGACTGCTCCTCCGAGTCCGTGGAGGCATCCGAAAAAGCTTGGTCCTCTAAGGAATATTGTGATTGAAAATCGGCATCGTCTTCTGCATCGATATCCGCGTGGGAGGGTGAGGTTGGATCATGGTCATCTTCTTCGATGTAGTCCTCATTTTGCGAACTCAGTGTGGTTGTCGCAAGGTCATCGGCGGGGAGCGGCGGGAACGGTTGCTTGGGTTCGACGGAAGATATCACCGAAGGTGACTCTGAATTATTTCGCAAGTAACCGGAATGCTCGTCTTCTTCATTATCGAGAAGAGACATTCTCGCGGATGACTAGCCACGACAGACACGGCTCATGCGTAAGTTCAACAGGAGTTGTCGCGACATTGGTTATCGGCACGCCTCCATTGAAGTATATACTGCCGTGATTCACCGCCTATAACCATATCAGATCGAAATCATCGGCGCAGGTAAATTGGATATTTAGATTTGGATCTTGTAAACTTTTAGCATTACTTAATAAGTTATTGCTCACTTACATACCTATCTATTGAGCTAGTGACAGTTGACATTGCTTTCCTACAGATTTCGTATAGTACTATGCGTCTTCATCATCATTCATTTAACATGGTTCTGCACTAAGTATATATATATAGTAACAGTCTGATGAACGACCTCATGTTGAGCATCAACATCTTTCGGACAATCTCAAGCTGAAGCTCCAGCATGCGAAGTATACTAGAAATTGCTCACATTCTTACAATTATAACACGCTTACTGAATCTACACCCAGTCTGATTTTGACAGGATGAAACAGACTTTATTCTCCTACTAAGCTGCTAAACAGGACAGTAATCTAGGAGTATGATATCAAGCGCTTTGATAATATTGAATCTGGGGCTCCATTGATTAATTACAGCAGCATCTTTTGCTGCGTTTTAACCAGTCTCTATTCTAAGTTTTCCCCAACGTTACCGACGCAGGAGTTCATCCTGTCAAACGAGAGAACTACATGTCCTTGCCCTGGAACGATTTATTCTCAACGCCCAGAAATTGATAAAGAAGTGCAACATCGAGAGGTTATAGCTAAAGTATATATTTGAACGGATTAAACTGGCGATGAAGAAAACAAATACCGGATGGATAACCCACCCGTAGTGAAATTCTATTAACCGGACAAAATCTATCGTAATTCCCTGTGAATCACATCTTATCAATTTACGAGGATTATTTGATTAGATGAATTCCAAGTCAAGGAGTATACATTTTTGCAGTAGCAGCGCTAGTCAAGAAGCCACTGAGCTAAGTTCACCTCTATATTGTTCCATCACAGTTACTGCGAATCTCATTATCTATTCGGTGGTGGCATATGTCAATCCTGCAACGAGCTCGAGAAACTAAAATTACCCGCTGCGACACTCTAAACTCAGTAGTTAGGATCTGTGATTATAGATGAACCTCATGCTCTATTGACCATTATTAACCAGAGGGACGTTCGAACCGTTGATACAGTAGTATAACTGAATTCGCCTAGGATGACTCTCTATACTCCTACCTCACACTTTTCGGCCCGATGAAGCGCGTATAAACGATGTGCTCAATACAACCCAGCATGTAGCCTCTGACCTGGTGTTGTAGAATTAAGCGAGTACGCGGTAAATCAATGGGAAGGCGATATTGGTGTTCAGTATGCTTTTACCGATACCAGAAATTGGTGCCACATATGACCTAATTGGCGTTGCGTTTCTGGACACCGCAGCGTCTGTCCAGTACTAAGCGTTGAAATAGTTATGCTGTCTCACGGGGAGTTAGTTGTGGGACGGGAATATCGAGAATTAGCTTAGAGTGTCGAGAGATTATTTAAGCTGGAAAAGACGCTGTACACAGTGGTTTTCAAGTCTGGGACACACGTTGGCCTGACGAGTTCACTGGTTTGGTTTCAATGCAGCACGCTGCAATTTGCAGATGGAGCACTGCTAGCATTGCGCACGACCATCCGCATGCATTGACCTAGTTCCACTACACCGTGACGGGTTGCCTAGAAGCAAGCTCCGAGAAAAAAATTCTGAATAAAGAGGTTGAAGGCAACAGCTGGAGATGCAGGGAAGCCGTAGAACACAGCAGAGTCGTTAGAAAAACCAAGACACTTAGTTTTAGATACGAGGCTAAGTCGGGGACGGGAATCAGTCCTTGACCATGTACTGCAGGCTTCTATTTGAAAGCTCTCCACTGGCAGAGTCAAAGACATTGAACTGGATAGAAGCTACTATGATCTTTCCTACTGCATAAGTAACTCGTGAGTCCGAATGGCAGCTTGTGTATGCTAATGCTGAGCTATGGGAGGGCATTTGACAGAGAAGACCAGTCAGGCTTCGGCTTTGTTGTGGGACATAATGGTGAGAATTACATAACCACTCGTGGCAGCGAGGACTAAGGCTACAACCGCAAGGGCCCAGCTATCGCGGTCAGGCTATATGCCTTAGCAGATGCTTCTTGCGGCGTGGAACAGTCTTGTTGCTTGAACCTGTTGGGTGCGAAGGGGTAATGATGCCAAAAAAGCCGTTAATGTGGCCTCGTTGTTAACTGCAATGTGATGCAACCAGACATCACCGGTTCATGCTCCTAGTGACTTGGGTTTCATTGCTGACTGCCCGGGTCCTGCAGCTTGTATTGCGACCTGCTTGCCCATTTGGTCTCGTCTACATACGAAGAGGGTATTCTCTTTGGCATCCGACGAGATAGGCTTTGGTGGACGTTTGAATAGAGATGGGATATAGGTACTTAGTGAGCTGGTGTAAACCCATTAGGGCTGCAGAGAAGACTCAGGTTGCGGAGTAAATGCTATCAACAGACTCGATGAACCTTCTAGACCACTGGTATGACAGCTTGTCGAAAGTTCAACTGGCATCGTGCGGGGCTGTAGGCATATACACTCCGATGAGGGTAACCTGTGGTGAACATGTCTCTAATTACACAGCGGTATCAGCTCAAGCCATTAAGCCACCAAAAGCTTAGCATAGTTACTCCCAACCACACCTGGCTCTGTTGTGCTGGCGCACGCAAGGGATACCTCCCTGATACCGCGTGAAAGAGACGGTTGGTGTGGCCTTCATGCTGTAACACCAGCGAATACCCCTATGTTGGGAACATTCTGTGAAACCATCGAAGAGGAAGTACGACGCGTAGGAAACCCGCAGAGCGCGCCTACGGATTCGTCTGAGAGCCCAGACCTTCGTGTATGCACGAATTTAGGCTGCTCAAGAAGCCGCATCTGTAATGATGCAATTGTTTCTTATTGCTTTTTTGAAACCGAGCGCATCATCCAACCATTTCCTCTCCCTATGGAACGTCCCGTGTTGCAAGTTCGATGGCCTTAATGGGTCGATCAAATCCCGTAAATGAACGTGCATTCCGCGGGCATCGGAGGAATTCAGTGCAACTAGCGTCGAGAAAAATGTCGCAGCCTGGCAAGAAACAATACGAATTCGTGTAGATAGTACTGACAAACGAAGCTATTTCCACGGTATTGAACCTACCTAGAATCGTGCTGGGGTTTCTTTCTAATCCAATATCTTATAGATGAATAGCGGTGCAACAGAGAAGTTTCTGTTCGAAAAGGGACTCGGGGTGATCGATAATCATAGTAATAATCCATTGCTGTGCAAATAGCTGAACAAGGCATTGTACGTGTCTGTATTTGCTGAGCTGCAGTCCTAAAGAGTGTTACTCTTTGTGTGTTGGGGTTGTTTGACAAAGCCAAGTCACCGGATCCCCGACGCGTGTGAAAGGGCACCACCTCCTCCCCGATGCCCGTTTGGGCCAACTTCACTTCCCCTTGTTTCCCTCTCCTTCCAGTCTTCCTCCATCCCCTCATTCCCGGCCATGTGTACCTAAATTTTTCCGCCAAATATTGCTGATAAAGTGTTCCGTTATTCAACGGGGACACAGAGCTGAGTATCTACTGCCCCGCAGGGCTATGATCGACAGTGGACGATCGGAAGGACGGTACGGAATAGTTGGAAGATGGCTGTCAGCTTGGATGGCCAGCTAGGAAATTGCTCTCCATGTCTCCAGTCTCCCTGCTCCGTGCAGGGATCCTGCGCCAGCCACTGCAGACAAACAGTAGCTAGAATCCTGTGGGGGGACTATGCTTTTATGGGGTTACAAGGCATAACCTTTGTCGGTCAACCATGCGGCAGTACCCAGTCTAATTGCACGGTGAACCAGAGTTTGAACACGGCATCTGTGCATTAGCCAGTCAGTGCAGAACTTGACATTTGACAGCAGGACGGCTCAACTGACGTTGGTTTCCACGCGGTGGGACTGGAAATGATTTGGCATACGCCGGGGCTAACACCTCAATAGCACCGGGACTACGAAGCATACTGATTACTGATCATGGTGTTGGGTGAGGGGAAGATCTGGTCATGCAGATGGCACTAAGATGATCCATGGTTAGCAAGTTTTAGGGCGCTCGGCGGATTCCCGGGAGCTCTCTCGGTCTTTTTGTCCACAAGCTGTCCTCCGAATGCGATGGTGCGCCAGGAACAGGATACGTTCGTTCTCTTCCCCAGATGGAAGTGGCTTTTACTGTTTCAATATCTGATATGAAAATCCACTGCATGTCTCAGTGCAACTTCAACGTGGCACTCCGCTGTCCGGCCGAGACCTTTGGCTGAAAAGGAAGGAGCCTAAACATCCCTTGCGGAGGCTTGAGGGCGAGACGGAGCTGTGATATCGCTGATCGGCGGGACCCATCGTCTATTGGGTAGCCTGCTCTCAAGCCTATGGGCACTAGTGAAGATTAGCGACTGTGGTAGCCTTCCTGCAGCCGATCTCATGCGCGTTCCGCAATAGGGGGTGTTTGCAAACTATCATTGGCCTCGACTTGCACTTTTGGGTTGTCCAGTGTCCATGCCTCCATGGGTCCCGACCGAACGCTTGATCTGGTTCGCAAGTGAAATTTCTCGACCCCTGGCTTCCGGTCGACATGCTGTGTGTAACTGCTCCATAACCCAGATTGATTGATTGCGTCCGCGTTCCAGCGCCGTCCACGCACCGTGCCCGACGGCAAGTGGATCACACCTACAGTCGGTTAGTCGCTTAATTGTTAAGTGCCCGGAATTGCAATTTAGTACTTCTGTACAGTGGTCCTCGCCGAGGGCAGGGCGCATAAGCGAACCATGATTGGTGATGGCTGATTAAAATCCACGATAAACATTCGCACATTCCAAACATTTGGATTTCTTGGTCGTCCAATGACAGCCCTGTCAGACAGCACTAGTGCATGCTTCAGCTTGTCCGGACCAGTAGTAGTTTTCACTTGACACCTTTGAGTGACAGGTCCGACAGATTTCTTGCTCGTGATTTACACACCATGGAATCCGCGACTGTGTGGAGGCAGGGGCCTTTTCCCAGAATAAACAGGATCTGTACGGAGTAGGGCTAGCTATATTACTTATCTATGCCGCCGCCCTTAATCGGACGCCCTTGCCTGCTTTTCACAAAGAGTGGCCAGACGAAGGCCGTCTGAGTTTACAGACAACCACCATGGCCTACCCAGCAGCTCTCAAGGTCCTGTTTACACGGGATCTCCTCGTATGTAGCAGACTGTATACCTCATCTCGTGCAAGTTGTTAACCCTAGGTCGGTCCAGAATCCCGATGACCCTAATGTCGGTTCATCACGAGGAAATGCGTCCTCGACGACGTCCGATGCCATGTCCGATCTTGGCCTTGGAGGGGACTCGACTTCCCTTTCTGCGTTCCTGACCACACTGATTCCAGCGTTGGTGATCGCTGCGTTCTGGTTCGGCCTCTTCTTGATCTGCCGGCGAACCCAGCTGCGATGGTACGCACCGAGAACTCACCTGCCATGTTGGCACCAGCAGTACGTTTATCATTGTCCGTTCCTACTCCACCAGGAATGTTGCTAAAATGCGCATAGTGAGCGAGCCCCACGATTACCTTCGGGTTTTATCAATTGGTTCGGCCAATTCCTGAAGATCTCCGATGCCCAGGTCCTCCGGCATTCCTCCATGGACGGGTATCTTTTTCTCCGATTTCTACGCGTGCTTTCTGCCACATGCTTCACGGGTTGCGTTATAACCTGGCCGATTTTGCTTCCAATTAATGCCACTGGTGGCGCAGGGAATACCCAACTGGACGCTCTAAGTTTCAGCAATGTGACAAACTCGCAGCGTTACTATGCACACACAATTATAGCAATTGTCTATTTCAGTGAGAGAACTCTCCACTACATCGGTTGGGCACTACTAACTAATGTTTTGTGTTGAAGCCTTCGTGTTCTTCGTGGTAACTCGCGAGAGCATCTTCTATGCGAACCTACGCCAAGCATACTTTAACTCCCCGGCTTATGCGGAGCGTATCTCTTCAAGAACGGTCCTATTCATGTCAGTACCGGACGAGTATAAAAATGAAAAGACGCTGCGTCAAGTCTTTGGAGACAATATCAAACGGATTTGGATCACGTCCGAGTGCAAGGACCTGGACAAAAAGGTCATGGAGAGAGCAAAGCTAGCCTATAAACTGGAGCATGCTGAAACGAAATTGATTCGAGCAGCGAATTCGGCGCGGCTGAAAGCCATCAAAAAGGGGATCGCCTTATCTAAGCCATGCCTGGATTCAGATAGCTGCGAAGAGTGTCAATCAAACACTTCCACAACATATCATGGTATTAAGAGACCAACTCATCGTGTTAAACTGCTCGGCAAAAAGGTCGATACAATCCGTTGGTTACGCGCTGAGCTGGCAAAGGTCATCGAGGAGATCTCTATTCTTCAGAAAAAGCACCGAAATGGCGAAATGAAGAATCTTTCTGCCGTCTTCATCGAATTTACCACACAAAAGGACGCGCAAGTTGCTCTACAAACCGTATCCCATCACCAGCCACTTCACATGACGCCTCGTTATATTGGTATCTCGCCCAACGAGGTTGTCTGGTCAGCTTTGAACCTGAGCTGGTGGCAGCGGATCGCACGTCGGTTCTTGGTTCAGGGTGGCCTCGCTGCCCTCGTTATTTTCTGGTCTATCCCATCCGCCATGGTCGGAACGATCTCGAACATTACTTATCTCACTAGCATGATTCCGTTCCTAGGTTTCATCAACAAGCTCCCGTCGGTTATCCTAGGTCTCATCTCTGGTCTACTTCCTTCCGCTGCGCTCGCTATGTTGATGTCTCTGGTTCCGATCATTTGTCGAGGTATAATTCCCCACTAGTTTAAAATCCGCAGCTTCTAATCGCTACACAGCCTGCGCCAGAGTCTCCGGTGTACCTTCGACGTCGCGTGTGGAACTTTTTACTCAGAGTGCACACTTTTGTTTTCAGGTTGTGCAAGTCTTCCTTGTCACTACGTTGACTTCGGCGGCATCAGCTGCGACTGCTCAGATCATCAAAGACCCTCTATCGGCCAAGGACCTTCTGGCGGAGAACCTACCGAAAGCGACCAATTTCTATATATCCTACTTTCTTCTTCAGGGCCTGACCATGAGCTCCATGGCGGTCGTACAAGTTGCAGGGGCTGTCATCTTCAAGTTCATTACGACGTTCTTCGACCGTACTCCTCGACGACTATACCAGAGATGGGCTGCCCTGAGTGGTGTAGGATGGGGCAATGTGTTTCCTGTTTTCACAAACATGGGTGTGATTGGTACGTTTAATATGCCATTTTAGATTTCTCTTGAGTCTAACATGTTCTTCATAGCAATCACTTACTCATGCATCGCTCCGTTAATTTTGGGATTCGCCTTCGTCGGACTGTACCTCGTATACCAAGCATATCGGTACAACTTCTTGTTCGTTTATGATCTCCGCATCGACACCAGAGGCCTCGTTTACCCGCGCGCACTTCAACACCTCTTGACTGGCATCTACCTCGCAGATATCTGCCTAATCGGACTCTTCGCCATCAAAGGAGCCATCGGACCACTCGTGATTATGGCCCTGTTTCTCATCCTCACCATCCTAGCCCATATATCCCTCAACGATGCGCTGGAGCCGTTATACTCATTCCTCCCAGCCAACCTCGACGTCGAAGAAGAATCGCAATTATCAAAAGCGGAAGCAGATGCCCTGAACCCCCGCAAAGTAGGGAAATGGGAAGCGGCCTGGAAATGGTTCCACCCGAATCTCTATCGCGACTACGCCGCACTGCGTGGAAAGGTTCCCCGCGACCACGTGGAGATCCGATACACAGAGGAAGAAAGGAACAAGGCCTACTACGAGCCGTGCATTACCGCACGTACCCCGACTCTCTGGATACCGCGAGATAAATGGGGATTCAGCCAACAGGAAGTGCTAGATACGGATCCGTGCATCCCCATCACAGACGAGGGAGCTCATCTGAACGAGAAAAACAGAATTGTCTGGGATAAATATGACCCCAAACTGCCGCTGTGGGAACTAAAGATTCTTTATTAGCCTACTCTTCTTTATGACTAACGATTTAATGCTGAATTGACTTAGCCACAAGATTGTGCACTGTATCTAACCTACTATCTATCTATCTACAAAAACGAATAATATTAATGAATAAATAACACCCCTAAACTATTCATTGTGCATTCTACTTCTATAATCGATGATGAGCCAGATCTCAAGCTGCCCGCTATCATATACTTTCGGGTATCGCGCACCGACACTCACCTCACTCATCTTACCCTTCTTCCCAGCCCCCAAACTTAAACAATGCTCCACCCTCCCCCAAAGCTTATAATATGGCCCCATCCCTTGCAGGATCTTCGATTCATCGATCCTCCGCTGAGACACGATCGATTGCCTTCCTGTTTACGGAGTAGAACAGACCGAAACGGAAGTATGCTCGATATTTAGTGTTCCACTGCCGTTGCTAAGCGGAGATTCAGTTATTATTCTATATATAGGGCATTGCTTAAGTACAATACATACTAAGAACTGTGTCAAGTTCTGTGCTTACTCGATCTGTGATGCAGGAATTGGGACTCATTCGACTGGAAAAAGTAGTAATACTCATCGCTCGTTGAGTTTAGTGGAGAGGTGGTGATCAATCGTTTGATTAAATATACTATAAATATATACTACTGGTAAATTGTAGTATCTATGTGATTTTCTTCGAGGTGAAGTCTGGATGTCTACTAGTTAGCTAATGAGTTAGACGCCATGGGCGAGGTGGGATAGTCAGTTGTAGTATGTTTCAAAGTGGTGCATTGAGCCGGAATGAATGACTGGCTAGGGCTGAATCTGAATGATCATCATGATGTCGTTTAGTACATCGTAATATTGAGTACTAGATACTGGTGGTATGCAATGACAGAGGAACAAGGCTTCGAAAATACTATGCAGGGATTTATGTGGGCTTTGACAGAAAGGTTACTTATTACTGAATATACACATGATCTGAGAATGACAGGAAGATGTTCTGTATCAAACTTAAGGTATTATCCATGATAAAAGTACCATTTGCTCAGATATATATATCTACCGGAATAGAAAGACAACCAATACCAGATAAATCCCGCTGGCCATAGTGGCCTCATATCGCGCTCGTGAATGATAGTCGTCGTAGTAAGGCATGATAAGACATTAAACCCCGCCTGGCTGCAAGGCGGTTACATAAAATACATAAAGTCATGTACATCGTTTGGGACCCGAAAGTACGGGCCGACTGTCTAACCTCGCAATGCAAGCTCACATCACGATGCAGTCTTTGGGTCGGTCCCTCGTGCGGTCCGAGGGTCCGGTGGTGAGAGGCACACCTGGAGGTCGTCTCCCCTGTTGGTTTCTTTGGTACTGAGACGCATTAGGAGAGTCCGTGAAGTTGGGGCTTCGCTGGGGTGACGGGTATACTGGGCTCCTCGCAGCCTGCTCATATGAGGGCGGAGGCACATCGTCGTCATCCGTCGGTCGGACGGTTGGTATATTGGACTGGGAGTACCGGGCAGGACGTTGACTCTGCCTCGACGAGCGGTTTCCAGATGCAACTGTGGCGTAAGAAGCACTGCTGGGGTTTACAGCGCTTGATGAACGGTTGCGAGTGTATGCTGCCCCGGGTGCTAGTCCGGCCGATGGCGGGTGAGAGACCGAAGCTCGCTGGGAAGGATTTCTGTTGGTTGAATCCCTATTGGGAGCGGTATTGGCTCGCTGCTCCTCCTCCTGGTACTGAAGAGCGAGCGCGTAGGCGTAGTCTGCATCAGCCTGTTCCTGGGGAGTCATGGCGCTGTTACGCTGTTCCTGTGGCCCGGGAGCCAGGCTGGTGTTGCTCGATGTTCTTGGGCCCGATGGGTCAGAAGGCGGAGGAGCGTCATGGCTGACAGGGCGAAAGTCTCCGGAAAAGAAACCAGCCTGTGAACCATTGACGTCGACCAGACTCTCCCATACAACCTCAGCGTGACTGGAATAACCAGCATCGGTGACCAAGGTAAAGAGCTGATCGAGTTGAGGATGTTTGTACAGCGTTGAGAAATGATCGTTGCGGAATAGGATCGAGAATGACCCAGGCTGCAAGGTCGTCGCTAGATGCTTCAAGCCGAAAGTGCTCAGTTGAGTCGCGTTTTCGAACTCTGTGAACTTTTGGATGGTCTGAATATCACTCATGACGAGTTCTTCCTCCGGCGTCAATGCGTTGCCTCGCATAACGCGGTCTTCCAAATCTTGCTTTCGAAAAGGGAGCAACTGAATATCTTCGTGATACTGACCCACGCGGGCCAATGCTGCATCTGCATCTGTAGACGGAGCTGCAACCCAACCGTGAACCAAAGGGACTCCAAATGTTCCATAGAGACGGATATCTTCGGTCTCAAGGAAAGTACCCAGCGCATCATTAGATTCCTGCATTTATTAGCTGCTGCATCCATTCCCACGTGTACGAACTACTTACCAAGGTGAGCCGGGGATTGACGTTCATGCCGGTATGCAGCATAGTCAAAAACCGACTAAGAGCTTCAATGTCCGGAAACTCGTCATCATGCCCCAGCCGTGTTGTTAATTCATCAAAGAGTGCCTCGATCAACAGCCCTAGTGAGATCTGTTCCCGAGTCTGCAAAGCTCTCACAATTGGCGGTTGCGAGTCGTGGATTGTAGAACGTAGCACAAGAGCGTTAACCAGTGCCAGAAGAGGACACGGTCCATTCTTATTCTGTACCAGGATAGGCGATTCGCGTAATTTGCCGGTGGTATCAGCCCAATTTACGTGTCTGATCGAATAGGTCTCTGACCGCTGTTCTTGCTGGCGCTTGGCTTCGGCTTCCGACATTGGTCCACTGAATGCTGAATGAGTATAGACGGCACCGGGGCCTTTCGAGCGATCGGGCACTGGTGGAGCGTCACTAGGGTTCTGTCGCAGATTCTCTTCCCGTGGGTCGTCTGGCGAATTGAGGTTGTAGCTTTGGGGCGCTTCATTTGGAGTATCTGTTTTGGGTGGTGGAATAGGGGCTTCATCCAGTTCAATCAAGACGTGAGACGACCCGGTGGTATTGCTAGAAATAGTCGCCGGAGTACTCATACTCCTTGCGGGGGATTCCCTGCCCTCGTCATGTAGCGGTGAGGTTGGCTGAAGATACGTTTGTTGACTAGCATAAGGCGCAGCCGGCACATTCGATGTTCCATATATTATGCCAGTTTCTTGGCCAGTATATAATTGACTCTGGTCGTGGTAATCGTACGGTTGTGAAGATGCCGGGGGTTGCATCGCAGTGGAGTGTTCGCCAACCCAGGGAGTCTCGTCCTCGGGCTGATCAAAGAGCGATAAGCGCGCTGTCATCGGGATGTATCCCTCATCTAAGTGGGTCAGTCTAAGCTGCTAGATTGACAATAGCTGGACAGTGCTTACCTTGTCCGAGATGTCCACTGGCCCCGTCCTGAGACAGAGACGATTCTCCATATGAGGTGTGAGAATTGCGATCTTGCCATGGATTTGGTTCAGGCGACTTCGGTTTCAGGAAAGGGTTGTTCGACTGCAGCTGCACCGGTGTTTGTCCAGTGTACTCCCTGTCAGATCGCCATTCCACAGCACCTCTCTCTTGAGCACCAGGAAAAGAGGTAGATGGAACTTGGTCTGATGCATTTCCGTTCACCAGCCCCATACCTTGCGAAGGACTACTCGATATGTGTTGAGGAGATCCAACCGAACCCTGGTGATCCAAACCGAACCGCGCAGTGAGCTCGTCCGCCCACGGATTCGACCCGTCCCCGGCCGAATTCCGGATTGGAGATCTCTGCGCCTGTTCCAACGGCATGAGGTCAAAAGCTGGTGAGGTATTGAGGTCGGGAGAAAAGACCGATTCCTGAGAAACAACCCGATGAGGTTGAGGAGAGCTTTGAGCCCGTCGCGGGCGAGTCAGGCGTTTTGGCGACGAGGATGAGAGAGATTTGGAAGTCGGGGAGAGTTTGGAGTTGGTGATACGGGACCCTGTACGGTCATTCCCTTGAGGAAGGCTGTTGAGGCGTGGCGGAGCTCGTTTTCGCAAGACCATGAGGCGAACTCTTAGTGTACGAGGCCCGGGGTTACCGAGCTCACGGGGGAATCACAAGAGGGTTGGACAAGCTTGGGGGCCAATAAAGTGCGGTCAAGGAGCCAGTCAGAAGAGTTAGATCGACAGGCTTCCTCTGATGACAGGTGAGATTGCCTAGTTTGACAGTCTGACGCACGAATGAGCGCCAGAGTGCCGCAGACGTGGTTGGGAGCTCTCGGGGATGTATACGTAACTAGGCAGTGGCTCCGGAAAAGACGAGGAGATCAAGATTAGCCAGTATACGCGAGAAGGAAAGCAGCAGCCACAGCCATGCCTTTTGCAGGGGGGATGAATGGACGATCCTAGGCAACAAGAAGATGAAAAGTGAAATTGAGGGAGGAAAGGCACGCGAAGTCAACAACAATGGCGGGAATGACCGTCGAGGGTCACAGGCACCCGGATTCCCTGATGGAATGAATGGATGGATTGCGATCGATGCTCGGGATTGGCGGTGGACCCCTGCCTGTTCTCCCGTTACCGCTGTTACCGCTGTTTGGTGCGGGGATTCGCAATGTGGCTGCCTGCGATTACTGTATTGTATGGTTACGCCCCGCCAGCACCGCCACACTCTCCGCGTATTGTGCACCGCCACTTATAAATGACGTATAGTCACGGAACTGAGGAGGAACAGATGATCCGCTGCTATACTCATTACATAAGCCGTGCATTATCGCCTTGGTGGAGGGTCCGTGCGCTATCGCAGAAAAAAGTAACGGAATTCAATTGGAACCAGAAGCTGCGACTTTGGTGGGGTTATTGGCTCAGGTCGCTTGAATTGACCTCTTCTTCTTTGCATAGAATGCGCTGATCCTTATTCCATTACATATCACTTGAAGCACTCTCAGCATCATGCATTCCTACGTGCGACCAAATCAATTCATCGCCTTCAAGCTCCCCTCCGAGGCGACGAGGATCCAGAAGGTCGTTCCCAATACGTATGCGCGCAACTTGCCTGCCCCGAAAAAAAGTTGCACGGCACTAACTACCTTGGATAGGCAAATCTCTCTAGGAAAATACGGTGCTTTCCCCGCCAACCAAATCATTGGCCGTCCCTTCTACCTGACCTTCGAGATCCACGAGACCCCCGGACAAGCTGATAGCACCTACCTTCGCATCGTATCGGCGGCAGAGCTTCACGCAGAATCCCTCATTACTGAGGGCGAAGGCGACGGCGATGATGTAGAAGTCAATGAAGATGGCACTCCGGTGCGGTCGAACCGCGAAACCATCGACGACCGATCAACGCAAAAGTTAACGCTAGAGGAGATTCTGGCGCTGAAGAAGGAAAGCACCGGAGCGGGCAGGGAAATCATTGCGAAGCTGCTTGAGTCGCATCAGGCCTTGGATCAGAAGACGGCATTCTCATTGGCCAAGTATAAGCTGCGCAAGGAGAAGAAGTACATGAAGCGGTTCACGGTGATTCCTCTGGATGTCAGTCTCCTGACGAACTACATGCTTGAGGACAAGGATGCAGCGCGGACTATGGAACTGCGCGACGAACTGATCGGCCTCATTGGGTGTTGGGGAAATGTGCATCACGGTGGTAGCACCTCTTTTGACGAGACTGTCACCTCGAAACCGAATGGTCGCTATCTCGTTGTCGATGATACGGGCGGTCTGGTCGTCGCAGCTTTGGCTGAGAGAATGGGAATTTTGTATCCTCACGATGGCGAGAACGACCAGGAACAACAGGATGCTATCGAGCGGCCTGCCGCGGCGGAAGCTGATGAGGCAGGGAAACCCCAAGACGGCGAAGAGAAAGCCCAAGAGGGAGAGGAGCAAACCACGACGACCACCACACATCGCCCACCCCGTCGACCACAGATGTCCGCTTCAGGAAATACCATCACCCTTCTCCACGCCAACAAACAGCCCAACCTAAGTCTTCTGAAATACTTCGGCTACGAACAAGATAGTCCGAGCGACACACATCCCCTCTACACAAACCTCAAGACCGTCTCCTTCATGCAGCTGCTCGACCCTAACGCGGACAACATCTACTCCGAGGAACCGTCGGTAGTACCCGAAGAGGAACTTGCCACATACAAGGCCAGCAAGCGTAGCGCCTACCACCGCAAGCGCGGGCGGTGGATGCGCGTTCGCAGGGTGGTTGACGAAGCTCGTGCCGGCGGCTTTGACGGCCTCATTATCGCTTCCCTCATGAGCCCGACAAGCATCCTGAAATACACTGTGCCATTGGTGGGAGGCTCAGCACCGATCACTATCTACTCGCCTACCATTGAACCGTTGACAGAGGTAATGGACTTGTACTCGACAGCGCGCAAGAACGCCTACATCGCCCGGAAGCGTGAGCTACAAGAACAGCAACAGGCCGACGGCCAGGATGAGTCTGGCAAGATGCACCCCGCACTGGAGGAGGAATACACAGTCGACCCTACCATGCTGCTTGCACCGACGCTGCAAACCTCCCGAGTACGCGTCTGGCAGGTCCTTCCTGGACGGACACATCCATTGATGTCGGGACGTGGTGGTGCAGAAGGGTACATCTTCCACGGCATCCGGGTCATCCCTACGCAGCAGATTATCGAAGCGGCTGGAAATTCAGGCCGGAAGAGGAGGAAGGTGACCAAGGAGACGGAGACACCGACTGAGACGCAGACGGGCAGCGGGGATGTGGAGATGACGTCGTGACCTATCCTAGATTCAATAACCCTACCTGTAACATAGCCGAAAATTGGCTGAAAAGAATATACCATGTGCACACTACAACATGAAATAATGAATCCAGAAACGATGCCAAAGAGGGAGACATCCGGCCGACAGCTCAACTGAACCGTATGGTATACTAATTATCCGATATCATGACATTATAATCTTCTTTCGTAGAAATCTATTTCCCCATCAACTCACACCCATTCCTGACCACACCCACCAACCCACCAGTCTGCATCGTCTCCGACCCACCCCCAGCCAACCGCCACTCAATCTCCGCCAACCCTTCCAACCACGTAACTCTCGTCTGCGCGGGCACTTCCAACCTCTGCAACTGATCGCCCAGGGCCGCGAGAATATCCGCCAACGCCAAGCCCTTATTGGCCTTGAGGGTATTAATGGTACTCAAACAGGAGGTAACATCACTCGTAGCCAACAACGTCGTCATGATCTCCTCAATATCCGACGGATGAGGCGCCGCAATACAATCATAAATCGTCTCATTCGTAATGACCTCAGCCTCGGGCCTCCCCTTTGCATCCTGATCCTGATCCTTGGGCGCATTCTTCATCGGCAACGGTATACTACTGGCAAAACAAGCCTGCAGGACATTCAACGCCCGTCGCATATCACCCTTACTCAAGCGAACAAGACTATCCACCGCCTCCGGTTGGATATTCACCTCTTCCTTCTCAATCACAAGGTCCACTAATACACGGATATCCGCCTCCTTCAACGGACTGAAGCGAAACCGCGTACATCGGGACAAGAGCGCGGGGGAGAGCTTGTGTGTGTAGTTGGCGATGATGCAGAAGCGCGTGTTGGCGGTGTATTTTTCCATGATGCGACGGAGGGCCATTTGCGCGGTGGCCGTCATGGCGTCGGCTTCGTCGAGGATGATGAGTTTGTAGGAGGCGAGGTTGGAGGAGGTGGAGGTGGAGGTGGAGGATGAAGGAGCCATGGAGAAGATCTGTTTTGTGCTGGCGAAGGTCTTGATTTGTTCGCGGACGACGTCGATACCGCGGTCGTCACTGGCGTTGAGTTCTAGTACCATTTGGCGCATGTTCTTTGCGCCGTAGATTCGGCGCGCGAGGGCTAGGATGGTGGATGTTTTGCCGGTTCCGGGGGGACCGTAGAGAAGGAGGTGGGGGAGGCGCTGTTAGGGTGTTAGACTTGTGAGATTAGAGATATCATTGAGGGGATGAATTGGGGATGGGGGTGTACGTTTGCTTCGACGAATTTGTTTATTGTTGCGAGGATGTCTTGGTGGCCGGATACATCTTCTAGGGTGTTGGGACGGTATTTCTCTACCCTATATTGTTCCGTTAGAGAATGGCACTCTGCCTATGTGAAGAGAGGGAATATACCAGGGGAGGTTATCTTGAGCTTCAACGGGCAGATCAGCTGCTACTCGCTTTGCCTTGCCATTTGTGCTGTCAGAGCTGAATTGGATAGTGTTCTTGGATGGGACGTCCACGTCCATTGAATCTTCGTAGTCCGACATGATGTGTATTTCAGACCAGCGATGCACTCAATCCCCGAATAATAATGCAGAGCTCCAATTATATCAAAAGAAATGGGAGTCTGGTGAAATTGTAGCTATCCGGAAATCACGAGAGACGCGTAGCGCGTAAAGAGGCTCGGGCCGGAAAATCTCCCCGCCCAGGAGAAGGAGAGCGGCAGCTCCTGGACTGGCTCGGGTGATGACATGCACCTCCGTCCCTCTCCCTATTGTATCTACCTATTTCCCTTCCTTAGACCGGCTCTAAGGACCACCACCACCCATCATATTTCCCTGCAGCTCACAATGCCGGTACTCTTCCTTTTCCTCCACCCCTTCCGATATATACCCCCAGATAAATTGACTAATCCCATACCAGGCATACCACTCCATCTTCCTTGAGGACCGGGATGTCCCCGTAATAGGTACGGCCGCACTCACCTCCCCGCCATACACCCACCTAGCTACCCCCCCATACAGCGACAGCTACCTACACCATCCACTCCAACCCACCTCTCCCTCTCATCAACCCAACTAATCACCCATTGATAGGAAACTTCCCCATCCTCCCCCTCCGCACTCGCACCCGCGGCCCCGCATACACCCTCCCCCCGCTCCCGCCCACCGCCGACACCACCGATGTGCCCGCCGACAGCGAATCCTACGACTGCGTCGACGAGATCCTCTCCCTGTTCCGCGCAAATGTCCTGTTCCGTAACTTCGAGATCAATGGGCCGGCCGATCGCATGCTTATCTATGGCACCCTGTTCATCAGTGAATGCTTGGGGAAGGTGAAGCCCGGTATGGTGATGCGCGAGGCTGAGAAGGTATGCTTTGCTTGCCCTGGTTGTGCGGGGTTGTAGCGGATTGGTGATGGTGATAAATGATGTGATTGTGAAGTGCTAATGGGTATCATTTGCAGGCGTTGATCAACGTTGCGCTCGACCACTTCGCTATTCCCGGTGACGTGTCCTTCCCTCTGAACCAGGCATTTGAGGCGCCCCGCGATCGCCAGGATGCGGAGACATTGAGACAGTATGTTAAATATCAAGCAGTCCATTTCGACCGGAGCTGGTGTGTTGGATGGTGCTGACTGGATTGCAATAGGTACCTCTCGCAAGTTAGGCAGGAAATTGCGATGCGGTTGCATGCGCGGTTATACCCCGGTGGTGTTGGGCCTTCCAAGGTATGTCTCCATACCCTGCAAACATGGAGGGATCTAGGCTAACAAGGATATAGTGGTGGCTGAGCTTCGCCAAGAGAAAGTTCATGGGAAAGAGCTTCTAAGGCGAATAACTGATAGATAGATGGATGTGCTTTTGTTTTTGCTGCCAAACTCAGCGTATGAACAAACTCTCAACTGGACTTTTAGCTGTTGTCCATGTCTAGTCATTTTTACTCTGTGTATATTTGAATCTGAAGCGTTCTGATCCGACTCTCGCTGCTTGGTTGGTCATTCCTGACGTCGGTGACTGCACTTGTTCATCAGTATGACTGCTTGAAAGAAGCAGATGTAGAGTCCCACTGCGGACAAGGAAGCCACAAGGTCTCTGTTCGACCAGTGCCAGTTGAGCTATGATCACGATATATGGGGTCCTATTCGACCGGAGCCAAATATCCTACAACTGGCTTCCGTATTCCGGCTCCAGTCGAACAATATCTCTCCTACCCAAGCCCCATCGCTATACAACCACACCATTTGCCCCCCCTAAAACACCAACAACACCCACCCACCCACAACATCCCTACTTTACCCCCCTAACCTCCATACAACAAGCCGTTACATAAAAACTACCACACCCTCCATCCCCATCCCCACCTCAAACCCAACCCAAATGTGGTCCTCAACCTCTACTATACTCCTCTGGCACCGCTCTGCTTTCCAGTCCGCATGGACATACTGCAACTCCATATGTCACAGTCTATTTCTGACAAGGGTCTCGGTACGTGTCCTATCCACTAGACACTGCATAGTCCAACCAGATAGATGACGAGGTGCTCAGATCCTCCGGCTTCTTCGATATCAAATCTTACCAAGCATTTCAGCCGCCACTCAGGCCTTTACAAGACACATTAATCAGGCAAAAGCGGCATGATGAGTCGGGGTGAAGGGGTGGAAGAGGGTCTTTTATAGTATATATTAGATAGTAGTTCTAAGCGGGTATTACTGATCTAAATTATATATTTGTTAGATGGATACTATTCCCTTACTATATATACATTATGCGTGGGATGAACTACCCAGATGCCAGGTGATAATGGCGAATAGATTTGTGAATGATGATTATGATGTGTAAGACTTGGAGATTAGTGTGAGTAAATGCATGGATGAGGCTCTGAAACTAGGTAGTACTGATGGGGCTGATAACTGGTGATGTATCTACCTATCCTTTATCAGGTGAATGGAGTAAGCTAGGCTGTTTCAATAATTTGCCCACTGTAAGCCCCAATTAGCGATGTGAATATAACATATTAAAATTTGGGCAGGATCTAAGCCACCAGTGGGGTCGCGGCGCTAGTAATCATAAGTTTATGGTGAGTAGCTTCATTAAGACATGCATCCGTCACGAATGTGGGCGTCTAAATGGCGCGACCAGCAATGCAGACAACGAACTATGCAGCTTCATTATCACCACCCTTCTCAAACAACTCCTCAATACTCTCCAAGCTCTTCCCCTTCGTCTCCGGCATCAGCACACACACCGCCACCGCCACAAGCGTCGAGAACCCATACAAGAAATACGGACCTGACGGAGACCGATGCAGAAACAAAGGGGCAGTAAGTGTGACGATAAAGTTAACAATCCAATTAGCAAGCAGTTCTACTGCACATACCTTTGCCCGGAGTCGAGTGGGAATGATCTCTGAGGCGTAGATCTTGCCGACCTAAAGAGAACCACATCAGCTAAACAGTTTGTGCAACTCGAAGAAAAGTACTCACCACAGCCCACGACCAGGAAAAGTTTGCCACAAAGATGAATATCAGCACCACCACGGCCCATTGAGCGGAGTGAGACTCGAGGGTGACAGCATGGTGGGTGGTGTGACCGTAACGGGCGTACAGTGCTCCAATAATGATGAAACAGATGGACATTGCTGATCCCCCGGTGATCAAGGGCTTGCGGCGCCCCCATCGGTCTACCCAGATCTGGGCGGGGATGGTGAAGACCAACATGACAATACCGATGATGCCGGATGACAGGAAGGACGCCTTAGTGGATGTAAAACCCGCTTGTTGAAAAAGTATAGGTGCATAGTATAGGACAACGTCGATCTGTAGTCGGTTAGTCCAGTGTCTAGAGGCCCGGTCGAGAACCATGAGCACATTGGTGGGGAAGTGGGACGAAGCTGGACTCACCCCTGTCAATTGCTGAAAAGTCATCAGAAACACTCCAAGGGATGTACGACCAATGTACTTCCGACCAAAGATCTCCGCCATACTAGCGGTCGGTCGCCGCTGGTCAGACTGCAGACTGTCCTGAATCTCCCGTAGCTCCTCGTCCACCGTAGATACAGGGCGCAGTTTACGCAAAACGTGACGTGCATCTTCGTTGCGGCCGACCTGCACCAGCCACCGAGGCGAGAATGGCAGCATAAGCATCACGACCGACAGCACCGCAGCCATGATGGCCTGGATAATGAACGGCACCCTCCATGACATGCTACCATTGAGATACTGTGTCCCATAGGTGATAAAGTACCCCGCCATAATGCCAAAAACCACGTAGAGCTGAAGTGAGCAAGCCACCACGCCCCGCACATCTGCAGGGGCTATCTCCACCAGGTACACGGTGGTGACGGAAATGGCTTGGCCCATGCCGACCCCGGTAATCAGCCGGGCGACGATCAGGCTAGCGAAATTAGGCGAGCAGGCGGATATTATGGTCCCTGCCAGTGAGAGCAGGCTGCCGATGAGAATTCCGTACTTTCTCGAGATGCGGTCCGAGACATGGCCACTCGCCAGAGAGGATGCGGATGACGAAAGGAGGATACAAGCGACGTAGACACCCTGCTGCGTAGACGATAATCGGCCAATAGAGGATTCAAATTGGGGCATTTGCGTGATCGGACCAATCGAACCTGAAAGTGTGAGTTTCGGGGCCATGGCGTGAGGGAAGTGAACAGACCTGTGTCCAGGCCATACAAGAGCCCGGCCAGGGCGACATGGCCAGCAATGAGGAAAACCTTCCCCTTGGGCGAAACCATCGGATGAGACTGGTGCGGTTGAAAGAGAGCGAGACGGAAATAGATGTTTTGACTGAGGAAGAAGACGATTTGAAGCGACCTCCTTTTTGCATGGGCTTCATTCACCCCCTCTCTAAGGTAGCATCGCCTAACTTGCTCTTAGACAACAGAATGGTCGCGGGCGTCGGAGTTGCGAGGACAGTCATTTGCGGTCTGGACTAATACCCCTGTAATTGAGAGTGACTCTGATAGGATAGTGCAGCAATATATGCATTTTGTGCGCAGCATGATCGACCCCGAGCGGTCAGATCAGTGCCTCAGCGAGGTGGGATCACCGTTGGATTTAGATTGCAGCTTCAGCCCGAGACACCAAAGGCGGGGAGGTAGTGCAGCCCAGCCACCAATCATCCCTAGGAATGACTCGAATTGAATCTAAGTTGAGGTTACATTCACTCGCATGCTGCCTCTAGCGCTTATGCCGATCACTGCTCGCCATATGGGCCAACCCTGTACACAGTCACACCTATCGCTGGGCACCGAGCCGGTCTCGCGAGTCTTCAGGGCCAGTCTCCTTGCGTACATGCGATTTTAAATGCAATTGTCACACGCGGAATAAGCGGGTGCAATCCACGAGCCTCGTAATCCAGGAAGTTGCGTACCCGTTCTGGTGGCACGCATCTGACTGACTAGAACTATACCTTCAATAGCAGGTCTTACTCATCTCGGTCAGTAAAGACCACCAAACGCAGGGGTTTATCGCCTAATTGCATCGGAATCGCCGCCTCATGTAGGAACGCGAGGAAGACATTCGCGCACCGGGTAGTCCACGATGTAACTAGCGGCGACCAGGGTACGCAAGCCGAATATGTAATGTTGCATTGTCGCAATAAAGCGCCCTGGAAGGGAAACAGTTTTATAGGTCATCCGCACGCGCGAGCTGAGGCCCAGACATGATGTTTACCTCGTATGGACAAGTATACTGACCGGGATTTGACGCAACATTTGCCGTCGGCTAATTTTTCGCTGACGAAAACCACAGCTAGATGGTCTCGCCAGTGAAGTACCAAAGGGATTCCAGTGTTGACGACGGCGAAATTCGTAATGCCAGTGAATGCATGAGGATCGCCGAGCTGAAAACCCCAAGTATTTAAGGGCCTTGGTTCCTTCACTGCCGAGCAGTTTGTAGGAACACTTAAAACAAAGAGAAAAGAGTCTCTGAACGGATTATAGCCATGGATATCAAAAAGTGCGGTCTGGGTGCGAATGGTATGTTTGTCTTTCACTGAAAGTCTTATCATCTAGTTGACGTACCATTCCAGTCCCAACCTTCTATGACCCATCTGACATCGAGTCCATCCGTGCCTCTGTCTTCAATAATGGTATAGCATTTGTGGAGGGGTGTGAGGAAGAGGCCTTAGTAGGTCTTGCTCACCAACTGGGACAAGTCGTGAGACCGCGGAATGAGGAAACACCCGGCAGTGGTGTAAGTCGAATTCGATTTGCATCAGATTTGGTGGGAAATGGATACAGCTCTGAAGGTTCGTCCTTGAAACGACAATAGTTTAGCAGGTCGTAGACTGACGTACAGATCACAGAGCTATTCTTCCATACCGATCGCAGCGGATGGGACGAACCCCCGCGCATTTTGATGTCAACTCTCCGTTCTCAGTCAGAGTCCGGGGGCGAGTCATTGCTGGTTGACGGCCAGAATGTCCTCAACGCTCTTAGGCAACATGATGAGGATCTGTACAACCTATTCACTAGTTCAAAGCATACCAGCTTCCGTGCCGATGATGGAACGTTCGTGCCACGGGCCATGGTCGACAAAGAGACTGGAATCTTTCGCTTCCGGTTCGATGACGGCATTCAGATGTCGGCATCTATGGTTGTTGGCTTCACCAAGCTGCAGGATATCATCTATCAGCATGCCTATTTCGTATCCCTGCGACCCGGTCAGGGTTATGTGCTAGATAACCACCGGTACCTGCATGGGCGAGCCTCCTTCACTGGTTCACGGGAGTTGTTACGAGTCCTTGTCAGGCCCCCCTCCCCACCTAGCGAGAAGGTAATCTTGTTTGACATTGACGGCACACTCTGTCGGTCAGAGGCTCTCAGCATTGACGCATATTATTCCTGTGTGAGCGACATTGTGGGAAAGGACATCAATCATGCAAATACCCCGGTCAACTTGCACGGACGAACTGATCTTGGCCTGCTGCACGACATTTTGGATTATCACCAAGTATCCCTGAAGGATCAAGTGGTGGAGGAATTCCTCAAACTCCACCCACAGTATCTGGAGCGTTCTTTGTCCAAGGGTCTTCCATCGGTGATATGCCCCGGCGCACAGGAAATGCTCAGCTGGTTGATTAGGGAGAATGAGAACTCCGGCCAACCGAAGTTCCAGTTGGGTCTCATTACGGGCAATTCTCGTCCCAACGCGTTGCTAAAACTCCGCGGGGCGGGAGTTGACACCAGCATATTCGACCTTGACATCTCGTCATTCGGGGACAGCCACCATAATCGACTATCATTGTTTCAAGATTCCCTCTCAAAATTGAAGGTCCGCTTTGGCTCTCATATACGCGCAAAAGACGTTCTAGTCGTTGGAGACACACCCCTTGACGTGGAATGTGCGAAGCAAGCTGGTTGCTCAGTCGTGGCTGTTGCGACAGGGAACTATAAGATGGAGGAGCTGGCTTCGCTGAAGCCTAATTTCTGCTGCAGTCAGCTGACTGAAACGAAGGAATACCTTCTGCAGGCGGCCTTTTAGGTGCTACTGCCAGTGTCAATAATTATCTTTCACACGCACATTATGAAAAGGCCACACACTTTGTATCGCAGGTGATTAGAACAGAATATTGGAGTGCAAGGTAGAAAGAAGCCTCATTCGCCTCAGTATAAATATGTATAGGCTGTAAACACTCCATATTGGTCGAAAGTATCAATGATTATTTCATACCGTTCTCGGGTGGCCTTCGAATGGTGATTCCACCTAAATGCGCTCTGATTCCAAGGTCGAGCCAATTATTTCCTGAATTTCTCCGGCCGCAGTACCAGCCAGAACGCCCACCCCAACTATTCCACCATCGCTGGCCTCTCGAAGGAAGACACTCTTCCCTTCACCCTGTGGTCCAGCACTAAGAATCAATCGGTCGATATGTCGCTGAATTCGGTCCTTGTAGTGAGGGTAGTGCTGGATCACACCACCAGACACGGCCACAACCAGCTCCTCCGGCCCTTTTTGCCAACCGGGTATCACTGCTTTGGAATCTGACACTGTATCATACTGAGTGCTTATCGATTTGCCTGGTTTGTGATTTTCATCATCCGGTTCTAAGTGTGCTGTGCTCTTCAAATTTACCTCGCCAGTGCATGCTAAAAGACCAACCGTCGCTGCAGCAACCAAGGCAGATGATCTCTCTTGGACTGCCGCAGCGATTATTCGAATATGTCCAGCGAAGTCGGGGGTCCACATCCAGTCACTCGAGGATGGTGACGGGAGGTGGTTTGACAGTGCCACGGCCAGATGTTCGTTTGAGGAGCTCGAAGCCACCACAAGCGACAAAAACTCTGTAGATAGTGAGTTCCTTTCGACCAGTTTCTCTGGCAATGAAGAATTTGGGATCTTCTTCACTCCGTGAAACCAATCATAAGAGATTATGCGGACGAGCTCGCCAATGTAACGGCCACCAACCATATACTCTAGTGGCTGGAAACCGGGACGGTTGGAATGTTCTTCCAGTTCAGCATCCCACTTGGTTACGATACCGAGCTTCTCCAAAGGCCCGGTTGCTCCGTGGAGGGTCCATTCAGTCGAAACGATGGTCTCATCCGCTTCTGGCTGCTTTTCTCGGATATGGGCCACTTTTGATTCCTGTAGGTCAGCAAGTTTCATGGGAATAGCAGAGTTACAGCCGGCGCCGACGATGAGCCCCATGACAACTCGAGTATTGGGAAGGGCCCTTATCGAGTATGCCAGAGAAGCTAATGTAGCGACCGTATCATTGGTCATGACCGTGACCTTCAACTTCGGTAGACAGTAAGTCTTGCGACGCTTAGTGGGCATGTCACCTGAGTCCTGATCAGACCGCCGGGTGTGACATTCATATCCATCCAGCAAGGCTTGGTGGAGATTCAGGGAAGAGCTCAAGGCGAACCCCTTGCCTGTGGGCATAAGAATGGCCTCATTGAGGAACTTTTGCCTGCGATCAGTTAACCCCACACTACGCTTTATGATAGGCAAGATACGAACTTAGTAGGAAAACAAAAAGAAATTCCCATGATGAGCTCCTTTGGTGCATCGCCTTTAGAGTTGGCGAGATCATCCGCGATGACTTCGGCAATGCAGTCACCAATCCAGGCGAATAGGGACTGGGCTTGGTCACGTCGGAGCCGCTCTTCGATGGGCCACGCCTTCTCCAGGGTTCGTCTTACATGAGGTTGTCTTCCGACTGGCTGATGCCCCAGCAGTTCAATGAAGGCGACTCGGAGATAGGAGAGGCCGAGATAGACAGCCAGATAGCGACCGGTTTCATGGCCAGTTGGCAGCCGGGTGATGGCGGTGGGGAAGAACTGCTCCGATGAGCTGGCTGCCAGCTCTTGGTATGTGTGTGACAGACGATGGGAGAGGTCATAGAGTGTGTCATGATCTATACGGAGGGGATGCAGGAACTCTTGGAGATTAGGATCCAACTTTCCCATCTTGGCGGATGATTCCTTGCCCCGGGGAGTTGCAAGGATAATCAATTATCTAGAAGTAGTTATGGATGGAAGGAACCCAAGGCGGGCGGCGGGGACGAGCCGCCGGTGCGTGGCTTTTGTTTCATTCCCCGTGGCTCTTTGCCGCGGTGGTTCCACGGGTCTTCATGCAAGGGGCAAGCAACCCTTGTATAAACGAAGGAAATCAATACTGCGCAGATACTCTATGCTGGATTTGATATACTCAACATAAGTGACAAGGTAGATATATTCTTAGGGTTTGGAGAGTGCCTACTCGACACTTTATTTTCATAAATTTCTCCCGATCCTGCGATGGCCGACAGATCGCATATCTTATCAATTATGATATTATTCTATACTACGGTGAGAGTCGCAAATGACTAGCATCAATTTATCTACCAGGGACTAAAAGGTGGTCTCTATGATAGTATCTGGAACGTTGTATGCGTGGGTACTCTATCTTGATCTGATTTATAGAGATGCAGTTGAAGGCTTCAGCGACTACTAGTTAATAAAAACAATATTATGTCAGATGATATTTTTATAGTTAGTTAAATAACTAGTTATAGTTATTAGTGCGGGCTCATATGAGTAATACGCGGAGTGGATGGAAGCCCTGAAGGTTTGATCCAGGCCGTTTAAGTCCGAGTAAGCACCGGTGCCCCTCAGACCGGGGAATCTGACAGGAAGCACTTTCTTTTCGAGTTCATCAGGGAGAAGAAAGCTGCAACATTGAGTTCACAAAAGATTTGTGAACTTATAGGCTGTATCAGAAGCCCTTTCTTTTATAGTTATTCCAACTATCTACCATCTACTCCCCAGCCTTCACAAGATGACACAAAATAAAGCTGCCTGGATTACAGCTCCTACTGAACATCCCTTCACTATCCAGGAGGCCCCATATCCCACACCAGGATCCGGAGAGATCGTGGTCCAGAATGCTGCTATTTCTATTGTGCGATCAATTCACTGATTTCCATCGATTTCAGCTAATCTTCTTTTTACGTAGAATCCCGCTGACTGGAAAGTTCAGTAAGAACTTTACAGATATCACGCAGCGTACAATGGAATCTAACCATATCTACAGAACATATGGTGCCCCTTGGCTGAAAAACTGGCCATTTGTTTTGGGCACAGATGTCGCTGGAGTGGTGGTTGATGTAGGCCCCGATGTGGTCCGCTTCACCAAAGGTCAGAGGGTCGTTGCGTAAGTACATTTGCCTGGATTGATTAAATTTCAATTAGATCTGATCCGTTCTGCTCTAGGTATTGCCACTGTCTAGGGACCGGGAATCCCGCCAACTCAGGATTCCAGTTATACACCTTGGTAAAAGAAACCACCGTGGCAGGAATCCCATACTCAACCACCTTTGAGGAAGCATCCGTCCTACCGCAGGCTATCTCGACTGCTGCGGCAGGTCTGTTCCTCAAAGAAAGCCTTGATCTGCCCATCCCCCCTCCTACTGGTGTGAAGCCGACAGGCAAATCGATTCTTGTCTGGGGTGGCGCGTCTTCAGTCGGTGCAACAACAATCCAACTCGCAGTAGCAGCAGGTCTAACAGTGATCACAACTGCATCGGCCCATAACCATGAATTGGTAAAGTCTCTTGGTGCAACTGCTGTTTTTGACTACAAGTCCCCTACTGTCGTTGACGATGTTGTCAATGCGCTCACTAATACTGAGTTCATTGGTGTCTACGATGCTGTTTCTGAACCTGCAAGTCTTGAACTGGTGCGTGCGGTCCTGGACCAGTTGAAAGCAGATGTTAAGACTATATGTGTTATACCTTACGATAAACCTACGGAACGGTTTGCGCCTATATTCAGTGAGTCTCCTTGTGACTCCTTCCACCCACTTGACTCCCCCTACATCTTACTAACGCCCTTTCCCATTTAGTCAGTTCCAACTTTCTGACTTTTGACTCAAACAAACATGTCGCGGAGGGTATCTGGAGAGACTTTGTCTTCAAAGCCCTAGAAACTGGACGCCTTCAACCGAAGCCGGACCCTGAGGTGGTTGGGAAAGGGCTGGAAAAGGTCCAGGAAGCTGTTGACATCTTAAAGAAGGGCGTCTCGGCTAAGAAGATCGTTGTCACTCTGTGATCGTCGAGATGCTATCAAGTTTATAGGAAAGTCTTTTGGCCCAGGTTGCGTTATACAGTAGATAAGGGTTATTGACAAGTCGAAGAATATATTAGTGTCTACCCAGGAATAGATGAGCCAGGAGCACCCTGTCCCCGGTCCTCCGAATAGTTGTCGAAGAAATTCTGAATCATCAGCCCACCCGCCGCATCCAGAAATTCGGCGTTGAATGACCCAGGAGCATATCCAGACATGTTATCATCCAGCCCTAACGTATTAGGTTTGAAAGCTTGTTGGTCGTTTGTAGGACACCAGAGGGCTCGGAAAGACCCCGGTAGCTGGCTGGAAGCATAGGGAGCCATGTCGCTGGGAACGGCAATTCCATGACCGTGCTCTACCGAATGTCAGCCACGTTCACCGGTGTGCAAGGACTTAATCTTCTTGAGGAATGTAGAGAGTGGTGGGGTCATACCAAGTATATTTTGGAGCACGTCTCTAGCTCGCAAGGCCATATCATGGGAAGAACCCAGGCTCCCTAAACAGTTCACCGCACGTTGTATTTGACATTTCCATGTCGGCGCCAAGCTATGTGCTGGCTCGTAGATATAGGACGTCGCTTGGACAAAGCTGGCCGTTAGCAGCCAGCAGGTCGCATACCAGGTCAGGCCGCGGCGGCGGTTGCTCGTTGACTCAAGAAAGCTGCAGATAGAAGCGACACACTCGTCTGCCGCGGTGAGACAGGCAGCGACTGGACCTGTGGAGGTGGCCAACTCGGATTTAGCTGCAATGCTTTGGAAGAGAAAGGGGCGGTTGATAACAATGCGCAGGTGGAACGAGCGCCATAGAAGCACTCGACGCGGGATGTCGAAACGCGGTTCTAGAGAAACGCTGAGCCCAAAATGGGGCGGTAATTCATGGTACCAGGTGTGTATACGCTGCTCTAAATCCGCAGCTTTTTGTTGAGTAGGTAAATGGTGCGTCAATAGCTCTACCTGAACGACATTGGCGATTTTCGCGAGATTCACTTGCGCTATGAGGCAAGAAGTGATAGTTGGGCCGGTGCCACATTCAGGAAGTTCATCCATGTCTACTGCTAGATCATGGTCATCGACATTAGCTGGCAAATGAACATTCACCCCAACAAGCGAGACGGCTGGTCGGCCAAGAGTCAGCTGAACGCCTGACACGAATATAAAGAGTGTCCACCAGACGCGTCGGCGGATCTCCATCGTGAAAGGGGAAGTACTAGGCATGCCAAATTCGCGGTGCAAGCCGATGGCAAGTGCCATACTCCAGCCTATACCGATCACAATAAAAGCAGCATTTGGCTTGTTACGTTTCTGCATATAGTTGGCCATGAGTACTATGGCTTGCACATAGCTGAGAGATCCTTTCTCGAGGACGTCCATTGACAGATGCTTGCGTGCTTCTTTGAAAAATGGTATATCCACTTTGGTGCCTTGCGAATCTCCGACGAAAGCACCAATGGCGAGTACGATATTGTACAAGATGGGCCAAGAACCATCGCGTGGCTTTGCTAGGGCACCTGCTCGTGGTTAGACATTCGCTTATTGATTGTTGTGACGAAGAGCTACCTGAAACCCTAGCACGAAAGGTTCCCTCATGCAAGATGGGATATGCGGGATGATAGATAGCAAAATAGTCATCAAGATAGCGGAGTACATCTGCTCGTCTCTGCTGTGCAGTGCAGATGGTGCCACCATCCATGTCGTCATCAAGGCAAGACAACGGGCTGAAGCTAGTAAGTGGTAAATATAGTGGAAGTGACTGGAGAAATTTGAGGGCCGCTATGCCAGACTGTGGCCCTGTATAGCCGGCCTTGTGCGGGTCGACCGTCAAAAAGCCCATGCCGTCGGTAGAGTTGTCAAAGTCCTGGGACTCGTCGAACTCATAGTCTTCGGCGTTGCTGGGTTCTGCAAAACTAGCAGGAGGCTGCTCCGTTGCATGAGTAACCTCGCTGAGGTGCTTCTGTCTCTGTGGGCCTTGCTGGATAGCGGTGATAGAGTCGTGTTGAGAGCGAACGGTTTGAAGTGCATCCTGGAGATCAACTGATGGAAGATAGATGGCCCATGCCCGTTCCATGTCAGCCCTCAGGCGCTCTAACTCATGAAGACGTCTATATAAATTAGTATTGATGAAGTAACCAATATTGAAGCTAGTTGATAGGCCAACCTTTGCAGAGTAGAAAGACGTTGGGATGGTGAGGAGTAACGACATGATTTGGCATCCCGACGACAGTTGTTGCAATTTTCGTTGCCAGAGCAGCGTATCTTGCGTCGCTTGCATTCATCACAAGCAAAGGTCTTCCGAAGAATGCGTCGAGACTGAGAGATGTCCATTTCCACGGGTGTAGTTCAAGGGAAGAATGAAGAAGTCAATTGTGGCGAACGGAGATTTCCCCGGGCGACGCCAAGACGGCTCCCCGCAGAGTCCGGGGATACCGACATCTACACTCACAACGTTGTTCAATGCGAATTTGATATGAGTCCTGATTGTCAAGTACACGTATTGTCTATGAGGCAATAAGTTCAAGATTGGCAGTCTATACGACATGCAGAGGAAGCTACGTGGCAAAAGGCAACGGTTTACCCATCCGGCATCCACTCATCGGCACCCGGAAATAGCCCCGATGCACGACGGCGATAGATCCGTTGCTCTCTGCACGGCTCGGACCCAATGACATATTGCAGATTTCGGCTGATTCTGCAGGCCATTTAAACAATGAAACCACGGCAAGACCCGGCTGAATTGGTATTCAGTACTCGATTCACACACAATCTGAAGAAACCCATCATGTCTCTCGAAGGAAAAGTTGCGATTGTCACTGGCGGAGCGCGCGGAATCGGCGCCGGCATCGTCCGCAGTTTGAGTGAACAGGGTGCAAAGGTAATTAGCAGCAAATACTGTCAATCTGCAAAACATTAATGGTTCTAACACAGTCGATGCAGGTGGCATTCAACTACGTCTCCCCATCTTCGCGCGAAGCTGCAAATGCGCTTATCGAATCGCTCCGACAAGACAACCATGAAGCCGTTGCAGTTCAAGCCGACATCACCGACCCAAAGGCCCCGAAGATGATCATACAAGCAGCTCTTGATGCTTTCCAGACAGACCGAATTGATATCCTTGTGAACAACGCTGGCGCGGGTGACAACCGGCCGCTGGAAGAAGTTACCATGGAAAGCTACATGCACCTGATGGACGTCAACGTGCGAGCGGTGGTCTTCATGACACAGGCTATACTTCCATACATACCCCGCGGCGGTCGAATTATCAATTTGTCGTCTATATCTTCTAGGGGCGGTTATGCCACCCAGTCTGTGTATGCAGCCAGTAAAGCAGCAGTGGAGGGTCTCACACGGGTGTGGGCAACAGAACTTGGTCATAAATACGGAGTAACCGTGAATGCGGTCAATCCCGGCCCTGTTGATACAGATATGTATCAGGCAGCTGGAGAAGTGCATTTGAAGCGGATGGAGGAGCAGAACAAGAAGGTCCCGGCTGGGCAGCGATGTGGAACCGTGCGAGATATCGGGGACATTGTGTCGTTCTTGGCTGAAGAGAGGTCCCGATGGGTGACGGGAGATGTGATATGCGCTAATGGTGGGATGTTGTATATTTAAACAGAGGCTTATTTACTCAGACAGAGAATTAATAGACTTGGCTATTGATTATGGTTTTTGACCGAGTTTTTGCCTTAGAGCTACAGGTTAACATCTTCGGGCTCGATACTACGCTTGTGGTCCTTAGAACAAAACCACCCCGCCATCACGGCAGCAAGGTCGCCACTACCCCAACATAATCCTGAAACTCATCGCTTCGAGTTGCTCAGGATATTCACTATTCTCCATGGGGGAGGCTAAGTCTCTGACGAAGCCTAGTGGATGCTATCGGGAAAATCCCCGGCGTTTATCACGGCGATAGCTCCGCGAGCCGAGTCCCACAGTCAGGGCTCGTCCCGGTCATCGGCCCCAAATATGAGCTCGTGGAAAACATATTCATCCGAATGAGGCCACAACTTGACCTGTAGATGTGGATTCAACATTGGTTACCTCTAATCAACTCATTTTTCCAGAGCCCGAATTAGCAAGCATTTGGTCTTCGTGCTGCCGGTACTAGATAGTAGTCATCTGTAGATGGGTCCGCGGACCCGAACCACCAGGAAATAACTGCTACTCAAACCTTTAAATTCAATTATGGCTATATCCCGGCGGCTTGCCTCTCGGACAACATTGGACCGGGACTAGGCAAGAAACTGGGGGTGCCCATCGTAAAACATTGGCATGAATGCCGAATTGACAGCCTATGCGGGGGCTATGTCTGGGGTTCTGGGGTAATATAAAACGCCTTTCCTTCTTCGTATATGGTGCTCTTCTTTCTTTTTTTCCCTCCTCATACTCTGCTGAGGGTTCTTCTTCTCATTCCTTTCACAGTTTGTTCCCATCTTTAGTCACACCCTATTTCTATTTTCATGAGTTTTACCCTTCACAGACATGTCGGCCCCCTCAACTGGTTGCCACCGAAAGGTTGCCTCTCAGCAGCCTACGTGTGACGAGATCGAATCCGCATCACGCTCAAAGATCCTCACCGAAGCCGATTGCTACTCAGAACTTGGATTTTTGTTCCCATCCTCTAAAAAATGGACGATAATCATTGTCATATTCCTCGTGCAGACATCCATGAACTTCAATACCAGCCTTTACTCCAATGCCATATCCGGAATCTCCGAAGAATTCAACGTGAGCAAGCAGGCGGCTCGTTGCGGTGCAATGATCTTTCTCATCTTATATGCCTTCGGGTGTGAGCTCTGGGCACCCTGGAGTGAAGAGATGGGCCGGAAACCTATCCTTCAACTGAGTCTTTTCCTGGTCAACATATGGCAAATCCCCGTCGGTATTGCTCCCAACTTTGCTACCATCATGGTTGGTCGGGCTCTTGGTGGGATCTGTACAGCCGGCGGCTCCGTGACGTTGGGAATGATAGCAGATCTATGGGAGCCTGAAGACCAGCAGTATGCAGTGGCATGTGTGGTGTTTTCGTCTGTTGGTGGATCAGTCCTTGGTCCTGTGGTCGGGGGCTTCGTGGAAGCATACCTCCCGTGGCGATGGAACATCTGGATCCAGCTTATCTTCGGTGGCTTCGTCCAGCTGGCTCATTTGATCCTCGTTCCAGAAACAAGAACATCGGTTATGATTGATAGGATTGCCAAGCGGCGGCGAGAAAAGGGGGAGAATGTGTACGGCCCGACTGAATTGATACCTCTCAAGGACCGCTTCTCAGGGAAGGAGATTGTCGGGACCTGGCTTCGACCGTTCCACATGCTGCTCACCGAGCCCATCGTGCTGTGTCTCTCCCTGTTAAGTGGCTTTACTGACGCTCTGATCTTTATATTCATTCAATCCTTCGGACTCGTGTACGCACAATGGAACTTCAGTGCCGTTGCTGTTGGTCTTTCCTTTCTTCCCATCATGATAGGCTACGTTATCACCTGGATCATGGTCATCCCAGTGATCAAACGCAACATTCACGAACGTCGCAGCAAGCCCAACGACGAGAGGGCCCAATACGAATCTCGACTCTGGTGGCTTCTTTACACTGCCCCGTGTCTTCCCATTGGACTTATTGGTTTTGCATGGACAAGTCTTCCGCAGGCACATTGGATTGGCAGTATGTTCTTTTCAGCTTTGGTCGGAATTGCCAACTTTAGCATTTTCATGGCCACCATCGACTACATGATTTGTGCTTATGGTCCCTACTCGGCGTCTGCTACAGGAGGTAATGGGTGGGCTAGAGATTTTTTGGCTGGTGTGTTGACTGTACCTGCGACGCCCTTTTATGAAAGTATGGCAACCCTCAATGTAGACCTGTTTGCCTGTGTATAGTGGCTGACAAATCCGTCAGATATTGGTGGTGACTATCATTTGGAATATGCGTCGACAATCCTATGTAAGTAACTTTTGGTCCTGCTGCAGCAAATTACTGATCCAAACCATAGTCTGCATATCCATATTCCTTGTCGCGACTGTTTATGTCGTCTACTTCTATGGACCTACCCTTCGCAAACGATCACCATTCGCCCAGAAGCTATTGCACGCTAGGACAGACATACACGCAACAATGGAACACAGAAAGTAGTGCTAGCAACACGCTAGTGATGGCCATTAGGATATTTAGTGGGCCAGGATACTTGGAGACCTTGCATTAGGTGGTATGCTACTTCCGAATTGGAGTTCGCGCATGCTAGCCAGGAATTTTAGCAATTCGCCTGGTCACAGGATTTGTCCAACATTACCAAGTCAACTTACCATCTCTCGTCTACTCTGGTCATTGGAATGAATGCAGTGAAACATGATCGAATCATGTACGGGGATTGAAGTGACGTAGCGGAGGGATGTCTGTAAGGGGTATAGAGAATCGGTCCACCGAGTAGGCTTGGTGTCCGTCAAAGAAAGTCATTACTCGCAATTTAGGTCTCATTTCACCTGAATGAGAAAAAGTGGAACATTACTAATGATATAAATAATAGCCCAGGAAGCTGACATTCAGGACGTAAAATATATATCGTCGGCACACTAAAGGCTAGACCAAAAAGGATATATTGCATGTACTGTCAACCGGGCGCCGGAGAGATATGTGTCCCAACATACTAGTAAATCCCATTTGGGTTTCTGCTATTCTGAGTGGCTTTTCAATGTGGTACTTGCTGCCTTGTCACTCCACGAACAGAGTCAAAAAGAATCCCAAAAATGCCTTTTCCCAAGCCCTCGCTCTCATCCAATTTGCATACACTAGCTTCCAGCCTGCCAAAGACACGGTCTTCCCTTAACCTATACTCCTCCCTCAGAGGCAAAAGTTCGAAGATCCGCTGGCATTCCATCGCCGAATCTCGACTTGGCTGACCGTAATTCTCAAGCAGGATATGCCGCTGTTCGGTAGAACACATCCTCAATGCCTGGATAATAACCCAAGAGCACTTATTCTCCTGTATATCGGTGCCAATCTTCCCAGTCAGACGGTGGTTACCGAAGATATCTAGATACTCATTCTGAAACTGGTAAAAACTGCCCAGCGGGACAAGAATATCCCGTGTTTGCTGGATATTATTGGGCGTGTCGAGTTGTAAATACTGCAAGGCAAGAAGAACCGATAGGTAAAAGCCGTAGTATCCCCCCTTCAACTCGCATATAGTATCATACTCTGCCATGTTCCATTGTTCGGTGCTCCGGTTATCGGAAGCAATGCCGTCACATTCTTGTCCAATTTCAGTCAAGAAAGCGAATTCGTGAAAAGTCTCCATTATTTTTAGATATGCTGGGTATTTTTGGAAATGTAGCTTTAGAAGGAAGAAAATTGATGACTTAAGTATATCACCGTCGTTTACTGCCTTCATCCCGACTGATGCGCGTCGATACCAGCACGGCTTGCCCCTGCGAGTTGATGAGTTATCCATGATATCATCATGCATCAACAAATATGCCTGAAGTGACTCAACAAGCCACCCGAGTATACAGAGGTCGTGAAACTCTTGCTCGGTTATAGGGAGGTTCAAGGTCGACAGGCCCGTTTGAGGGACAGAGAGCCCGCGGAGCATTTTGCCGTTCGTTGAATTCTCATAGAAGCACTACTTTCATGTTATAATGATGAGGTGCAAGTGCGTTTCTGGGAGAATGGATCAATTTCCTACCTTCTCGACGTGAGTGATCACTTCATGAGATGCTCCTTTCGAGGCAAAATGTTCCTTAACATTTTCGACGAGCTCCGCGAGGACAGCGTCAAACTTGCTGCGATCAACCGTAAAGGCCATTATGTCTCAGGGAGCTATAGAGATAGTGAACAGGGTCCGGATGAAGTACAAGTACAGCTTGTCAAATTCTGGGCGGGATAAAGTTGAGTTTGACACTAATCCATGGTCATGAGCGCAAGACCGCGTGTACAGACTCGACAACCCTCGAGGGACTCTAAACTTCCTGCTTTCCTTGACACGATATGCAACAAACCTGTTCCGCAACACATGTTTGCACATCGGTCTGCAACGCCTTGACGTAACGGGTAGCTTACTCGTTCTATAATGGATCCTTGCATGCGAGGCCCAATAGAACCCGATGTCACTGGAATATAGTTTTCCGACCTGCCCTGTATATCACCCTTAATAGTGAGACGCCTCAATTTATCGTACGGTTCATTTCAGAAGGAGAACCTAATCATGCCTACCTCATCGGTACACAGCAGCTTTACCACATGAAACATTCCACCCACCTGTACACGTCCATGCCTTACATGCGGGAAGCCTTTTCACCAAAAACCCACACATTCTCACTCGCTCCCTCTCTTCCTCGAGATTCCTTTACTCGTACTTACCTTCACTGAACTGACGAAATGTCGAAATCATATCAGGATCTTGGGCTATGGAATTTGCGGAACGTGGGAGGTTATCATGTCTCACCCCACCGGTGCATGCGCAAAGACTTGATATATCGCTCGGCCAACTTGGATTCTATTGGGCATCCCGGGGCTCATATACTGCAATCACAACTAGGGATCAAAATTATTTTTGATCTCAGAAGCACAGTGGAGCACATAAGGCCAAAGGTGCTGCTTGATGGAGCTGTTGTGTCTTTGCCCGCCCTCGCGAACCCTGATCCCGAAACCCTCCAGACCTATTTTGAGGGAATATCTAAATCACCAGCGGAATCAGTCGCTCGCTTATACATCCATACCGTCAATAACTCGGTGAAGTGTTTCAGAGCTATATTCGAGTATATCAGAGATAATCCCTCGTGCCCTGTGCTAGTGCACTGTGAGCTTGGAAAGGACCGAACAGGTGTCTTTATCTCTCTGCTCTTGTTCGTCCTTGGTGTGTGCGAGACGGATATAATCTACGACTACACTTTATCGCAGGACGAGATTAAGGATATTATCCACGAGAGAAAAGCGAAACTTTTCAAGACTGCTTTCATGGACGGGATTTCGGTTTCACCAATTGCCCTTGAGAATCATTTCAAGGCACTCCCGGGCTCTATGAAGCTGTTTCTTTCTTACCTGAGAGAGACGTATCGTGACGGTCGGGGTTATCTATCGTCACTTGGATTCAGTGATGTTGACTATGCTACTATCTACAACAATCTGACGGTGAATCTCTAACCACATTTTGTAGAGTGTAGAAATGGCTTTGAATGACATACACGTTTCTTAATTTCACGTTTCGGTTCCTACGTCCTTTCTTTACATCCCTTCTCTACCTCAATAGACTTGGAACCTCACTAAGCACAATCCTTTATGCATTCAGATTTTGTAAGTCCAATTCACTATCTGAGGCATCATGCCATCCGCATATGGCTATCAAGCGATGGTCCATATATAACACTCTTGATCCCTTTCCGTGCCACAACATTCTTGAACGCCTCTTCCGCCTTCTCAAAGTCAAATTCATGCGTCACCAAGCCATCAACCCGGACCCGTCCAGAACTCAGCAGTCCAATAGCCAATCTATAGTCGCCCGGCCCATACCGAAAACTCCCCTTGAAGGCGATCACCTTATCGCAGACCATTCCAACTGGGAAAGCCACAGTAGGCTTTCCAAGTCCAACCTGCACTAAAGTACCTCCAGATGCAAGGACGTCAATCACACACGCAAGACAAGCTTCTGCCCCTGAGGCATCAAGAACAACATCAACGCCCTCAGGTAAACCCGTGAGAGCACGAATCTGCGCTTCATTACTACTACCCCCCTCCGCCTGGGCTGTCTGCATCCGATAAGTATGCGTTGCGCCATAACGACGCGCACATTCTAGTCTCTCCTCCACAACATCAACAGCTACTACCGTACTAGCTCCAAACGCAGCAGCCACGGCACAGCAAAGTAATCCGACCGGTCCAGCACCAAATACCACCACATTGCGATTTTGCATGTCGCCTCCCAAACGACAGGCATGTACTGCGACACTCAAGGGTTCGACCAGCGCACCATTACGAAAGGACACAGTGTCGGGCAGCTTATAGCAGCATTGAGCAGGAACCCGATAATATGTGCACAGAGTACCGTTGACGGGGGGTGTGGCAGCAAACTGCATGGACGTGCAGAGATTGTATCTGCCGCTGCGGCAGTACGAGCAGACGTTGCAGGAGATTCCAGGCTCCAAGGCTACACGATCATTTAATTTCAGTCCATCGACATTGCTTCCTGTAGCCACGATCACGCCAGAGGACTCGTGGCCGAGAACAAGGGGCTGGGTGACTTCGTATCGACCGAGCTTTCCATGCTGCCAGTAATGGATCTGCGTGAAGACGGTGTCAGAAGATTATATCTATCATAGATGAGAAGAAACATTCACGTACATCTGAACCACAGAGACCGGTGGCTACCACGCGGACAAGAACATCCCGATCAGATTCTATATTTCGCGCTCAGAGTAGGTGAAAGTGCCTCCCGGGTGCAGAACCAACGCACGGTTTATCGATAGCTGCGGTGTTGGCATATTGGTATCCTCTATAATGATTAATCGGAGAGATTTCTGGTCTATGCATCCATGCACTGCTTTGGTCTAATCTTATAGATCAAACATCGTCTCACGTTGCATACAGCTTGAGCGGTGATTGGCCCGGCGCTATCGCCGAACGAATCAACGGTGCCACAGGCTGGAAATATCCCCGAGAGCCCTTCCCCACCACTACCCCACACTTGTCCAGTTGTCCATCGATTCCCCCGCGTCTCGGGGGTATCGCCGTCTAATTTTTGAAGTATGGCAAAAATGTGATCCAAAGGAGAGATAAATCACATAAATATGGCACTTCCCCATTCCTTTCAAAGGTGTATATTATCCTTTTACAACGTTGCGCACATCTAACACAATGGAAATCCTCCAACAAAAGCCCACCAACTACGCCATCCACACCAGCCCAGCCAACGACCTGCGGCTAGTGGAATGCGAAATCCCCAAGATCGCACCAACCGAGTGCCTAGTGCACGTTCGCGCGACCGGAATCTGTGGCTCTGATGTGCACTTCTGGAAACATGGCCATATCGGGCCCATGATCGTGACGGGCGACAACGGACTAGGGCACGAGAGTGCCGGCGTGGTACTACAAGTCGGCGAGGCCGTTACACGCTTCAAGCCTGGTAAGTCCATCACCAGCCCACTTACAACCACCCACTAACCATTCCAACCTCCAGGTGACCGCGTCGCCCTCGAATGCGGCGTCCCCTGCTCCAAACCCACCTGCGATTTTTGCCGAACAGGTCTCTACCACGCCTGTCCGGACGTGGTCTTCTTCTCCACACCCCCGCACCATGGTACTCTGCGCAGATACCACGCCCACCCTGAGGCCTGGCTCCACAAGATCCCCGACCACGTCTCCTTCGAAGAGGGTTCTCTTCTCGAGCCACTGACCGTCGCGCTGGCGGGTATTGATCGCTCTGGATTACGACTCGCCGATCCACTCGTTATCTGCGGCGCTGGACCCATTGGTCTGGTCACTCTACTCGCTGCCAACGCCGCTGGCGCTGAGCCCATCGTTATTACCGACCTCGATGAGAACCGTCTCGCAAAGGCCAAAGAGCTGGTTCCCCGCGTCCGACCGATCAAGGTAGAAAGGGGCGAGAGCTCGGCGGATCTTGGTCAACGGATCATATCCGAGCTGGGACAGGAGGCGAAGCTTGTTATGGAGTGTACGGGTGTGGAGAGTAGTGTGCATGCTGGTATCTATGTAAGTTTTCTCCTCCTTTTCCCTAATCCACAAATATCTGTGTCTCCGGTGATAGGTGACTGACTGATTGATACAGGCCACCCGCTTCGGAGGCACCGTGTTCGTGATCGGAGTCGGAAAAGACTTCCAAAACATTCCGTTCATGCACATGTCCGCCAAGGAAATCAACCTCAAGTTCCAGTATAGATACCATGATATCTACCCCAAGTCGATTGCTCTGGTCGCTGCGGGTATGATTGATCTCAAGCCGCTGGTGTCGCATCGGTATAAGTTGGAGGAGGGGTTGCAGGCGTTTGATACGGCTAGCAACCCTCGTTCGGGGGCGATTAAGGTGCAGATTTTGGATGATTAATCATAGATAGTAGATAAATAGAGAAATTTGACTGTGTTAACTTGATGTAACGTGCCGAGAACATAGTTCGATCCTAGGATCCTTGGTGATAGGCTTACTACTTCTCATCAAGTTGAATCAAGGTAACCATATCTCTACCAAACTATCTTCGAATTTCCTTGTGATGTACATCCGTCCGCTAAAGTCAGCAGACCCCCACATACGACCCCTCACACATAGCCTGAACTAAGATGTCCGATTTCTAGAACTAAGCCTTCGCCTTTAACACCCTCTGCTCCTCCGCCCAAGCAAGCGCACTCTTCCTCACACTCTCCTCACCAACCTCCGAGAAAATATCCACTCCAATTCTAGCCGGGAAGTTCATCCGCTGGTGTCGCTCCAGTGACTCGATAGTAGAGAATGCGTCATCGGGGAGGAGGAAATCTTTTCAGTGCATATCAGCATATAGAAGAACTATGTACATGAGGGCAAACAGGGGGGATTACCTTGGAAGTTACTCTCGATTCTCTCTGGGGTCACGGACTTGGGAAGCACGACGGTTCCGCGTTGTACAGCCCAGCTGATTAGGACTTGTGCGGGGGTTTTGTTTAGTTTCTTGGCTGTTTCGATGACGAGGGGGTCATCGACGGCGCTGGATTATCTGTTAGTGGATTGTGGTATGTGAAGATAGAATATGGGGTGCATACCGGGGGATGTTATAGATATTGTTGCCTAAAGGGGAGTAGCCTGCTATTACGATTCCCTGTACATTGTCAACTTAGTATGAGAGCCATTGTGTCAAAAATGTGGAGTATCTTACCTTCTGCGTCGACCACTCCAGCAGATCCTTCTGCTGAAGAAACGGGTGAGCTTCGATCTGGTTGACTGCGGGGGTTATCTTCGCTCTATGGATACTGTCAGCTTTGTTACAGACATAGTAACAAGCACACTCACGTCTTCAACAACTCCTCAATCTTCTCGCGAGTAAAGTTGCTCACTCCGATCGAGCGAACTTTCCCCTTCTCGACTAGCTTCTCCATAGCAGCCCATGTATCCTTGATCGGAACATCCACGACATCAATCAGACCCGTTTGTTCATTAACGGGCTGGATAGTGGTTGTTGAGTATCTGAAAGCGACAGGCCAGTGGATCTAACATTTCTTAGCACCACTTCAACAGCTTGGACGCATCGTCAACATACAAGATACAGATCAAGATAATCAGTCTGCAAATCAGCGAGCGATTTATCCACAGCCTCTTCGACGTTCTCAGGATGGTGGTGGGTGTTCCATAGCTTGCTGGTAAGCTACATATACATGTTAGCGATGTATCATGTACTCTGATTCGGTTTGAGGCATTGCTTACGAAAATGTCCTTCCGCGGAACGCCAGACTGTCTGATCCCATCACCCACTTCTTGTTCGTTGCCGTACACTGCTGCCGCGTCGATGTGCCGATAGCCGCATTTCAAGGCTGCGATGACGGCATCGCGGACTTCGTCTTTCTTCGATTGCTATTTATCCGTCAGGCATGAACAGGATTCATTTTGCGTAAAGGTAATTGACGCACCCACGTTCCTAGGCCAACGGCAGGCATGTCGTAGCCTGTGTTGAGCTTGAAGGTGCGACCTAATGCCATCTTTATAAAACCGTTGTTTTATAGTAGGTGACTTGTTGGAAAGAGTAGAAGGGCCACAGTAAATGAGAGTGCGAACGGTGGAAAGTGTATATTTGAGCAACTATGCGGAGGTAGTAATGATATAACTATCGTCTATTTTGAGGTTACATTTCTTCGAGTAGGAAGAATATAGATCGCGTATAAATAATGCGGTTGTCGGAAAAGTAGTAGGGTATCCGGATGCTTTTCCGGGCTATTTTCCGAGCTTCCCATAGGATAATATCCCACGCTGTGGGGCAGTGGAAGAGATCGCCAATATCCATAGTAGTTATTTTCCCGTAGGACTCCCATAAGGTAATGAGAAGCAGATATAACGCAAAATCAGGATGAAAATTTCAAGTTTGTCGGAACGGCTAAAGGTGTTGAAGGAGGCTTCCATGGCTTCCGGTTACAAAAATCCAGATGCTCGGCACACGGTATAGTCGCAGTGACCAGGTCGATAGCAATGCAATAGTCCATGTTATTGAGAGCTGCGCAACTCGCAATTTGGCGTATACATAAGGAGTGCTTCAGGTGTCACAGGGTAGCGGAGAAGCATGATCTACCTGGATACAAAACAAAGATAAATGTTTTAGGATTGATTACCATATCCTCAAGCAGATCTACTCCCGGGCGCAACCCGGGAGTACCCTTGTGCATCAGATGCGTAGGTGATACCATCCGCGATTCTGCTGTAACAGTTATCTTCCCACCTTCAGTTGTTGCATCTGATGTGTCAGTCCTCGCCCAGTAAAATATGTTAGCAGAAAAGATAGTATCAAACACACCACAATAAGTAGTATTCACTTGATACAGGTCTTCGGTGTCTGCAATTTGGCAAAGAAACATGAGTGTTAATGAGGATAGGGAACATAGATCAGAGAAGAGTGAAATAAGAGCAGACTCAGACGGTATGATAGATATCTCCTGTTGACTAAAGCATACAGAGCATAAGCCGTAGGTCAATCTCACTCAGGTTTTAGGGCCAGGAAAGACATGTAAATCAAATTATGCGTAATCATAAGTGGCAGAGCAATATCATACCACTGTAGTCATGTGATGCCACTCGGAATCTTCAGTGTTTTGCAAGCGTTGAAATCATTGGTCAACATCTCCGCCCTATACTGCAGGGACTCCAAAAGTCAAAAGTGGGGAAGAGCCCTGTTTTGCTTCTCCTCGGCATTTGAGAACAGCTCATGGTCTGGGGAAAGATTAAGTCCCCAACAACACCTCTCAGACATCCATTGACTTTCTATCTCGATACCCATCTTGACATATACTATCGCTTATCTAGAGTATGCCTGATTTCGCTTATTAAACTCAATTACCTTTAATGTCTCTTCTGTTGACTCTTCGTGACAGCCAAGAGACCGGCTACAGCCAAGGCGGGCTATCCAAGCCAACCAGCCCAACGATTCGTCCACGGATTGCCTCTATCTGCATCCGGGTCTAGAATGGCTCAACCCTGTCGGTCCTTCTTTCCCTCCCCAATCCTGCCTTTCCGGGAAACACTCTCGCGGACCCCGCCGTGGGCGAGTCATCATGATAAGAGCCTTCTCCGCGGGGTTTCTTCTAAATCCACCCATGCATGCATGTCTTTACGCCCTTTATAGATAGTCTGCTACTTCCCCTCACTTCTCCTCCCAGTGACACCACGCTTGGCTCATCATGCGCACTTCTTCGCAATCTTCTGGTCTCTGTCTGGCCTTGATGGTCATGTCTCTGGCCCTTCCAGCATCTGCTGAGAAGGTGCTAGGTGCTTACATCTTTGCTCGGCATGGAGACCGCACGGCTAAGGTGCTGAAGGACACGGAATTGACCGATCTGGGTTACCGTGAGGTCTATACCACTGGTACCTACTGGCGGAGCCGCTACATTGATTCGGACTCCTCTCTGCAGATCCAAAATATCAGTGAAGACATTGTCAAGCTGAGCCAGATCAGTGCCTCTACCCCGTCTGACGATGTGCTGCAAAATTCTGCCACAGGATTTTTGCAAGGAGTCTATCCGCCTGTCGGCTCGTCAGCCAACGAGACCTTGGCTGATGGAACAGTCGTCGACTCTCCCCTCGATGGGTACCAGCTGATCCCCTTGTCCATGACCGACTCGGGATCAAACAGCGAGGACACCACCTGGCTGCAGAGTGCGACCAATTGCCAGAATGCGGAAGTCAGCAGCAACAACTACTACAGCTCGTCCTTGTATAATTCACTTCTTGATTCTACCACCGATTTCTATCAATCGCTTTCGTCGCTATTGAACAGTACCTTCTCCGAATCTTCAATGAGCTTCAAGAATGCCTACACCATTTTTGATTACCTTAATGTCGGGTCCATTCACAATACCACCAATGTGCCAACAGCAGAGCAACTCCACCAGGCCTTCCTGCTGGCTAACATTGAGCAATACAACCTAGCTTACAACTCGTCCGAGCCCGTCCGAGCCGTAGCAGGCGCCATGCTGGCAGGTGACGTTCTTCAAGGCTTGAACAAGACGATCACATCCAAGGGGAAAACCAAGCTGAATATTCAGTTCGGCTCCTACGGCACGTTCCTCTCCTACTTTGGTCTGGCACAACTCCCTGCTGCGGACGTCAACTTCACTGGAATTCCCGACTATGCTTCCTCTATGGCATGGGAACTGGTGACGAACTCAACCTCAAGTGAATTTCCTTCCACTTCCGACATCAGTGTGCGATTCGTCTTCCATAACGGTACACTCAATGAGTCAAAGAACGATAGCCCTACTGAGTACCCACTTTACGGCCGGTCAAGTGCCACCATTCCCTGGTCCGACTTTGAGCGTCTGAGCACGAAGATTGCCGTCACATCGCAGTCGCAGTGGTGCCAGGCATGTGGTAACACTGATGGTCAATGTGCGTCTTACTCGACCAGCTCCAACACTACCTCTACTTCTACGCCTCAGCAGAAGTCAAGCAGTGGTATCTCCCGGCCGGTAGCGGGTGTTATCGGTGCAATGGTAACTTTGGCGGTCATTCTTGGTGCAGAGGCGCTCCTCCTTCTCGTGGGAGGATTCCGCATTACCAAGAAAGGCGCAGTTGCACAGAACGCAGCTGCCGACGAGGAAGACAAGACCTCTTAGGAGAGACTAAAAGCAGTGAGCATGTATTCTTGATGAGTTTGGATGAGCGATGATTTTATGATGGCTGGAGCATCGTGATTTCCAGTCTTGTGCTACTTTTTAACCAATAACTGGCTTCGTATCGGGATCCTGGTCCGAGTTATAATGAGCCTACATTAGCACTACAGTCTTTATGATATTCTACCAAGCTGACGCTGCCGTCATTCCAATATTCTGCGCCGCACCAAATATTCCTCGTAGCTATTTCCTCTTCCACCTCGGACTCTTTGTCAATAGCTGAACCGTCTCATTTCCGGTAGCCACATCTTCAAAGTAGATTGCATCAAAAATTGGGTCGAGGCCTGGATGCGACGAACACCCTGAACCATGGATGGATGCACTTCTGGTTCCACCACGGGGAGGCCCGCCATCGCGACACCTAAGCCGTTACATCATGACCTCGGCTGTTCTGGATACAATCGCAAAGTTTCTTCGATGACGAGGCACTCTTCTCTCCTTACGACTACCACTCCAGACACATCTACAGTCAATCTCCATGAGGGACTCCGGTGCGCTCTCCAGCCCGCGAACGCGACACCCGCAGCCAGTCTTACAGGCCCAGCATCTACTCAACCATGCAGGTCCTTATCCGCTTAACGATGGCCGCTCTGTTGGTCCTCACTGTACTCTGGGTCGGATCGCAAGTGAGCACAGTCCAGCAACAGCAGGAGGTTATCCCCGAAACAAATCCTCTGGAGGATGAATATCAATCCAGCAAACCTACCCAGTCTATACAGCCGGATATTGCAGACGTATCGCACACCCCTTCAGCAACGCCCTCCCCATCAATGGGTAGGAAGAAGCGTCCTTCGATAACGGACCTCCTTCCTTCATACCAGAAGGACACTGCATCCCCTCAATGGGTCATCGACAACATGCTGGACACGACGCAGACACCCATTGACGGCGTCATTGTCGTCGGGCGACTCAAGTTCGAAAGACCTGACTGGCTCATCAATGAATTGCCCGAGTGAGCGCTCCCCCCCCCCCCCTACACCTCATCCATACTTCTTGTATCACCATTGACAATTCCAGCTGGCGCCACGCAATCTACACGCGCGACGACCGGCGCCACCCCCTCAGCATCCCCAAAAACAAAGGCAAAGCCAGCACCGTCTACCTCCAGTACATCATCGACCACTACCACCATCTGCCCGCGACGATTGTGTTCCTGCACAACCACCGCAAACCAGGTCACACTGAGTTCCGCGACTACGGGAACGTGGCAGCCGTTACTTTTCTCCGACGGGATTTTGTGCAGAAGAACGGGTTCGCTAATCTCCGCTGTACTACTAGCAGTAGTTCTGGTTCCAATTCAAATGACGAATGTGGGAATGTGATCCGTCCGATTTCCGATGCCAACGAGACTAGTGCGCAAGTCACAACGATTGAGCAGGAGTATCCGGTCATTTGGAAGACGGTCTTCAATAGCACTGATGTGCCGGAGAAGATTGCGACGCCGTATTGTGGACAGTTTGCGGTGTCGAGGGAGCAGGTGCACAAGCGGCCCAGGGAGGAGTATATGAGGTATCAGCAGTGGGTGATGGAGACGAAGTTGAAAGATGAGGAGATTGAGCAGGTGATGGGGTCATTGTGGCATGTTATTTTTGGGAGGGAAGCTGTATAGTAAGTCGAGTTCATGTTTGTCAATGCTTGGGGTGATGTGTTTGCTGACTGGTGTTAGTTGTCCTGATACGGCCAAGTGTTTTGAGGATGTTTATGGGTTGTGATTTTTCAGTGATGTAGCTCCGTAATGAAATAGGGATACTAGATTTAATATAGTCAGTTATGCTCATATCGAGAGCAGCAGCAGCAGTAGTGGTACAAGTAGGGGTTAGTTGTAGAATAGATCAAGCGGAGGGGAGCTACGCTATTAATACTTACCGCCGCGCCGGCGCGACATGACGTGCGTGACCCACGCAAATTTCCAACTGCTTCAACTTCATCTCCGACTTCACCTCCGCACGCGCTCCCTCGCACCACGGACCCTATTTCGGGTCGTCACCTCGTCCTTGAATTTAATGAATTGAAATTAACCCTATCAATTCAACAACTGCCACCTATCCACCTACCTAGCTACACGGAACTCCCCAATCGCGCAGCTCCAGCTGCCACTGATCACTACCACCAAACAACCACCACCCTAAAACCCTCACACCTGCACGCCTCCGTGCGCTCTTGAACCAAGATGTCGACACACTACAACACCGAACCCACCGCCACCGCCTCCGCAACCCTGCACACAACCCTGGGACCCCTACACATCGCGCTCTTCGCCTCCCAAACGCCCCTAACATGCCGCAACTTCCTTCAACACATCCAAGACAACTATTACACAGGGACAATCTTCCACCGAATCATTCCCAACTTCATCCTCCAAGGTGGCGACCCAACGGGAACTGGCTCAGGCGGAACAAGCATCTACGAGGAACCCGAATTCGAATACGACCCGACAGCGCGCGATCCGAACGAGAAAGTAGTCCTGCGCGATGAACTGCACAGCCGGTTACGATTCAATCGGCGCGGATTGGTTGGGATGGCGAAAGCCGAGGACGGGAGCTACGGGAGTCAGTTCTTCATTACGCTGGGGGATGCGAGTCGGGAGTTAAACGGGCAGTGTACGTTGTTTGGAAGGATTGAGGGCGACAGTATTTATAATGTGTTGAAGATTGCGGAGGGGGAGGTGGTCGAGGGGACAGAGAGGCCGGTTTACCCCATTAGGGTTACCGGGTGTGAGGTGGGTGAGTTGGGGCCGTTGGAGGGGAAAATTGTGAAGAGGGATTTGACGGCGAGAAGTTCTGCGACTGCGACTGCTGAAGGGAAGGGTGGGAAGAAGACTGCACAGGCGAAGAAGAAGGGGAAGGCAAAGGGAGGGAAGACGCTGCTCAGCTTTGGTGATGATGAGGGTGAAGAGGGTGAGGAGATGCCTGTCAGGCCGGCGAAACCGAAATATAATGCTGCGCTGGTGACGGATACTACAACTGGGAATGGGGTTGCGCCAGCAGAGAAAAAGCCCAAGGCAAGGAAGGCGTCACCGTCACCACCACCGCGCAAGCGCGCATCGCCCACCCCTCCACCCATTGACCGACCCAAGAGTCCCGACCCAGCGACGCAACTTCCTCTGCGCGATCCAGAGTCTCCCGAGCGCTCTCCCAGCCCGGAAGAACAGCCAGCACAAAAGTCCAAACTGGAGCGAACCAACGCGGAGATCGAATCCCTGAAAGCCTCCATGCGCCGCACCGTAACCACGGAATCAGATGCAGGACGCAAGAAAACCGCCTTGGAAGCCATGATCCCTCAAACAGCCATCCGCGGCCGCAGACGCCCACCACCAGGATCCTCAGCAAGTACCAGCGCCAGCAACGGCATAACGGGCTTCTCTAGCACCAGCGACAACGCCGCACTGAAGATGTTCAACGCTTTCAAAGCGAAACTCGAAAACGCGGACACTGCCCCTACCACCACCACTACGACCAGCAAACAACCCCAACCCAAACCCCAAAAAGAGAAGGAAGAAGACGAGGAAGACGAGGAATCTCAACTCTGCGACCTCCACTTCATCGTGAACTGCCAATCATGCAAATCCTGGTCTGACAACAACGCAGCCGGCACTGATGCCGCCGAAGGCAATGAAGACAACCAATTAGGCGACGACACAGACCAAGGATGGTTAACGCACCAGCTCCGCTTCGGGAAAGATACGCTGGGCAAGGATCTGAAATGGAAGAAGGAGCATCCGGACGACGTGGATAGTTTAATGGTGATTGATCCGCGCGAGAAGGAGAAGGATATCGTTGCGTCCGGGTCCGGGTCTGGGAGGAAGAAGAGGGGGATGATGGAACGGGATCGTGAGAGGGATAGGAAGAGAGGGAGGGTGGGAGATTTGGAGTGGGAGAAGGGGAGGAAGTAACTTTTCTCTCGTTGACATTGACATTGATTAGTTGATGTGTAACATACATACATACTATACTACTTATATCCTATACTACTTCTATATGGTATATCGGAATTGAATGAGGATAGAACGTCAATGGAATTCAATTTCAGCTGGGGGTTTGGGAGAGAAACAAGAAAAAAGCAAGAGAGGAGAACCTAATGTCATTTTATTTTTATTTAATACTATGAACAAAACGTGCGCCGCTATCATTAGAATCGTGGTATGTGTAGAAGCATTCTTTCGTGTACGGGAGGAAGAGGAAATAGAAAACTAGAATGATTAGGCAAGGGGGAGGAGTGTGTGTGATAAGGGTATGATTGCTTTTTTCTTTTTTTCTTTTGTGAGGCCGTCAGTCAATGAAGAGAAGCGTGAAGTTCAATCATTCAATCAATCAATCAGTCAACCGAACTGTGATGCGATGTCTTGATCTGTTGTATGAAATCAGGCGGGAGAAGGGAGAGGGGAATTGACGAGTTCATCATATGGTAAGGTGTAGGTAGGCATGGGTATAGATATGGGGTATGGGGGGATTATATGCAGCGATATACCTCATTTGAGAAAAGGCAAGACAAATGTAAAGTTTAAGCTTTTATTCGTATTCGTAGTTCCAAGGTTGGCTCTTGATATTGCCTTCCGCAGACACACAGCCCCGTTAGTAATGTCATCAAGCAGGATGAAAATAATATAAAAAAAAAATCAAGCCTTCTTGCGCCGCTTCGCGCCGCCGCCATTGCCCTTACCTCCCTGAGAATCGTTAGTTTCGGACCCGCCATATTGCAAGCCATCATCCACCGTGTTGGCCGGGCTGGTGCTCTCGCTGTCTGGAAGTGCCTCGATGCGATTTGTCTCGTGGTTGATGGGGATTTGCGCATCCGCGCCGACTCCTGAGCTCATTGCGTTGGTTCCATAACCGCTGCCATCGTATCCGTTGTAGTACCCGGCCGTCGACTGCGGGTTGGCTCCGCTGAAGATATCACCCTCTGCTGGGATCTGGTCGAAATCAAACAGCTCGGTAGCATCTTTGATCACGCCGTCCTCGGGACCGGTCGTCGCCGTTGGGTCGGCTGATGTTGTGACCGGTACCGAGTGCGACGAGTCGCCGAAATCTAAGCTATTTTTATTATGTTCGAGGTCTCCAATGTCCGTGAAGTAGTCGTTGGTGAAGATCTCATCAAGGTTTAGTGGGGGAGGGGGGACGCTGCCGTCAGTGCCAATGCCAGGGATGGTGCCCGTAGGGCTCAAGGGTTGAAGCAGGTTGGTCAGGTTCTGCACAGAACGGTCTTGCTCCGCTTGCATCTTCACCAGGTTGTCGATCTCCGCGCGGGTATTGGCCAGCCGCCCCGAATAGTTGTGCGGCATCGGCGGTGGCGTCGGGGTCATCAGCGCGTTGTTTTGAGACACCGGCGGGCTGGTGCCGCTGGAATTGCTCTCGTTGGCCATCAGACGGAGCATATCTGCACGCTGGTTGGGGGTGAGTGGCGAGTTTCCTCCGGATGTTTCAAGGGATGACAGCACATTAGGGAAGTCGGCGAACGTCGTTGGCATGCCGTTGCGCGCATTGGAGTTCTGAATCACAGACATAATGTCCCGTTGTGGGAACTGTTGATTCGCTGGCACCGCCGCCTCCTTTTGCCGCGGGCTCGTGTCAAACACCTCCTCGACATGGCCGGGTTGCGACGCACTCGGCTGCCGGCCATGGCCACGCGGTTGTGAGCGGTCATAGGCGGTGGCAGCAGGGGACAATGTTGTCGCACGGCTCTGCCGGTCAGCCCCCGGGGGCGCTTTCAGCAAGAGCGGTTGCTTCTTCATTGACCGTTGTCCACCAGGGCTATTCAGATTGGACGCACCTAAGGTGCTCAGCGTATACTCGTCCCCCATGTCGACAACGTTGCCTTGGTCTTGGGAAATAGCTCCCGCGAACGAGTTCGCCAGATTCTGCGGTCCCTCCTGCCCTTGCAGACTGCGGTTGTAGACAGTTGCTAGGAAAGTGAGGATGGCATTTATCGAGTTCTCGTGCCGCGTATGCTGCTCCTGGAAGTTGGCCGCCTGCGCGTACAATTGCTCGTGCTCGCGCCGTAGTTTGCTGATGGTGTTGGAAATGATCTGTTGTTGCTGCCGGATAGCTTGCAGCTCTCGATACACGCCTGCCAATTGGTCTTTGGGCATGACATTGTTCGTGATGAGAGACAATTGGCGATTGCGCGCACGGTCATCTCGAGATCCAATGCCATCATCCCCGTAGTCGTCGTGGTCCTGGTCCTCCGCTTCCTCGGTCTTCACACGCACGTTTGCTTTCCCAGACTTGCTACCCTGGCCCGCCGTGTTCTTGGGCTTCTGAATCAACCATAGCAGGTCAGGATGCCCGCGCTTAAAGTAGGGGTTGGCGTATTCGCTCGGGCTCTTGTTCTTCCGCTCGCTAGCACGCATCGAATTGTCCGACAGCCCAACCTTCTTGTGAAAGCCGTACATGTTCAGCTGGCGAACGAAAGAGGCGTAGTTGTTGTGTTTGAACAGCTCCGGAATGAGGGTCTTCGCAAACTCATCTTCATCCATAACGATGAAAGAGTTTCCATCATCAGACCATCGGATAAGTTCAGTGTTCTTCGACTCGTCCAGAAAACTACAATGCAGTTAGTATTCGTTCATTCGCTGCTGTCAGTCGGTCGACCTACCTGCTCAGCTTTTGCACAAATGGAGGGATCTGCTTCCGCTTGGCCTGTGCCTCCCTCTTCGCAACCATCGCGCGCTTATATAGGTCCTCCAGACTCTCCCCCCATCCCCCGTTTTCTCCAGTCCCAGTACTATGATCGGAGAACGGTGGTGTTTGTTCATATCCTCGGCCGCGATTCACCAGTTGAGTTGGGGTTTGACGACGCGCAAGCTGCCCCGGAGCAGCAGCAGTAACATTGGCCGCAGGCACGTCCGGGCTGGATGTGTAGGCAGCAGCGCTGTAGGGGTTGGAATCAGGGAATGAGGGACTGGACACGTTCGAGGAGGTCTGACCCCATTGCAGAAACTGATCGTTGGAGAGTTGGTTTCCGGGGTTCTGAGGGTAATTGGATAATGGGCCCAGCTGAGGATGAACGATCGGGGATGTGCCAGGCGCAGGTCTCTTGCGGGTAATTCCTTGAGGACTCATCACAGGCGACAAAACCAACGGTCGGTAAAGTGCAAAGACGTTCTAAGGGGCGAGTAAAGTCGCGTATATGATGGCCTAGCGTCGTCCACTAGGAGGGAAGGAAGAATAACGGCGATTGGGCGAGAGACGAGAGAAGTACTTAGTCGGTCGGGTAAATGGCGGGGTGAGCGGAAGGCCTTAGTTGGCACGGGCAATCCGAAAATGAGGAGGGGAACTTGTCATCAACGTCGTGATTCTCAGAGACGTCCAGGGCGATGGCACTCAGAAGAATGAAGAGCGCTCAGCAGCGGAGAGGGCGTGGGACTGCAGGCGCAAGTGTCAATGGCGGAGACGCGACGGCGCCGCCGCAGACGCTAGGCGTAGTAGCAAGAATCGAATGTAAGGCGGGCGTCAGGCAATCTGCGAAGACGGCAATTCTATATCGGACCGAAAATATGCGTCTGGATGCGATGCAGTCGCTGAATCCGAATTACTTGAGCGAATCGAGGCTGGCGATGGAGATTCGACAGAGCCTATTTAACACGGGAAGGCTCTGGGGCCGAAGGTGGGTTGAGAGATACAACCGAGCCGGCGCAACAAAGGCAGGCACAAAGCGCAGAAGAAACAAAGCCTTCCACCACGGGAGGTGAAGAAGAATGGGCGCGACGGAGAACGGGATGAAGCGATGGAGTTGGATCTGAGGGGGCTCAGGACAGGCAACGGCGTCTGGTCACCGCCAGCAAACTCGGGAACTCGAGATGCTTGGCGGGCGGTGATGATCTCAAACCTCGGCGGTGAGTCGTGATTGGCCAATGGCTGACTCAGCGTACGGCACGTGGACGAGGGCGTCTCAGTCGCGATTCGCAGTTTTCCGTTGTTATTCACTCTAGTATCCCTCCTGGGCGTCAAAGGCTTTGTTCTCACTTACGGACAGCAACCATCGTCAACGGCAACCATCGCTGCTGACCACACTACTGTTATGACCTCTACTAAGTACTTGCTAGTGAGGTTGGCTCCCTTCGGGACGGCAAGCTCCCCACTGCCCCATTGTCCAATCACCACCCGCTAATCTTTGCGGCATCGACTTGGCCCATTTCTTCGGACGGCCTGATCCAAAGCCTGTTTTCCTTCCAGAGGTTTCACGATGCTTCTATCGATTTCTGACGCTTCAAATTTTTCCCTAGCCAAACATCTAGGTGCTGCAGAAAGCCAAGCACAGATGTACAGGATGAAAGCAATCAAAGACTTCACCATCAAGAGAATCAGTCTATTCCACCATCTGGTCACCAGTTAACTGCCGGAAGCGTTTCAGTATTCTCTGCCACAGGTCTGGCTGATCCTCCGTAAACCGCTCGATCTTCTGCAGGGCAGCCAAGTCTTCCTCCATATGATGGCGCTTGGTTGTGCCGTCCAACACCGTAGTGTGTCCCAGTCCTAGAACAAGACAGTAAAGTGCTGCAGCTGGCGAGATATCTGTTTCGTGGGCAAGCAGCTGAACAGCATCCGAGCGAATTAATTCTGGATTTGCCGATAGCGTCCAGAAGCTCTGGTAAATGATTTGGTTCTCCCGGCAAAAGGCCCTCAAGGGAACATCGTATTGCGTGTCGGCATAGAATCGGTTCTGAACCACAGCAGGCTTTACCCTTGCTTGGCCAAACAGCTCCTTCAAGATGGACAGAGTCGTGTTGGATATACCCAGGCTACGGATCTGGTGAGGAACATAGCTCTCAACCGCGGACCAAGCCTCCAATGTCTGAGACATCGTCGGCAGCGGTGAATGCAGAATGAGCATGTCAATGTATGCGTCGTTCACACTATCTGCCGTGCCTGACGGCCGGAGATTATGCAGCGACGACTTGATAGACGCATGGACCTGATCAGTCACCGAGGCCTTGGGGTCATACGGCATATTATCCGGACTCTGGCCATTGACGGACGTGAATTTGGTTTGGACCTGACATGAATTAGCAACAGGCAGACACGAAATGCAATGGAGAATTTCTAATTTTGGGTTTTGCTGTGGATTGACCACTTACATGAAGATCTTCTCGTCGGACGTAGCCGTCCTGGAGGGCCCTGCGTATGCCTTCCCCGACCAAGTCCTCGCGATAATGCTTGGGTTGGGCAGCAGTGTCCACGGCGCGGAAACCAGCCCCAAGCGCCTGGTGTACCAAATCGGCGGTCTGGTCTTTCTTCCAAGCGGTACCGTAGATTAATGTGGGAATGATGGCGGGTGGTGCGTTTTGCACGGGACGGAGGACGTGACTCTCCCAGGAGAGTTTGGTCATTGCAGCGCGAGCCATAGTGAAGTCGATCAATTCAATGGATTGGATGATATGCAGGGTTGTAGCCGAGATGCCTTGTCATGATGCCTGCGGATGAGCGGATGCAGGAAGAAAGTAGCGGTTAACTCCGACCGGGTTATCCAAGGTGCGAGCACCTGACTTCATGATGACCTAACTCATAGGGACCTAATGTGTTGATGTCGACAAGACTTTGCAAACATAGGTATCTGGGTGTGTGTGATAGCGGTGGCCTGCAGCAAAGATTGACTAGTGGTAGCAGCTTTGTTCCGGTCCCTCACATTCGCACACAGGCAGCATCATTATCCGAGCTTTAAGTGGCAGATGCAGGTGTGATGTTTCTATAACCTGTGCAGGAACTAAATATAGCGGGGAGGCAGTGCATCCATCCGATGCTAGAACTTCACCCGCGGGTGGAGTAGGAATAGCTTGTACTGTGTACCTGGGCTTTCCCCAAATTTGAGCATTGAACCATTTCATTCGAGACAAATTTCCATGCAGTGTCATGCCAGCTGATGGATAACTCCGGCAGATGAGTTCCTCGTTGGTTCCAGAAGAGCCCCGAGTGACAGTGTCACAGATGACATCATACCTTTATCCCATACTTGACTGCAGTAGAAACCTCGCTTGACTCTATGCAAAAACAGCACTACACCAGCAGCCCCCAACAACATTCCATGTAACCCCGGGAATCATTCCGATCAATCAATCAACCCACTCCACAACTCGCCTACTATTGAACTATCGCGACCCACCCTCAGGGACTCCAACTGCAACGGCATATCGGGCTACCCCACCGTGGCGGTGCCCTGACACTATCAAACTATACAGCCATTCAGCAACACCAAATTCAGACTAACTTCCAGGCAACTTCGTTCTCATCTCCCAGATTGGTGTTATCAGAGATGATCAGGGTCTTCCCGCGGCTTGGCATGACCGAGTTGCAGATACCCGAGCTACTGATCCTTACTTCCACCTATCTCTCGTGCCGAATCAGGCAAGCTTGGGGTGGGAAGACCTCACGAATGTAGGGAGGACAGTTGTTTCCGATATTGCATTGAGGAGTTGTTGTGCATATGATTTTTCTCCTAGCAGCATGTCACCTACCCCGACTAGTAGTACAGAAAAAACAAATATAGAAACAAAGTAGGTAGTGGTATACAGAGAAACAAGGTATAAATAAGAAGCAATATCCATCCAACATCGATATATCATCATCAACATCAATTCCCTCGAGAACAAACCATCATCACACTTCAATCATCACTACTACTTAACGCGGTCTTCTCTCTAAACTTTCTCAGCCACCACCACAGGAACAACACCACAAACAGCAGCAGAAGCAGAAAGCAAAAGCAATCGAAGATGCACTTCCACCTCATCCCAGCCCTCCTCTCCATCACCACCACCCTCCTCTTTACTCCCCTCGTCCGCGCCGACAACGACCTCGACTCTGACGATGTCCCCGACCGCTGCTGGTCCGTCTGCGGTCCCGTCGTAGGCATAACCCAGGGCTGCGACCACCGGTACGACGACAACGACCGCGCCGAGCTCAACTGCATCTGCAACTGGGCCGAGGCACCTACTCTTCTGCCATTGTGCGAGGCCTGCATCGCCAATTACCGCAGAGAGCATGACCATGACGACGACCATGATGCGCATGATAATGGTAGGTTTGCCATTCTCATACAAGTTTCGTATAGATATGAAGAGTGATATGCTAACTATAACAGATGCCTACGACATCCTCACCTCCTGCTCTCTGTCCACGACAACCTGGAACGCAGCGGCCGCTACTTCTGCCCTTCAGTCTGTGAACAGCACGAGTGCTACTGCTACCGCTACTGGCTCTGGTGCTGGGGCTAGTGGTACTGGCTCTGCGGCTTCGACCGGTGGTTCTGCTGCTGCCGCGTCTTCTACTGGTGATGTTAATGGGGCTGTTGGAGTGAGCGTTCCCGGGCTCTCGTCTGTGGCGGTGATGTTGGCCATGGGTATGGGGTATTTGGGTATGGTTTGAGATGGATGGATTATTGATTGAGGAAATGCATGGACGGTCATGGTCATGAGAAATGAGTTTCATATTGATGAGATGAGATTTTAACATCTCTAGGATACCTCCGTTGGTTATCTGATATTCTATCTTGGGGTGATGTTTGTGATAGCTGAGGGTGGAGGATGATATAAGGGTGGCTATCTTTGATGGATAGGTATAGGACGTTCCTTACAGAAGTAATACATGATTCTGCGCTTTGGTCTTGCTTCTTTGTGGTGTGCATGTGGATAGCTGTATATGCACAACAATCAGTGATAAGATCTTATCATCCTTTCATTATCGAGTCAGATTCGGAATACGCCCCAATTAGTCCATTGTGAGAACATAATTCTGCTTTGCAGTCAGATCAATGTCTATGACTGCTAAGACTTTGAGTTATTAAGATGGTATGGCCTTTAGGGCCGGGTTCTGAGACATGACGAGGCTCTTCGGTAAATATATATATGCCGTCTGTTATTGCTAAGTACCGGCATATAAGACATACTAGTAATACTGCAAGATGTCACCGACCTCATTCTGCATAGATAATACAATATACCTTAATGCAATGTACATTATTATTTAGGGTAGTAGCATGAACTCTCTCATGCGTCTTAGCCAAACAAATCCTCGCAGTTCTCATAAGCGCGCACATGGTTGAACACCCACACTTCAATAGCTGATAGTCCAGCCATGCACAGAAAAATCAAATGATCAATCTAGTTATGTGTCTTTATCTCCTGCAAGGATTTTGAACACCCAATGTGAGGCAGTCCGAGAAAATAATGTCAACAATGTCGTACGGATCCCCTCGATGCACCTGATGTGGCTAGGTGGCTAAGTATCATGGTTCCTTTCCGCTAGTAATGATATACATCGAGTACTCAGTTGTGAAGTAGGACTTGCTCAACATGCGTGGGTCAAAGCTAATGATGTTCTAATTACTGTGGTATTTGAGAGACGCCTGTTAACATAGCAGCGACAAAGAAGCGAAAATACAATGCAAGATCATAGCCCCCAAGAACTGCTAATAGCTGGCAACGAATCATAGCAACAGACAACAGTATCCATAAACAAAGAAACGAGTAGAGACTCTTCTAAAACTTTATATTCCGCCACCGACAATCTTAAACTCTACTTTTTGGCCTGTGACACTCCGAGTCTAAGATACATTTTTCACATCTCGGAAATAGACGCCTTCGCACTAGCCCATGTCATAAAGCGTATTTGAGCTCCATTCATACTCAATTGATTGAGGTACACTGCATCAACAGAGTTTGAACGGATGTGGATCAGAGCATGTATTGAAGTCAATTGTAGTAATAGGGAAATGAGGACCATGAAGATGTGTATTCAAAGAATAATAATATAACCGTGTCGCGTAAAAGTCCTTTCTGTAGAGCAGGATTAGAGCTAGCGTTCAATATTTAGGCAGTCCGCCATGTACCAGGGTGTTAGTTTATATAGTGTTTCACAAAGTGTTCTAGGGATCCTTTTTCTTGTAGGCAAGATCCTAATGAGAACATTCTTGATTAGACTTGATGAGTGGTATTGGGCGCCTCAATTCTGGAAAGTTTGCCCCATCTCTGCTTTAGCCAAGTCAACAGCCACTGTTCTGCACCATTTGACAAAGCGACGAATGGATTAAAAAGAATATAGCTGCTGACAGCTGGCATACTATCAACGATATTTAATTCTATGATCACGATGCTCATCTGACTGCAATGAGATGTTTAAGAAAGGGACAATTTATGATTCCGCAGTGTCCCTTGTCTTTGTGTGGAGTAAGAGTTGTGTCCGAGTCCAACGTATAATTGAGTCCGAAGGCCATCATACAATCAAAAGTGAGACTGAAGCACAGCGAGCGATATACTATCATGATCTCCAAACACCATTGGACAAGATTCAAACATCAAAATATATCCCCGATTATACTATATCGTACTACCTACCATCATCATCATGTCACACACTGAATCTGATTACAGCGCCTGAAGAACCTGTCACAACTAAGTAAATAACCACCACCAACCCAGCATAACGTGCACCAGACCCTCATGCCTGTCTGTCTCCTTGCTTGAAAAACGAAATTACTTTAAACTCCTATCAGAGACACGGGCTAAGCACAGATAAGCCCACCACCACCACCTCCTCCTCACCAAGCATTCGACTGGCAAAACAAGGAGTGGGTGAGCACGCCAGCCACACTCCAAAAGCCACCTAATCTCCATAATAGCCACAAGCCACATATCACAGCCACAATCAACCGAATCCTTCCTCAATAGGTGTAGTTGCAGGCAACAAACAAAGCATACGCATTCTGCCTAAAGCCCACACATCCGCAACTTGCACCGCCCAAGCGGTAAGGATTACTTACTAGTATCTTAAAAGTAAATGCCACAAATACTCACTCAACCACAATACTGTGAATGTGTCCACAACTACTGTACCAACAACTATGTCCCAACTTTAAGCCATTATTCCAACACAAGATATAAATTAATCCATTATGTAAACAATACTTAAGCGAAGCGATACTTAACTATTAATCACGACCAAAATCTTACTGCAAGCCTTAATAACAATAATCCCATCGGATAAATGAGAAAGCAAAAAAATCGAATAAAAAAACAGCCCACCAATCCGCTGATCGGTAGGTTTTAGTTAGAGACTTAAGTACTTAGTTTCCTGCAACATGCAAAGAATCTGCAAAGCTGAACGAATTACGGGAGTAGTACGGAGTAGAACTCAGGCAGTGCAGTGCAGGGCGAACGAAGGAAAAAAAAGGGAAGGGGAAGGGGAAGGAAAGAAATTCCGATAATTCGGAGTTGAACCCTTGCATGAGATTTACTGTAGTGCACGGATGAGTGAGTGAGTGAGTAATGGGTGAGGTAGTCATGGGGAGGGAGAATTTCTTCGTTTTGATTTACTTACTTGGTCTGTGATGGAGGACTTTTTATATGAATTTCCTTGGTTTTGTACTCGTTTACTAGTTGGCTTACATTAATTATTACCACTATCTCTCAACTTCAGATAAAATTCCTAAACCCTCCATTCTTCTCCCTGTCAATATCAGAACTACAAGCAAAACGAAGCACAGTTTCAGCTGTTTCATTTTCCGAACTCTCGCTTGCGATTCCTGTGGCAACAAACCCAGATGGATCAGGTGGCTTACATGGGCGGCGCGGCGCTTGCATTGCATTAGGCCCGGTAGCCGGTGCCCAGGATGAAATAGATCAACTTAGACTAGACTAGACTAGACTCTGTACTTAAAACGCCTCCCCTTCGTTTTGCTCAGGTCCATAAATAAATGAGGATAAAAAGCATCGTCGGAGACTCGGAAATAGATCCAGAACATTAAGTAGGAGATTTTGAAAGATTGGGTAGCAATATTTATTGTCATGGTGGAATAGTAATTATTATTTTGGGTTCTTCTCTTCCACACTGCTTGGTGGCATGGACAGGTCTCGCTGCTGCAAAGCATACAAGAAATATTGCATAGCCCACAGTGGGCAGCAGTGGCCCTGACCTGCAAGAAATGGATAGTGATCTGACTTGCCTGCTGAAAAGGGCAAAATGTCTCGGATGAATGGATTGGCAGCTCTGTTCGGTCAAATCATGTCCATCTGTCAGTCAGTCACCGAATACTTGGGCAGTCAGTCAACGATTTTAACTTGGCAGAAAAAAGGGAGTGCTTTTCGATGATCGGCGCTTCCTGGCAACGAATATGAGGCATTCAAATGTGTTAGTCGTGCTTTTCTTGATTTTCATTGTTCGCACCATTGCCACAGAGAATCATGATGCAGCACTGCCGCACTGGCGTTTTACTCTCTTAAGTTTGAGTAGATACCCTTGGTGCCCTGACTATTGATTCATGAGGGTGAGGCAGTCGTCGCCGGTTAACTCTTGAGACTATTCTCCGTAGCGCTTTCAGAGTGTGCCTGGTGCTAATTATAAGCATCGAACAACCATTCCGAGTGGCCGGAATTACACTGCACATTGAATAGTCTTCGATGATCCGAAACTTTTCCTGTACAGTAGTCAGTAACACCAGTGAGCTACTTTTTCAGGCGCAACACTTGTGGTGGGCAGGAAGCCAAACCCACACCTGCGGTCTGTTGATCGGATTTGTCAGAGCGGACCACTCGCGTGCTTTCCACCCACTCCCTTTCTGCACCGCCTGCAATAACAACAATGGCAGCATGTACTTGACCTACTGTGTACATACTGGACCTCTGCCCCTCCCTCTCACCTACTCACTCCCTAACCAATTCCCTGGCGATTCCGACGAAAGGATCACGTAAAGCGGTCGAGATGGCCCGGAGCGGGCTGCTCCCCCTATCGGCACCGGTCACGGAGCGAATCACACCATCGTTACACTTATTTAAAATCGAAGCTTCCAATCAGCAAGATCTACTGCGCACTAGGCCGGCTCGTGGTGCCTAGCGGGCTCCAGTCCAATTTGCCTGGAAGGTGAATGGAATCGCTCTCGGTGGACTTGGGAACGGACTAAGAATGTTCTATAGAAACGCTTGGGAGTTTAGCTCGCGCCGGGATCGCCCCCAGAACTCCCCGGTAGGCTATGCGACGGGGACTGGCCCAGTCGGCCTCATAAATTACCCTTAGGGCGCCCCCATCAGGTACAAGTACCGAAACCGAATACGTACGTGCTGGAATTTCATCGTCATCTCGATCCCTCCGATGGCTTACGGTTACCGGCCTGCTGTTAGCCTGCGTGGGAGGCGCCAGATGCAGCGGGCCTCTCTCCATAGCAATATCGGGCGGACAACATCCCATCTCGGGAGCTTGCTCAAGAAGAGCATGGTAATCTGACGTCTCCAGTCAACAGGTTCTGGTGACACTCTAGCGGGTTCTAGCTCGGGGTGTTAATCCCAAACCGCCAATATTGGGTCCAGTTACCCCCCATAGGAGTAGTGGCCATAGTACTCTGTAGTAAGCCAAACACCGAGGCCTTGCGGATCCGCGAAAATGACCTCGCCACTTTTGTACTACTATTGCGGCAATTGCATTCTCGATTATTCGTGGAAGGTGATGGGTCACTAGGCTTGGTCTCGATGCCCTGAGGGAGGCGAGTCGAAGAAACGTCAGGGGACAAAAATTACCTACCTAATCCTGTATGGTAAGTAACAATTTCCCCGAAATGGATAGGGAGAAACTTTTAGGTATTTCTAAGTCCCCGTCGTATAACGGGAGCCATGGGGTGCGTTCAAGACTTGCGTGTCAAGTAAATAGAGGGGAAATGATGGGAATGTCATGTCCAGACGATAATTATAGCACGGGGTAATCTTAACAGCATTTCCGTACCTGCCTCGAAATGACGGCTGCAGGGAAGGGAAGAAAACTGGACGGGAGCACCGCTAACCGCTCATCAGGGGTCTGCTAAATTCCGAGTGACAGGTATGATCTCCCGGCCAGCGTAGGGGGTTAGCCGGCCATCCTCCTCCTCCATGGAATGCCTGATGGGTATCAGGTTGGTGTTCTCCAGATGGTGGTAGATAGTGGTTGCTTGGAGAGAAATCTTTCATATAGAAAATCGAGGTAGCATAACAGTTGCACATCGGCCAACGGACAAACGGGAAAGCTGCAAGAGCTCGTGAATACGGGAGCTTCCCCTATTCGGAGAGGTGATGAAGCTATAGGGCATCCGTTACCCACTCCAGGCGGATCCCGAATCCACCATAGTCTGGCCCTAGGGAGTAGGGACGCGTTGGAGGCTTGCAGCTTTCCCGGATAGGAACCATCAGTCAGGAACCTTTCGGGACCACTCAGCACAGTCGTTTTCGTGGACTAGATGGGGTTTCGATTCAGAAGGAAGCCAAGAGGCAGAGGATGGCCTGCGATTGTCCGGAAAACATCCGACAACGAAAAGAGGATGCGATCTTCGAACTGGTGCGTCATGCGTGATGACAGACCTCCGCTCACTCTAACTTTCCTAGTAGTAGTAGACCTGCTCCTGAGGGAGTCCAGTAGGTAAGGTAGCCCGTGCTGCCGGAAGTGGCAAGAGGGGGGGGGGAGGAGGAGGAGGGAATTGGAGGCGGGGGGAGGTGTCCTGAGTGCTCCGGTATCGATTCTCAGGGACGGAGAGACACGTTGACGGAGAGTCTGAAACATTGCGACAGGGGGAACGGACCATACCGTCCGTGATATGGCTTGGCTACGGAGAAGGGGTCGACGATGACGCGGAGGAGGTAATCACCAGAGGAGATGATTTATTAATGGGATCAACAAACCTGGGGATGACAGTGGAAAAGGCGAAAGAATTGGAACAAAGAGAACGCCCCAAAGGAAGGAAAAAATTGACAAGTGCACATGATGATGATGATGAAATACTGATAGTTGCTCTAGATCAGGGGGTGTGTGATGTTATTTTCAGATCAAGGCAAGCAAGCAGGGAGGAAGGTGATGGAGGAAAAGTATCCTTTTGAGTCAATTTTCTATTAGCTGGGCCTCCGTACTTCCATTCTCTCTGGCAACCAGCGATACCAGAGGGTCCAGGGGGGAAATCGCAAAGGGAGAGGGGGGGGGGAGGAAACGGAGAACGAGGAAAATACGGCTGTAATACTGCTAGTTAGAACGAAGGGAAATGATAGATGGTAAATTAGTGCTCGAGGAAGGTACCGGATGGGCGGTGCAGCCGGAGGGAGGAAGAAGAGAGGAAAAGGTACCCCATTCTTGCTACTAATACTGAATAGGTACCTGGCAGCCACTCTACTATCGGTAGAGGTACTTAAGTACATGGCAAGTACCAGCTGCCTATCCAAGAGTCATATCATCCGTCCCCCTCTGTATGCACAGCAGCCAAAAGAACAAGAACCATCAAGCAACCTGAATCAATCTATCTCCTACGAGATTCTGACCAAAGGGTGCACTTTTCAGCTTCTTGCTAATTATTTTACTAACCACCATTGATTTCTCCTCATTCATCTGGTGATCCACCTTCCTGCTTTTTTGGTTGGACAAATAGTTAGCATTGCTTTTGTTCTTCTCTCTTTTTTTTTTTTTTTTTTTTTTTTTTCACTTTCACTTATTTTGTTATCTTTTCTTATTTTCCATTATTTATTCTTGTTCTTGCATCTGCATCCGCACCCTCCATTCTATTGTTCGCCCTGTTCCTGTTGGACTCATTCGACCTGCCTGTGTGTTTGGACCAATCAGGATCACACTCCCCTTTTGGGCAAAGCCTCAGATTCTCCATTCTGAATTTGTTCCCACTTCTTCCACTCCCAACGCTACCGGGACTCGCCTTTTTTTCCCTTTCCTCTTCCTTTTTGTTTTTGCCTCCCGCCACTTAACGAGTTGTGCAGAAAACACGCGCAACGGGCATAGATAGCTCAAAGAGGAGTCAAGGCGGGCAAACGAAGCGCAGACATCTCCGATCAGCGACGGCCGTCTTCTAGTGACTTCATCACCCGGTGATATCAGGATCAAGGTTCTACCACCATCGAAAAAAAGCACCGATCCGAACCCAAACACAAAAAGCAACGAAAAGCAGAACTAGGAAAAAAGGGAAGAATTGCTAGCAGCACAACAAATTGAAGGAAAATAAGAAAAGCAGCAGCAGCACCAGAAACGAAGAAGGATAAAAAAGGGAAAAGGAAAAGGAAAAGAAAAGAAAAAAAGAAAAAAGAAAAAAGTAAGAGCCCACTAGCGAAGGACATCCCACTGGATACCTTCGATCTTCCCCGTCCGCCGTCCCGTCCCCCATCTGACTCTGGATTACGGGAATCCCTTCATCCCATTCGCTCTCACCTTGGTTGTCTCTGTCTGTCTCTCTCTGGTTGTGTTTGGTTTCTGTGGTTTCGTTTCTCGTTCCCCCCTCCCTTCCAAAAGTTCTACCAGTCTTCAGTTCTCTCTATTTGTGTTGATCATCCTCTTTCCCCCCCATCTCCCCATATCCCCCTACTACTCACACATTCAACATCCGTTTCGGGTAGGGTGGCCCTTATTTAACATTCCCTGGCTATTGTCTTTCTTACCACCTCCAACATCCTTTCTGACAGTTTCATCTATTGTTGGAATTAGGGATTCAGACCGGGTGTTCCTGACCTTTGGGGGCAAGCCGCCGCTTCTCTCGTTGCTTTCTCTCCATCACATTTCCCGCACGATCTATCCAGTGCAGTGCAGCAGAGTGCGTTCAGCCATCCCCATCAATCCTTTTTTTTATTATTTTATTTCATTTTCTTTTGTTTTCCTTTCCCTCTTGCTCCCTTCCTCGGGGGTGTGGATTCGCGGAAGAGCAGAAAAAAAAGACCAGACCAGACCGGACCCGACTAAGCGGTCGCGGTGTTGCCGGCTTTTCTTTCTGCGTGCCGTTTTGGCGGGCGTGCCTTTCCCTTTCCCTTTCCTTCCCTTTCCCCCCCCCCCCCCCCCCAGCAGCAACCAGCAGCAATAAGCAGCAACTGCAAGCCAAAGAGTGAGATTCCTTTGGTGTTCCTCTTCCTCCTGGACCACCTCCTGCTACTTGCTCGTTCCTCGTTTTCCTTCCCTTCCCCCCTCACTCCTCCCAATTCTCCCTCCCTCCCTCCCTCCCTCTTTCTTTCTCTCTGTTCGGCCATCAAAAAGCCTTGGGCACTGCTTATCCTTCCCAGGTAGTGGCAGCTCGTTTTCCTTTTTTTTTTTTTTCCCTTATCTTCCTCTTCCCGTGTTAAAGCTCCGTTTATTTTCCTTTTCTTCCTTCTCTTGCTACTTCGATTTTTTCCGCACCCCCATTTTCTTTTTCCCGAGTTCTCCCTCGCCTGCCCTCTTCTGATGCCCCTAGGGGTCTTGAGAAGCGAAAGACAAACATAAAAAAAAGCAAAAACGAAAGAGAAAATAGTTCCTAACATTTTCATGCTAAAGGATACGACGGCCATTGATGACCCAATAGTCACGAGAGAATTATTTCAGCAGCTGTGAGCGATTTTGCTTGTTTTTCTTCGGTTTTTGTCGCTTCCACCGCGCTTTTCCTCTCCGCAGTCAACCAACGATCGGTCACTCCCTCCTCCCCCTCGGAAAGTTGACCCTGTTTTGCTACGATCCTCTCGACCTTGCAAACATCCCCAAACCAAGCGTGGTTTGACATCCTCCTCTCCGCTACTGTCCAGCGCCTGTCCGGTCGCTCCTATGTTTGAGTAGTTTCGCCAGACACAACAGTTGCGATCTATTGAAAAGGGTTTGTTGTGTGGTGGATCTCAGTGCCCACATTCCTCGGTTTGGTTGCTTCTAGGGATTCTGCAATCTTTTCGCCGCCATGAGCTATCAACAAGCCCAGGACATGTACCACGATAACTCCGCGGCGCGTTCTCCTGGCTCCCAACGCCACCAGCAGCCGCTGCACCGTCAACCCTCTCGTCAGTTTGACGCGTATGGCCCTATGCCCGTGAACCTGTATGACGACATGGCTCGTTACGACACCGGTCGGCTGGAGCGCCTGAACTCGTCGCTGCACAATAACTCCTACGCCTACGATCTCGCGGGCTCCCAGACCTGGAACCCCAACGGCTTTGCCAATGCGCAAGCTCTTGGAGGCATTCGGTCGGCTTCGACCAGCCTCAAGACAACTTCGCGCACTGGCAGGGCGGGCTTGCCAACGGTATGTATTCAATTGCGTGGGTGGAATGTGTTTGATGGAATTGGCGTTGCTGACTGACGAGTAGACATGGCTTGATCAGCAGCCTGGCATCCCCAGCGCCTTCTCCAACCTCGGTCCCGGTCCCCTCCAAAGCAGCGCGATGCGCCCAGAAGCCTCTGGTGGTCCGTCGGAAGCGGAGGATGAATTGATTCCCACCGCCATTGTCATCAAGAACATTCCTTTTGCGGTGAAGAAGGAGCAGCTGGTGCAGCTCATGACTGAGCTTAACTTGCCGCTGCCTTACGCCTTCAACTACCACTTCGACAACGGCGTCTTCCGGGGATTGGCATTCGCCAACTTCACTTCTGCTGAAGAGACCGCAACCGTCATCGAGGTCCTCAACCATTTCGAGCTCCAGGGTCGGAAACTGCGGGTTGAATACAAGAAGATGCTGCCGCTGCAGGAGCGGGAGCGGATTGAGCGTGAGAAGCGCGAGCGTCGTGGTCAGCTGGAAGAGCAGCATCGCCCCATGGCGAGCTCGCAGCTCCAGACTCAGAGTTCCATGTCGTCTCTTACCTCGCACCTTCCCGCTACCTCCCCGTCCCCCGTCTCCCAGCGTGGCCAAAAGTTGGGTAAGTGGCTTGACACCCTTGTGATCTTTTCTGCAAGTCGCTAACCCATTCCGCGTATCTACAGAGGTCGACCTCAACGATAGCACAACGCTTTCGTACTACTCGCAGCTTCTTCTCTTCAAGGAAGATACGGCGCGTGATACCCTCGTGTTCCCGTCCAACCTTTCTCCTGTCCAGCGCCGCACCGTTCATACACTTGCTCACAACATGGGCCTAGGCCATGCGTCTCGGGGATCGGGTGATCAGCGGCAGGTGCATGTTTTCAAGGTCGCTCCTGGCACCAATGTTAGCCCTCCCTTGTCGTCCATCCCTGCCGCTGTCCAACCGGCGGAGACAGCGCGCCGTGGACTGAACCGCGCCGCAACCATTGATTTCAGTGAGTCTCGCAACGACGGACCCACTCATTTTAACACTTTGCGCGGTCAGCCTTCTGCTGGCTTCCTGGGAGTCTTGGACTCCCCTGGCAACTTTGGCAACACGCAGAACCTTCGAGCCGCCAAGTCGTTTGCAGATCTACGCTCCTACACGCCATCCCCCGTCCCCTCTTCTGCCAGCTTCCCTGCAGCGCTGCAGTCTAACGGAGCGCGCCTGCAACATTACGATGGTGCCACGAGCGGCACTTCCAACACCCCTACGCTTACGTCCGCGCCATCCGGTTCCTCCCTCGGTATGCAGCGCGACGACAGTCTGTTGGTCAACAGCCTCAGTAGCCTCTCTCTGGGCACTGGAATTGGTGGGCCGAATGCGAGCCCGAGGAGATTGCGGGGTATGTTCTCTTGGGAGCAGCCAGAAAGTCAGCCCTCTAGCGCTGGTCCCATCGGTAGTAACCGATCCATCGGAGTTGGATTTGACGGTCAGTCACAGGAGCGCATGCCCATTAGGCAGCCGAGAGGCCCGATGCCCGAGAAAGGTCCAGGATTTCGACGCCAGAACGGACACCAATCGCGCGGAAGCGACGAGTTACGCACCAGCTCTGGTGTAGAGATTATTGTGGAGTAGACACTTTGATGGGAAGACGAAGACGACGAAACTTGTTAGATTGCTTTGCCGCAAGATGCATACGACTCTTATATCACGAGGCCTGATCCTGTTCTGCGATTATTGGCTTACGATTCGATGAGGGATGACGAGATGACACTCAACCGAGAGAACCAAAAGAATATTTCTCTGATCTAGCCAAGTTTAGACGTTATTTTGGGGCAGCCCAGCAGGCACGCTGTTTGAACGCAACCTTTTTATGCTTTTCTCCTTGTTTCGCGGAAAATAAAGACCTCCCCAAAAAGAAAGCTGTGGACTATTTGAGACGCGGGCGCCTTGCATGCAGGAACATTTTTTTTTACCTATACTTTTTTTCTTTTACTCTTAACTTTTTACCTTCTACAAATTGTGTCGGCGGAAAGCAATATAAAACCAATCATCAACACCTGGATGGCTACGAAGGACGACAACAAAACGGGATTCGGATGTCTTTGTGTGCCCATGGCAAGAGAAATGACTCACCAGCATTTGCATTTAACCTTTTACTTATCTCCTTCTATCTACTTGTTTGTCACTTTGTATATGGGGCAATTTGCATCATTTAATGTTTTTATTTCTCTGTCAGACGCGTCCAATGTGCTTTTGTTCTCTCATCTCCTCTAATCGTGTTTTTTATGGAGCCCCTGTGATAGTGGGAGTGGAGGAATTGACGGAACGTTGTCGGCATACCACATCGTATGCAATGTGGCTGTTGCCGAGGACGGGTCATTCATTCTCTTTACAATTTTTCAATTCCCTGACCTGCAGGTGTAATTCAAAAAACTTGATGACTTGCATGGCGTGCGTTAGGGGAGATACAGTGGCGAATTGAATGGGCGGGTATTTGCATTCTTTGCAGCTTCTTGGAGGGGGAGAGTTTTGCCTGTGGGTATCTTTTCTAGGGATGAGAATGCCCGGGCAACTATCTAGGTGGACAAATGACAACTCTTGCAATATTGTCCGACTTGATGACGTCTCATGATTTATCCCTTTTCCCGACGGCGGTCTGGCCGGATTATATTTCCCTTGCCATTAGGTGGGCTCATCACCCTCTTCCCTTATCTACCTTGCCATTCAGATCGCCATACCTCCCTTCCACTTACTAGCTGTTGTTTTTCTGTATTTATATACATTGTTGACTCTCTCCATCCCCTTTTCTCTCCTTCACCCTCACAGATCAGTTTACTCACCTTCAGTTGTTGTTTTCATCATGGTCGCTTCGGGACTTACTAGACTGTAGTATAGCATAGTTATATAGTACTAGGTATAGAGACGTCATTCATTCACTTCCAATGCACAATCGCATCCGTGTTTCGGTTCAATTAGTAGTAGTAGTACTACTACTACTAGTAACAAGTAGCGTTTCAATATATGTATGTAGATCACTCTGAAACTACTTATCAACTTAACTAGTACTAGTAACGCGAAGTGTTGGATATGATATCAGGCGTGAATATATACGTACTATGATAGTACTAGTGGTCATTTCATATAAACTGGTTCAAGTAAGTATTCTTACTAAGGTAGTTAAAGATCTACTTGCTCGACAATACACATGTAGTTCGACTGCTATTATATCACACCCACCCATTTCTTTTGAGTATCAGCAGGGTAGGGATGAATGGGTCAGTCACATAGAAGGAAGAAAAGAAGATAATGGAAGGCGGTGAATAAGGTAGACTCGTACAGACCCGTTGATATTAGAGAAAATAGAGAGTACAGAAACATAAAGGGGTAAAAATGTAAAGAAAAGAAAGGTCATGGAAATAAATAAATAAATAATAACTTTCCCACTACCGAAACATATCCCCTTTTTCCCATTACAGCGCCCTTGGAAAATTTGACATGAAACACGGAATACACACAAAAGACATCAAGCTGTCAGGGGAGATAAAATAATAATAGTAAAATAAAAGATTGGGGGAAAGCAAGGAAGAACTTGGAAAATAATCATCTCGAGCTTCGCAGCGTCACGAGAATAAAAGGCGGGCTTTTTTGTTCGTCAGAAGGACGTGACCTGATTTCCCTGCCTCCCTGTTCGGGCGTGATTTTGCAGAGGGTGGAAGTAGCATCATGATCACAATAAAGAACCCGTTCCTAGCTTTTTTCCCTTTAACGATCATTCAATCACCAAACGCCGGAGTTCGTCGGGTATCCACCATCATTTAAGCCTCGGTCTTGCTCTTCTTCTTTTGCTCCACCTTCAGCAGGAGCGCGCGGTTGATGCGCGGCAGAACACCTCCGAAGGCAATAGTGGCGCGGATCAGGGTGTCCAACTCCTCATCACCACGGATGGCGAGCTGCAGATGACGCGGGGTGATACGCTTGACTTTGAGATCCTTGGCAGCGTTTCCGGCCAATTCGAGGACTTCCGCAGTCAGATATTCGAGAACAGCGGTGACATACACGGCGGCTGCGATCGGGATTTGTCAGCATGGTTGAAAGAGAAGACAAAGGAAGGTGCGCCTTCTGTAGGCTTGGATAAATGGGTCGTACCTTTGGCGCCAACGCGCATCTTGTTCTGGGTGTTGTTCTTCAAAAAGCGCTTAACACGACCGCAAGGGAACTGTGATTGAAGGATACTGTCAGCGACCGGGACTGATGATAGTAGATAGGCATGAATGTGTGAAGTGAAGCTTTGATGTGAAGGTGGATACGGGAGGGATCGTGACCGCCACCCCTCTCAACCCAGTCGCCTGAACCGCGACAAGCCGTTGCGATATAGCTCTTGAAGGGATTATGTTCGATATAAGAAAGCTATACGCGTGCTTTTGCGAACATAAAGCCGATCGCGAGGGGCAAAGGAGGCAAAAAGCAAAATCCCACGCCATAACGGTTTCAGTGGTATGTCGCCGCCAGACGCCATGGGATGGATCAAATGTCATATGTCTGCAGGGAGAAAAAAAGGACGAATACGGACCTGCAGACCAGCCTTTGCGCTGTGGGACTTCTGGCTCTTCCCCGCAGAGTCCTTGGAGCCGGCCTTTCCACCGATAGACTTTCCCTTTCCACCAGGCATTTTGCAAAAGCGTCGAGATTTGGGGCCGCAGGGGCGAAAATGTCGCGTCAGTCGAGTATTGGAAGTGGTAGAACGTGATGGTGGATGTTGGTGCGATCCGATGCAGCACAAGCACGCGCGTTGTTGATGGATGAAGGAGTCAGAAATGTCAGAGCCATCCTGGTCGCTAAAGACGGGCGTCGACCGTCGAGTGGCGCTAGTCCGTTTCGGGAAACCTGCTCAGCTTCCATCCACGGAGATGTCATAACGGGCGAGGTGGTTGTTGGTCGCCCTTGCAAAGGCAGCGATGTACAAGCTTCAAGTCCTTGTATCTTGTCACAATCCCGAGAAAGACTTTCAGCCAAAGCACCGATGACCTCGCTTTATCGGGCGCATGGAGCTGGGGCTGAGCGTCCACGCCATTGCTGGGTAGAGTCACTCAGTAGTCGAATCCCCAAATGCCAGACATACCACACTTGTGAGCAAATATAATTGCATCAATATACTTGCACCAGTGGGTCTAATCGGCGGAGAGAGGACATAGAGACTCTGAAACCGTAACGTGGGGGGTTTGCACACGTTCGTAGCGATATAACAGAGGTTGGCAGGAGAGTGTGCAGACCATGATAGTTGCTCGCCGGATTATCTAAGCAACCAGGTGATCTGTGCCTTTTGCCTTGTCCGGGGGATTTTATGCCTCAGGCTGCAGTAGACCTTGAACCGCCGAATCAGGTAATAAACCTGCTTATCACTTGCTTATCGCCGCTATCTTCCCTCACGCCTTACACTGATACGGCTAAGCCAAGAGAGGTCAAGAGCAAGCACGTGATCCTCACTATCTGGACAGCTGTCCGACTTCCCCGGGGCTCCAGTTCCGCAGTTCGAAGTTTCTGTCCTTGCGCACGCGTTCCCCATCCTCCCCAGTTTCACATCATCGTGTGCTGCTCCTCACTTCTCAAGGCTCCCTAGTCCCAGTACTACCGGCAAGATGGTGTCTCCTCAAGTGTAAGTGATTCCTGCGTTATTCTGCACGCGACTCAAACGACCATGGTCTGCCATGTCGTGATGCTACTCGGGGAATAATACTGACATGTCGCCTGTCTTGCAGTACCAACCTGGCCATCATCGTGGTGATGATGCAGCTGGCGAAGAAGGTTCCCTTCGAGGACCCCGATGTCCTTATGCTGGTCCGTGGCATGTACATCCTGTCCAATGTGATCATTCTGGCAGTGTATCTGTACACTCAGTCGAAGATCAACAAAAAGAATGGTATGCTTTCTATTCAGTCTTCATTAAGCTACAGTCCTCTAATACTCTATGATCAGATCTGACTACCCTGAAATACGTGGAGCCTTCTCCTATGGGTAGCGGCGAGGAGCCCAAGCCGGTCACCACTACCAACATGGAGTACGACAAGGGACAGCTGCGCCAGCTGATGAGGAGCCAGCTGATGGGTGTGGGTATGATGGGTGTGATGCACCTTTACTTCAAGTACACCAACCCTCTCCTGATCCAGTCCATCATCCCCCTCAAGGGTGCCTTCGAGTCGAACCTGGTCAAGATCCACGTCTTCGGCAAGCCTGCGACCGGTGACCTCCAGCGCCCCTTCAAGGCCAACAACAGCTTCCTGAACCAGGGCCAGATCAAGAGCGACAAGGCCTCCGTTGAGAACGCGGAGAAGAACTGGAGGGGTGGTGTCAAGGAGGAGTAAGGTGACAGATTCTGGGGAAGGAGCGCGAGAGACATTGCTAGGCCTTGCCTCCTGTGTATTTATAGATGTGGTTTCAATGGAGTGAGCGCGAATTCACCTTGGATTTGCGCATTTCTGGCTTCACACTGGCTTTCTTGGCTGCTGTGATGGGAGACTTTTTATGACTATGCATGTTGTCGATATCATTCGCAATGACCGCTTACTATCAATATAATAGAACCACGTCAGTGGTGACCTCATGTCCTATATTCTCCCATGTCGCAGCATGAGTCAAGGGGCGAATAGATAATTAGAAATCCCTGATCGCTATGGCTTCCCAACCAGGTAGGAGCGGACACGATGATGAGTGGCGAAGTACCTGCCGATGCTTTGTTGTCTCACGGCTTGCGTCTCCTGACATACCAACATCGGTGGCCGGTGAAGACAATGAAGGCATTTCTAAGCAATACGGGCTGTGGCCACACGGTGTCACTTGCTCGAAGTAACCTGGTGCATTTACCCCATGTAAGGCTGGAGGCTGGATGGGGCCACTTTTCAGCAATATGTAGAAAGTACTAGAACCATCTTCCGGTCTCCGCGACCCTGGACATTGACACGCCAGCATGATCATGAAACCCGAGTCAAACCAGAGCCGTTTGGAGTTGTGTTACACTCCCAAGTCATGGATGTCGCCAATTGAATAAATCCGAGCACACCGATGTGGCGTGCAATTATACTTAGTATGTAGGGACAAACCTTGGTGCGCGGCCTTTAGGCGGCCATAGATAGTTATGCTACGGTACCACTGATGTTATTGTACCGAAAAGAAAGAAAAGTCCCAGCCAGTTAATTCCCAAATCAAAGCCACATGCATCCGTTATCATGCATCTGACATATCGGATTCGTCCATTTGGTTTGAAGTATTTGGAAGAGGCCAGAGCATCACCGACATGGGTACCCTCAGCAATAATATGTATGCATTATGCCCCCCCCCCCCCATGGATCCGTAGCTTTCAAGCAATTAGACGCGCGCCCGGCCGAATGAGATGAACCGTTGGAGCCATCATCCCACTCATCCCGCTCCAAAAAGGAGAGAAAAAAAAAATATGACCAAGCGCGTGATGACCGGTGAGGACTCCGGTGAATTGATTTGGGTGACGGGAGAGACCCAAGAGGGGCCAGAATACTAAGAATGGGGAAGGAGTAGGTACCGCCTTTGGGGTCCAGCCACGCGACTCCAACATGGAGGGGTACTGGACTAACGTTATTCCATCACCGGGATCACGGGCCGAAAGCGGCAAGGCCGGCACTGCCCCTCTTTTTGGGTTGGAAGAGTAGTTAGTAGTTAGCAGTATTTTCTGGAGTGAATAATAATAATAATAATAATAACAACTGACTACCTAGTAAATACTACTACTATGGTATATGACTCTACTCCGTATGGATGGGCCGATTCTATTACATCATCTCATCCCGTCCAATTCCTCGCCTCCGCGGCAGTCTACGGGTAGGATCGTAACAAAAACCCGGGGGATAGACCCGTTGTCCCGAGCTGGAGTTCCGTATAACCTAGGTAGTAGGTATCAATTGAACCCGACGAACTGGCAAAATATTCTCGAGAATCGAGATAGTGAAGGGTGAGTACCCGGCGTGATGGAGGGGGAACACGCTCATTGGTCGGTACGGCAGCTGCCGAGGGGGAGCAGGAGATCCAAATATCGTGAGTCTCCTGCTTTGCCCGGTGTATGAAACCGGAAAGGGCTGCTGGGGAACTGGGGAGCGGCGCAAGCCGGGAATCCCAGCTGACAATTGACCCATCTTCATGCCGTGGCAGAGCTCAGGTAGCTTTTGCCCCGTCTGTCTCCCCGGTGTGCGCATTCGACTGGGCGCGGCATCTGTACCTCCTCCAGGAGCGGAGGACCCAGCAGAAGGCCTGATCTGGTCGTTGCGTCAGTCCTGAGGTTCCCTCCCCCTCTACCCTTTTTCTACTTCCCCTCCCCCGCCGCTGAACTTTTCCTTCCTCCCTTTTACTTTCTCTCTTCTTCTTCTTCTTCTTCATCCATCCTCTCCTCATCACATCTGTCCTCTTTCCATCCAATTCATCTCCAAGTGAGTCTTCCCCCAAGCTATCTGGCTTTGCATATTTCACATCATCTCCCTCTCTGCCAGCTTCCCCTCCTCTCATTACATCACGAAGCTTTGACTGACCTATTACCCCGCCGAACAGACACATTTACACAATGGCTCCCAAGGTACGCCAACGACTTACCAGGCGTGGTTCAGCTATCTACCAGCCTGATGATCTTGTATACTGACATCAATGCCATTTAGGTCGGTATCAACGGCTTCGGTCGTATCGGACGTATCGTAAGTTGCTCTTCCCTCATTACTGCTTCCGGGTGGTAGAGACTAACATGAGTGTACAGGTCTTCCGTAACGCGTGAGTACCGTCTTTCACCGTAACTCGATGCGTCCTATCTGGGACCCATGGAGTCTAATCGACATTGCGAGAACGTTATACTGACATGTTTGGCTGCACAGCATCAACCACGGCGAGGTTGACGTCGTTGCTGTCAACGACCCCTTCATCGAGACCCACTATGCTGTACGTTCTGCCTCATGCCTTGTCTGCTACATATCAACAAGAAGCAAGTGGCTAACGAAGTGAATCTGCAATAGGCCTACATGCTCAAGTACGACAGCACCCACGGCCAGTTCAAGGGCACCATCGAGACCTACGAGGAGGGTCTGATCGTCAACGGCAAGAAGATCCGCTTCTTCGCTGAGCGTGACCCCGCTGCCATCCCCTGGGGTACCACCGGCGCTGACTACATCGTCGAGTCCACTGGTGTTTTCACCACCCAGGAGAAGGCCGCCGCTCACTTGAAGGGTGGTGCCAAGAAGGTCGTCATCTCTGCTCCTTCCGCTGATGCCCCCATGTTCGTCATGGGTGTCAACAACACCTCCTACACCAAGGACATCAACGTCCTCTCCAACGCCTCTTGCACCACCAACTGCCTTGCTCCCCTCGCCAAGGTCATCAACGACAAGTTCGGCATCGTTGAGGGTCTCATGACCACTGTCCACTCCTACACCGCTACCCAGAAGGTCGTCGATGCCCCCTCCAGCAAGGACTGGCGTGGTGGCCGTACTGCGGCCCAGAACATCATCCCCTCCTCCACCGGTGCTGCCAAGGCTGTCGGCAAGGTCATCCCCACCCTTAACGGCAAGCTCACTGGTATGGCCATGCGTGTGCCCACCTCCAACGTCTCCGTTGTCGACTTGACCTGCCGCCTCGAGAAGGCCACCAGCTACGACGAGATCAAGAAGGCCCTCAAGGATGCTTCCGAGAACGAGCTCAAGGGTGAGTTTCTACGTTAAAATGACACCGTCTGGTTCGATAACTAATCCTTTTACAGGCATCCTCGGCTACACTGAGGACGACATCGTCTCCTCCGACCTGAACGGTGACGACCACTCCTCCATCTTCGATGCCAAGGCCGGTATCGCCCTTAACTCCAACTTCGTCAAGCTCGTCTCCTGGTACGACAACGAGTGGGGTTACTCCCGCCGTGTTGTCGACCTCATTGGTAAGGACATCTTATTCTCTGCTCAGATATCTGTGACATTTTACTAACCTTTCTTCTAGCCTACATCTCCAAGGTTGACTCCCAGTAGGAATCAGGACGGCAAGCTGAATTCAGAAGTGTGCTGTGAGTGAGACTGATTGCCGAGCGCAGACGACTCTCGCGGAACCGTGTGTATGGGGAAGCTTGAGAAGGTCTTACCTCCTAGCGTAAAAGCTCATGATGACGTACAATTTAATGAAATGATACAATGTTCATATTTCACGTTCAAAATTCCGGCCTTGGTCAGCACGTAAGATGTCCACGACGGCATACTAATTTCGTAGGGAGAGGCCTGGTAGCATTGGCAATGTAGTAGTTCTCAGCATGCACCGGTTGATAACGTCGGCCCCAGATGCAATGCTGCGGTGGTGACTAAGCTCTGCAGTGAATTGGAATGCGTATGCTTGATCGACTTCGGCGAGCCGCGGCATTTTCTCGGCGGTTTTTAGCGGTGCAAGAAGGATGATACCTCGGGCTTTTGGTCCATGCCACATCCCAGTCATTGCAGATTTTCGTCACCTCCTTCAAGAAACAAAACGAGCTCCATATCCCCTTCTTGAGGGTTCACTTGGTACTTTTGGGTGGACCGAGGGGTGTCTGCGGCCATCCAAGTCACGTGGAGGGCAGCTCGACCACGGATTTTAGAGCTACATTGATCCAAGACTCCTGGACCAGATCTCCTATGCTGGTGTGCGCGTTGCGGTGACTACCGTACCAACAGCCACCCGTGGCCCTTTTAGACTTGGCCTCAAGTTGTATTTTGCGACGCTTTCACTTTCTTCTGATACGGCCTGGTCCTCCTTGCATTGGTCGTTGTCGCGGCTGAGCCTCTGAGCTTCGGACCTAGTACTATCTACTAGTTCCCTTGTTTTGTGCTCTCTCAACTCTCCATACAGCGACCTCGGTTCTGCTTGTGTGCTGGTTCGCAAGGCTCCAACCCCGACCAACTTAGTCTAATCTCTTACTTATCTCTCACTTGTCTGCCACCTGTGCCTTGGGTCATCTGCATTCGTCGTATTCCCGGTGTTACTTTTGAGCGGAACTCCACCGTCTAGTGAACATTATCTGATTCTAATCTGCGCATTTGACCATGACATTTGCGCACTGGTAAATCATCAGTCAGGAAGAAACTAGGCGCTCTCACACATCCAATATCCATGGCAATGGATGAGGACGAAGACACCGTCATGGGAGAGGCAGGCTCCCACCACCCCACCTCTGTTTCTTCACATCAATGGCCAAGCAATGGGCCCAGCAGCCAGGGTGCTGGCCAGCTCAATGGTAGCTCGGATCCATCTATTGCACCGCCATTGCTGGGTCCGACCATGAAGCTGCCGTTGTCTGTACACTCGGGAGACCCGAGGCCTGAGAACACAGCATCGGCAGAAGATCAGGGAGTATCGCCACCTAAAAGCCTGCCCAAGTCAGACTCTGGCGACGCCACTACTGAAGACTTTGACAAGCAAGATAGTCTTGTCGAGGACAACTCGGATTGGTCTGATGAGGATACTGTAGCCCGCACTGGGCTTCCCATCGCCTCACTTCCTTCTGGGTTATGTTATGACGTTCAGATGCGTTATCACTGTGAAGTGCGGCCAACAGCGGACGTTCATCCAGAGGATCCGCGACGCATCTACTACATTTACAAGGAACTTTGTCGAGCGGGACTAGTCGATGATCCCGAATCGTGCCGTCCGCTTGTCTCACGACCGCTGAAGCGCATCAATGCTCGCAATGCTACTGAAGCGGAGATCTCGCTGATTCATACGCCTGACCATTTTGCATTCGTAGAAAGCACAAAAGGTAGACCTATGTTCATTGTCTTTCAGGTTCTGGTTCATGTTCTGGTTCTCTAACGGTTAACAGACATGTCTGATGATGAGCTCATTGCATTGGAACACACACGTGACTCGATATACTTCAATAAATTGACATTTGCATCATCGATTCTGTCAGTTGGAGGCGCGATTGAGACATGCTTGGCTGTTGCAACCCGGAAGGTCAAGAACGCCATTGCGGTGATCCGGCCTCCGGGGCATCATGCCGAGCACGACAAAACTATGGGATTTTGTCTGTTCAATAATGTCTCCGTAGCAGCCCGTGTTTGTCAGAATCGACTGGGTGATAGCTGCAGAAAGATTTTGATTCTCGACTGGTATGCTTAGCCCTTTTCACTTCAATCTGCGGAGATACTGACCGACTAGGGACGTGCATCACGGTAATTAGGGGCTCATATTACGCATGAAATGAAAGCATCTGACTCACTCTTCTAGGAAATGGTATTCAAAAAGCTTTCTATGATGACCCTAATATCCTATACATCTCACTCCATGTGTATCAGGATGGGAAATTCTATCCTGGAGGGGAAGAAGGTGACTGGGATCACTGTGGCGAAGGCCCGGGTGTTGGAAGGTAGGCTGCTAGATTTCTGTTATGCGAAAACTTGTCTGACATCTTCAGAAACGTGAATATACCCTGGCCGAGCCAAGGAATGGGCGATGGTGACTATATGTATGCTTTTCAACAAGTTGTCATGCCAATTGCTCATGAGTTCAACCCGGACCTTGTCATCGGTACGTAAGGACTCGAGTAGTGGGTGTGTATCTCTAACATGGATCAGTTGCCTCTGGGTTTGATGCGGCTGCAGGCGACGAGCTTGGTGGATGTTTCGTTACACCTTCGTGCTACGCTCACATGACACACATGCTCATGACGCTTGCTAATGGCAAGGTTGCTGTTTGTCTCGAGGTATGCGCACACAGAGGTCGTTGAGAATTGTAGGCTAACCAAATGATAGGGTGGTTATAACTTTAGGTCTATCTCCAAGTCAGCACTCGCTGTCACAAAGACGCTGATGGGAGACCCGCCGGACCGACTTCATACCACTTCACCCTCAGCTCTGGCCACCACAACTGTACGGCGTGTGATGATGGTCCAGTCGCATTACTGGCACTGCATGTACCCTAAAGGACCTCCTCAGGATGGGCTCTTCACCGATAGGCTTCATGGTAAGATCCCGCACCCCTTACCCGGCAATACTAACTTCTGCAGATGTTATACGCGCTTACCAGTCAAAACAACTTTACGACAACTACAAGCTCACATCTCTCTTCATATATCGTACTGCCATCTCCCGGTCTTTCGAAAATCAGGTTCTAGCAAGGTAAGTAGAACCACAACGAGTTTGGCTCCGCTAACTCCATGCAGCCCCAACTATCACCAACCCGTGCCACTTGTAGTGATATTTCATGATCCGTGAGTTCGCTGCCGATGAATTGTCGGCAAATCAAGCGTTTAGTTAACCATACGCAGTCCTGAGATCATGGGTTTGCCCCATCCGGTCACCAACAAGTTGGAAGCCCATAACTGCTGGCTGGTATGTGTCTGCGCCATAATATTGCACATATGCTGACAGTAGTAGGCTGATGTCATGAAGGAATACATTGGGTGGACTGTCAGCAAGGGGTATGCAGTCATCGATGTTAATATCCCTAAGCATGTGACGATCGATCCTGTAAGCTCGGTGACTATATCAGCTGTTGAATGAGTACTGATCCATACAGTCATCCGGTAAATATGAGGAAGAAGACGAAAATCGGCCCACAGCTACTGAGGAACTGGCGGGCTACCTGTGGGATAATTATATTGAGTTAGTGATGCCGAGATTATCAACAGGCAGCCTGAAACTGACAATTGCAGACCGAGCGAGGCCACCGAAATCTTCTTCATGGGCGTAGGGAATGCTTTCTACGGAGTAGCCAACCTACTGATCAACCGAGGTGAGTTATTTTGCTCGAAAAGGAGGCAGCGGCTGATGTGTAAACAGAAACATTGTATAAACGTGTGAACAGTGTTGTTTCCTTCGTTGCCGAGAACCCGGTTCGCGCCATAGCCTCCCACACCCAGGTCTGGCTGTCGCGGTGGTACAAAGATGTAAGCCGACCGATCCCTTCAAATCCTTTCATTATATACTCACATCCACTAGAACTCCCTTGTCTTCGTCTCGCACACGCACGGCGTCTGGAACAACGTGGAGACTCGGCGCAAGCCATCCAAGCGCTACGGCCAGCTTGTCCAATCACCCAAAGCCAGTCTGAGTGAGATGCTCATGCACCACAAAGAGGAGGTATACCAATGGATCTCCGAGCGTGCGGACGTGCAAGATAGCGAGGAGACGGAGGATGAGAAGAAGCCCAAGTCGAAGAGCCGGTCCCCGACGAAAGAGAACCAGGCGGAGCCCCGTTCGGTGCCGAGCTAAGCGAGGTCTTAAGTCGAGTGCGCGCTGTAATTTTGTTTGTGTTGGATCTATGCATAGGTGGGAAGTTCGGTTGTGTCTTGGATGACCATTGCAATTGTTACCTAGTAGAGATGCAGGGTACTGGTTAAGCATACTTCATGATAAGGCATTCCGCTGTCGTTGTTCACATATCCCACACTAATTATAGGGTAGCCCTATAACTGAATTTGTTAGTGTGCCGGGCAGGAAGAACAGTTCTTCATCCCATCCATTGTAGTCCAGGCTGCCGCAGAACACCATAACCACATCCATCCAGAAACCCCTCATACAACAATAAATCCAACCCACGCAAGGCCTCCCATCAATATCATATTAATATATTCCGACTCCAAAACAATGCTATCTCACTCACTAACTAGAACCCACTGCAATACGAACAACCTGCAGACACACCCGCTGACTACTTAATCTCCTGCCAAGGAAACCCCATCCGATCATCCGAATCTCCGCAACCGAACTGAGACATACATGAGTAGTTCATCCATGACTCCTCCACAGCCGAATCTCATGATTGGATCGTGATACCTATTATGACTTACATCCGACATCACGCTGCTTATGTGCTTACTTATGCACCTGACCATGACATACACAATAGTAAATTTAGCCATAGGCATCTATCCCTCTCTCTCTCTCTCTCTCTCTCTCTCTCTCTCTCTCTCACATAATGTAACTCTAATGTCTCACGCACGAACCCCGCGGGGTAAGCCGCACTGCAATACTTCCTATAATTGCATATGTACGGATCGGACGGGACTGAAATGAGCCTCCTACACATTCTACTCAATGGTAAGATAAATGCAGGCTTAATCTATGGGACGCCTGAATATAAGCGGTGAGATGGAATCCATTGGTTGGGTTTTAGTCTAGGTCAGTTGATTCATTGAGGATTGCGCTTCGGTAATGTTCGATTGGAATAAATGTGGGTGTTATTATGGGGTGGTACTATACGCTGCCTAATGCATTTGGTGGTCTGCTAATGTACTTGGCAATGGGGATGGGGAGGAGATGTGAGACATTATGACCTATGCCTATGTCTTTGTTTTTGATAGGTGGGATGATTGTGTTTGCTATGATGTAGTTGCTATTATTCTCTTCTCTCCATGAATACAAGTAGCTATGTCTACAGACTAGAAAACCAATAGACATATAAACCACCCTTCCTCCCTCCATCCAAATCCTATCCCATCCAACCAACAATCCACACAACAACACCTCCCATCAAATCCACTCAAACCACTAAACCAAAATGCATCTCACCACCAAAACCTTCCTCTCCCTCCTCCCCCTCCTCCCCCTAACCACCGCCACTGGCTCCGCCATCGTGCAAAACAACTGCACCTCCCCGATCTACCTCTGGTCCGTGGGCGGTTCCGTCAGCAGCATGCAAACCATCGACCCGGGCTCCAGCTACAGCGAGACCTTCTACTACGATACGACCTCCGGCGGCGTCGCCCTGAAGATCACCACCACGGAGAACGGTCTGTACAGCGGCGCTCCGCAGACGGATTACGCCTACACTTTGGATACGTCCTCCGGTAACGTGTTTTATGATATCTCGGATGTCTATGGCGATCCGTTCTCGGGCAGTGTGGTTAGTCTCGTCTCGAGTGATCCTAGCTGCCAGAGTATTTGTTGGGCTGGGGGTGTGCCCCCTGCTGGAAGTGTTGTGAGGAGTTGTCAGGATGAGGCGGATGAGGTTCTGACGGTTTGTGCGGATAGTTGTTAGGTTGGGATGGATTGTTAGGTTGAGGGTGAGGGGGTTAGAGTGGCAAATCGAGAATCAGGGATGATTAGGGTAATTGGGGGTTTAATGTGATGTTGTTGTTTGTCTTGACTTGTGGATTGATTGTGGGATGTCTGGAGGAGTGTGTGTAGGTACTATGTCACTAGCTCAATCTATTTATTGTATGCCATGTCATGTTCATGGGGATTTAGTATAGAGTAGGGCAAGCTTATATTACATGATAGTAATTTTTTTTTTTTTTTTTTTTTTGGAAATTGAAAGCTGTGTCACGGTCCGGTACATATATAAATAAATATGAAGTAGTGAATATACGGTCTAGCTCTCAGTGAAGCATGCCTGTATGAGAGCCAATCAGTGTGCTGATGACGATATGGTAGGGCAAGATGGCTAATTTACTACAGGTATCCTCGCGTATTTGTTAATGTTTTTGTAGTTGCTGCATGCATCTATTTATGTAGTGAACAGGTGTTCGCCGTAGTCGACTAGATATACTCGATAAGAGGAAACAATGGAATTTAGGTGAAGATACTAGACAATTACCATTGAGCAACACGTAGAAGAGTTAATATTAGTTCACGGGAAAATTGTTATTACTTCGAGATTGAATCCTTGGACTCATGAATTTCAATGTAGACTGATAATTAAAATCTGCACTGGCATTGAAGATATCCAGCTGCGGAGTTGCCGAGGTATATATAGAAGCAGTAGTACTAGTAGTGACACTAATAGCCCCCAAGTGAAAGACCAGCTACCAGGAGTTGGCGTTGCAGTTCAATAAAGAAGCAGAATATCTTTAGAGATCAAACTCACATCACAGTAGTAAAAGAGTAACCAATTCACTGGCAAAGACAATATGCAATGAAGTACTATCCCACGTTGACCGCCTTATCGCGGGGCTTCACCGCCTAGTAAGCCCCAAGCCATGCATTGTGCATCGCCTCCCGCCGAGGAACCCACCGACAAGTCACTCTCCCTCCTTCGTGCCACAAGATATACTTCGACCATTGACCCCCGGTAATTGCCTCGCTTGCCCTTCACCTCTTCCTACGTGGCGTTCTGCTAACCCCCATTTGCTCTGTTTAGTTCTCAAACTGCTAATTTCAAATACGGGACTTCCCTTACCCCTTTCACTTTCACGCCGGCAACTTTCCCCAACACCGCCTGCGCCCCGAGCGGTGCTTCCCGGCAACCGATCCCTCCTTTCTCTGGATGCCTCCAAGGTCCCCTGCAACACGCCGCTTGTGGAACTCTCGAGTGCCTTTATATCTTCGCTCCCCAGCTTTTCGCGCCTTCTCTAAGTCAGGCGCCTCTGCGGCGATTGCCCCTCCTTCTATCTACCCCTCGCCACGCTTCCCCACACCGAACGAGCGCTACTCCTCATCTCCTGCCCTGCGCTCGTCTCTCGCCCTTGTCTCGCTTTCCCTCCCTTCCTGTGCTCGCCTCTTCTCTCATACCGCAACCATGGGATCTATCGAGCGCCTCGCTGAGCAGTTGGAGAAGCCCGAGCTCGATGATCGCTCCTATCGTGTCATTCGCCTGCCGAACAAACTAGAGGCTCTTCTCGTACATGATCCCGACACAGACAAGGCTAGTGCGGCCGTCAATGTCAATGTCGGCAACTTTTCAGACGCAGACGACATGCCGGGCATGGCGCATGCGGTAGAACATCTGCTTTTTATGGGAACGATGAAGGTAGGTGGTCACCCTCGGAATACGAGACCCCTTGTCCGTTTGGGCTTTTGCGGAAACATGTTAACTCTGTGTAGTATCCCAAGGAGAATGCCTACAATCAGTACCTAGCATCCAACTCCGGTTCCTCCAACGCCTATACCGCAGCCACCGAGACGAACTATTTCTTTGAGGTCGGTGCCACCACGGCTTCTACTGACGACACACCTAACGGCGCCAATGGAACATCGAACGGCACAGACACACCCGCAAAGCCGAACCACCCCACGTCTCCCCTGTATGGTGCTCTGGATCGCTTTGCGCAGTTCTTCGTAGAGCCCCTTTTCCTCGAGTCGACCTTGGACCGCGAGCTGCAGGCAGTAGATTCGGAAAATAAGAAGAACCTGCAGAGCGACCTGTGGCGGTTGATGCAATTGAACAAGAGTTTGTCCAACCCTGCCCACCCGTACCACCATTTCTCGACCGGGAACCTGCAGACTCTGAAAGAGGAGCCGCAAAAGCGGGGGCTGGAGGTCCGACAGGAGTTTATCAAATTCTACCAGGCGCACTATTCGTCCAACATCATGAAATTGGTGGTGTTGGGACGGGACTCTCTGGATGAAATGGAGCAGTGGGTGGGTGACTTGTTCAAGCATGTGAAGAACCAAGATCTTCCTCAGAACCGCTGGGACCACGTTCAACCTTGCCTACCGGAACATCTGGGCAAACAGATCTTCGCCAAACCAGTCATGGATATGCGCTCGCTCGACTTATACTTTCCCTTCATGGATGAAGAGTCGTTGTTCGAATCCCAACCAAGCCGTTATCTTAGCCATCTGATCGGCCATGAAGGTCCAGGCAGCATCCTGGCCTACATCAAAGCGAAGGGTTGGGCAAACGGCTTGTCCGCAGGTGTGATGCCTGTCTGCCCGGGCTCCGCCTTCTTCACCATCTCCGTTCGGCTGACTCCCGAGGGTCTGAAACAGTATCGTGAGGTCACCAAGGTGGTGTTTGAATACATCGGCATGATCAAGGAGCGCGAGCCCCAGCAGTGGATCTTCGATGAAATGAAGAACCTGGCCGAAGTCGAGTTCCGTTTCAAGCAAAAGTCCCCTGCCAGTCGCTTCACGAGTCGCCTCAGCAGCGTGATGCAGAAGCCTTACCCCAGAGAATGGCTTCTCAGCGGCAACCTTCTGCGGAAGTTCGAACCCGAGCTGGTCAAGAAGGCGTTGTCGTACCTGCGACCCGATAACTTCAGAATGGTGATTGTTGCCCAGGATTACCCCGGTGACTGGAACTGCCGTGAGAAATGGTACGGAACTGAGTACAAGGTCGAAGATATTCCGGAAGACTTCATGGACAGCATCCGCAAGGCTGCGGAGACCTCTCCCGAGAGTAGACTGTCCGAGCTCCACATTCCACACAAGAACGAGTTCGTTCCTACCAGGCTCACTGTGGAGAAGAAGGAGGTGTCTGAGCCGGCCAAGACCCCCAAGCTGATCCGTCATGATGACCATGTCCGATTGTGGTACAAGAAGGATGACCGTTTCTGGGTCCCCAAGGCGACTGTTCATGTCACCCTGAGGAATCCCCTGGCGTATGCTACCCCGGCAAATCTGGTCAAGACTAAGTTCTACTGCGAGCTGGTTCGCGACGCTCTGAACGAGTACTCCTACGACGCTGAGCTTGCGGGTCTGGACTATTCCTTGTCTGCCAGCCTCTTCGGCCTTGATATCTCAGTTGGCGGATACAATGATAAGATGTCGGTTCTCCTTGAAAAGGTGCTGACCAGTATGCGGGACCTGGTCATCAAACCGGATCGTTTCAACATCATCAAAGAGCGTATGACTCGGAATTACAAGAACGCAGAGTACCAGCAACCGTTCTATCAGGTTGGCGACTACACGCGCTACTTGACTGCCGAACGGACGTGGCTCAACGAGCAGTATGCCGCTGAGCTGGTACACATCGAGGCAGAGGACGTTTCATGCTTCTTCCCTCAACTTCTTCGCCAGAATCACATCGAGGTCCTGGCCCACGGTAACTTGTACAAGGAGGATGCGCTGCGCATGACCGACTTGGTGGAGTCGACTCTTCAGAGCCGTGCGCTGCCCGAATCGCAGTGGCACGTTCGACGCAACATGATCCTTCCCCCCGGCGCCAACTATGTCTACGAGCGTGCCCTGAAGGATCCCGCCAACGTTAACCACTGCATTGAATACTACCTGTTCGTTGGAAAGCTTGACGACGATGCTCTGCGGGCCAAGCTGCTGCTGTTTGCTCAGATGACGGATGAGCCTGCCTTTGACCAACTGCGGAGCAAGGAGCAGCTTGGTTATGTTGTCTGGAGTGGCGCCCGCTACTCTGCAACGACCATGGGTTACCGTGTGATCATCCAGAGTGAGCGCAATGCTGCTTATCTCGAGTCTCGCATCGACGCTTTCCTGACCGGTTTCGGGAAGAGTCTGGCGAACATGTCAGAGCAAGAGTTTGAGAGCCACAAGCGCAGTGTTATCAACAAGCGGCTGGAGAAGCTTAAGAACTTGAGCTCTGAGACCAATCGGTTCTGGTCCCATATCGGCTCGGAATACTTCGACTTCGTGCAGAACGAAAGTGATGCTGCGAATGTCCGGACGTTGACCAAGGCCGACCTCATCCAGTTCTACCAGCAATTCGTCTACCCCAAGTCCGCGACTCGGGCTAAGCTGGCGATTCACCTCAAAGCCCAGGCCGGTGCCCATGCGCACGCCACCAAGCCTGAGGAGCAGAAGGACCAGGTCGTTTCGTTCCTCGGCAAGCAGTTGGAGGCGGCTGGCTTCGCTGTTGACCAGGAACGTCTGAGCACTGCTTTTGCGACCGTCGACGTGTCGGGCGGCGACGAGGCTCAAATTCTGGCCACTCTGAAGGCGTTCCTCGAATCTGGCATGAGTCTCTCCGAGCAGCAGACCAAGCCCGTCATCGCGCAGATCGAAAGCAGCCTGGGCTTGCAATTGAAGCAAGCGGGCATCGAGGCTAAGAAGAGTGATGGAACAGTCCAGCCAGATGGCACGAACGGTGACCTCCAGCAGTCTACCTACATCAACAATGTCCCCGAGTTCAAGGCTCGTCTGGCCGTCAGTGCTGGACCCAGCCCGGTAACTGATCTGAGCGAATTCGAAGACTTTGACGCCAAGCTTTAGACTTCATGATTGAGTTGGATGTTGGGGCGGAAGTCCGTCGCATTGATAGACATGATGTTGTATTGTTGGGTTTGCATAGTTGGCGTGGGCTTGTTGCATGGGAGGGATGGGGCTGTGTTTGGGGTTAGGTTGTTATTTGAGTTAGATCTACTCTGATAAATGAGAATAGAATCAGCAAAGAATAAATCATATGATGATTCCACTATTACTCCTATGGAAGCTACACTGTAGACTTAAGACTAATAGACTCACACGGCGAGCATCGGGGCGGTCGAATGTTTTCGCGGGAGGGCCGCTCCGACGCCGAGCCCAGCTCCGCCATCATCGCCGATCCACCACCGAGAGCTCCAGCCGCTCTTGACTTCCTGGCTACGTATCCAGCATTCGACTCCTCCAGCCTGTTAACTCGCGGCGCATTGGCTTCCCCTGCGTTCACCATGTCGACCACCACCGCGACGGCGATCCAAAGCTCGCGCCCGTACGTCCTGCCACCGACCTAGCTCACTACCGCTTCCTTCTCCACGCATTCACCACTGACCATGTCCTGAATAATAGCCCCATCATCCCCAAAGACTTCTCCGCGCAACAACCCAAAACAATCCGCCTGTACCCCCTCTCCAACTACACATTCGGCACCAAGGAAACCCAACCGGAGGAGGATCCGTCCGTGCTGGCGCGTCTAAAACGTCTCGAGGAGCACTACGACCTACATGGCATGAGACGCACCTGCGAGGGTGTCCTCGTCTGCCACGAACACAACCATCCTCATGTGTTGATGCTGCAGATTGCCAACGCGTTTTTCAAGCTGTGCGTTTCCATACCATGTGGATTGTGAAGCTTCGTGCTTCTTACTTACATTGTTTTTGGTCTCTAGTCCCGGTGACTACCTCAACTTCGAAGACGACGAAGTCGAGGGCTTCAAGAAACGGCTCAATGAGCGTCTCGCGCCCGTCGGCTCGCAGTTCTCGGGCGAAGGCGTGAACGAAGACTGGGAGATTGGGGACACGTTGGCGCAATGGTGGAGGCCGAACTTTGAGACGTTCATGTACCCGTTCCTGCCGGGACATGTGACTCGGCCGAAGGAGTGCAAGAAGTTGTATTTCATTCAGTTGCCGAAGAAGAGTAAGAATTTCATCCCCCACATATGAATAACAGTGGCGGGTGAAAAGGGAAGAATGGTCTGATTAACATGTGTTGTGCAGAGGTCCTTTCTGTCCCGAAGAACATGAAGCTCCTCGCCGTCCCACTCTTCGAACTATACGACAACACGGCCCGGTATGGCCCGCAGCTCTCGGCCATCCCGCACTTGCTGTCGAGATACAACTTTGAGTTCGTCGATGAGAACGACAACGTGGTTGCCGCGACGCCGGGCACGCCCTTGCCGGATCATCAGATTCCCCGGACGAAGGTGCTGGCCGGGGACAGCGGTGATGGACAGGATGAGGGGATGACGGATTACCCATCTGGAGAGGGCGAGAATGGGGCTAGTGCGTAGTTGAGAGTATTGTCATGTCTTGAACTCAACCGGCATGAGCTGTTATTCCGATTATTCCCCGACGAAGGATGGCGGTGATGAGACAGTTCACCTGGCCGGATTGGATCGGACCCCTGCTGATCAGCTCGGGAATTTTTCCTCTTCCGAGGGTTGCTTCTCTCTTTCCTTTTTTTTTTTTTTTGTTTTTGTTTTCTCTTCTATGCTATGCAAAAGACGTGATGTGTGTCTGGTTGGCGTTCCAGGAGCGAAGATTGATTGTTTCATTCTATCACATTATCATTTCACTTGTTGTTCTTTAATTAGCTATGCAGGTAGCGGTCAATATATCCTTTGAGCAGATACCACTTTTGCTGTGCATATCGATAGCTCCATCTGTCAAGTACTTGCAGTAAAGCCAGAGACACCATGCTACTAATATCACTGGTACAAAAATCCCCGATACCACGGAACCACAGTTAGATACGGAGACAGAGAGAGCACAGGCACATAACGGCACCTGCCCACATACGCACACACCCACAGCTCCTCCTAACCACCTAATAGCCCCCAGTAGGTTAGGCCAAGTACTCCACAGGTACCTATACATCCATCCCACACCTTCACCTCCACCAAGACCCAATTACCAAAGCTACTAGTAATAGTAAGATAGCAAGGTAGTCAGTCACCTGCCACACCACCCCGACACTAACAAACCGCAGATCACAAGCCGGAATGATTTTGACCGATTGATTGATTGAACCACCAAAAAAGCCTGAAGAATCCTTCAGTTCCAACCAACACGCACACACACGGTATGGATTGGAAGGAAGGGAGGGAGGAAGGGAGGAAGTGGGGTTACCCAAGCCAAACTAACAAACTCTGCAAGGTAGGTAGCAGCCAACTACAATCCCTAACTCTTGTTAAGTAATAATAGGTTGGTCAATAAAAAGAAGAAGGAGGAGTGAAGGAGTCATCGTCCTCCCGTCCCCTAACTAACTAACTAACCAACTACCCCGGGGTTATAGTACGGGATACTAAGGCATGCACCCCGCAGCCCGGGAAGCCCGGACGTTTGTTGTTGGTGGTGGTGGTGGAGGAGGAGGACTAGTAGGGGACTCGTAAGGCAGCGGGACTAAATAATTAGTTCGTGATTTAGGCTGCCAAAGTAAGTACCTAGTGCTGTGTGGGTGGTGTAAGTGCCGGGATGAAGTGAGGAGATTACTTTTTAGGTGAGTAATGGATTGATTTAGTAGTTGAGTAAGTAGGTACTACGTGGTAGACTTGGTTAGGTAATAGGAGATGTTTCTACTATAACTAGGTTATTGTTTGTATTACTATACTAAAACTGTGAGAGTTCTTGGGGAAGGTAAGGTAGTATTGGGGGCCGGGAATAAGGGATGAGAGTATTGTTTCAATAGTGAGTTGAGGTATTTTTTTTTTCTTTTCTTTTTGTCAGGGTTAGTTACTTACTTCTTCAATAGTATGCATGGTATTGATTATGGGCACGTGGACATGTTTAGTTTTTTGTACATGCGTAGATTGTTTGTGTGCTTCTTCCCCATCTATAGTATGTATGTATCGCAGTCTGAATGAGTATAAGCGCTGCAAAGTGATCGGCAAAGTGACAAGAAAGTCACTAACTCCACTAGTTACTTGCATGTCACGAACCACAACACTTGACAAGCAACAGCAACAGCAGCAGCATGTGAAGAAGTCTCAGATTTCGTAACACTATTTCCCGTCTATTTGTTTGCTTGCTCTTCTACTTGGGGGGCCTACTTACCTCGGCCTGTGCACATGTCATGGCCCTATCCCCGATCCCAATCTCCATCTCAATCTACTGCTCATGTGCAGTACCACGCCCTCCACGTTTCTCCGCCAGTAGATCCCTTCGACACCGCCCATCCTCAGACAACATCTACTTTATTTAACTTTTCGGAGCAGACTATGCTTGTCTACGGCCTGCTATAGCAGCCCGTTAATCCCCACCGGGCTTCCGCTCCGGATGGAGCTGGGGCCAAACTGGCACTCCAGTTGCGCAACGGACAACCGCCGACCCGGAACAAAGGATGCGGATGAGGAGATACGGTGCCTGATTGCATGGCTGGCTTCATCTGCTATCGTGATAGTGCTGTTGGGGTGAATGTTGTTGTCTGACTTTACCCCGCTTCTTGCTTTTTTTCCCCCTGAGGCCCCTGATGGGGAATCGCGGTGGGTAATATGATTTGGGTATAAAAGGGGGATCGGAGGCGCAGTTGGATAGAGGCAGTGTGTGTGCATTGCAGAAGCCCGTTGATTGCAAGGTTTTGGTCGCCTCGATTGTTTGTATACTGCAAGATGTTCTCTGGACGGTTTGGAGTGCTTTTGACAGCGCTTGCTGCGCTGGGTACTGCCGCGCCGGCACCGCTTGATGTGCGGAGTAAGTGTGCCCGATATGAGATGGCTGGATAGCATTGATGAAGGGTGAATAGGTGTCTCGACTTCCACGTTGGATGAGTTGCAATTGTTCGCGCAATGGTCTGCCGCAGCTTATTGCTCGAATAATATCGACTCGAATGACTCCAACTTGACATGCACGGCCAACGCCTGTCCATCGGTCGAGGAGGCTAGTACCACGATGCTCCTGGAGTTCGACCTGTATGTCACTCAGAGCGCAGACATAGAGCACAGCTAATTGAACAGGACGAACGACTTTGGAGGCACAGCCGGTTTCCTAGCCGCGGACAACACCAACAAGCGGCTCGTGGTCGCCTTCCGGGGAAGTAGCACGATTGAGAACTGGGTTGCTAATCTTGACTTCATCCTGGAAGATAACGACGACCTCTGCACCGGATGCAAGGTCCATACTGGTTTCTGGAAGGCATGGGAATCCGCTGCCGACGATCTGACGAGCAAGATCAAGTCCGCGATGAGCACGTATTCGGGCTATACCCTATACTTCACCGGGCACAGTTTGGGCGGCGCATTGGCTACGCTGGGAGCGACAGTTTTGCGAAATGACGGGTACAGCGTTCAGCTGGTGAGTTCTTCACAAAGGTGATGGAGCGATAAACGGTTCTGACAATCAATAGTACACCTATGGATGTCCTCGAATCGGAAACTATGCGCTGGCCGAACATATCACCAGTCAGGGATCCGGGGCCAACTTCCGTGTTACACACTTGAACGACATCGTCCCCCGGGTGCCACCCATGGACTTTGGATTCAGTCAGCCAAGTCCGGAATACTGGATCACCAGTGGCACTGGAGCCAGTGTCACGGCGTCGGATATTGAAGTCATCGAGGGAATCAATTCAACGGCGGGAAATGCAGGCGAAGCAACGGTGAGCGTTTTGGCTCACTTGTGGTACTTTTTCGCGATTTCAGAGTGCCTGCTATAACTAGACCGACTGTCATATTAGTGACGAGAGAAGTGTACATAGTAATTAGTATATAATCAGAGCAACCAAGTGGTGGTGTGGTGAAAGAGAAACACAAGTGAGATCCCATTACGTAGCAGATAAGCACGTGTGGAGGCGCTGTTCCTCCACTTCCAGTTGCGGCCATCAATCATCTTTCTTCTCCTTACTTTCGTCCACCACAACTCCCATCCTGCCAGCTGTCGCATCCCCGGGTTTCAACAACGATCGCCTCCGGGGCCTCCGTGGTTCTCCTATATTATTCCATCCGACGGCCGACGTTTCACCCTCATCCTGCGCCGCCGCAAAATCTCCCCGAGTTCGGTCAACTCATTCGAACCGCCGCCCGCATCGACCTCACCGACCCCCGACCGTCTGCGATCGTCCATCCGTGCAGCCATGTTCCCTGCCCCGTCACGCTGATTTGACGTTCAATTGACTTCCGTGACATACATACATACATCCAGCAGCATATGATTACTGCCCCCCCCCCCCCCCTCGTGCCAGTCCCGCCGCCGCCATTGCCAGCCATGCTATTCTTCCGCGGCGGAGTTAACAGTCCGCGCCGGCGCAACCAAGAAAAAGCAATCTTCTGCACCATTCTCATCATCTACGCTCTATACTTCCTCTTCTTCGCTGGGAGCTCCGATCCGAAACGCTCAGAGACGTCTGCTGAGGATGCGGTGAAGGGAGGCCCGCATCGGGATTCGCGGTCGGGGAAGGCTTCCCCGTCCGCCTCGGCTTCGCGACAGCCTCAGGTCTTGGACAAGGACATGGTGGTGGCTAGTATGAAGGGAGACGATGTCTCATGGCTGTACACATACTTTCCTGAGTGGCATAAAAGCATCTACGTGGCGGACGACAAGAAAGCGCCGTTGACGGTAGCTTTGAATAAGGGGAGGGAATCGATGGTGTATCTGACGTGAGTCTCCGTGTCTTGGCCAGTTCTGGGCGCACCAACTCACTGCTGCAGATATATAATTGATAATTACGACAATCTTCCCGACTCGATTCTTTTCATCCATTCGCAACGATACCAATGGCACAACGACGATCCCTACTACGATGGTGTGCCCGTTCTTCGCAACTTCCAGGTCCCATATCTCCAAAAACAAGGCTACGTGAATCTGCGCTGCGCCTGGGTCCTGGGCTGTCCGGCGGAGATTCATCCCCTCAGTGATACGCATCGCAACGACGTCCACGCAGGCGAGTACTTCAAGACAGGATTCATGGAACTGTTTCCCGGGGCGGAGGTCCCTGAAGAAGTGGGGGTTTCATGCTGCGCGCAGTTCGCCGTCACACGCTGGAAGATCCGCGAGCGGCCGAAGAGTGACTATGTGTGGTACCGGAAGTGGTTGGCTGAGACGACGTTACCCGATGATCTCAGTGGACGGATCATGGAATACTCATGGCACAGTATGTTCCAATTCTTATTATAGCGGTAAGCAAAACTGACCAACTTGTACAGTGATCTTCGGCAAGGGCCCCGTCTACTGTCCCACGGCAGAAGAATGCTACTGCAAGGTATTCGGACTATGCAATTTGGATTGTCCGACGGAGGGAGATTGCGCTGGCCGCTATGTTCTCCCGCCATACTCTTCTCTTCCCAAGGGATGGCCCTATATCGGCTGGAAGGGTCAGAAGCAGGACCCTAGCAAGGGACTTCCGGAGGCTTGATCTACACCTATAGTCTCACAAATCAGATGAGATGTTCGAGTATAAGATGTTGCGTCTCGGGGTATACACTGCTCACTGAGGTCAAACCCGGGACTCACTACAAGCATGACGAATGCTGTAATAGGATCAGAGCGGCAGCACATCTGGCAAAACAGGTGGAGCATCAGCGTCGCGTATATCTCTCTCCCAGTGGAACCAGATCTCAACTCCTCCACCGCTGCCAGACACAGTTTGGCACACCTAAAACAGGCATATGGCATATAACTAACCTACTATGTATCGACATCTTCGATGAGCGAACGCTGTCACTGAAAAAAACTACCGATGTATTATAGATACTACTATTTCCATTCCATGTGAAGTAATAACTACCTACCAAAATATACTACTCCATCTCTCAGATCTCAGTTTTTATCTTACCATGCTTCCTTCAAAAAGGAACAAGTAGCCATGCACTCTACCTACTTCGGATAGGTCCAGAATTGCGCCTCATGACACCAATTTCTTGCCTCAGGCACCATAATAACTAGCTTAATGCCTCAGGCTCTCATCCTCCAGGCTACACCTACCTACATTGGAAATTCAACAGATATAGATGCATACTCTAACAAGACATATAAGACATGACATCAGAGGAACCGAACGTCAACGTCAGCAATCGTGTTATCTAAATACACACTACTACTTTCCATTGCCATTACTTTTCATTCAATAATATTTGAGTGATATTCAAGAAAGACATATTAGAAGCAGACCAGAATCGAATGTATGTCTACGACTTGTTCTATAACAACCTAACTATCACTCACACTAACAAAAGAAAAGAACTTTTATATACTACCTCGGCTCATGAGTAACAGTGACCTCGACATCTTTCTTAATAATCATCTTCGTACTCTCCGAACTAGCCACGCTATCCCCATCCGTTCGACTACTGCCATCGTAAGCAGTGGCATTGAAACTTCCGGCGGATTGCTCCGGCACAAACGTCGGCTGCGAGTGTCGTGGGTTGTTCAAGCCGTGACCAGCCTCATCCTGGTTATCCATCGACTGCAAGGCATAGCTCTGTGATTGTTTCGATACATCCCGGGCGTATTTCCCTGACTTGGATCTAGCGCTGCTGGTGCCGAGGGTGACTTCCCCTGCGTTGCCGTAGGTGACACTGATGGCGCGCATGAAGGGGGCGAGGCAGAAGGAGGTGCATACGATGAGGGCGTAGTTCATGCCCATTTGGGTCCAGACGTAGCTGTCGATGATGTCTAGGGTTGGGTTCGTGGAGTAGGCATAGTTCTTGAGATGGTATAGATGTAGAGAGGTGAATACAATGAGTCTAGTGTAGGCAGTGGGTTAGCTGTGTAGTGTTTGTGGGTGATGGGGACTGCTCACGGTAAACGAACGGCGAAAGAAGAGAGGACGATGACTTTTCGAGATGTTGGCATTTGCAGGCTTTTGACGAGAAGGATCGAGAATAGGAAGAGCATGAGCTCAATGATGCTGTCCATTGCACCGATGTATTCCCATTTTTGGAACTGAAGAGGTGTGGTTAGTGTAACTGCAGTGATATGGAGCAAAAGGATGCATACCAATCCAGTGCAGTGGTCAATAGGTCTTGCCCATGGTTTGTTCAATTCGCAGTTAACAAGGATGATCAGGATTGAAGAGAAAACCCAACAGATACTCAAGCCAAGTATTCCGTAGAGAATGAAGTGGTGAACGCGCTGGGGAGTCAACCGCGAGAGCATGGCAAGCACACAGCACTTGGACAGAAAGACGGTGATCAAAAACAAAGTATCTGTAGCAGCTGTTGTCTGCATAGAGAGAATTCCTGATTAACCCGTGTCCCTGCCCAGATTCTGGACAACGTACCCGTTGAACGTTCACCACCTGATCCGAAGAAAGAAGCCCTATAGATGTCCCGAATCCTTTGGCAGAGTTTGACATGACGAGTGAGGTCTGAATAATGGCGAAAGTCTGTCCTCAACGCAGTGGTTAGTATCAATTTCGCCAATTTATCACATGAGACAACGTTGGAACTTACCGTAGCAACAAACAATAGATAATCATCACGGCCAAACCCCGGGCTCAGTATTGTTCTGACATACACACGGATAGCCAAGCAGATCAATGTCATTATCAGGGCCAAAGTCCCAACAACAATGACAATGCCGGCATGGTGACTCTCGTCAATGACCACAAGGGGCTTCCCAGATGCCGTCATGACCGGGAGCCACCCAGAGGCTCAGCAAGCGACCGTGAGTCGCTTATCGTCCGGTGCCCTTTGGAAAATCAAGTGATCAGGTCAAGATCCCCTAATGCAGGGTCTCCCGAATATAAAGACCAGTAGCTAAATGAACATGTATGCAGGCTTTGGGTGCGTTCCGAAGCGAACGCCATAGTGCCATATCTTGGGTTCAAGACTATGGTGGCCTGGTCAGATAGGTTATCAGGGATCTGACTCCAGTGTGCGAGTAATTGAGACGTATAATTGGCCACAATGATAGTACAGAAGGCTCAGACAGAGCGCATGGAAGGATTTGGAACTAGCTTCATAAAATGGCCAGTTGAGAGAAACGAACGGTGCTTGTTCATTACGGCTGATGTTCGGAATCCAAAGCCCCTGTAGCGTTGTGAGTAGCTGAACCCGATCATGTACAAATAAAAGTTAATAACGGAGAAGGAAGCACTTGCAGGGATCATACTACCCTAGAGTTTAGTATGATTGTCACACGCAATCATGTCGCATCCGTCTCCAACCATGGCAGACTAAATACCCCTTTAGCTTGATTAGACTGCCACTACCCGTGCTAGTGTTTAAAACATGTATTCTGTCGAAGGAGCTGAGCATGATTCTATTATAAACAGTGCAAATGAAAGGTGGTGGCCTCGCGGATATAACAGCTCAAAGATCACTAACAAGCTTGCTGCCTGGCTTCATAAACGTAGTGCTCATTGGCGTGATACCAAACATGAGCGGGCATCCTTCCGGATCCACAAGGAACGCTCCGGGGAATGTGTCCGCAGCGGCGTTCCCGTTGATCGTCGGGGGACTTGCCCGGATCAGTTAGGGTTCGTGAGAGAAGCGCTGGTAAGCTCCCGGTGCTGTTCCGGTGGGCCGCGGCGGGATCATCTGGCGAACAAGATCCGGCCGGGCCATCGCCGAGATATATGAAATAGAGATTAGGATCCAGAAGTAATCAAAACCTGTCATTTGAGTTTCGTAGTATTACCAGCGGTTGAATCAAACCATACGGTAGAAAGAAAACTTTTCGACTTCAACCCCACTGTGGGCAGAAGTCAGGAAGGAATAGCATCCTGGCCATCCTCCATACGAATCGCCAATAAACCACAGTAGTTCGGGCTCCATTACGCCGGCGAAGAATGCGCAGGCACTTGCGACACAGATGCAGGCGATAGGCCGGTGCGGTGGAGACCGCCAACGTCGACCTGTTACTGCGCCAGGATCATCAAAACGGAAAGAGGTGGCGTGTCCATGCAGCAGCAATAACGAGTCCAGCCAACGAACGTCCAAATCAGATTTCGCGCTTGACCAGGGCCACGGGCGGCACATAAGTCTTCCGCCCGTACAACGCATAGTAGATGATGGAAAAAATCAACATGCCACCATACATGAGTGAGCTCCAGTTCATGTTCTCGGGATCCACAGTCGAGTAAAGGGGGAACATAACGAAAACGAACTCCGGGATGAGGAAAGCCAGGGCCCCGAGGTTTACCCAAAGTCCCCATCGGCCCAGTGACCACCGATGTGGGGGTAATGGTTCCCCACGAATTCTTTTCCATGCGACACAGGAAACAGTGACGATATAGGAATTCAACAATGCTCCGACAGTGAGGGTGATCAAGGCATCCAGGGCGACAGTCGAGCCGATGTTGATGAGTGATAGCAGCATCGTAAGCACGAGGGACACCAGAACAGCGTTGAGGGGGATGTTCCAATTGGGATTGACCTGTTGCCCATCAGTACTGGTATATTAAAGCTGAAACTAATCAAGAAGTGGGAACCCTTACATGACCGAAAAAGCTAGCCAGTGGGACGCCCCCATCACGGGCGAATGACCAAAGTTGACGCGACGCAGTAGCGACCTCAGTAATAACACTGGCAATAAGCGACATGGTCACAATTGCAGTCATTGCGTTTGTAGCTGCGTAGCTCTTGGTGGCGTTGAAAAAGACCTGAATGAAAGGATACCCAGTAGCGGAGTCAAGAACCTCATTCACATCACCCAAGGTGAAACACAAAGTGACCATAACGACAAAGGCCAAGACCCCGTTCAAGGAGCACGCCGCCATGATAGCTTTGGGAAGTGTCGTGGAAGCATCTCGAACTTCCTCGGCTGTGTACTGTATTAGCATGTCTGAATGATCGAGCCAGAGCCTTTACTAACACATATGGACAGTACAGTCGTAGCCAATCATGGCAGTAATAGCAGTGATCAGACCAACCATCGTTGCAGTACCATTGCTATTCCAATCACCACCGTTTGTAAACTGGGTGAAAACTGACTTGGCGTCCTTGATGGGCGCCAAAACCCACAGGGGTATAATCACAATGAAGAACCCGGCAATGTGGAGGATCAAGATGAAGGCTTCAACGAGAGGGAGCTTCTTGGCGAGGAAGGTGTTAAAGAGAACGGAGAAAAGGGTGATGGCGATTGTAATGAGAGTACTGTGCCACCGCTCAGAAACATAATCTGGGTAATTGAGGATAACCAGTCCTTGAATGATGGTACCTGCCAGGAAAGCAATTGACACAATTGCGCATTCCCAGCCCGTGGCACAGAGCCATCCTAGATGCGACCGGGCTTGTTAGGCTCAGCCATCCTCAGCGGGTAGCTATACATACCAGTGATATAACTCAAGAACTTCTGGTACTTCCTAGGTGCGAACTCTGAAACCCAGTGATACTGGCCACCAGCAGTGGGTGCCCTGTGAAAAGATTAGCTGTTGTATCATTTCAGGATGGAATGCGTGCACTCACATGGAAGCCATCTCCGCCAGACTGGCGAACAGAAGCAACACACCAACCGAAACCACGATAAATCCCCAGATGAAACCAGCAGTGCCACCATCTACCAGAGGCGAGCTCATCATGCTGTCCCAGTATCAGCATCATGAACAAATCCAGGATCAGGTATGACCTACGTCAGCATGACCTCCCATGAAGCAATCAGAGTACATCCAAAGGCAACGATTGAAATGAACCGGAAATTTCTCTGAGAATACGATTAGAAAAAAAGCTTCTCACTGAATAGACGGATAGCGAACCCTGAGAACTTGTTCCTTTCCTAAAGCCTGCATATCCCTTTGGTCGGCCATAGTGCCGATATACTTTTGAGCAACATGACCTTTGGCAAGCCCTTCATCAGCGAATACAGTGGAAATATTATTTCCACCCTTGGTGGTTGTGAGTTCAACATTGTCCGGCATTTCTTCGATTTCCTCTGTCTCTCCTTTGGAGTTTGGTACTTGCAAAGGATTGGCACGGATTTCAAGACGAGGGACGAGTAGCTATATTTCAATCTAATCACTCGAGGCCCTGCATCATGCATCCGGATTAGCCAACCCACCATTTCCTGACGAGTTCCCAGAAGGGAAACTCTGCCCTTCATTTCAGTCATCGACAGGGGGTAGGGGTGGCCTAGAAGCCATCGATGCGGGTGAGAAGCTTCAGTAGCCAGATACAGCTGGCTCTAATTCGCCTTGGGTTGGCTGCGATAAGAGGAGCTTCATCAAATCCTGGGTGTTCCACTATCAAGCGTGACCCACCTGGCGTTCTGGAGCTAAGGCGTTGGCGTGGGCTAAGTGGTTTAGCGTTAATCTAACGCCCTCGGGGGAGAACCGCGCCATACCATCCCGTGTCGCTTGCAGTAGTATTTCGTCCGGGTATAGACTTTTCTCTGACTGATTCAGCCTTAGTAATGCATTTGTGTAAGAAGCCATGTCTCGGTGAAATTAGGTTTGTCCTTGGGAAGGCTTCATTTGAAGATCTGTCGGAGCCCAGTCGTTGCTTTGCTGACGATGTATCTTGTTGTCAGTCGCTTCTCGGGCGCCTGCCACTATAAATTAACGAGGGACTCTCGTATAGTGTAACAGAGAAACTGGGTCTTCTTTTCTTTCAGCAAAAGTAAAATCTTTGATGATGTTGAAGCAAAGAGGATACCTTAGCATTGACATCTTCAAGGGCGCAGTTGGTCATTACCATGTTGGTCAATGCCTCTAGAACGCATAGTGGCAGTCGTGAATCTACTCAGTAGTATGTCCAGCCAAGGAAGCACCGCCAAATAGAATCAAACAAGATACCACTCCACGTGACCGTCAACAAGCATCTCACCTGCCATGAATTACTAATCCCAACGACGTCATCGCTGTATTCCCCGCATCACCAACACTTCTATACAGCTTCCAGAGTATCTCTCTGCCTCAAACGTTACTCTAATCCAGGTGGCTGTATTACTGGAGCAAGGTAAATGGCGGAAACATACCCCATTGGTACACGCAAAGAATGCGAACGTCTAGTCAAGGATTGGGGCTTCAAGCATGTCTTTACTTGGGCAGACGGAAGGTGAGTTGATGAAAACCATGGGTGTTATGCTGTGTACCTCTTGGGGTCTTGATCTTTTTTATCGTTTCGTGCATAGGATTTATCATAATCCAAGTACTCGTAGAGCTAATACTGTCCTAGCAATGCTCACTATCCACCACACTCACATGGCGGTGTCACAACGCATCTAATCCGCCAAGGGAGTTTGACAATCACCTACCCGGACGACAATGCTAAGCTGCATAATGGGGAGGTAAAAAAGGAGACGTTCGGTGTTGGTGCACGACTGGATGTTCCGGCGGGCAAGCTGCATGAGGTGTGGATTGGAGACAGTGGATGCGAGTATGTCATTGGAGAATAGGCACGAGTGGACATGAATTACGGCTTGTCCCTTACGGTTTATGATCACTTGAGCGATGTGTTGTATTATGAATTTGCTCTATCGTCTAATCTATAGACTTCAGGGTATCCCGCGGGGCGTCCACCAGTTTTCCATATATGCAGTTGGTCATCTATGTTTTAGTTGTATAATATAATCAATCATTAATCGTGCTCATCTAGTGAGTAAATCGGAAATCGAGTCTGCAAGGCGACTGATTAGACAGATTATCAGGCAATCTTGCGGAAGGAAGACTCACCGCTTGTTTCCAAGATCCTTATTAGCTGCCAGATATTCCTCCCTCTCTTCGCTGGACATGGCATTCCAACGAGCAGCGTTGTACCTAGCGGCATAGTTAGCATTGTGGTCAATATTATCGGAGAATTGGTGAGCCATACTTGTTGCGCCAGATGTAATAAAACTTGGCCCCAATGAATAAAGCCATGCTGAACACAGAGATGGCAATGAGAACCTTATTACCCACACGGTAGTAAGGCTTGTCCTTGTCTTGATAAATCTGCAAGGGGTTAGTAGTGAGCCATGATGCGGGGAAGCATCTCACTGACCTGACTAGCAATGATACTAGAGGCCTGAACCATCATGTTGTATACCGCGCTCGCAACCGTGCGTGTGCGGACTGAGCCCGCGTTTCTGGATGTCATGGCCACGATAATGGCGTGTACGTAAGGGGCTCCAATCAAGAGAGCATTGATGATCCACCGCGCCCATCCACTGGCTCCATCTGGCAGGACTTCAAGCGCGATGAGCAAGACCAAACACCAGAATTCAGAGACGACACCGAGAAGTAGACGCTGGTTGAAGCGTTCTGAGATCCATGTCCAGAACAGTAGGTTGATAATGAAGATGACATATGCGGGGATGGTCAGAAGATTCGTTTCAAAGGTGCCAAACCCAAGCGACTTCAACTCCAGGGTAATGTAGTTGGTAGCAGGTGTGTTGGGAATCATCCACGTCAGACCAAGCAGGTAGATGGGCCACATGTCGTAGTCGCACAGAGCATGCCAAAGCATCTTCGGTGTGACCGCCTGACGGTTGTGCATGCTTCCCTTGCTGGGATCGTCACGGAGTACACGGTTGACAAGGATCTTCTCCTCGCGCTCGTTGAACCAACCGTCTTTACCGCGGAAACCGCCTTTAGTCTGGGTGGGAGATGCAGGCATCCAGAACGCGGCGATGATCCCGATGATTCCTGTAATAAGACCCTCAAAAGCGAACAGATAGCGCCATCCTCCAGTATAACCGTCAGAGCCGTGGATGTGGAGGAAGCCGAAGGCCAGAAAAGCGCCGACGATCGATGTAGCTTCGTAAGAAACCCAGAAGTAACTCAACCGTTGCGGCAGCTCTTTGGACTTGTAGAAGAAGGACAGAAAGAGGATAGTATCGGCAATGCTAGAAATTGTTAGGAAGGTCATTCCCTGGTAGTCAGGTGTAGGAAGACTCACAATCCTCCCTCTAGGAGGCCGAGAAGCGCTCTGCAGGCAAAATATCCGGCCTTGTTCTTGAGAAATGCCTGGAATGCGGCGACGAAACTCCAGGCGACCATTTGAATGGGAATCCAGCGATCCGGACCGACCTTCTTAGACAGTAACTGCGAAGGAAGCTCGGAAAAGAGGAAAGTGAGGTAGAAAATTGTTTGTCCGGTGTTGTAATCGTTCGTGGTCATTCCGAGGTCCCCCAGCATGCTGTCCGAGTTTGCTTGCACAATGTTGCCTCTGTCAAGCTGAAGTGCGAAAAACGTAACGCATGCAAAAGTACAAACTCGGATGTCAATCTGTTGCGATCAGCTATGATTTAGCAGATAGGCTTGAATAAATGGTAGTTACCTTCTTGATTAGTGCCTTCTCTTCCTCTTCCGTCCATTCGAAGTATGGATCCCAGCGATGCGCGCTCTCATACTCGGGGATAGGCTTGTAAAACCTAGGGTCTTCCGTCGTATCAAAGGCGCAGTCAGTGACCTTTGCGATTCTGTGTTCCGAGTCCGTCAGTGAGGATGACGATGCCGATGATGTTGAGACATCAGGGTTCTTCTTGGTGTCCTCATTTGCGGAGGCCGTGTCCGCGGGGACTTCCTTGACACCGTCTGTGGTCATCTCGCCTGTATAGCAAGGTGGTGAGAGGCAGAGTAACAGTGAAGGACCAGCTTCGGGTGGTTGAGTTCAAGAAATAAGCTGCAACTCAGGGGACATCGGGCCTTTTTGACGTGTCCATCAGCGATAAAAAGGCGTCGAACTCCATCACGCAATTTTCTGTTAAAGTGTCAGCACGATGTACTAGTTGTTAGCACGAGAGCTGTGGGTAGCTATACGTAGCCAATTGTCGCATGAGTGGGTAAGGTTCAGGCAACCTAGAACGTTGAGCGCATCGATGTGCGACATGAAATGGTTGGCGGAATGGGGCCAACGTCAACTACGGCCGAGAAGTACCTAAAGGCTGATATGCTATGATTCAAGGGCCGCAGAATCTGATATGGCTTTACTTGCCGAAGTGCTTGTTAGTGCTAGAGACTTGCCCGATCTTGCGCAAAAGTCCCGGCAGGGGATGAAATCACGCAAGGGGAGCATAACTGACGTTATGAGGAACAAGTAAGGTTAAGCGGACAAGTGCCGGGACTGAGATTAGCGGCTGCTCCAGATCTCCGCAGTTGATGGCAGAAGATCCAATAATAGCAGAGAGATTGTATCAAGTTCGCCAGAACTGCGATGTCACCATCACATTGGCTTATGATGATATGCTAGGGGCTTGACATCGCAACATTGTCTTTATTGCTGATTGGGAAGGATAAGCCGCTTATGGTGGGGGGATCTGATACGAATGGTGTTTTAATCAAGTTTTTTTTTATGGTCTCCAAAGGTTCATGGTGAGCATTCAAAACGTGGTAGATGCGGACTTTGATGCGATTCATCGCGACAAGACAACAGTTCCAGTAACACCTCACAATACGCGCAGCCAACCCAGCAAAGAATATTTTCCAGATAAATCTGACCCAGACCAAAATACAATAAAATCTTAGAGACAAAGTCTTAGGCGGGGTATGAGTCTGGATTGCACGTCGCCTTGCCGGCGAGCTTAATTAGGGCGAGTTGCGCGAAGCAACAGCACTATCACGCCATGCTTGGCCCGCTTTACTAGCAGCAACCACCTCCTCTTCTCTTCCTTCCATGCACTACATTGACTGCATTAAATGCAGCACGCCCTCGACACGTAGAGTACCGGAACCTATGTTGGACATGAATGGAATTCAATGATTTTGTCCGCAGGATATCCAAAAATAGTCAAGGGCATCATCCTAGCCATTCATAGATCTGGTTGGCTGCAGCCTGGCTCGGTTCGAGTGAAACAATGATTGATAACCACAGCACTGACGTCTTAACTTTCTTGCATTATCATTGCACCATTGACATGCCCGATCGGCGAGTCATGCTGGCTTACACGACCTTCCCGTGGCTCGCGTAACTCCTTGTCCGAGTTCCCAGCATATCCGACTGCAGTATCTCCGTGATACGTGACAGCCGGGAAATGGCGTCAATCCATACCCCGCAGGAATTGCGTGACAAAAGATGGATATTCGGAATGGGAAGCAGAATATATATGGATGATGTTCTCGGTGCAGGATGCGTTCTAGATATCACCACAAAAACAGCACAGCTGTCATAGTTGCACCTGCAGACATCCAATATGGCCCCATCTCTGGTTGAAGAAACTCTGTCGCTTCGGGCGGCACCTAAGTCTACGCTTAAGACCGATGCTGGTTTTAATAAGGAGAATGTGATTGGCTATGGAGAGGCTTACAAGCATGAGAACGAGCTGAAGGGAACTGAGAAACAGCCACCTGCTTCTTTCCCCAACTATCTTCCTGTCTGGGACAACGAAACAGAAAGGTAGCTTACACCATCCATAACTATACTCACATCATCGCACTGACAACTATAGATACCCTCCCCTCCAGCCCTTCGAGCACTACGACCACGGAAAGGATGCCGACCCGACTTTCCCTGACCTTCTCCCCAAGGACAAAGCCGAAATCGACGACATTACACCGACCATTGGCACTGAGGTTCGTGGTGTCCAGCTGAGCCAACTGACCAAGGAAGGAAAAGACCAGCTGGCTTTGTACGTAGCTCAGCGGAAGGTTGTTGGTACGATCCCCTTCCCCAAAACAAGATGACTTCCCATTAACAAATCCTATTAGCATTCCGCGACCAAGACTTCGCACACCTGCCCATCGAGAAAGCCCTAGAATTCGGCGGCTACTTTGGCAGACACCACATCCACCAGACCTCTGGAGCACCTAAGGGCTTCCCAGAGATCCACCTCGTACACAGAGGTGCCGATGACAGAAGCGGAGCTGAATTCCTGTCCCAACGCACCAACACCATTACCTGGCACTCGGACGTGACCTTCGAGAAGCAGCCTCCAGGCACGACCTTCCTGTACATTCTGGATGGACCATCAAGCGGTGGTGACACCCTCTTCGCCGATATGGCACAGGCATACAGACGTCTCTCGCCTGAGTTCCGTAAGAGACTTCATGGGCTGAAGGCAGTCCACTCCGGCATTGAGCAGGTCAACAACAGTCTGAACAAGGGGGGCATTGCTCGACGGGATCCAATTACTTCTGAACACCCGATTGTCAGAACTCATCCGGTATGCACAACCCCGAAACTATTCCAAAATCTTTATTCTAATAGTATAATCCAGGTAACCGGAGAAAAAGCCCTCTTCGTGAATCCCCAATGTAAGTACCATTATCATTACACTCGTACTCTATGTTACTAACCAAAACAGTCACCCGCTACATCGTCGGCTACAAGAAGGAAGAGTCCGACTACCTCCTCAAATTCCTCTACGACCACATCGCTCTCTCTCAGGATCTCCAGACCCGGGTGAGATGGCGTCCTGGAACTGTGGTCGTTTGGGACGTAAGTCTACCCTCCCCACCTACTCGACAAGAATCAAGTCTAACGAGTGTAGAACCGCGTCGTTACCCACTCCGCCCTCTTCGACTGGGAAGACGGCCAGAGACGACACCATGCGAGAATCACTCCGCAGGCGGAAGCGCCATATGAGACGCCGTTTGAGGGTTAGATCCCACTGCCTCGACAGTTTCTACTAATGAAGTGTACGATGGCAGCGGACTGGCCTAGATATGAATTACAGTACAGAGCATGAATTAAGCAGATTATCAAGCGGTGTTCAGCCGTCCAGGGCATTCCCACTAGTAATATTTATAGCAGCGCTTGGTAACACCACAAAGAGCTTGAAACCACCAGTGCACACATCTCCTTTCACTGCTCTCACCACCCTGCAACACGAACCTCATCACGGATCATCACACAATCTACCTCCCCAACCCCTCATATCTCCCAAAGAAAGAAGCAGACTTCGTAGAGCACCCTCCCCTTTCCTCGCCCTCATCACCACCCACCATAGATACAGATGCAGACGTAGATACCGTATCCCCAGGCGGATGAATCCTAATAGCCGGCGTCCTACCAGCCCCAGGCCCCATCCCCATCCCCATCCCCATCCCCATCCCCATCCCCATCCCCATCCCCATCCCCGTCCCAGTTCCAGTGCCTTGGGGGATAGCCATCACATCCTCAACATGCACCGCCTCAGACAGTGCGTGCATTTCATGGCCAATGACCCCTCCAGAATGGTTCTCCGCAGTAGACCGGTTATTGTTATCGTGAGCAGTAGTATTTATCGATTGAGTTGAAAGTGACGGCGGAGCATGTTCAAGGTGTTCCCAAGTGACGGTGTTGTTCTCGTCGGAGGTGGTGGAGGGGGAACGAGGGTGGGATTGAGGTTCAGATTGAGGTTGAAATTGAAGTTGGGGTGTTATTTGGGGCATTGTTTATGATTATGTATTATGCCTGTGTGTAGACCTTGGAAATTGTAGGAGTGTGAGAGTGTGGGTTGATAGTGGTAGGATTGAAGGGCGTTGAGTTGAGTGTGTATCTATGAACTCAGTATTCGGTCAGTATAACGTACAAATCAAACAGAACCAATCTAGATAGAACAGAGTAGAGTAATAGTATCTTACCTGCAAGAACACTATCACCACTCAGAAGTGAGTTCAGAATCTCTCTTGACTCTCACTCCCGTAGAATCGTAGCTAAGTGCTCCCTCCATTCACTACCCAACCCAAACAGGAAGGAACAAACACCACACCCTACCCAACCCAATCTAGAATTTACCAACAAATCCATGAATTATTACTACTATTACCTCCTCTCAAACCTCCACAACAACCCAACCCTCCACTCCCTAAACACCCTCGCCGAAGCGGGCAACATGCGATTCCTCTCCTCCAACACTTCCACCAACTCCCTATACGCATCCTCCCCGGGCAGCCTCACCTCCTCAATAGCCAACGATTGATTCCCCTTCCCCGCCTCGGGATGCAACACCTCCTCGACATTATCAATATGCTGGTAGAATACCTTCATGGCGAGTTGTGCCGCCGTGCTGTGCGATGCGCTGGTAGTGGAGTATCGGAGGGAGGGGTTGAAGGGCCATATCTATATCTTTTATATTAGTATTCTATTGTAGACATGTTGTGGGTGGGATTGGAGATGGGAGAGAGTATGGGTATGGGGTTAGGCTTACGAGAAGTCCGTCTTTAGCTCCGCAGTGGATGACGAATCGGCGGTAGCTTTCGCGTTCGATGAGTTCGAGGAGTTGTGCGGTGAGGATTGTTTCCGGGGGGTGGGATTCCCAGGACTCCTCTGGAGGGTTGAGTTGGGAGGATGAGGATGAAGGGTTGGGCGAGTGGTTGGCCGATAGGCTGGTTTTGAAGAGTCGGTAGCCGTTGGCGATGGGGTCGGGGAGGCCGAGTTGGGTGGTGCAGGTTGTGCAGGTTAGGATTGTTGCTGTTGTTTCTGGTGCTGTGTTTGTGTCTGGCTGGGTTGGTGTTGAGTCTTTGGATGGGACCTATGAGGAGGGCATTAGCCTGTGGAAGATGTAGGTTTGTAGTATAAGGTATAACACGCTTAATTCTACCTACATGCATTATCTTGAGCCTATGCTAACTGGTATAGACGATATATGTACCTCTGCATAATCGCGTCGACTCCATCACTCTGGACCCAAGACAACGGAGAAACAGCGAGGCGCAGTCCTGATCACAGCACCAGAGCACCCAAGCTACACTGACCCATGCTGAGACAACCACGGGATGAAATCCATCTGCGAGAGAGGATATCTATCCCGCAGCACCCCAGCACCAGCCACTGCACTCGTTCATGCCGGGCCATACAGACCGATCAAGACTCTGTAGTTATAGGGCAATTGTATCGAAGGCCTCATCATTGACTGAAAAGGTCTCCTTCTTGTTACCCATATCCCCCTCTATTATAAAGCCATGCTCCCAAACAATCCAACCCAGAAACACATAACATAAAATCCCTTACCTTTGATTCCTCAACACCGAGACAATCCACCCCCTTCACCAAAAAGCTCGTAACATCCACCAACACCGTTCCCTCCACCGCAACAAGCTGATTACCAGCCCCATACCCCTTCACCACCGCATTAGGATCTTCTCCATCTTTGTTTTTCTCCTCCTCTGGCGGATCTGGCTTATGACAATGCCAGAAATCCATCATCTCAGCCCAATTCCCGCTCGGAAGGTCTTTCCACAATTTCCCCTCATTAAGGATGGGGTTATGGCACTTGACGCACCGCAGGTGTGTATGCGCGGACATGTCCGTCGCTGTCCAGGGAATGAACCCGTCATTTAGGGTTGTTTCATCCTTGTGCAGGGACGTGTCATTATCGTCTACTTGCATGCGGAAGGAGTATTCACTTCCGCCTTGTGTGGAAGGTGGCTGTTGTTGGAGGATGCGTCGGGAGGATTCGCTGACGCGCGCGGGGAGTTTGATTGTTTCTGAGGTTGAGGAAAGGTCATCTTGGTTGGTGTTGGAGGGGACTGTTACGGTGACTGCGCGGCGCGAGTCTGAGAGAGTGATTTGGAGGTCAGAGCGGGGGGTGTTTGGGGGAGCTGAGATGTAGAGGGTTAGTTGGCGGATGTTGGGGAGGAGTTCGGCGTGGAGGTGGAGAGGTGTAGTTGGGTTGAGTTGTGGTTCATCTTGTGATAATTGTGCCATTGTGGGTTGAGTTCCTGTTACTGTGTTTAGTGATTAGTTAGTCTGGCGAGCATTGGGATTTTCAGTGTTGGATATTGTCGTCTGGTTGAAAGATAATAAAACATGAAGATCAAGAGGACCGCGGAGGTGGAGATGCAAAGGAGACAAACTGAACGCGAACTCACGTGAGTGCTTGTCGTTATATATGCCTTAGGCAGAAACAGAACTATATTTGTAACACCAACACCCTCTTCATGCTCTCAACCACTTTCTGTATATCTCAGCCCAGTAGGTCATCCATCAACTGAGCACTTTCGTCGTGAACGGAAAGGGCTCAATTCCCGAAGAAATGATCGAACCACGTGGAGTTTCCCCGTCTCCTTAGGCTTCGCATGCTGCTTCCTACTACCTTTCTGATTCCCTTTATGAAATTTCCCGTTTCTCTCATTTAGCTGTCTATCCTCAATCACCCTTTGTAGGCAGGCATATTGAGCCGGAGAGAACAATTCCTGCAGCAATATGACCGCCGTTCACTGATTCAAACACCGAGCGTCGGGATCAGCCCCATGTTCTAAAAGCATCCGGACAGCTGGGTAGTGGCTTTTGAAAGTCTGCCCAGAATTTTCTTTTTCTTCTTTCCACCTTCTCAAAAATTTCAAATAGGTTACCCAGAGGCCGGTGATTGGTGGCCCATTAGGGTCAGCGCCACTTTGTAGAAGTATCTGGAGCATCGCCGAATTTGGAACACATAAGCCATCAATCTCATAAATATTTGCGAAAGATAGTGCTTCAAGCAGGAGTATTTCAGAATTCTCCGTCAGTATATTTGGGTTCTTTCTTAGTATATGCTCAGTATAGCGAGTAAGACCTGCTTTGACCGATCGGTCGAGTATTGCTAACTCCCCGTTCCACTGCTTATTATGTGCAAAATGCCCTAAACCTAGATCAAGAACAACGTCACGGTCCACGACCTCGTCGATGTCTTCGTCCATGTAATTGTAATGACTCGTTCGGATCTCAATGTAGAGTTGGAAAATTGTTGCCAATTTGTCTAGGAGAGCGAATTGGGAGCATTCGCAGGCTGTATCGTCGTCTAATTTTGCTATGTGATGAAAGAAGCTTTCAATGAACCACCTAAAATGGTATGAGTGACTCTTTTTTTAATGAATAGGGCGCTGAGATCTTGAACATGGCTAAAATGAATTTGCAGATGTCGAGGTCGAGGTTGATATCCCGTGACAGCCATGTATGGAGAAAAGCTTGCATTTCTGGCGTCTAGAGGACGTCTCGCACGGTCCTGTGTAGGAAATCTACATGAAAGCCGAAGAATGACGTAGGCGATTCTAATTCGATAGTCTTGTTGTCAGTAGGATAATGTACCTCGAGGAGCCCTTTGCAGTACGCATTCAATCGAGTCTGCATTATCTTCATCCGTGTGCTTATCATCTCCATATCCAGCATTTTGTCTTCTAATTCCAGCGCATAGTCAGGGTCTTCGCGGTCTAGAAACCAGTAGCAGATTAGAGGAAGAGTTTTGTAGGCTTCCAGGGTGACAATAAGGGTGCTAGAGCAGAAGAACCAAAAGGCGCGAAGAAGATGGGATGAAAAGTCACCTTTTCTAATTCGTAAGTGGTCGTGGAGCTAGTCCTGTTTACTCCGTAGCAGGCTTAAGACGGCACTCGTTGTATGTTTGCGCAGTTCCTTCCTAATATAGTAACAGTTTCCTTTTTAATATCAACTGATAATTTACTGTTTCTATTCTTCGGTATTACTTTAATACTCAATGATTCTACAGCGGCCATCTATGAAATAATCGGATCCAACTAGTCCATACAAGAATAGAGAAAAGAAATTTCATTACTCTGCACAAACCTATTAAGTATCACTTTTCGCGTTCATATAAAGAGCAGAGATATCAAGTACACCACCAACAAACCACTTTCCGTATTCCACACCCATCAATCAAACTCAAACAAACCCACCCCAACCATTAAACTCCTCACCGAACCTCACCGCCGCCTTGAGATAAAACTCATCCGCATCACCCCACGTAGTCGCACACTCCTTATAAGCGCGCAGCGCCTTCACATAATGCGCATCAGTCGAATGCTCACTCTTCACAGCCCTCTTAGCAGTCCAGTTCCAATCACGACCACCAAGGTCATACTTGCGAATCCGGTCGAGGTCGATCTTCGGACGCAGCTGAGCAATGTAAACGCACAGCGTCATGAGCCACCACTGTCTGACCAGGGAGAGCTGGAACTGGGGAGGGATGAGGGGTAGTAAGACGCGGACGGCGTGGCTGGTAGTGAGGATGTGGACGAAGAAGAAGTCGTATTGTTCGCTGGTGCGGTCTGAGTGCGTGCCGGTCAGGATAGCGACGGCGACTTCCTGGCTCTCGCGGAACTGGGCGATAGGGTCTTGGATTTTCCACGCGTTCCAGTGGTTGAGAAGGGCGGCTTCGCGGTCGCGGAAGACGATGTCCATGTTGTTGCCGCCGGGGGTGCCGAAGAGGCCGTTGAACTGTTTGTCGAGACGGACTTTGTCGAGGATGTCGAAGAGAGAGGTTGACTGGTAGGATGATTCGGCTTGGGCGTAGGATGGATCATCCAGGTATTTGTGAATCGCACTGTAGCAGGTTGATGTCAGGGCTAGGGCTTCCATGGCTACTTCGCGGCTGGCGAATTCGAAGGCGTATGCCAGGTGGATTAGGGGGTGGCCGACTGTGTGGGTGGTTAGTGAAGTGTTTTGAGTGAGGTACTTTTCTTGTACAACGTACGATCAGCGATGATAGAGTTGAAGATGGGCTCTTTTCCGGAGAAAAGATACTCGTTGACGACTTGCTTCCAGTCGTAGGACTGGCGGACAAGTTCATCTTCAAAGAAGTCCACAAAGGCACGTTGATACCTATTGAACGCATATTAGCGAGTGGTCGTCAGGTTTGTAGAATGAGCCCTACTCTCTGCAACCCAGAAAATCTCTCCAGTCAAAGTCACTGATTTCCCCAGGAGCATCAGTCCAAGGTTCCAGGTGCTTGGACTCTGCCTCATAAACGCGGTGCAAGTCATCTGCATCAGCACCTTGCATGAACGATGAGCTCAGAATCTGTGCATGTTAGCAGCATCCAAACCAATAAATAGCAGTCTACTTACGTGCGGAGCATGATTATGAAACTTTCGATCATTGTACAATATAGCATGGTTGGCATGGTTCAATTTCAGCAGATGTTTCAGGGCGCGCGCGGGCTTTTCATGGGCCGTATCAATTTCCTGAGTCTTCACAGGAGGCAGCGCGAATAACACGCGGTCCCCGAATATTCTGCTGATCTGGGGTAGAAAGGAAAACATGTTTACTCCAGTTGAGAGGGAAACAGAGACTAAAGACAGCTTAAACGCTATCTAGCACGGTAAACCCGATCTGTTGACGAGCCGTTGGAGCGGCTGGTCTTGGCGTTGAGATCGGGCGGTTTTCGAGGACGCCGAGAGACACTCGAAGAATCAATCACTTGACAGGTAGATGCACGCTTCAGACCGTGAAGATCGGCAGAGTAGCAGCCTTATCGGTCTTATCAAGTTCAGATCTACCCTGATAATCGCGTGTAGAGAAGCACGAGGCGTGCACGAGGTCAACAAAGAGCAAGTGAGCCGAAGTGTGGGGAAAAAGAGGAGCGGTTATCTGGAGTTGTTGGGATCGGCCCATCTCCCGCCTCTGGATATGACGCAATTCATGCTGCATTCACCGGAGATGGCTGCCACCAGTGGTTCGAGTGAATGACTATTCAGGCTAAACTCTATGCTCCAAGACGCCGTGTGTTATATACAAAAAAGGTTTCCAAAAATACCTGAGCACCTGTGCTCGGGCCCATGTTCATCCGATTCGCCAATTTGCGACCTGCTTATTTCTCATGGAAGTTGGTAGGCACCACGACTTCATCGGTGCCTTCACCGGGGGCTACCTGGCCACTGATGATATCTACATCCATCCGGGGTCCGGTGAAGTTCTTACGTCCGTCAACAAACCATTGGAAGATCGACACCACCATAACGATGCCAAACACGGCTACACAGTAGTCTAGAGCGGACACGTTAGAAATTTGGTAAAGTGGATATCGGGACGAACTTACTCATGTTGCTTCCAGTAACAGGGTAGTCAGGGGGGAAGAGGAAGAGCACGGTCGTGAGGGAAACGTAGGCTAGCGAGATCTATCCAGGAAACATGTCAGTATTTTACGGATCAATAGTTTCCCAGTCAGACGTACCAGGTTTGCAATCCAGCCCACGACGTTGGGCAAGACAAAGGACCTCTCCGGTAGCATCTTCCGGCCGCGAATGCAGTTCACTGCAATAGGGATGCCGTACGCCACATCAAGCATGACAACCGAAGCCGACACAATAGCGTTGAATGCACTGTTGAGGTTAACATACCGCAATATGTATGATTACTCTGACAGTTGACGTACCTTGACGAGCCGAGGAAAATGCATCCAAAAATAATGACCAGAATGTTGGTAAGGTACAATGCATTCAGAGGAACCTCCAGCTTGGTGTGCACCTTGCTGAAGAAAGGAGAAGCGGGGAGACCGCCATCTCTTGCAAAGGCGTAGATCATACGACTGCTGGTGGTCATGATCGTGATAGCAGCGAAGAGAACACACACGAGAGGGAAGCTTGAACACGTCAGTAAATGCGGACCGACATCTTGGGAACAACTTACACGAGAAGGCAGATGGCACCGGCGTTGTTGCTCGTCGCATTCACGAAAATCTGCAGTAAAGGCGTGGCCGCGGAGTTGATATCTTCGTAGATGTTTCCAGCCACAAACAGGAGAACAATCAAGAAGATAGTGCCAGTAAAGGTTCCAATACCGACGCAACCAATCATGATCTTGGGCCCTACCACCGAGGGGTTCGGAATTTCTATGAATGTTCAGTATGTGATAACGACAGTAATGTCGGCAGATTTACCTTCGATCATGTGTGCGACACCGTCCTGAATAGAAATTAGTACAGTGTTGTGCAATAGAGAGCAGAAGACTTACAAAGCCTGTGAGACCCAGTCCACCTTGAAGGAGCTACATGGTATGAGTAACAAACTTCACAGAATTTAGGTAGCAAAACATACTCCAAGCAGCCAAGCAAGTCCATCAGGCCCTAAAAACTGTTAGCATTTACCGATCAATAAGGGGTGTGGTCTGCCATACATCCTGTTTCGTTGATGAATTCTCCGAAGACGAACCTATTTGATCAGCATAACGTATAGAAGCAATCCGCCGATGTAATACTTACTCTCCGGAGTTGTAGTTAGGCGATGCGCATGCCAAGAGAGTAATGCAGATTATAGTGAAGCCGGTAAGGGACCATATAACTAGCCATGTCAGCTCTAGATCATATATTTAGGCAGACAATTCCACTCACAGGCACCCTTAGTAACCAAGGGAAGAAGCGAGCCCATAAAGGCATTGATGAGGAATGCAATAATGTTATAGGCGATGTATATCAGGAACTGATGCCAGCGCTGAGAGACATACGACTATTGAGTTGTGAGTAACTGTCGGGGTCAGAAAGATAGAAAGGGACTTACAGGATGCATCAACGAGATAACACCCAAAATTAGTTCACTTCCAAGAAGACCTCCGGTTGCAGTGAGAGCAACCTGTACGAATTAGCAGCTGTACATATAGAAAAGTCCTGTATACATACCCAGCCAGTCACGTTCGCCCAACCGGTAATCCACGAAAGAAGGGGCATCCATCTCTCCCAGGAGACTTTCATCTACTGTCAGCAAGGAGCGGCAAGAAACAAGGTATTGTAAAACATACTAACTGTAGAGGAAGAATAGTTAGCACCGTAACAGTCATAAAGCATAAAACATGTATCACTCACCTGCAACCCAATGATATTGTCCACCAGCGCTTAACCCCAATTAGTATCAGACATCAAAAAAGCACATCCAGAAGTACCTACGTAGGATAGGCAGACAAGAACTCGGCCAGCGAAGCCGACATGCAAAGATTACAGATACCAGCCGTGATCAACCCTAGTAAAGACACAAATTAGCCGAGGAACCTCACCGACCACCAACACAATCATAGCATAAAACATCCCCGCATGCAAACAAGAACTAGGAATAGACCCTCAACACCAATGACTTACCCCAGATGACACTAACGCAGCCACCAGACGGCAGACTGAGGGACAAACTGGCCGATAAAGCGGTCCATGACTGCGCGCAGACTTAATTAGCTATCAACTTCCCGGTGTGGTCTAGTACTAGAGACGGTCTCTTATCGAAGTCGAGCGGAGGCGATGATTTGCCGACGTACATTCAGAATGGCAAACGCTAAACCCAACATTGACCTGCATCAACCACCACCATCCATCAGTATTGGTCCACGTGAGAAGTAGATCAACAGCATCAGGGCATGGGTGGGAAGGTGACATACAGCATAGAGAAATTGCGGTTCAGTTCGGCCTTGTGGCCCATGGCCGCCAACTGGGCGTCATCATCTCCCCGAAAGTCTTTCATGGTGGGCGAGGTGTATCAATTGCCCAAGTATGTGTAAAAACCTGTGAATTGTACGGGAACAAGGGCGAGTCGAAGAGTGAGGATTAAGGGAAGGGAGGAGGGAAGAAGAAGAAGAGGGAGGAAGGAGAAAGGTATAATGAATAGAGAGAGGAAGAATGTAGGGAATCCCACGGGAAAATAAGAGAGAAAGCAAAGCACGTCAGACCAGTTGAGGGTTGTAAGGCGACAGCGGAAATGGGAGGAAAGGAAGGGGAGGGACAGGGACAGGGACAGGGAGGGGTTGGTCACGGAACAAGGCTTCCACACCCAAGCCCGTCATTACGACAAACGGGATGCCATCCATTCATTATCCACCGGGATTATCGCAGCTCGATTTGGGAGGGAGCAACAATATCTCCCCGAGGTATGAGAAGCCAGAGCAGCTCTGGCTGGTCGAGGAGCAGCGAAATTGCGGGGAGGGAATCGCAGTGGCGGAGATGCTCCGTCGTCTGTTACCTAATGGATATGGGGTAATATCAAACAGGTACAACTTCCACTGCAGAGAACTACCAGTCAGTGCCAGCCTTACTTGCTTCTCAACCCACCATGGGCACTGAATGGGACTGAATGATAAGAACCCCCGTGGTGTGACTTAAGTTGATTCGTGCACAGCGCCGAAGTCGAATCGCCGACCGCCAGTCAGATTCGAGATAGTGGAGGATGGGCTGCTGGAGAAGACCGGAGTCTAACCAGGTTTGGGTGACGGAGACGAAGCTTATTTGGCCGGTGAAACATGGATTGGGCAAAGGACCTGCTCCGATTCCAGCAGAGATAAGCTCCCGCTCCTGGTTTAGATATCTCATAGTTATTATCCCAATGATGAGAATGTGGCAACACGGATGATTAGGGCAGCAATTGACTCACAGGAGGCAAACAGTCTTTGTCGGTTATCAGGAACCGATAAGAAGATAAGTTCCATACCCATATTTTTCCTTTTTATACCCAAGATAGAGCTGACTATCTTCCCTTTGACAGCAAAACTAATACTCATCGCTAACTGGAATTTAAGGTCCCCCTAAACCGAATGGGGTTAATGCATTCGGATCCGATCATTATGAAGCATGCGAGCCGCATGCAATCTTTGCCTGCATTATAGAATAGTAAAAATTTTGGACAGTACAATGGTATAATAACATCATAATCTCTTCTCACATGGTATGCAGTCATAACAGCTAGTATGATATATGTATAATATGTACACCAGCCCTCCAGATGGCCTGATATCATGATGAATAATACAACAGGTCATCTGATGGCGCCAGGATTCAATCATCCCTTGCCTCTCCCTCATCACTTGGATCCACCATCCTGTGCTAAGTGGTCAGTACGGATGATATAGTCCTCATCTCCCCCGTTGGTCACCCCATCCTCATCGTCCTCGCCAACATCATCGTAGCCTCGTCCCGTGCCCCGGTCGGCCGTCGGTCCGTCCAGAGACGAATCCGAGTCGCCGTTCGGCATGGCCACGAGCTTGTTCTTCGACTTGCCGCCTGTTCCTGCAGGGCTCTTCCCTTTACCTTTCCCACTAGCCGACTGGCCACTGGGTACTTGCTTGCCCTTACCCTTTCCGGCATCGTTGACATGCGAGTCTCCGTTGGTGGTGGGTCCGTCCATACTGAACTCTAGTTGGTCTCCCGATTTGAGTGCCTCCAGCACTTCCTCGATGGTTTGGGGCGCGGAATTGCCCGACTCCTGCTTCTGCTTATCAACCGATTCGAAGGTCTGTCGAATCCGCTCGAAATGTTCCAGTTCCTTGGCACTGCACGCTGTTAGAGCGGGAAATCTTGGGGGGAACAGTTATTGTGACTTACCTAACACTAGGAACCAGCTCATCCTGTGCTTCCTTGAAGTCTTCCTCCGTAACCATCACCGCCACATCCTCTGGCGTGGCCAAGTGGTCGAAGAAGTACGCCGTGCTGACCGGCTCTCCAGGAAGCTGCTTGATCTTCTCGTCAACAGCCGTAGCCTTGCGCGTAATAGCCTTGAGCATAGCATCCGAGCACAAGGCGTACAAATCGGCACCCGTGTAGGTCAGAGGCAGCCGATCGGCGACTCTGCGGAGCGATAGATCCGGCGACAATGTGAACTTCCTCGTCAGGGCCTCCAAAATAGTAGACTGCTTTTCATGGGTATCGGAGACACCCAGATAAAGCATCTTATCGAAACGACCAGGACGGAGAAGAGCCGTGTCGAGGAGGTCGGGCCGGTTGGTGGCACCAATGACAAAGACGCCACCGCTGTTCTCCTCACCCCCGTTCATACCGTCGAGCTCCGCGAGAAGTTGACTGACAATGCGGTCCATGACACCGCCGCTATCTCCTTGGTTGCCTCGCTTAGGTGCGACGGAGTCCAATTCATCGAAGAAAACAACACAAGGCCGAGCATCCCGCGCCCGCTGGAAGACTCGGCGCACGTTCGCTTCGGACTCTCCAATGTACATGTTGAGCAGCTCCGGTCCCTTGACGGAGAAAAAGTTCAGAGAGAACTCGGTCGCAATAGCCTTCGCGAGTAATGTCTTGCCGGTACCTGGAGGTCCATAGAATAGGATACCACTTCGCTTCTTCATGCCTTTAGCGAACAACTCGGGTCGCTCGAGCGGTAGCTGAATGGTTTCAATCAGAGCATCCTTGACATTGGTCAAGCCACCCACGTCGTCCCAGCTGACGTTGGGGATCTTCGGTGCACCGATGGAATCAGCAAAGTTCTTTCTGGCGGCATCAACTGCCGCATCGAAATCAATCTTCGTAACTCCTCGTGCTGCGTCTCCGCCGGAGACTAGTACATCTCTAACACTGACGACCTGGCCGGCGTTCTTGCTCGCCAGTTCTGCCAATTTCTCGAGACGCGCCGTTCTTGCGGCTGAGGCTCGCTCAACAACATCCACCAAGTCTCCCGCAACGAGAGCGGCGGTCTTCAGAGCAACAGTAGACAAGTCAACATCAGGTGATGTTTTGATGCCGCGTTCGGTGACAGCGTTGCGCAAAATCCCCTCACGTTCTTTTTCCTCCGGGGCACCCATCTCAAACTCGTGCGTGAACATGCTACGGATGCCTTCAGGGATCTGTTCCACATCCGTGGTGGTCGCGATCACGACTCGCGCATCCGCCACAATATCAGCCATCGCTGAGATGATCCGGTCGGCCGTCAAGACCTCAATATGCTTGATCAAAAGAGCAGTGCATTCTGGCCCACAGTGGAAAGCGCGCTCTGCTCTAGCCTTCAAGTATGCTTCGGTCTTCACATCACCTCCATTGGCGCCACCTTCGGTCAAAATATCGTACGCATCGATGGGGAATGTATGAAGACCAATGTCAGCACAAGCGCGGTTTGCGATGGTCGCCTTGCCGATATGCCTCTGTTGGGACCTGATCAGGATGGCAACCGGTTTCATGCCCAGCTGGATTGCACGGGGGCTGGTTGCCACTGACATCAGATCTCGAATGCGCTGCTGCAACGGAGGAATAAACGACTGTGGGGTTTCCGTGATAAGGCCATGCGGAGTCGGAGCGTCGTTGGCAGCCCGTGGAACTGTCTTGACTCCAAGCCAATATTCCCATCCATTGTTGATAGTGCCTGGTACCCTGCTGACATCACTACCCGCCTGGACCATTCGGGTGGTGGCTGAATCGATAACAGCAACACCTCCCCACTGATTCTCGGGCCCGTCCTGTTCACTGGACGTGCTAGGGACAACCTGTCCAACGCGGAACCATGCGACGCCCACCTTCTTCGAAGCGGTTTGATTAGCATCAGCAACCTGGCCCAAACGAATAGTCAGATCATCATCCTGGGCACCGGTGTCACCACCGGTTGTTACAGGAAAGACGGCTCGACCGAGTCCCTCATCAACGCTGATTCCCACAAGATCACCACCTTTGAGTAGTCGTCGTTTCGATTCAAAATATTGCTTGAGACCAGCAAACAGAGCCGGTTGGAGGACACGGTCCATAGACAATGGAGTAGACACTTTAAGTAAAGTTACTTCCTTCGCCAGAGGTGGGCTCCGCACGACACTGGACTTCACCTGGTGCAAAAGACCAGGCTTAGCTCCATTGGCCGCGGCAAAAGCGATCGGGGAGATGCGTAGATATTTCGGGTTCTCAAGATTGTTCAAGAGCAGAGGCGGGACGAAGACGGAAGGAGTCAAGCGCGTTGGCGCACGCTGAGAGATACTCGACCGTCGCTCGCCAGACTGGTTGATCGAATACCGAGGTTTAGCCGATGGCAGGCCTGGGAGTCCGTATATCTTAGCAGCACGCCAATTTCCAGAGTCCTCCTCTTGTTCGTTGAAGCTTCCAAGCTTAATAGAGGCGAACATATTCAGCTGCGGTTCTTCAGTGGCCTCAATCCTAACCCAGTCTCCTGAAAAACAACCAATCTTTGCAAGTGTGCTAATATCCACAAAGATGAATGATTCGGTATCATCATCTTCCCGTGGCCTGGGGTGGAGAAGGTCGCTCGATACCCTCCGAAGCAAGCCTTCCGCCTTGAACACCTTCCCGCCGTTTGTTCGCCCAGGGCGCATAGTCGTAGAGGTGAAGTTAGACGCCACGGACCCAGGGGTATGTGTACCGTCCCCACGGCGACCACCTGCCCGAGGTGTGGCAGCAGTCATCGCGGACATGACGCCGGACGGCGGTTGAGGTAGCTCGGGAGCAGCAAGAGAGATCATGTCATCTAGGGAGTCGTCCGATGTGTCGCTAGCATTTCCTGATCCTTCCGTCTCCGACTCATCCGCCGTCGATGTAGCTTCGACCTCTGTGCTGCTCTCCACTGGCTTATCCTCCGCGGCGGAGTAGAATTGTTCGTTGGAGGTGTCATCTGCTTCGTCTTCCGCGACTTGCTTCAGGAGACCCGAGCTCGACCGTAAGCTTCGCTGTGACCGGTGGCCCTGTGGCCGTGCCTGGATCAAAACCACTTTGGTCGTTGGCATCAGCAGGCCCTGAGAAACCGGTTCGCAGTACGAGATGCGCGCAGGAGGGGACGGGGCATAGGTGATGGGGTGGGGTGGTAGTGGAAGGGGCAGTACATCGCCAGTATGCACCACCTTCTCGGCTCCCAAGGCCTGCCGTACAGCAGCCGTCAGCCTATCTTCCGTCTCCGCTGCCGCCTTTTTCGACTGCTTTTTGGCCTCGACACCACCTTTCCCTCCCTTCGCCCAATGTCCGTTAGGCCCATTCTGACTGGGCGTAAAACCTCCGCCAAACTTGTTCTGAACATCGTCGTGGTTCCGGAGGAGATTCCGCTCCACAGTCACGTAGATAGTGTCCAAAGGTAAAGGCGCAACATCCAACAGCTGAATCTCAATGGGACGTTGTGCTTGGAGGGTATGACGAGTGGGATCAAGCTTGCTCAGGGCATCAGTAAATGGCTGCAGAGAAGTCGCCGAGCTTGGGAAAAGGACGGTGGAATGAGGGAGCGGCGACTGGGAAGAGCGCTCTTTGGACTGCGGCCGAACGGGAATGATGGTCCAGGCTAGATCCTCAACCGCGTTCGAGCCCGGTTGATACGGCGAGATGGCGATGTAGTGGATGTCTGTTTCCTTTCCAGTTCCTTCTAGATAGCCGGTGAATTCCAAGTCAGCGGAGTAGTACAACCCTCGTGCGGTTATGTTTCCCTTACCGGAAGTGTGAAAGAGGTCACCGGCCAGATCCTCGGACACAACCCCGACATTCCCGCGGAGCTGAGGATCGAGCGAGAGACGGGCGGAGATGGGTGCTCGATTGCGCATTCGTCGTCTCACTGCATTCCGTCTCCGCCGCCTGGGCTGGTCTGAGTTGTTGAAGTCACGGTGTTCGAGGTCCATGATCGGAGGCGCGGATCTGGTCAATTGCCGTGTGCTGGGCGGGGAGTGATGGGTGGTGTCTTTCCGCGACACAAGATAAGATGAGGGGAAGGAGGATTGCCACACAAAGAAGGAAGAAGTGGTCACATTCCTCGCCCAGTAGCGACTCAGGATAATGGAAGGAAAGGGAAGAGAAAGCCACCGATGGGACTAGTGCAGAGGAAGAGAGAAGCGGAGAGTCGCGACACAAGTCCGGGGAGAACGACGAGGCCGCAGTAGCAGCTACTGTTGCTCGGCACCGCCCGCCCTCGTTTCTGCCCCTTCCCGATGCCGAGGTTCACAAGATCAGGTTCCTTCTTTCCCCAACTTTTGGGGTCTCTCCCTGATCCACTCTTGACACATGGACTGCTCTTTCACATTCCTGGGTTTAGGTGTGGTGGCATTGAAATCCTTGCTACTATTCTTCTCCTGTACATGCCCTTTTATGGAGATGGCCAATGCAAGTAACGAAGACAAGCCATCTGGTAAATTCGATTAATTATGACTGAATATATAAATTTGAGCCGCCTACTAGTATCACCGTACTAGTAATACTTCAAAATCTTCAACAATTGAAACTAACACTGCCAGCACCCACTAATAGTACTATGGCCACAACTCTGATAACAGAAATAAAACCACCTTCCTCTCACTGCTGCTGGTATTAGTCGCGCTTATTGACTCCCAACATTTATCCTCAACTCTTGAAGTCAGACACCCTAAGGACTGCTCCCCAAATACAAACCTCAAATCCCCGAATCATCCTGAAACCTCCCATTCGGATTCCAATGATTCGAAGCATTCGCAAACCAAACATCCCAATTCTGGCACGTCCGATCCAATTGGATTCTCGCAACAGTAGAGTCTTCAATACCCGCCTTGAAAGCCGGCTGCTCTTCCAGGACCTGGAAAGCCAAACCCGCAGAAGCATGCCATGCAATATGGCAATGTAGAGTCCAGGAGCCTGGATTGTCGGTCTTGAATGCAATCACGATAAAGCCATTCTGTGGGAGAAGGACAGCATCGCGACGCCGCGGGTTGTCTAAATTCAGGTCTAGGTCTTCGCTGCTGTTGTACTTGTCGGTGGAGTATTGTAGGACCGCGAAGTCGTGGCCGTGGAGGTGAATCTTAGGTGACACAAGTTAAAGGACGCTGCGACTTGGGTATTGCAAAAAGGGGTGGGTGGGGAGAAAAAGCTTACTGGATGTGCGTTGGGTGCCAAATTGCCTCCAGTTACTGGGGGCGTAGCGACGATGTTACCACCAATTATCAGCATGTAGTTCCATGTGGTCTGCGCAGGTTGAGCCTCAGCGGCCAAGTAGATCACCTCACTACTGTTATATGGAGGATCGAGGTGGTTGACTGTTGGCTCCGCGTAGTTCACCCAAAGAGTATCGTTCAGGAACTTCCAGTAGTTGACAGTCACCTCGGGGTCATCTCCCACCGCTGAGAGGTTCCATTGGCCAATGGTAACGCTCATTGTCTCGATAGGCGACTGTGCCATGGTATATTTTACCATTGGAATGATGGGGGGTGGCTCTCCTATTGTCCACGGGACGACTGGCACCAAATCCAGCATGTCACTGCAGGTGTTGTTGTATGCGTGTGCGGTCGTTGTCGGGATCGGTGGGTGTGAGCCGCCTCCATACCAGAGGATACCCTGTCTGTCATCTGGGAAGGTTTCGAAGTTGTGGCACCCGGTGGCGGGATCGGTTCGGATCCAGTATGCCATGTTCATGGAGTTACTGAAGTCGGTCTTGGTCTCGAGGAGGATATGGTATCTCTGGCCTGGGCCCTGTTAGAATGTGCTAAGAGCTTTGACTCAAGTTGGTGAAGACACACCTATCCCGACATATATATGATCTGTCGTGTAGGGTTGGACCGGTACTAGATCCATTCCGACCACTGTGAGGTTGTGACCATCAATGCTGAAGATGAAGGTCGTATCGGTTGACCCATTGATAAGTCTGAGAATGTATTTTTTGCCCTAAGTATCAGTTAGCTCTGGATAAACTGTGACAAACGATAGCGGTGGATGTCCCACAGGTTGAACTTTCTTGTGGTATCTTCTCTCCGGAAAAGAACCAGCATAGCTCCCTATACTATGTTAATACACAATATGATGCGACAGCGGGAACAGGACTTCCCCAACATACCATGTCCATTAAGCAGGATACTCGTCTGCTTCGGTGGAACTCGGGTCGAATTATTCGCAAACTGCTCTTGGTAGTACAACTGGAAGGCGCTTTGGTGGTTGTGGTCCGTGAAGATGATGGGATCAATGGCTTTGTCGAAATTTGCCGATGTCGGTCCGTGAATAGTCAATGGCCCCAATACACCATCCGAGTACTGAAGACTGTAGTGACTATGGTACCATGTTGTGCCATACTGGGTTGTATTGAACACATAGTTGAAGGTGTCTCCAGGTGCAATGGGACATTGAGTTACCCCAGGCACACCATCCATGAGACCATTGCTAAGCATCCGGAGTCCATGCATATGGATTGCGGTCCCGTTTCTCCTGAGATTGTTCTTGACGGTGATGTCTAGTGCTGTAAGCGTGGGCCAAGGCAAGGTATGCACACAACTTACTTATCCAGTCTCCCCAGCATGCCTCTAGTCTTATGAGCAATATTCTAACAAGTTATGGATAAGGCGGCACTTACGGATCCAAGGACCAGGGTAGCTATTATTGAAGACCTTGGCATAGGGAAATTCGATTCCATCCAGGTTCAACGATCGTTCGCCCACTGTGAGGATGTACTAGGCCATGTTAATCTTGGTAATGTACTTCAGAGAAGCAGGGTCTAATTGAACAGACTTTGCGTTCAATCCCAACAGGCCATCTCGTTTCATAGTCCGTGTTTATGTCAAAGTCCAGCGAAGAATTGGTCCGATGCTTGAGCCAGATGCTTCGGTTCTCCGGCGTAGGATTGTATGTATACTGAGCTGCCATGGAAGGATAGTGACACCTAAAAGGCTCGCCAAGGGCCTCTTCCGCGGCTCCAGGGGGTATGAAAGAGAGGACTTTGGGAGCAGGCGGCGTAAGATCTGCATTATCGAGCTGCAATGGGTATTGCAACGAGGGTTGTTGAGATCCATGAAAGGATGGAAATCCGAAGTAAGTGATAATAGCAATAAGATAGGTCTGGAGAGTCATTTTGGACGGTTCTCTAGGCCTTAGCGAAGACTTCAAGACATACCACTATAGATGTGAATTTGTTCACTATAGGACGGAGGGTGTCTACTATTTGAGAAAAGCAAGCAGTGAGATATGTCTTCAACCAAACTGGGCGGGCGTCATGCTGCAGCAATGATCCTTGACAATGAGGCAACTCATTAACGAGTAGCTTTGCTTGTTCATACGGATTTGGGCCACTAAGCTACGAGTTCGTTTGGATGTTCGAAGGGACATTCCCTGGAGCATCGCTGTGGCTTGCGTTAAACAGAACAAGCGAGGTCGGATATGGTAGTATACTATTCAATAAGTTCTATGTAATTGGACGTCGGCTGCTGCCGGGTTCGTGATGTGTGGAATCCCTGGTTTGAACTGAACCTTCAGTCCTTGATTTTCCAACTTAACATGTATATATCCTAGGGTTCTCGGAAGTCTCGGGATATTCTAATTCGGAAATCAATGGTTTACTCCGGACCCAGAAGGCTCGGCGTATTCTAATGTGGAATCAATGCTTAACTCCGGAAGCAGAGATTGGGACAGAGACATCCTAGGGAACAGAGAATACGAAGGTCTCAGGCAGCATTCACAATACTCTCAAGCTCACTATGATCAGACAGGGCACACATACGCTGATACAGACTGACATAAGGTTAGGGGTATCCTTGGTCCAGATGAGCGGGCCCTGGATTATATCCGAGACATGCCTACGAGCCACGACGGCAAACAAATAACTTTGAAATGAGTGGAATGCCAATGGCTTCAGTCATGTTAGGCAGGCAAAGTACATGCGGGTTGATGGCGCTCGTATCGCGAGCTGCTGATATCTAGTCAGCGTGACTAGCTCTCAAAGAGCAAATCCAGACACACCTTATAGGTCCCATATTTGAATGGACAAGTAGCTGTGTCGTTGGCTACTCGTTTCGTAGTAAGCGGCAAGACAGCATCTGCTGTTGATACGTCAGCTAAAACTACGATCTTCTGCCGCTGAACTCAGCAAATCCACAACGATATTGACAAATGAAAGATTTCAAGGAGCAGAATGACGCTGGACAGATTGGTTACTGACCAAGCCATCAGGTCAGACAATCTGAGATGGATACGAAGTGCAGATTATGTATCCCGGTCTCCCGATAGTACCGTGCATGACCCGGGAATCTCATAGGCGTTCCAAGCCCTTATATATACGATAAGTTGCCTGGGTCTTTTGAGCAAAAGATGGCAGGTTGTTGAACATTATGGCATAACAGTCTTCCTTGTAGCATAGGCCAGAATGAATGATGTAGTGCATGGTATATAAGCTTTGTCGTCAGAAGCTGTATCTGTATGACCCTACTCCTGAATAGTATATAACAAATATGGCATCCAATTTACCTCTTATGGCCATATTTGTACTATGGTGCTGTGCTCTACTCAAGCACCTTCCGTAGGAAACCTGAAATGTTATTATGTATCAAATACATACCACTCACGACCGGCGGTATGCGGTATGTGACAAAGAAGGTTAGCCGATGTTCCACAATTCCACTCACTCGGAGTCTATCAACCATCTTTGAAGATTGGGTGAATATTGTGTATCTGGGTTGCAAAGAGGCCGCCCCTCGCCTCCGATTTTGGGAGCGAGCTCTTTGTTACTACAGTTATTGTGCGGTTTTTCAAAGCAAAAATTGAAACATCAGTGGAAAGCTGAACTTCATGTTTCGAGAATGACCCCGGAAACCAGGAGCCGCACGACTGGTAGCCGGGCCCTTTTTTTCTGCAATCCGTGCGACCACATCCGCAATCGACCCATTGCGCCGGATGCGCCCTTGGAAGTAAACGGAGGCAGCATGTATCAATGATGGCCATCTGCCCGATATGCGTCGATTAATACGAAGATCCAGCCATCCTTAGGACTGACCGACATTTGCTGTGTAACCGACATGCGGACCCGACGAACACCACACGGATTATTGGTTGCCCCTAGATTTCAATGCAAGACTCGCTTAGACTCGGACTGAAGTGGTTCAGCTATGCGGCTACATTCCAAGATCGACCTGGAGAATACTCGCCCTATATTCGGTGATATGTGATGCACAAAGCGTGGAGCCTCATGTTCGAGACAGCATATGCGACCAGATCGAGGCTCGCGGAATCAGCTGTGCTTTTACATGTTGTGCTATTGAGGTCCATGGAGGTAGGAATGTCCCTCGCCGCAGTCGTGATCGGAATTGCCCTCTTGATCGCAGTTGGTTGAAGTATTGGCGACAGCATCGAAGAAGCAAACACAACACCCACCCTCCGTCCAGGCCGGGCCATCGTGTGATTACCTACTGTAGACCGCTGCACTATCAGCCATTGGCTCAATAATACCATCTTCAGATTTAGAACAGACCGCGTTAGCCCCTTCTTCTCTCCCTGGTACTAGGGTCTTGCAGTAGCTGGCTTGGCCAACACGGATGTTGTTCCTTTTTGATCAGAAAAGCCTCATACAAACGAGCCCGTGCTAGTAACTACTCTATCCATTGCCGATCTGGATGAACTAGCTTCAAATTAGTAAACAAAGATCAGTTGATACCCAAATCAAAGAGACGAGCATCTACTTTTCCTTTTGCAGCAAGTGTGCTGTCAAAGTTTTCGCAAGCCTTTTTCAGGGAAGCTCCTAGGATAGTAGCGTAGAGTCAAATTCCTCTAGTGTCCGAATTAGTCCCGAGAGACCCCCTGATCGCGGAATCTTCCACGAGAGAGGAGTAAATATGCCGACGACAGGTGTAGAAAGATGCAAGGTCTTGCTTTCTTCTTGAAGATCAAAGTGGGATCCCATTGTATCATTCATGATAGTCCTAGGAGGGGTCGGGCAGGATGCTTGGAAACCATAGCGGGTAAGAGTGCTTCTTCTTAGAGAGCTAGCCAAAGCGAATAAGGGGTTCCATTAATGCTCGCCTTGAAGTTAGTAGATCGTGTTGCACCGAGACAAGCTATGACCCAATGTTTGCCAGAGGAAGTCTAGAGGGAATCTGGACTAGCATATTGATGGTAAAGTGGATGTTTTGAGACAGCCTCAAAAATACTATAATGTTCGCTAATGGGGAAGCTGCGGGTCGACAATAATGTACAGTATTGAGATACTGGGTTTTTTCCCAGTGAATGAATGAGCAAGTGTGAAGGTATCGGCATTGTCACAGAAACAATTTCCGCTTGGGTCCAAATTCTGAGGATTTCTAAACCCACGTTCCACGTCACTAAGCCAGCCCCTTCTGCATTCATTCTGGCCCTATTCCCAGGATATTGAACCCCTGATTACTCTCACTGAAGCAGAGACGTCCAGGAACAGCCCCTTAGAAGTAGGTGGTATTAGGTAAGATGGCGCTTCACACAGATGAATGGATCTACATCGGAGGGGAGTGACAGGCAAATGAATTCTGGTACCTGTTGGTTACCGCGAGACAGGACACGTCTCACCAGTAGGTGGGTGAATGGAGATGCAGCCGTTCAGGTCCTAGAACGATGTTCCTGCACTTTGACGCCAGATAGTTGACATGAACTGCAATGAGCCCAAAGTGGTGAGAAGATCATCAGATAAACCACGAGACAGCACAATTGATGATCCTGCTAAAAAAAGCTCCGACTACAACCAGGCAGTCTGCTATGTATAGTACCTGCAACTACTGAATGTTCGATAGACAAAGTCAACCCTCAACGACCGACAGGGGAATCCCGTCCATGTTCCGTCAAAAACTGTGCTGCCTTCGACGGCGGCAAGAGCACAAAATAATATATAGAAACGGGTGGAATAAACGCCCATCCCGCATTTAGTTTAGTGCTTGCAGAGTTCGACATTCTGTTGGTCGTAGAAGGGAAGAAGCAAAGACATGACAGGTTTTGGGGCCTCATATCTTGGTCCTGATTGTGGCGCAGCAGACAACAAGAAGCCGTGACATCCACGACTTAGTACTTCAGAGTGGAAGTACAAAGCAGATTCCAGGTCGCTGGTCGCCAGAATTAACCCCACTTTGTTCTAATGGTCCTCTTAATGGTCTGTCCTCCCTGGTCTGATAATGTCTCACTTTGGGATTGCCGAGTTTTCCAGCTACTAGCCTCGTATTCAAGGGCGTCCCGGTCGGAGAATGACAAAGCAATGAATAAAAACACGGAGGCCTGTCACACAAATACTCCAGTCTGCGACAGTTTATGTAGGGCGAGGAAGAGATTGACTCCCGCGCGTCAGCGGAACAGTTAGGAAAGCGACACTTTTCATGGTCATTGGCTGTTGCCCTGCTGCAAGTGGTTAGAGACCCTCCAATCACTGAGATGTTGTTGGCATTTGAGGGGGTTGCCATGCACCTCATCGTCATAACAATGAGGCTCATATCCTCCAATGTACTTCGTAGTTAGACGGGAAGCACAAGGATTTACGAATGCTGAGGCTGGTCTACGAAAATTTGGTGCATCAGATTCAACCCAGGCTATGTGGGTGGCTACGAGGCGGTTGGGGATTGGCTCAGAAAAGATCAGCCTGTCATAAAAGACAGATCCAATGGCATCAGCGACCTCTGCGGTTCGGTCCTCCACGGCCAAGGTCAGTGCAAAGCTCGGCCATGTTGGTGTTGTCCCTTTCTTAGCTCTTTGGGGTTGGTTACCCAAGTAGGTAGGTCTTTCGTAGTCGGTTATTACCTTGTTAGTACTTAGTTAGTACACCCGGAGGCGGGCAGTGGTAACTACTGTATCATATGATAACAGTAAGCGGAGACGGAATTTCTGATTGGCTCTCAACAGGTATCGTGTTGGCGGATGACAGTTTGCGCGATTAGTAAATAAATGAAGTGCTCCTGCTGAGATACATCGTTGCAGGTGTCGATAAATTGGTTGCTTTGTTTGGTACGGAAGCAAGGTCGAGTCGTGTCCCAAACCCCGAACAAACATCGACCATTCTACTACGGAGGGACAACCATACGACTACGAGATCTCAAAGGAAAAGGACAGCAAGTCCAGGACAAAGTTTAAATTGCCCAAAGTTCCTCCGAGGTTCTGGAGCGTATGGATACTGTTAGTTCTATCGACCCCGTTGGTCTCTATTTTCGGCAGTCCCGGTATGAGCCCCCACTCCAGTTGGAATTACACTGCGCTATGATTGGCCAGCCCTGGTGAGAGCGGGACCCGGATGAAGCGGAGAACGGGAGATAACGGCCCCGACCACGGATGTATTACCATCCGCCCGTAACTTACACACCAACCTGAGGCGCAAAGCGTGTAAATGAATTACCGTCTTGGCCGTCGAAGAGAATCGTCCCCGATGGGGCAATGCGAGATGGTCCATCCAATGGAAGTTTGTCTTACTCTCCGACTATCCCTAGATTAGGCTAGCGCGACTCGTCTATCAGGCAGACATCGAAGACGACTCAGCCCGGATGAACAGCCTCAGTCTCCCTTACCTTCCAAGTGCCATGATCCATACTTGACCCCATCCTTTTCCTTCCACGTTCTATCATCTCCGCTATCCGTATTCATTATTCACCTTTCCCCCCAAACCCTCCTGTATAGCGTCCGTTTTAGGCCATTCATAAGCCTAGATCCATTCTCGTTGCTTGTTTTCATCGTAAGGGGTGTTGATTGTTTTCACCATAAGCCGCTCGGGGCCTCCCGTCACCCCCTTCTCCCTTCACTTTGAGTCGTGATCCTCGAAATACCATCGTCGGTCAGAACCACACCCCTTGAGCCCCAGTCCTAGTGAGTTCCTCCGAATTTCAGCCCCGGCTCCATCACTTACCCCCTTTCCCTTCTCCTGGACCGTCCTATAACCAACTAACTCTCTATCTCTTCGAATCAGCCCATCGCCAGCACCGTACGTCATTAGAGCCGCATCAACAGTGTACATTCATCGATCTCCCAAGTTCTTATCCGCAAACATACCGGACAAGTGAGTCACCGCGGCAAGAGGGGTGCTCCATACTCAGTAACGTGCCTTGGACCACTGCTCAGCTACTCGCCCACCATGAATACCATTCGGAATCCAGACGCCATGAAGTCTCAAAACCCCCGCCGGGGACGTCATGTTTCACGACCTCCATCGCTCGCCTCCACGGCAGACGTTCATGCATCGCGCTCGCGCTATCAGTTGAAGAAGAATCAAACATTTCACTCGAAAAGCCCCTCTTCGTCCGATGATGAGGATCCCCTCGCGGACCTAGCCTGCTCACCTCGTCGCTCCTCGACCTCCCCTGCCGCCCTTCAAGCCATTCTCGCCGGTCAGCAACGTATGAACAAACTTTTGAGTCGCTTCGACCTAGATTCTTGCGACTCAGCGCCTCGACAAGAGCGCGACGGCCTCCCAGTTCCCAGGGGTTATCTTGACATTCACTTCGAGCGCTCACAATCTGGCAAAGGAGATTCCTTCCATTACGATCTACGCAGAGGCCCCTCGAGGAAGGATTCGCAGACCAAGGTCAGGAAGGTGCACTGCCACCCTTCTGATAGTGGTCTAGGAACATCAATTAGCAGCTGTGAGACCGCATCCGCACGCCAAGGTGAGCTATCATTGCTACAGGCTCCTGACATGCATTTTAATCTAATTTTGCCTGCAGCCAAAGAGGGCCGCTCAAAGACAGTCACGCGCACACAGTCGGCTATCACTAGCTCTTTAATGGCTGTTGAGCCGGAATCTGCTTCGAAGCAGAACCTCAGCCTCAGCGCAAGCGAGGAGATTGAAAAGCGAATCCTCACCCCCCTACTCGGGCAGGAGTTTTGCAAGCCCTTCCATCACCTTGTCGAGAGCGCTCGCGAGCAGATCGAGAAGAAGCAGATTGGTACTCTTCGTGATCTTGAGAAGTCTCTCCTCCACGGAGCTGCTGTAAGCACAATTCGAACACTAGCATCAAATTGCATGCCACTTACAAATTTGCAGGACGTGGAAGCGGAGGTTGGCTCTTACTACCAGTTCTGCAGTTCTACTATCTTGTGTCTGAGTGAGACGTACACTCACCTGGACCCCCGGGACCTGTGTATCCCTACGGATAAGAGCTACAGCAACTCGTACTTTCTCGACCTCACTGCCCAGGTCCACCGTTTCAAGGCCATGCGGGACGAGGCTCGCAAGAACAAGAAAGAGGCATCGTATGTTTACTCCCTAAACAATAGGCAGAGACCAGAAACTGACCAGCTCAGTGAGCTCAAATTGACCCTGGAGGGCGGCATGAGCCAAACTGGACGTCCTCTTGAGCTCGTCGCACAAAAGGAAGGCCAGGCGGTCTCTATGCAGACTGGTGAGGCTTATGATGCCCACGCTCCACCCTTGGTGAAGCGTACACTTAGTCTGAATGAAGCGGACGAGGGTGCTAGGCGGTCTATGGCTCGCCGCAAGAAGAACGCTCCCCCCATGAACATCAACACCAAGTGCTCTCACTGTGACAAGATCTTCCAGAGACCTTGTGATTTGACGTAAGTATTTGTGTAGAGTCAACTTATACGGCTGCTGACGGTTCTACAGGAAACATGAGAAAACGCACTCGCGTCCATTCAAGTGCCCCTTTGAAGGATGCAAGTACCACGAGCTTGGATGGCCAACCGAGAAGGAGAACGAGCGTCACGTCAACGATCGTCATTCGACCACTCCCCGCATGTACGCCTGCACGTTCAACGGCTGCGCATACAAATCGAAGAGAGAGAGTAACTGCAAGCAGCACATGGAGAAGGCTCACGGTTGGAACTATGTGCGTGCCAAGAACAATGGACGCAATGCTAAGCGGCGGGCTACTTCGGCTCGCGCCAGTCCAGCTGAAGACAGCACGGCTCATTCGAGCCCACTGCACATGAGCCCTGACCAAGTCAGCCCTGTTCAGCTGGCCCCCGCTCAGTTGGCTTCCCTCCAAATGGCTTCGGATATCAGCTCTTTGCAGATGACTCCGGACCAGGTCAACTTGCTGCAGATGAATGCTGACCATATGAGCCCTCTCCAACTGAGCCCGGACCATATGAGTCCACTCCAAATGACCCCCGACCGTGCCAGCCCTGCCGAAATACTCTCCCTTCAGATGAGCCCGGATCAGGGCAGCTCGGTTCAAATGAGCCCACCCCAAGTCAGTCCTGCCCAGCTCAGCACACCGGCAACGGGCCCTCTCCAATCCCCGGGATTTGTCAACAACTATTCGCAAAACCCGATGTTGCCGCTGCAGGACCCGTACTCCCAGCTGAAGCACGAAGACTGCGTCTTGTATACCGACAATGACTTTGCCCCTCTCAACGGAACGACAGACTTCTTCGAGGACGCCTCCTTCGGGTACGGTGAGCATATGTACCAGCCTGGCCAGATGGACTTTAGCTCCATTGGAGCTTTTTACGATGACTCCATCATGAACAGCATGCTCTTCGACACTGCTGCCAATGGCAACAACAACAACTTTCCAGATGAGAGCATGTACATGTTCAACCAAACGCAGATGCCACCGTTCTAGGTAGCTCACTTATGCTGCAGATGAAATGTCGAGTCTGTTGGATTTGTTTCTGGACACTCGTTTCAATTGGCGTTGTTTTTTTTTTTTAGCGGATTTAAGGACTGGGAACTCAGATTTACTAAAAGAATGGCCACTCTCTACCACAAGGCTGCACTAGTAGCCTATGTTTATTCTACATTTCTACCATTCGAGTTGTATGTATCATTCAAGGATAGATTGCCCTCTCACTAGTCACGACCATAGTTGAGAGCCTTCAGAAGCGCAACATCCTTTATTTTTTCACGGTTGGACCATTCATTCTTTTGCCTGTGGCCTTGATGACGGCACTGTGCAGGTTGAGCTACAGGCTATGGGACTTTGGACGAAAGCGAATCTTATTTCAATTTTTACGAGTTATTCGTCTCAAATGATATTTCCATTCAGACCATCCACCGAATTAGGCTTTTCATGCTGCCTTGTAGACCTAGTGTTTGCGATCACTGAACACACTATACATACTGTGAAGCGCTACGTACACTCTCGCTCGAGAGGTCTCTGTGCGAGCCACGTCGGTATAGTCGCATATGACTTCAAACAGCACATTCTAATGATTTATATCATGTAGACATGCATTCTATGAAGTATTTAAGGTAAACACAAAACCTTTATCATCAACCAGTCGTCAGTCACCTGTCTCAGCAATGTCATCCCGTAGCTTCACCTCAAAGTACCCTAGTTCATTTAGTAGGAATAATTACTTATACCAGACCTTAAATAACATACATTTGAGATACCACTTGCCCAGCTCACGCGAGTTGTCATAGTCCAGTATATCCTTTTCAAGAGCGAAGAAATGCCAAAATATGGCAGGCGTAGTAAAGTTTCTTTCGAAGGACTTTGCTAACTGGGTTGGCTCTTCATCATTAGCCATGCTGAAGCTCCTTGATAGCAAACAGTGTCTTGGGTCCGTCGATCCAACGCCTTCTCTTACTCGTTCGGTCTGGGTCAATTTAGTGTAGTACTGAACGGACGTATCCTTCACAAGGGAATTCCATTAAGCTAGTCTAAGAGAACAACTGACAACTGGGGCCAACAGCCATGAGCACGCCTCGAAGGGCCGCAATGGGACTTACGTTTACCTGTTCTAAATCACCAAGAGTCAGCGCGACTTCGCATACAGGGGGTCAGGGGTACTCACCATCAAGATAGGGCGGAGGTACGGCGACCGGACCGGGCAGAAGAACCACGGCCAGACTGGGCAGAAGGGCGACGGCCGGACGAGGGGTCGGTCTCAGCGGTTTACCAGAGGGTTATTTGACCTTGCGATCCGCCTACTGGAGCAAGAGCTGTATGCTCTTCTCTGCGATGGTTTGACCATCGGTGGTTGCGTACTCCCAAAGTCTGTTACCCATTTCTGGTTTCAAGAACACCGGTAAATATCCTCACTGTTCACTGACTCATAGCGAGTTTGAGAGTTAGGTTCGTTGTCCATCCAACTTGTTGGCCGTGAGGCGTCAGCTCTGCATCTTTGGGTATCTTAGGTATGTATGGTCTCCTTAGTGGTGTATTTCCAATACATGTATCACAAGCAGAATCGATGTGGACTTGGAATATGCAATAATTGGTGAAAGAGATGCAATATCGAACAGGAAACGACCATGACTATTCCAGCTCTAATCAACAAGAAACTTATACCTTAAACCCTGGTGAGAGCGACCAATCCTCTGTCCAAAGATTAGCTCCTATGGAGAACTGCCGCCTCTTTTCACTTCGAGCGGGAATCTGTTTAGCTCTTTTTGCTCTTCTAAATGACCCTTCAGATGTCCCTGCTGAAGATCTTAGCATTCTGCATCCACCAGAGCTAATTAGAGGAAAGTCAGCTTTGATAAATCTTTCTTCTTGAGAAATTGTTGAAGCTATTATTTCATCAAGGCGGAGCGCGGTTTATTCTTCACCTGCTGTTGGATTGGCAAACGTTCTCAGGGCAAACTGGATCTACCTGCGGAATCAGTCGTGGACGGTTAGTGTTTTCCCATAGAACTATTGCCCCATGTCATTCTGTATGGCTGATATGGCAAGCCTTGATATATCTCCTTTTTCTTTGATGCTTGATCTAAACTCTTAGCACGGGGAAGTCCGCGAACAGCCCGTGGCATCCGAGTAGCAGAGCAGAGATGTTAGCCCTTGCTATAAACCAAGGTGTGTAGTCAGCGATGAATCGAGTCAAGTACTCCATGTTTTTCAGCCACAGTGGGTCCAAGCAACTTCACGAATAATGCCATGAGTTTCCTCTTTGGATGGAATCTTCCAGCAAAGTAAGATCTCGCATCAGCATTTTGGAGATGCCTTTGTGCGCCTTTTTGAGCTTCTTCTTCCCCACGGGGGTGCTTATGCGGGGATCAGCCCTAGAGAAACTGCCGGCCAGAAAAATGGCCCTGTGGATAACCTATGTGAGTCGTCAACTTTAATACCATACGGGAATAATGTAGCTTTTCCTCTTGATGGGCATGTCTCACTTGAGTGGGTCTTTCCATTATGAGCAGAAGAGGAGTATTAGTTTCCCGATCCGATATATGTAAGTAAAGGGGGCAAAGAGGTTTCTCCATCTGCTTGAAATACTACCCGGATGCATGTTTGCAGGTAGCCAGGTTCGACAGAAAATACTAGACTGTGCTAGCGCTTCTATAGAAGAGTGACATGGGCATCTCGAACTATATTGCTAGGACGGACGGTAATGACTGGATAACTGTAAATGTCATTTTCCTGAAGCAGCGGCTAGTACGACCTATGAGACAACGAAAGTTTTGTAGCTCATTTGTGAGCTATCATGCTTTCTTCTAATATCGTCAGATAATTAATAAGGCATCAGGTCAAATCGTACGGCTCGTAAGCACCATTTGCTGTTCCTAGAGTGAAGTATTTGGTGCTCGGGTAAGTTCTTAGGCCAACGAAATATAGAAAAACCAGATCGACCTTCATATCACGGAACAATGCTCATCTCTTCCAACTCGCTGAGTTGAACGACTTCCCCAAGATTACTTGGGTCTTCCGATAGTCACGTTCGCTTCAAGGCGTTGTTGACTGGGAGCCATTTAGTTAGGAACGGAAATGAGAAGCTCAATGGATCTTAGCTCCCGACAGCAGGGCCAGATGTCTGTCATTGATCGGGGCGATTTTGCGTGTCCTCAGCATCGGGTAAAGTACAGTCATTGTCATGCGTACCCGGTCACTATATACCAGATTAATTATCAGGGCAAGCGCCAAGCAGAAGTTCAAGCTTGCGATGCTTGTCTGCTTCCAATCGCCAGTCTCTATTGCTTCTGGTCCATTCTAAAGTGCAACAGAACCTGCGGAACAGCAATTGAAGTTATAGAGTGAGTGGCTTTCCAATGACTCGTGTAGGTAAAGACGAGTTTTCATGTTAGCGTTTTGGTATAATAGGGCTCGATTATCTGTCCGCCCTCCTTCTGGTCACTATCAGTCAGCAGGCATATCCGGCTTTATAATATTTAGGTTGTCGCTGTCGTTGTATGCTAGTCTGCCATCATAAACGGTCCCACAAAGCGAGACAGTGGCTTTCTGGAGTCCTTCGATTGTTATTCCACAGTCATCTCTGGAGAGAGTCGGTAGGAGTTCAACTTGCTCCTACTTGTGGTTCCCGATAAGGTGCACCAACCCTTTCGCGTTGAGTCTGCTCCGAACTTGGCAAATAGCAGGTGGAGGGAAAAATGATGATGACAGTGTAATACCTTGACATACTACCTTTCGTTCGTAGCGCTATCCCTAATATCTTCGAGCTGTAACATTTCCCGCATGGATCAATGATCTGGACCCATCCACTGCACTCTAGCCCTAAAAGAAAGGGCGCACGATGTTCCTTTCCTGCCGAGGTTTTCCATACACTGGTGGAATAGTGACAAGACTCCTCCGAAGAATAAATTGATTGGTGTTGAAGTTAACATGGATAGACACCAGCACATGTGGTTTCTGGTCCGACAATATGCCCACTTAGCAAGGTGACGTGCTGGATAATGGAAAGTATCGCATCCTAGAAACCTCCAGGGTCACTTTTAGTACAATCGCAATATGCAGTATTGGTTAGCCAGCTTATAGACTACTAGTTGGGTTTCCTGCCTTGTCTCCGCAGGTAAGCTTATTCATTACCATGGCTTCTCAGAAAGAGACTTGAACTCTACAGCAGGCTATACATATCTTCCACGTCTGTCATGCGGTAGTAGACGTGAAGCCTAGCCACGAGGACATAGCTTCTCATTCGACCCCCAGTGTCTGCTGCTCTAATTCATCTCTTGGGTGAAGCTTTCTCCTATCAGTTCTCCCTAGTGAAAGTAGCTTTTACCGATATAGATGCGGCCGCTGATTTCTGTAAACGCATGCGTGATTTTGCTTTCTCGTATTCCATTGATGGGGCGAGAAATTGACAGCCTGATGGTTCTCGTAAGGCGGCATATTCGATCTCGTCAAGTATTGCTGAATAGCCGTGTCTTGTCCAGCTATCGGCCTGCAACGCCCCGAAATGGATTTGTGTCTGTAGTACACGTTTAGTGCAACTACAGGGTAGGCCTCGTTCAATGAGAAGCTTAATAAGAAAGTTCTCGTGAGCTATATGGCATAATTTCTTGCATTACGACTTGGATTTATTGAGCAGGGCCCCAATGCGTTTTGTTGTCCTCCACCATGGCCTCGACTTGAAGAAAACATATAGAATGAAAGGAATAATGAAAATTGAAATGATCTCTGCAAAGTGTTGTTTTTATAGATACGACTATCAGTATGACCAGGTAAAGTTTTCAGGATCTTGGGTCATTCCTTTGAATCCAAGCCACTATTTAGGATCAGGTTCCATAATCCAGAATCATCAAGCACAGCAGTAAGGCATACTTGCGTTATTGTGATCAGATTACGAAAGACAGGTTTGCTTTCTTAATAGGGTATATTAGTTGATCAAGGCTTGTCTATCACTAATGAAACCAGGGCAGTAAGAAAGTCTAGTCCATATAAAATGCCTGCAGGGGAGATGACCAACCAGAAAGATGGAGAAGAGAAGAAGAGAAAAGCGAGGAAAAGCCTGCAAATTTATAGGCAAACGCCAGACCACTAATTCACCCATAATTGGCACAGTGACTGTGGCAGTGGTGGGTGGGAGTGACAAGCCCCAGTCACCTTCACTTGTTCCACCTTCAGCCTCATTCAACCAGGCCTCTCCCCATTCAATCTATCTCTCTGTCTCAACCACCAGACTCTAATCATACACATCCATCTACTATCCTAACATCTCATCCTATCGTCACTATCAAAGATTCACCACAGATGTCTAACAAAGTCACCATGCCAGACCTATCAGAAGAATCCAGTTTCTACGGCTTGTACTCCCCTCCACGCAAACGAACCCACCAACTAACCAACCCCACAGGTTCGGAGGAAGAGACAACACGTCTAGAAGAAGAAGTGTCCAAATTCGACACAGACCACTACTGGACAGACATCCATCCCCATGAGTACAATACCATCAAGCAAAACGTCCTTGCAGCCCGAGGAACCATGCCCTCATCGTCATCCCCAGCCCCAGAGGCAGATGCATCAGATGCACCCGAGCCCATGGACCTCACAACTTCACACCTCTCCAGCGAACCCCCATCAACTCCAATCCCCACCCACGACTTCGACGTCCCCATCTCAAGCACAGACACCACCCCAATCAGACACAACCGCCCCTCACCCAACGAACCTATCTCATCTTTCCTCGCCCGTCTACGGCCCTCATCTACCCTCTCCACATCCCCCACGGGGTCCTGGATATACATATCCAGTTACAGTTATCAGAACCCCCAAGCGGACATTAAGAAGCTTGTGGAAGATGGTACAGCTGAGCTACGCGCGCACGAGAACAAGATCTCCCAGGTGTGCGCCGAACACGCTAAGAAGCCGAAGAAGACGCAGACGCCTGCTGCGCTGACGCGCGAACTCACCAAGCATCGTGTAGATTTGGAGAGGTCGCTGTTCGCTCTGTCGAGGGAAACGGGCGTGGTTTCGGGTAAGTGGATGTTGTTTATTTCGCCGGCGAAGGTGGATGAGGTGTGGGGGGTAGTCGCGGAGGCTACAGCGAAGGGGGAGTTGGGGTTCGGGGCGAAGGTGGCTACTGCTGCTGCTGCTGCTGCTGATGTTGCTGCTGCTTCTGGTGATGGAGGTTCAAAGAAGACGAGGTTGATTTGTATCTATACGAAGGACTATGAGGATAGAGCTGATGTGGAGAGGGTTTTGAGGAAGATGGCGGAATTGGAGTTGGTGGATTTGGATGGACGGCCGATTTATTATAAGTGTGATGCGTATACGCATTTGGACATTAAAGGGGGGAATGTGTGGGGATTGAGGGCCAGTATGTATTCGAGTCGGGATTTTGGGAAGAAGTAACTAGACTGTGATATTGGGTTTGGAGTTGAGCTTGGTGTCTTGGACATTTGATGTGTGCTTGGATATGATATGACGTGAACCGTGGTATGTATGCATGTTGTGGGTATATCGTTTCATTAATCTATATCGCTTTCTCAATGACCTGGAGATGATAAGTGGTAGCTCAGAGACCGGCTCGAGCTGCGTAACTGCCTTGATGGATGAGACAAATGTCTGTCGGTCTGGAGGTGGCATGGCTGAATGGTGATGGCGAGGTACCGTCTTGTGCCATGCTGAGGCCCACGTTATGAATCCGACATGAAGATGGTCCTTCAACTGGACATGGGTGCAGCGTAATCACTTCCAAGAGGCGACTCTCATGAATTGCGGGGCATATCAACTCCATCCTCGACTGTTGATCAGTCTCAATAACCCCTCAGGTATAGAATCTCCCAACTCAAGCTTCCCTCCCCTCCATAACCTTCTCACAAGCCTCCCTAACCTCCTTCACACCCTTAACCCCCTCCCACTTATCCAACAACTTCTTGACCTCACCCCAATCCTCCTCCGCCTCATCCCCCTTCCCCTCCTCCAACAACTTCTCCAACCTCCCCGGCGCCGCAAGCACCCACTTCACCGTCCCCTTCTCAGCCCTCCTCCTCTCACCCCCCTCACTCTCCTTAACCTCCCTCATCCTCCTCTGCTGCTCCTCACCCTCCTGAATCAGTCCCCCAGCAGTCTCCGCCACGAACGCAATCGCGGGCCCCAGCGTCTTCGTCATCGTCAACGGCGCGCCCCGATCATCCATCGTCCTTCGCATCTTCCCAATCGTCTCAACAGCCCTAATCAACTTCGAGTAATTGTCATACACCAGCGCCTTGCGCTCACTGTCCAGCGTGCGAATATCCCCAACAAGCGTATTCTCCGCTTTCAGGACCGTCGATAGCGACGACGAAGCGAGGAGCTGGTTCACGTAGCGTTGCGGGTCGAAGTCCGGGCTATCGAGCTCGGTTCCTGTTGTGGAGAGTATAGATGGGCCGCCGGCACCGCTACTGCTGCTGGAGATGTCGCCTGCGTCGGTGTGCCGCGGGATGCTGCGTGAGCGGCGTCCGTCATTGTTGGGATCGGCTGCGGAGGACGGTTTGAGGTTGTAGTAGTCGCGGAGGGCGGCGCGGTTGCGGCGGGGGTGGAGGGAGGGGGAGACAGCGCGGGCGGTGGATGGGGTAGAGGAGGCGCTGAGGTTGTTGAGGTTGTAGTTGGTGTTGAGGGTGTCGAGGGAGGGTCGGTGCGAGGATGTTGGTGTTGGAGAGTGGGCGCGGGATGAGGCGATTGAGGGGCGGGGGGAGGAGAGGGTTGACATGTCGATTTGAAGATTTCGTAGATGTAGGTATTTAGGAAAAGAGGGTAGAGTATATGCGCGTATGTTTTGTGTAGTGATTCGTGAAAGGAGTTAGGTTTGAAGGTTTAAAGATCGCCCCGATAAGGAGAGTTCAGATGGAAGTCTAGCTAGCTGGTCCGTTCCCCGGATTCGTTCCGCTCCGCATCGGAGCTACAGTAAACATTTTCTACCAGAGCTACTATCTACATTCCTCCCCAGGACGAACATCAGCTCACAATTATGCACTTACACCCACCTTGTACCGCTCCGAACAAGATCTAATATACTTCACAATGACCTCCACCCCTCATCAACAAATAACCACCAACCTCCTCACCACCAAATCCCTCCCCGTCTCCCCCACCTGGCTAACCACCTTCCTGACCTCAACAACAACATCACGCACCATCCCCCTCAGCGCCCTCACCCAAACCGCCCTCTTCCGCATTCTCACCTCCGACATCCGCGACTCCCTCAGCGCCACGAACCCCTCCACCCTCCTCCCAGTCGACATCTTCGACCCCACAATCCAAGAACGCCGTCTCAACGGCCCCATCCCACTCCAAGTCCTCGACATCGAGGACATCGGCACGAGTCTCTGGAGCCAGGTGGAGGCCATTGAGCGCGTGGAAAGGGGGGAGGCGATTCGGGGAAGGGAGATCGTGAGGACGGTCAATGTGGGGGAGGATAGTGAGGCTGCTGCTGCGGAGAACAACAGTAACAATAATAATGCAGCAAGTGGTGGAGGTGATAGTAATGGACCGCATCGATTGATACTGCAGGATGCGGCGGGGACGAGGGCCGTCGGGGTCGAGTTTGCTAAGGTCAATGGGATTGGGTTGGGGAAGTTGGCTATTGGGGCGAAGGTCGTCGTGAGGGATGTTACGGTTGCGAGGGGGTTGGTGATGCTTACGCCGGAGTCCTGTGTGGTGTTGGGAGGGAAGATTGAGGGGTTGGATGTGCAGTGGAGGGAGGGGAGGAAGGAGAGGTTGTTGGGGAGGATTAATGGAGGGGTGTAGATTGGGTTTGTTATTGTGGTAGGTTGGTTTCCTTATTAAGGGGATGTGGATGATGGAGTGTGTCTAATGCTTGTATGCATCTATACTAATATGTGTATGTGTGTGTGACAGTTATCTAACTACAACACGTCTAGCTGGTCGTTGAGACCGCGTGGTTCAACTCCTCCCATCCTGTCTGCTTCCATGGCGCAACCATGATCGCCCGCAGCGCGTCGCTTGCCTTTCCGGTCTGTGCGTATGCCGCGGAGAGATCGATGGCCTCCAGGTTGCTTCGGGGAGGGACACTCCTCGCTGCCCGTTTGGTCGCCATCTCCGCAGGGTACAGTTCCTGCGTAGCAGACGCCAGCTCTACCCAGCCTTGAGGTTCGTACGGCGATCTCATCACCGCTGCTGTGGCCTCGCCAACGCGTCTGACATCCTCGGGCACGCCTGAGTTGTCCGTGAATCCAAGGGTCGAGATGGCGGTCAGGAGCTTGATTAGCTTGCCGCGTTCGTGGATCTCAATGTCGTCTCTTGTGATCATATTCTGCAGGTCGGACTCGACGGCATCGATGGCATCCGCATCGGCGTCAAGGAGTGCGATTGCTCCTAGGAGCGTGACAGCCCCAATATGGTCGGGGTTCTCCTCGACACAGTCGAATAGTTGCTGGCGTGCCACAGCGCGCTCCTCTTCTCCGCCCTTGGCCCACAGAACCTGTGCCAGGAGGCACACCACCTCCGGAGCGTTGTCGGCTTCCTGGAGGGCGTCTCGGAACATGTCAATCGCGTTGTCCATCGACTTCATGTAGTAGTGTGCTAGACCGGCTGTCAAATGGGCCGACAGGCGCAACTTGCGGTTCGTCTCTGGGTCGAACTTCTCGGCATCTTCTTCGCCAGACAGCATAAGAGCTGTCTCCGCCTTCTCAGCAGCTTCTTCGAAGTCGTGGCGCGCAAGCAGAACACGAGCAATGTCTGCATTGGCCTGTGCATATCGGGAGAGGGAAGACGCGGATTCTGTGACTTCGTATTCACTTTCCATGCCTGCGCAAACTAACCGCAGACTAGCTTCAGCGTCGGTGTGTTCGCCAATTCTTTCCGCCAAGAGAGCAGATAGGTGGACGAATGGAAGGTCAGATGGGTCCTGGCTGGAGAGCTGGTGCAGGGCAAAGAATGGCTGGATGAGTTGTGAGATCTCGTTCGACAGCGACGAATCCGACAGGAGGTGATCGAACAAGCTCATCGTATACTGCTTTTTTGACAAACGAGTCGATGAAGTGGAGATATCAAAGGCATGTTCAAAGAGGCCTCTCGCTTCCTGAGGATCTCCGAACAAGAGTGCCAAGAATCCTTGGCCAACCCAGGCCGGGGAGTAGTCGGGATCAGTGGACTGTGCCCGGGTGAAAGCCTCATTAGCGAGCTGGATGTCATTGTGAATGAGATAAAGAGTTCCCAGGTTCGTCCAGACTTGGGCGCTTCTGTCGTTCAGATGAAGACTGCGGACGAATGCATGCTGTGCGACCTTGGGGCTCATACTCGTGGTGACTACTCCCAACGCGTTCCAGAACTCCGAATTTCCGGCTTCGAGCTCAATGGCTCTCTTAAAGCATCGCATAGCTGCCTTTAGAAGCTTACGTGACTGCTTCTTGTTCTCGGTGTTTAGGATAGTCTGCAAACACCGGTAAGCTCGGTACTCTGCCCAGCCCAGGTTGTACCAGGCAACTGCTTGGGCATGGCTGTCCCGCAGAGAGACCTGAATGGCACGCTTGTAGGCCAGGATAGCAGCGTAGAGACATTGGCTTGTCCGGTTGGCGGTCTCATCGTCCGCTGTTAACGAAGATAGATAGTCATGACCAACATTATCAACTTCTGTCAAGATATCGAGGGCCGTAGGTTCCAGCTGAGTCTCAAGTAGGTCTCGTAGCTCATCAACCGGCAATCTACCCGCTTTCGACTGGACGTAAGAGAAGAGCGTACAGGAGTCTCCGATTCCTTTCCATAGGTTGAAAACGTCAACCCGTTCCAGAGCAAGCGACTTGGCTACTAGTAGGGCCTTCCGTGCCAGCTCGATACAGTCATTGTAAAGACCCTGGTCCAGACTCTTCCAGGAGCTCTCGGTAAGCGTTTGAAGCAGCGCAATCGCCACTCCAAATTCATTAGGCCGCACCTGCAAGACATCTTCATATCTCGCAATAGCATCCTCGTACTCGCCGAGCTCTCGCTTGACATTAGCCAGCATGTACCTTGCAAACCAGATCTGCTCCTTGTCGGAAAGGTTATCCTCGAGCTGCTGTGCGTGCTCAAACGCCTTTGTAGCGGCAATGAATCTGCCAGAGTGGTGGTAGCTCTCGCCTAGACCGACCCACGAATGGTAGTCATTGGGAGAGATTCTGAGAGCTGCCTGGAAAGAGACAATACTCTCAGGGTACTGTTGCTTGTTGATTTGCACTGTGCCCAGAGCTGCGTAGGGCCAGCTGTAGCCTTTGCGCTTCGAGCCTGGGGCAGGCTTAGCTTTCCCTGAATCAACGACACGTTGGGACACGGCTTCGACGAGATCCCATTCCCTCTGATCGGCGAATGTCTTGGCAAGTCGCTCAGCTGCTTCAATCTCTGACGCTGACAGCTCGAATGCCTTGTGGAAGCACCTGCGTGCTCGGGTCTTGTCCTTCTTGTAGTCCGCATAGTAAAGACCGAGGCTCGTATAGGCAGGAGCAAAATTCATGTTTGACTGGATAGACGCGAGGAAGCTGGCGTATGCTCCAGTGCGGTCTTTGCGTGCTGCCGGCGATGGATCATTCTCCCACTGGCAGTATCCCACTCGGTAGAGGATCTCAGCTTTGAATTCTCTATTGTCGGACTCCGCTTCCTGGAGTTCTTCAAGAACGTCCTGCAGGCCCTCCAAGCCAGATGCAATATCGCCGTTGAGTGCCCTACACCACGACAGCTCACCGCGGACTTTAATATTCGTCGGGTCTCGCTCCAGCGCACGCTCCAGGAAATTGACGGCTTCAGAGTAATCCTCGTCAACCTTAAGAATCAGACCGATACCCAACAAGCAGCTTGTGGATTTCGGCTCTCTACCCAAGATCTCTTCGAAAATTCGCTTAGCTTCGGGGTGATGCCGGGGAGACTGGTAATAAATAAGCGAGTTGGCGAGCATTATGTTGAGTGCATCCGTGGTGTTTTGCAGACTGATGCCAGTCCTCCTGACAAGGTCCTGTACATTGCGAAGGCCTTTCCGACAGACATCCACTGTGCTGTCGTACTCTTCAAGTGAGAGATATAGTTCGGCCACAACCCGATGAGCGACGATCGACGCCGAAGATCCCTCAAGGCCTTCTACCATCAAGAGCAGGTTATCCTGGACACCTAGTTCATTGCTCTCACCATTGTTGTTCTCGGTATCTTCATCCTTCTTTGCAGCTTCTTTGGGCTCTTTGGGCTCTTTGTCTTTCGGGAACGGTGACAAGTCGCTAGCCAAGAAGCCCCTCAGTAGCTTAGAGACACCGTCTTCGGGGAAGAATTCAATAAAGTCGTCCAAGAAGTTGCGGTCCCACTCCGAGAAGTTCTGAATATCCTGCCATTCTAGCACGATCTTCCACGCGAGCTCGTAAGGGTGCTTGATGATCACCATATCGTGGGCAGCCTGGAACACTTCTGCTCGCTTGGCGTCCTTTTCATTCGCCGGTAGCACGGAGAGAATGTCGTTCGCCCGCTGTAACAACTTCTCTTCGTAGGTGCGCCGAACTTCATCATCATGAGACCAATTGACAATTCCACGGTATAGCTCTTCTAGCTCGCTCCGCTTGAAGGCCTCCCTCTTGACCTCTAGTGTAACTTGATCAATCTTTGCACCCAGTCGCGTACGTCGTTCACCGATTTCCCTGTTGATAAACTCCTTTTCCTCCGCCTCGGTCATTTCTATCAATCGGAGGTAGGTGTGCGAAGGATGGGGAACTCTCCCCTCGAGGAAATCGTAAAGCGGGCATGATGGCAGGTGTAATTCGAGGGCTTTCTTGTACTGCGACCGAGATCCGTTCTTCTTCGCGAACCCAACGTACTTGTCGACCAAATCTTGGCAGCGGTTTTTGTCATCTCTGCACTTTATTTAGTGATTATTCAGTTTAAGACAAAGACGGAATGAAAACGCACGATTCGGCATATACTTGACCAAGTCGGAGAACTGCGTCGCGATACGTATCGAGCTTCTGAGCTCCCTGCTTCTCAAAGAGGTTGATGAGTCCCTGCCACGCTGTCTTGTCGTTTTCTTTCACCCGGATTGCCGAAAGATAGGCTCTTTCAGCCTCGGTGTTTTTGTTGAGTTTATCTAAAGCTAGACCAAGGAAGACATTGCTGTGATATGGTTAGACAGTGAGCAGCGCAATGGGTACCGCGGGGTCGGGGGCAACACACGCATGGTAGATCTGAGGGTCTTGCTGCACAATAGCTTTGGCTTTCTCAGCTGCAAGCTCGAAATCCTTTGCGTCGAGTGCTGTTCGCACCGCCTTCAGAGCGGATTTGCTTGACATTCTAGAACAATTGCTTCATGGCCCAGCCTGTCGAGGCGAGATTCTGGATAGACGAAGTGGAGGAGCTGAGCGCCGGTCGAGAAAAGGCTAGCTAGTCTATGTGGGGAAGCCCAAGCGGGTACGGATCGTATATTCGTATGGTACGTCAGAGGCCCGGTCGCCTTCCCGTTATCTCCAATCACCCGTGATACTCTCTCCGCAGTGATCCTGGATTCACTCTACCTTCAGGCACTCAGGGGAATTTCTGCGGTGCTGGATTCGTCTCTTATACAAAAAGTGCATTTCTTCGTGTTTCACATTTGTCTTCACTCTCGTTGACTCTGCCTTTGATGGTTAAACAGCTTGCTCCTACAAGGTTAGCGCGGATCCCCCGATCGACACCTCATTCGGCCCCCGGCTGTCCTGCTGTACACCGTATCTGACTCTCAACTCCCAGAATAACCTATCTGTCACCCGACCTGTCTCGTTACTTTAGGCTGCGCTAGATATTCTCCGAGAGGTTGTGGTCGTCTGTGTCTACACCCCTTTTATCATACCTGAAGCGTCAACGCCGTTTCGTTGTCGCCTACTACCTACCTTGCCACTAGCGATCATGGGCCCTCTACGACTCCGCATTGATGGTCGGACTTTCAAGGACTCGCACAATAGAGAGATTACATTAAGAGGAATAAACGTTGCTGGTGAATGCAAATACCCTAAGAACCCTGATACACCGTCTTACATCTCCGATAATTTCTTCGACGCCGATAACGTTTCCTTCGTCGGTCGCCCTTTCTCCCTTGACGACGCTCATACACACTTTGCCAGGCTACGCAAATGGGGTTACAATACTTTGCGATACATCTTCACATGGGAAGCGATTGAACATGAAGGGCCTGGAAAGTACGATGATGAATGGATAGCATTCACTATTGAGGTCCTGCGTATCGCCAAGCAGTACCAATTCTATGTGTTCCTGGATCCTCATCAAGATGTGGTATGTTCCTAGTCAGTATGCTTGCTTGGTCGTATGAGCCCCTGCTGAACAAGTCCAGTGGTCTAGACTATCAGGAGGCTCTGGTGCACCAGCCTGGACCCTCTATGCGGCAGGCTTGAACCCGCGGACGTTCAAGAAGACCGAAGCTGCCCTTGTTCAAAATACGTATGATGTCCCGGCCGAATTTCCTAAAATGATCTGGAGTACGAACTACACCCGTCTTGTCTGTCAAACAATGTTCACTTTGTTTTGGGGAGGCCGGGACTTTGCTCCGAAAGCGATAATCAACGGCATGAACATACAGGACTATCTGCAAGGCCACTTCATTGCAGCATGTCGATATTTCGCTCAGAAGATCCATGAGGCTGGTGACATTGAGAATGATGTCGTTATCGGGTGGGAGAGCATGAATGAGCCCCATCGCGGACTCATTGGAGTACAGGACATATCCGTGATCCCACCGGAGCAACAGCTTCAGCTCGGCACATCGCCCACTGCTTTCCAAGCCATGCTTACTGGCTCGGGACGAGCATGCGAGCAAACAACTTGGAATTTTGGCAGCTTCGGCCCTCATCAGACTGGCAGAGAACTTGTAGACCCTGAGGGTGAATCTGCATGGCTGCCAGCCGATTATGACGACCACAAATACGGCTGGAAGCGCGATCCCGATTGGAAATTAGGCGAGTGTCTTTGGGCCCAGCATGGAGTTTGGGATCCGTCGACGGACCAACTTCTCCAGAAGGATTACTTTTCCAAAGTGCCACAGACCGGAGAACCCCTGAATTATGATAGGTTTACTAACACGTACTTTATGGAACACTATCGGGCTTACAGGGATGCTCTCCGAAGTGTCTGGCCGGGGGCCATCATGCTGTGCCAACCGCCGGTCATGGAAATACCCCCGGACTTGAAGGGAACAGCCGATGATGATCCTAACATGATCCATGCGGTACATTATTACGATGGACTTACACTCCTGACGAAACATTGGTAGGTTGGACCTACTCAAAACGTACACATCCTATGGTGCTGACAGCCATAGGAATCGGCTATACAATGTGGATGTAATCGGTGTTCTTCGAGGGAAGTATCTGACTCCGGCATTTGCCGTCAAGATCGGAGAGACAGCCATTCGAAATTGCTTGCGAGACCAACTCAAGTTCCTCCGTGATGAAAGTCTCAAGTACATGGGGAACCATCCGTTGATTTTTACGGAAATTGGTATTCCCTATGACATGGACGACAAACATGCCTACAAAACCGGCGATTATAGCAGCCAAGTCAGTGCGATGGATGCGAACCACTTTGCCCTAGAAGGAAGCACGGGCAATGGCTTCACGCTCTGGCTCTACACCACCACGGTAAGCATTGCCCCCTGACCGTCCCGAAGAGGAATTTCTTCTAACAAGTTATTTTTATCGTTTCACAGAACAACCACGAGTGGGGCGACAACTGGAACGGCGAAGATCTGTCAATCTACTCCCTCGATGATCTGGAGCTGCCAAGTGGCAAGCTCCTGGCACTGGAGGGTGAATCCCGAACGGACCCCGACCCTCATTCACCCGCCTACTCGGAAAGTCAGGGCAACCCAGAGCACCATCAGGTTGGACCCGGTAATTTGAAGGACGCGCTGGCCACACCGTCCATCACATCAGTATACACCCAGTCCAACGCAGACAAATTGGGATTCCGAGCTGGAGAGGCATACATCCGACCCAGCCCAATCTACACCTATGGAGATGTCTCGAAGTATCTTTTTGACCTTCGTAACTGTACGTTCACCCTATCGCTGGTCGGCAGCAAGCGGATTCCGGGAGATGAGGTGGCAACGGAGATATACTTGCCCGAGTTTCACTTTCCTGATACACAAACCGTGGTTTCGGTCAGCAGTGGCGAGTGGAGCATCGACTACACGGAGATCAACTCGATCAAGGTGCAACGACTCCGCTGGTGGCATATGGAAGGGGAGCAGGATATCAAGATCCAGGGTGTGAAGCGAAAGCCCGGCGACCTGAGCAGTGTGTCGGCGGATGATCTGAGCTATCTTGAGCAGTGCCAGAAAGGAGGTTGCACGGTGATGTAGATGGCTGGACCATCGCTCTTGCGTCCTAGTATAACATTTGTGACGACAAACTATATTTCTCCAGATGCTTGGTGGAGTTCCGGTCATATTAGAGTTTACGGGTCACACTTATTAGTCTAAGTACGGTAATTGTTTTGCTTCTCTTCCAATATCTTCTGTCATAGAACATATCAACGTAGGTTGCAGTCATGGTCACTGAGTAGGGAACAAGCCGCCTATGGTTTAAGGGGTAAATAAACTCTCCTTTTCTGTATGCCGACGGAGAGGGGAAGTTCCAGGGCTGATCCGGGCCTTATCGATAAGGCCAACCCCGGGAAGCGGTGAAGGGCAGGGCGTGCTGTGAGTGGTGCATGCCCCTCCCTGACCGCCTAGTCGGTGTGGTGATTGGAGCAGCGGCGCGTGGAAAATTCACAGTGAGCTATTTATGATTGATTGTGGTTGACCATTCTATTGTTGTTCCCGATCCTCTTCTTCCCTTAAAAAGGTTACTTTTCTTACTACTACTGCAACTTACTTCCTATCCCACTTTTGCAGTCTTCTTCCCTCCCCCTCAGTCCAACTATCGGACGTGATAGACTCGGGTTTCCCCCGTTCCCCTTCAACTCAACAAGCACCAAGAAGAGAGAAGCAATTCCTCAATTCCGTACTCGGAACATTCCTAGTTTCCCCGTGGTTCCCCCCTCCTTATAAACCCTTTCTTTAGGCAGAAACCGCATCCCCCATTCATTCCAGAACACCACTGCACCGCCGAGCCGCAACTGCCTCGGAGGCGGTTGCCGTGTGTCGCCCACCTTTTCTGGAAGGCTGATTGCGGCAGCGTTTGTTATTTGCCCAACGCAGTCCTACCTGACCCGCAACGACGGATCTCTCTCTCATCGGGAAGAGTGACCAAGGCTTTGCAAGGGCCTAGATCATGCCGGCATTGGTGCTGCCACTGGAAAAAGTCTTGAATTAAACCCATTCCGCTATACTTATCCTTCACTCGTCCCCTGGCGGCACTAGTTCCGTCAGATCCTAATCATGGCGGCTGAGGCAGATCTATCGGAGGGCCGCATGGCCGACATCATCCGTGCCCTTGAGCTCATCCATAGCCCCTCCTCGACAAATGAACTGCGCAGGGAGGCCTTGACCTTTGTGGAGGCCCAGAAAGAAAGCAAATCTGCTGCTCGTAATGGTTTCCTGCTCGCTTCCCCCGAACAGAGCAACCCCTTGGTTCGCTACTTCGGCTTGGGTTTGCTAGATCACGTCTTGCGTCACACCTCCTTTGAGGCATCAGAACAGATCGATGCACTTAGGGGTCTGGTCCTCAAGCTGGCCGAATCGGTACGGCCAGAAGATCCCCCGTATATCCGCAACAAAATCACCCAATTATGGGCCGAAGTCGCCAAACGGAGTTGGGGTTTGGACTGGAACGACATGGACGCCACGCTCGTTCAGTTCTGGAATGCTAGTCTTGTTCACAAGGATTTAGTCCTGTCGATCCTGGAAACCCTTTCCGAAGACATCTTCTACCGCGAAGACACCGTTTCTTCCCTGCGCGGCACGGATCTCAATCGGGCTCTGGTGGAGATCTGCACTCCCCTGTCTGTCTTCGAGGAGATTCACCCAAAGAAGGACAGTATTGACCTGCGCTGTGGCCCGGAAGGTTGGCTTTCCCGCATCTGTGGGTTCCTGGCCGATTGTATTGGGAACATCCAAAACTCGAAGCAAGCAAAAGACTCGGCCCTTAAAGCTCTCGCGACTCTCAAGTCCGTCCTTGCATGGTCAATTCCCAAGGCAATCCTCTCTGCCAATTGCGTTCCTTCAATTGCGAGGGCATTCACTTGTGATGACGAATATGTGTTGATGGTAAGTCTCCACCCAACCTTTGGAGGTCGTGCGAGGAGCATGTGCTAATGTTAACCAATCTAGGCCGCGGTTGAAGCCCTACATGCCTTATATAGCCGTTCCAATGTCGACATCGAGGGTTTCCAACCACTTGTCCACGTCATGTACGAAACGGAGTCCTTGAATGTGCTGCAGAAACTCTACGAATGGTCCGTCGTTGGGCCTGACGACGTCGATGACCTACGATACACCATATGTAAGAAAGTGTCTGAGGTATGAAAAAGAACCGCACTTGATGGGGAGGCGCACACTAACGCACATGAATAGATGATATCATATATTGCGGGTTTCCTTGAGGAAAAGTCATTTGCCCTGGAAAGCGTACAGGGCCTTAACCTTCCGTTCTTTTTCCACCTCACCGTCAGCGTTATTCAGAACCAAAGTCTTACTGTTTCGATTCCCGTTCTTCATGTGTGGTCTAAGTTAATCGCATCGGAGAGGATCGGAAATACAGACCTGGTTACTGGCCTCGTGCCTTCCCTACTGAGTATTTGCACCGAAAGATTGATTCGTTGGGAATCATTCCCGTCCGATTCGGAGAATGCTACGGTTGTTTTCCTCAACGAGGATATTGACACTATCCCCGAAAGACATGCATTCGTTGGTAACTACCGGCGCTACTGCTCGTCTATCATCGAAAGCATCGTACAAAAGAGACCACAGGAAGCCATTCTTCATATCTTATCGGAAGTTGACTCTAACCTAGACAATCTCTACTCCGGAGTGGAGCCTTTCAGCGGTATGTATGTCTTGCCTGGGTTTGAACTGTTAGCTAAACCCTGCATCAGTCAAGTCGTTTTCGAAGAACTCAATGCCCCTGATGCGTGCCGACACGCAGTTCGCAGTCGTTGAGGCAACACTGAAGGGATACAATAAATGGGTGTCTGCGCATGGACGGATGCCCCAGCAAGACGTGCGAGACACGACTCCAATCACTGTTATTCAGCTAACATAATTGTAGGAACAAAAGCGGAGCGAACTAGAACAGATGCTAGAGGCATGGGCTTTCAAGCTGATGCAGCGGAACTTTGAGGTTCGACTGACTTGCCCTCGAATATTATGTTTCAATATAACCAACTCATGTTACCCTACAGGATCCTATCCTTAAGCAGCGGGTCATCAAGCTTGTTGTCGATATCTCATCCAAAGCTCTGGATAAGACCCCTAGCTTTGCACTCAAGGCTCTAGAATATATCCTCATGACGCGTCTACCTGACCAGCCGGAATACCCAGTGTACTCCGAGTCCGTCAAGGAACTCCACGGCTTGACCAGCCATGAGCTCCGGAGGTTGGCTATGCGTTATGCAGACTACTTTGCTGTAAGTTAGACCACCATGGCTCCAAGCACTGCTAACTGTTCTGTCCACAGACCTTCTACGACATACTCGAGCCTAAGATCAAGGAGATCAGTATGGCCAACCGGGTAGATGACAAGCTCCAAATGGAGCTCACATCGATCCTGCTCATCATCATGTATGGCTCAACAACATCAGATCTAGCGTCCTAGTGCTGACCTTGCAGGCAACGTGCAAACAACGTCGAACCGTATCTCCGCCAGTCCCGCCTGGTGTCTTTTGTGGAACCCATAAAAAATGCTTGGCAGGAAGAGGAGTTTCGTAATATGAGCTCGACCTTTGAAGGCTTCTGCGTTATGCTCGGATTGCAGAGTGTTGGTCCATACATGCAAGCACGACATGCGCCCAAGCTTGAGGACTGGTCATCCGTGCCTCTGGATAGTGAGGGCAAGCTAATCCAGGAAGAGATGACCAGAAAGTTCCAGGTAATAATAATTCCCTAGTCATCACCAACACGTGCTAATTTCGGGATAGCAATTGCCTTTGAGAGGCACCAAGACTATGTTGGCCGTTTCCTCGGACAAACTTAAGAAAACAGATCAGGCGTACGAACTGGCCTGCAATATCTGGCATGACATCATTCCGACAATTCTGCCAACGCTACTGCAGCTTGTCAGGTAAGCCATCTGTCCATCAGCCCTGTATATCTGGCTAACCACACACAGTAACGCGCATGCCTTCCACAACCCAGAGAACTGGGGTGGCTTGCCTCATGACATGCGCGGTGTGGTCGAGCGTATCCTGACCGATAGATTTTGGCAAGCTGGAATTTCCACTGGAAGCCGGGATGAATTCTATGCCAAGATCACGGCCTCGAAAGCCTCTCTCGAGGGATTTGCATCCTCAGTAAGAGGCAAGATTCGCGCAGTTAGAGAATCCTGCTACTCCATGTTATTCAGCATGAGCAGGCTGCGAGAGCATTTCTATGGGTTCGCAGAACTTCCCGGCCCCCTTGCCCAGGCGCTGTTCAAGGACTCCGCCCATCTTTCCTCCCATCAGTTCTCCGTCCTTCTTAACATCTCAAGGTGTTTGATTGATGACTGCCCTGTCCGCTTCCGGGCCCAGTTCCTGCCCCCAATGCTCTCCACTCTTTTCACAAATATCGACAAGAAAGTGACATCCGAGTGGGACGCCATAGAACGTCAGAAGGAAGGCCTTGGGGAAGGGGATCTGACCGATGAAATGAAATCGGAAAGTATCCTACGGCAGCTGACATACTCCGCGGTGATATTCGTGGCAAGCCTATTGGACCCGCAGAGAGGGGGTAAGTTGAGTGACATTGTGATTTCTATACTGTGCTAACTCTCTGTTTCAGACCCCGACGACGAGCCCGTAGATCCCAGTGTCCCACAGGCGGCACCGGCGCTCTCTGACTCCATCCGGCATTTTGTCCTCTCTTCTCCTGAGATCTTCGAGCCTGTGATGCTCTTTTGCACCCATGCGCTCCGTATGCGCGATACCCGGTGCTGCAGCATCATCACTCGCGTCATTCGCTCCATCCTTCAAGACTTTGCGCCCCCCAATGATACAGCAACAACCGTAACGATCCGCGAGTTTATCTCTTCCGAGGTGCTCAAGGCCTGCATCACATCTGTGCACGAACCTTACTTTGTTGACATGCAGAAAGACCTTGCCCAGCTCATCGCTTCCATCTGGATTCTGTATGGATCGTCCAGCCCCACCCCGCGGGCTGTGATGCTCAGCCTTCCGGGCTTGGACGAACAACGGGTCGCCAACGCAGAGGCTGCTCTCATACGTTCCTCCGCGGCGCGACAGCAGCGTGCGCTGATTTTGGATCTTCTGGAAGGCCTGAGAGGTGTGAGTATCGCCGAGCAGGGTAAAATTCTGGGCTCTCGTGAAGAACGCCGAAAGGCCAGGAGTGCGCTACAGGAACGGTACATGAGTACCGGTGAGATGGAGGGCCAACAGAATCACAAGGTCGATATCAACGATGGCCCGGACCTTGCCGGTGTCGCGGACTTGTTCGGTTAAAATCTCCTCCTAGATTCGGTGCGGCGGCCGCTCATACCCAGGTCCTCCCTTGTATAGTATGGTGGCTTTGGTTTCAACCCTTCTCCGACATCACAGCCACCTTTTGCGGTTTTGACTTTTCTCACATATATAAGCACATAGACGCCTCCCCGGAGGTCATGGCAGCGACGCAGCATAGTCTAATGTAGCAGCGGTTGATAGACGCCAATTGGCAAGAAAAAAAGAATACAAAACACTGAAAACGCATTGCGGAACTGGCCGGTCTCTTTGGTTTGGTATATCTACAACATACAATAGTAGCTCATCTTGACTATCCCGGTGCACCTGTTGATTCACACGGAACCGCAGCCTACACGCCCATAACTGAATACTCCGAACCCATCATTTGCCTGCACATGAACCCCCCAATCAGATCATGCGCAAGACGCTCGCCGTCCCAAAAAGGGAACGATCTGGGCAAACAGAAGACAACATAATCGAACGCACGCAAAATTTTATTATCTTCCAAGCGCTTATTGAGTGACCTTGCTGGGGGTATAAGTGAAGGTAGGGCGGACGAAGCTGTATTTCCAAAATCATGATTAGCGATTCCCTGCTGCCCAATTGACATCATCCCAAACACAATTGTAGAGGAAAACATACCGGTCCGAGTTGTAGATCTTGGCATCCGTACCAAGGAGCTCCTTCTCACGAGCCTTGTCGGCGTAGTAGCGACGAGCCTGATCACGGTCCTCCTCGGCCTGGAGAAGAGGCATGATGTGTATACGGCCCCACATCTTCTCACGGGCGAGTTCGCTATTTCATTCCCACATTTGTCAATTTCCATTCATTCTTCCTTTGCCGGTTATTCGGGGGGTCAGGAGGCATAGACGTACTATTGTTCACGGACACCGTAGAAGAGCTTGTAGTATCCGTAGCCCATGATCAGGTGCATACCGATCAGGTAGTAGATGGGGCGGAAGCCACGGGCAGGGATGTTGCGCTATACAATTTAATTAGCCATTGGCCTTGCTTTGGTCGTTCGTTCGAATGTAGGGTGTGTGTGGTTGCTCGTCGTTGGATCGGATAAATCGGACGGTTCGTTTCGTGTCTGGTTTTAACGCACCTTGTACTGCACGGGCAAGTAGCCCCCCTGCGGGGGCATATCCTGAGGCATGGTGACTGAGGAGGAAAAAGGACTGGCAAGACAAGAGGAGGGGAGGAGGGGGTGCCGCAGCCTTTCAATCGAGGGTGGTGCTGGGAGATATGATGCGGTTGCGGATGGGAACTTGGGATGTTGTGTCACGTGATATATGCATGGTTTGGTAATGAGCGCTGAGGGGGTTTTGATTGGTGGGGGGCGCATTTTGGGTGATCTTCAGCTGGATAGCCGCTGGGTGGGTTGCTTCAACTGATTTTGTACCTGTTGGTGATTGTCTGTTCACTTTCTTTATTACTCTTCTTTTTTGTCTCTGTAAGGGATTATTTATTGGATTTGTTGTGATAGGGGGAGAGAAAGGATTATTGCTAATTGAGGATTTCGACTACGTTATGGAGGAAGACAACGATCGGCCTAGAAAGCTTCCTAAGCTTGATCACGACGAGTCTCAGGATTCTGAGCCCAGAATGACCGGTGCGCTGCAGGTTGCTGATAATGTCTCTACGGCTGCTACGGCTGGAACGGACAATGGCGACAATGAGCAACCTACCATCACAGCCGAGAATGATACTACTACTACTACTACCCACGGCGCCGCCGCCGACAGCACTACAGTCCCCACCACCGAAGATGGAGCGCCCAAGATCTCCAAGCGCGAGATGAAGCGCCAACGCCGCCGTGAGCAATGGGACCAGCAGCGCGATCTGCGACTCGCGAAGCGCAAGAAAACCGCACAGGCGCGTAAAGAGCGCCGCCGCGCAGCGTTCGAGCAGGCGCGGCTGGACGGCACGGAAGCCGAACTGAAGAAGCAATACGAACGGACTCAGGAGCGCTTCCGCAAGTCGACGCTGCTGCCGCTTACATTGGTGATTGACTGCGGATACGACGAGTTGATGTTGGAGAAGGAGCGGATTTCACTGGGATCGCAGATCACGCGGTCGTACTCGGATAACAGTCGGTCGGTGTATCGGTCGCATCTGGTGTTTTCCTCGTTCAATAAGAAGTTGAAGGAGCGGTTTGATACGAAGTTGAATAAGCATTACTTGAACTGGAAGGGGGTTAGGATCCTGCCGGATGATTTTGCCGAGGTGGCGGAGAAGGCGAAGGAGTGGATGGTTGTTCCTGAGGGGGGTAAGATGGAGGGAGTCTTTGCTGATAAGACGGATATGAAGCCTGAGGATGGGGAGGTGGTTTATCTGAGCAGTGATAGTCCCCATACGTTGACGGAGTTGAAGCCGTTCAGTACGTATATTGTTGGCGGGTTGGTGGATAAGAACCGGCACAAGGGGATTTGTTATAAGCAGGCTGTGGAGAAGGGGATCAAGACGGCTAAGTTGCCTATTGGGGATTATATCCAGATGGCGTCCAGACAGGTGCTGGCTACGAATCATGTCGTGGAGATCATGCTCAAGTGGTTGGAACTGGGTGATTGGGGCAAGGCGTTCTTGGCTGTTATTCCGCAGCGGAAGGGTGGGAAGTTAAAGGAGTCGGGGGCTGAGGCGGAAGGGTCTCAGCACGAGGAGGATAATGCAGAGGAGGAGGAAGAGGAGGCGTTGGAGCAGGCTCAGGAGGTTACTGATGAGGCGGTTGAGGAGGCCCAGCAGGCTGCAGAGGAGCCTGATCAGGCTATGGCAGAGGCATCTGCGGAGAGCAAGTGAGGGGCTTGCTGTTGAACATAGTGTATATATGCAGCGGTATACGCTGCCCTGAGCTGTCTACTCGATAAGTAGCTGGCTAATCTACATTTCTTCCAATGACTAGCAGGAAGTGATGCTTCATACATTCTAGATTTCTACTTTTGTAAGTGGTGGAGGGAGATGACATAATTACACCGCCACACGTGCTGCGCCACATGGTTGCCACCGAGCGATGGATGACGGCAACCAAAACAACAACAACTTCGCCGTTCCATCTTTTTTTCGTTTCTTCCTTCCAGAAGCTCCACAGAGACTCGCCTGCTCTTTGCTCTGTTTGCTGTCTGGGCCCCTGGCCTTCTTCACTCTGCCCCCAGACCCAAGGCTCATCCTTTCCTGTTTACTTTCCCGTCCCCTCTGTTGTCTGGTGACCTGCCTCAATCCCTGTCCCTAGCAACCCACCTTATCTCAAAGTTCAGTAAACAAGGTTGCTGTTGCTGAGCAGCAAAGCAGCTCCAGCCATGTTTGTGCTCCGCAACGGTAAGTCCCTTCCATTCCCGGATGTCTTTTCCTCGAGGGCAGCTCTGCCTTCACTTTGGCTTTGCTACCCCGCCATCTGCCCCTCCTCCCCTCATCCTCTTCCCCTGCTTCCTCTCATCCTACCTTCCATCACTTATTGGTCCCCTCTCATACTGACGTATCCTCTCGGGACTTGTGCAGTGAGCAAGTACCTCTTCGGAGACTCTTCCAAGGAATCTATTATCGAGATCCCTCAGGGACAACTCTACCTCGTTCGCCCTCTGTCGCCCAAGGGCTACTCGGAGCTCATCTTCAAGGACGCCGCCGCCTCCATCAGACGCACCGGTCAGGATTTTCAGTACCAGCTTGTTATCCAGCGCGCCTACGAGGAAGGCGAGGAGGAGCTCGGGGAAGAGGACGACGAACAAGGCGGCAGTGACAGCCTCGACAAGGACGAAAAGGTCTTCCTGCTCGATCAGGCGTTGCACTTCCGCTCCGAGGTGCGCGACGGAGGAGCAAAGATCTTGGCCTGGAGAGACCTGAGTGGCGACGTTGGCGACCTCTTCGAGTTTGTCTGCGACCCCTCCGTACCTTCGGATAAGGTTTCCACCTTCGAGCTAGCCGCTCTGCAGTGCCAGTACGAGCGCGCATACCGCCGGAGCTCCCAGAACGTGAGCCGCGAAGATCTGCAAGAGTTCTCTTTCCAGGAGGAGAGGCCTATCCCGTCTGCAAGCCCTATCTCTTCTTCAGCACGGTCTCCTGCTCGGTCGCTGACATCTGGAGAGTCGACCGCCGCCATGGTGAAGGACGTCGAATACTCGCGGTCCAAGGGACAAATCAAGCCCGCAGCCTCGGAGGAAGCCACAGTTGCTCCCCCTTCTGCAGCACAGCCTGAAGCTAGAGAGGTCCTCGCCCAGGAGAAGGCCGAGCTGCACCTGTTCGATTTTGTGAGCGGAACGTTCGTTTTGCAGGCGGCTAGCGTGACTGCAACGGTTTCTGAGGTTGGTGACTGGACTTACTGGCTACAGATCAGCGGAGAAGACAAGGAGTGGCTTGGACAGGCTGTCGTTGCGGACATCAACCCCGTTTTCAATTTCGAATATTTGTCTTTTATCTTCAATGCCTACGGTGAAGATGGTTCGGCTTACTCCTGGCTCTTGCGCTTCAAGGACCAGGAGACTGAGGAGAAGTTCCAGGAGGGTCTCATGCAGGCTCTGTGGGAACAGCTGAATGAGATGAAGTGGACGAAGGTCAAGGAACAAGAACGGGAGTACGTGCTGGATGCCTTCCAGGATCTCACAATGGAGGATGCCGAGGAACGCGAAGCCGAGGCTGAAGAGGAGGAAGAAGAGGAGAGTGAGGAGGAAGACCACTACGACGGTCAACGCAGCGAACACTACGATTCTGACGAGGAGCAAGATGATGTCGTTACGCGGGATGACGATGGAAACGTCAACTCTCAACTTGCTGTCGGTTACAAGCATGACCGCTCCTTTGTCGTCCGTGGCTCCAAGATTGGCGTCTTCAAACACACTCCCGACAACAATCTCGAGTTCTCTACCAACATCTCCAAGGTTGAGACCCCCAGGGGCAAGCTCTTCAGCCCCAAGAAGGTCATGTTGCACGCCGAAGACACCAACATGATCCTCCAGAACGGTGACGATCCGAACTCGCTTTACCGGATGGACCTGGAGTATGGTAAGATTGTGGATGAGTGGAAGGTCCACGATGACATTCCGGTCACTACCTTTGCTCCTGAGACTGTGAGTAACCTCTTTTTCTAGTCTTATGTGAAATATCTGCTGACTTGCCTAGAAATTCTCCCAAATGACCGCTGCACAGACCTTCGTTGGTGCTTCTAAGAATGCCCTCTACCGCATCGACCCTCGTGTCGACGGAAACAAGTTGGTGGACACCGACCTGAAGCAGTATGCCAGCAAGAACGACTTCTCTTCGGTGGCTACCACTGAGAAGGGATACCTTGCTGTGGCTTCCAACAAGGGTGACATCAGGATGTTTGACCGTCTTGGAATCAACGCCAAAACCCATATTCCCGCTCTGGGAGAGCCGATCATCGGTCTGGACGTGTCCGCGGACGGTCGCTGGGTACTCGCAACCTGCCGGACATACCTCCTCCTCATCGACTCGCTGCAGAAGGAGGGCAAGAACGAGGGCAAGCTTGGCTTCGAGCGCTCCTTTGCCAAGGACTCTAAGCCGCAGCCTCGTCGTCTGGGTCTGCAGCCTGCCCATGTGGCCCAGTTCCAGCACGAGACGAAGAAGCCTATCAGCTTCACCCAGGCGCGTTTCAACACCGGTGTCGACAGCCAGGAGACATCGATTGTCACTGCCACTGGTCCTTTCATCATTACCTGGAGCTTGAAGAAGGTCGTTGCCGGACGCAAGGACCCCTACACCATCAAGCGTTACGGCGAGGACGTCATGGCGGACAACTTCCGATTCGGCTCGGACAAGAACGTCATTGTGGCCCTGCCCAACGAAGTCAACATGGTTGCCAAGAGAAGTTTGATGAAGCCCACTCGCGAGAGTATCGCCGGACCCCCCGTCACTCCCCGTCGCCGAACCCAATGGGGCAGCCGGTTAGGCAGGGACGAGATTGTCAACTCGCCTTACTGATGAGTGGCTTTTCATGTTCTTTTGCGCCGCTGCATACCCTCCTGATGTTTCTGTTTCTCATACTTTTTCTATTTTCTTCTTCCACACTGATATTTTGTGAAACGGTTTAATGTCTTTTCACGGTGATATGAACGGATGGCGAACGGTTGCACTGCGGAATTCAGCATTGATATTTGTACCCTTATTAGTAGCTGATAATATGACTACGAATTATGACTGACGTTGCATGATGGTTAATGGATGACATTCTGGGCCGATGGCCATGTAGTATATAGTTGCGCTTCTCGTCGACAGGTATCCCGTACCTGTTGCGGCGCTGCCTCAATCCCCTAGTAGCTAGCTCAACGTAGGCAAATCAAGCCAGCAATTGCACATCCAGTCCCAAAACACCACCACCATCCAACCAACCCATGATTATGGACCATTCTGCCAGCAGATGATAGTCACGCATCCCACTCACTCAATCCATTACAGCCAAATTAACATTGGCAATATAGCAAGCAGTACTTCCCCACTCAAGACCCAACATACCACACCTCCACATCAATAATATCAAACTTGACGCCCTCATCGGAGAGCGGCTCATTCCCGAAAGTCTGGCACGACGCACTAACACCCTTTTCGAGACTCGAGTCAACCCATAAACCATAATGTCCGTCACTACACCCATTAGCATCATCATCACCATCATCATAAGACACAGCACAAGAGAAAGAAAAGGAATCAACATACCCCCCACCCAAACTCAAAAACCCCGTCTCACAAAACATCATGTAATCATTAACCCCGGAATACGGAAACGCCTTGAAGCGAATTTGCTCAGGCGTGACAGTCCCACTCGTTCTTCCACTACTTGCACCACCATTTCCAGCAGCTCCAGAGGCAGAAGTAGGAGAAAGCCACTTCTCCCCGTCCCCCCGACGCAGCGTCGTCGACCGTCCCGCATTCGTTGTGTCCGCGCTCGGAGGCAACGGTAACCCGGCTTTCTCGAGCACTTCGGCCTGTACCCCACTTCCTTCTTCACCAGCGGTATCCCCATTAGTGAAATTGCTCAACATAGCCGTAGCAGGAGGTAACACGCTCGCCCTCCAGAGGAAACACTCCCCGGTGCCGTAGTAATGCGAGTCCGGGTGCGGGGGGTCAGTCATGTAGGCGCCGAAGACGGCGTTCGAGGAGGGGGACGCATCCCTGATGACGAGGACGTAGCCGGCGCGGGGGCTGCGGGTCGAGGCGATGTCGCGGCAGTTGTCGTATAAGGTGGAGAGGGAGGCGCCGTCGCGGTCGAGACTGTAGGCTAGGTGCCAGGTGTTGCAGAGTTGGAGGCGCGGGGGGACTAGAAGGCGGATTTCTTCGGCGAGGGAGCGGGTGAGGAGCGGAGAGGGGTCGGAGAGCGTGAGGGGGGTTAGAGGGGGAGGTTGGAAGGGGGAGGCGGTGCGGATGGGGGTGAAGACGGGGTTGGAGGGGTCATTGGTGGTGGTTTTGCGGCGCATGTTGTTGGTGGTGTTGGTGGAGGGGGGGTCGGTGAGGCGGCGATAGAGACCGGAGACGACGTGGGTTACTGGGTAGGAGAAGTAGGAGGCGGCGGATTGTTGGATGGAGGAGGGGGTAGTTGCGTTGGTGCTGGTGCTGCTGGTTGTGGGGGGTGGTCGAGATCCAGATCTCGAGCTGGAGGAGGACGACATGCGTGCTGCTGCTGCTGCTGCTGCTGCTGTGCGGGCGATGACGTGGGTTTTTGGTTTGGGGGATTGATTAGTTAGGATTGGAAGGAAGGGGGTAGATTAATAATGGGGATAGGGGGGAGATCATGCAATTGAGATGGATGAGAGGGGAGGAGAGGATGATGTGGTGGAGAGGTAGAGGGAGATAAGACGATGGGACGGGGAGATGCAGAAGGGAGGAGATTAATTAATTGATTAATTTAATGTTCGTCACGCTTTGCGGATCGGCGGGAGAGCTTCTATACGGAGGTTTCCTCCTGCCTACTTTTGGTAATTAGTCGTGCTTGTGCATGGCACGGCACATGCCAATTATTATAATAATTTTGCTGTCAAAAATACGATTGGTGAATCAACAATTTACAAACTATCTGCTAGTTACTGATCTACTGTGTCCCAACTTCTGCCACACCTGCTCGACAAATGCTGTCAGGTCGGCCTTCAGCTCGCGTGGACGCTCCAATGCGGCAAAGTGTCCTCCCTGTCGATCAATGTCAGAGTTTCAACGCACGAATTTATACTTGGGGTAACCTACCTCTGCATGATCCCGGAAGAATACTAGATTTCCCGTTGTAGCAATCCAGCTCCGAGGTACAGGACAAAGGTCCTTGGGGAAGTAGGAGAACCCAAACGGCTTGTGAATATATAATTCCTTCTGCAGCATCGTCGCTCCATTGGGAGCGGAGGCAGTTGGGGTAGTCTACACTGTCAGCAAAACAAATACCAATAGTACTACTGTCACTTCAGGTGTCATTCTTCACACATACCTCGCGGTAGGTATGAATTGCCCGCGGAAAACTTTCCGTCAGCCAATACAGGCTCACCATCTCGAGGATAGTCTCAGAAGGGAGGGGTTTATCCACCCATTGGAGATATTTCTCACCAATCCTGGATGCAGTCAGCCAGAAACTTTAACATATATTTGTCCGAAAAAAGCAAACCCACCATGCAAGTAATGCGATCGGACTGCTGGACAGCACATGGCCAATAGTACTGGGTCGAGTACTGTGCTCCATGGCATAAGCTAGGCCATCGGTCATGAACTTCTCCATTCGCGCGATTCCCTCCTTCTCCGCTGCGGACAAGCTCTCAATTGACGGGCCGTCAGGGGGAGCCCTCATTGCGCACAGGTTCACTATACTGTTAGTGTCTTGTAAACATATATATGGGCTGTCACTTACAATGAACCGCTGGTGGAAGTTAGCATGGCAGCATATTCGATGGCGAAGCAGCACTAACCTTTGCAGGCGTCGAAACTCACGCCCAATAGTCGACCAACAAAGCTACCAATATCACCACCTTGAATGATATAACCACTTCCGAACCCGAGGTCCTTCATCAACTGGTCTACGACCCGGGCGTTGTCCATCAAGCCGAAGTTCTTGTCCAGTGGGGGACCAGATGAAAAAGTATACCCAGGAAGGGACGGAACAATCAGATGGAATGGCAGAGTCTCAGGGGTGTACTCCTCCCGGAATAGCTGCAGGATTGGGTAGAACTCAACGAAGCTGCCTGTAGACTCATTAGACCTGTTGAACATACCGTAAGCGAGGCAAAGTATATACTTACCGGGCCAACCATGAAGCAATGCGATAGGCACAGCATCCTCCCTCTGGGAAAATAGAGCAGCAAAGTGAATCGTGAGACCCTCGATCTCCGTAGTAAACTGAGGGAAAGAGTTCAGTCGAGCTTCAAATGGTCGCCTAAATTAGCCTGTCAGCATTGCACATCGATGGACCAGCTAAATAACCGAACCAGTCAAACTCCGAGAGCCATTTCTCCCGCATAGTTGTCAGCCATTCGGAAGTGATGCCAAACCGGCCATCCGACTGCAAACTCTCATAGGTGGGAGGAGCAATCCTGGACAGTCGAATGAGGGTTTTCAGGTCGTCCAACTGTTCATCCGGGATGGAGACAGTGAAGGGATTAGGCGAAATGCTCGCCGACGAGGGAAACTTGGCGAACGGAGCGGACATGATGAGTTGAAGCCAAGTGGATGTATGAATAGAAGACATGGAGATGAAAGAGAGAAGTGGTGAGAAATGAGGGGTTGCCCAGAAAATGTATTGAATGATAAGCAATATTAGATGATGGGCGGGGTCACGGCTGGTCCGAGGCTCACCTTCACTAGTAATTATTGCTCCTCCAGTGAGCATCACGCAGATACGACAGCGCAAAGATTGGATAGACCTATCATGCTTATAAGCATTTCTGCAAGCCCTCTTGGCATTGCACCAATAGCATCTGTCATTATTAGAGTCAGCATATACCACCTCTTACCCCGATGCGGATGCGTGCAGCTATCACTCATTTAAGTAGCTTAGTTCTTCCGTCCTCTATTTGTTCGAGACTATGATTTTCCACGAAAGGTTTGGGGAATAAGAACTACCTAGAAGTATTTCGGAATCCAAGTAATTTTAACGAGGCCAGCAGATCGACATGCATGTATACGGCCATCATCATGCGTAGGTTGTGAAGGCATTGCGGCCGATTGAATTACTCTGGAGGCTACTACTGCAGTATTTGTCACAGGTCTAACTAAATTGATTGGAGATTATTATCTAGACAAGTTACTTCCATTTGTGTCCGGAATCCCTTAGAACAGAACAAACACGGGCAGTATATACTGAAGTATCAAGACACCCTTGGATACCTCCGCGTGGTAATGAATATGGTAGCTAAGAAAATGAAGACACTAATAAACATCCTTCCTGTCATAATAAACCCTTCCAACCCTACTATCTACATAAAATTCTCTCGTCCTCTCCTCACAAAACTCCCAAAACTCACACGCCCTCCCCGTCCCACCCTCCTCCTTACTCTTCATCGCATCCAACAACCCCGGCGCCACAGCATCATGAATCCTCCCCCAAGGAACAACATATGCACCATTATTCTCCAGCCCCAAATCCCCCGATATTCCTGCATACAACACCGTATGAGCCGCCAAAGCCGGACTATGCAGCAGCGGCCAAGAGAGAATCTTCATCCAGCGCGCATTCCTCAGAAGATTCGTATTAGCTGCGCCCGGATTCTGCGCTACGCTGACGATGCCCTTCTCGCCGTACCGACGGGCCATTTCCGTAGCCAAAAACCAGTTGCCCAGCTTGGAGGTGACATAGTTTCGCACAGCGTCTTTCGGTGGGTTGGTTAGCTCCGACATGATGATGCCTTCGGGCGGAGCGGAGAGCTCGGCGACTTGACTGCTTGTCCAGATGACGCGGACGGAGCCGGGGGTGGTGAGTCCAGAGTCAGATGAAGCTGCGGCTTCGAGGAGGGGGGTTAAGAGCTGAGTGAGGAGGAAAGGGCCTAGACAGTTTGTTGCGAGTTGGAGCTCGATGCCTTGTTTCGAGACGCTGCCTAGCGGAGGTTGGGACACGCCGGCATTGTTAAAGAGGAGATCGAGTTTGGATTCTTTGCTGATAAAGCTAGAGGCGGTAGCCTTGATGGTAGAGAGGTCGTCTAGATGGAGTTCGAGAAAATGTAGCTCGCCCGGGCTAGACTTGCTAGCCTCAGGGACGGACTTCTGGATAGCCTGGATGGCCGCCTGAGCAGCGGACTCTGATCGTCCTGCTATATAGACTTTGGCGCCTTTGCGGTAGAGGACCTTGGCTACTTCAAAGCCGATGCCTGATGCGCCGCCGGTGATGAGCACCACTTTGCCCGATTGTTTGGGGAGGTCATCGGGGGTGAAGGTTGGGCGGGGAGGGAAGAATTGAGAGAATTGGGCTCCCATTGTGGATGTGGATAGTAGTTGGTGGCGTGAGATGGCGGTTCAGTCACATATTTATGTGCTGGGTTCGTGGGAGAGAACCCTGCAGGGGATGGTTAGTCCCGTCAATCGTTATACATGTTTAGACGAGCGGACCAACCGGCGCTACTATAGAACTGACCGGCTCGGTTGTTAGCGTTGACGCTCAGCTAGCTCAGCCTGCTGGGATTTCGCTTTGTTTCCATTTTTGTGGTTGGCATGTTTTATGTAGATCATTACTTATTGCACGAATGGTAGGAAAACAACGATGGACTGGTGGTCGAGTCTTGCTGGGGAGGAGGTTGTCCTAATGTTGTTCCAGCCTTGCGAAATGCATCCAGTCCTGGCCAGCACATACTCACGGGCTGCCATTGCCTTGCAAGATTTAGTTACCGCAAGATCGACCACTAATAAGGCCTCAAGTACATCCCCAATTTAACCAGGCTATGAGTTCCGTAAGATCTCCGCTGCGATATCAATCGGCAGCACTCCCGATGCAGTCCACAACGCTACGGCAACCCTCCCGACGCATCGGCATCTGTGCCTACAGCAGCATCATCCCAGTAGTATTTAGACACACTCATACTCCGCATAATCCTATATCCAAAAAACCTAATACTCTGAAATAATCTTCCCTCAATTTGTTCCTACCTCATAACATCCTCCATCTACGAATCCTTAAGAAAAAAAAATAAAAAAAGCACCATGCAACACCTCCCCAACCCCACCATTCAAACCCTCCTCCTAAACCTCACACGTCCTGAAATCCACCACTTCCTCCACACCATCTCCTCCACCCTCATCTCCTTCTCCACGACCCCCGAACGACAACACCAACCCCCAACAAGCACCATAACCCGTCCCGACGGACAACGCACACTCTTCCGCCCCTTCACCTCCCCAGACAGCATCGGCGCCAAGCTCGTCGTCGAGCCAGCTCCCAACTCCACCACCGGAAAACGCGAGCACCCAATTCAAGGCCTCCTAATCATACTAGACCCGCTGGGCAATCCCACGGGAATATTATCCGCGGAGGAAATAACCGGCTACCGGACGTCGATGAGCGCTATGATTCCGTTCTCTTGGCGGAAGCATGTATTGAATATCGTGATATTTGGTGCTGGGATGCAGGCATTGTGGCATACGAGGTTGATATTGGGGTTGAGAGGGGAGGAGGTGCGGTGTATTACGTTTGTGGGTTCTTCGAGGGGACGGGTGGAGGAGTTGGTTGGGAGGGTAAAGGGGGAGATGGGGGGGAGGTGGGGGTCAGAGGAGTGTAAGTTTCAGTTTGTGAGTACTGATGGGAGTGATGGTGAGGTTGAGAGGTGTTTGAGGGAGGCGGATTGTGTGTTTTGTACGACGCCCTCGCAGAAGATGCTTTTTCCGGCGGCGTGGGTGATTGAGAGGAGTGAGACAGGGAGGAAGCCGTTGGTTTCGGCGATTGGGTCTTGGTTGCCGGAGATGATTGAGTTGGATCCCGAGTTACTTAGGGGGGTGGTATGTGGTGAGGAGGGGGTTAATCCGTGGACTGGGGAGAGGGGGAGGGGGATGGTGTTGGTGGATGATAGGGAGTATGCGATGCATGGCTGTGGGGAGGTTGTGCAAAGTGGGTTGGCCGGGGAGGATTTGGCGGAGATTGGGGAAGTACTTGCTGTGAAGAGTGGAAGGATTCAGGTATCTGGTGATGAGGATGTTCGGCGTGTGGAGGGGCTTATGGAGGAGGGGTTGGTTGTTTATAAGAGTGTCGGCGTGGGTCTTACTGATTTGACGGCTGGGAGGGAGGTTTTGAGACTATATCAGGAGAAGCAGGGTAATTTGTGAGAAGGTAGTCGATTATCATTTATGATGGGAACAATGCCACTGAAATGTTCAGCTGCAGAACGTATATGCTAGAACTACCAAATAGCATGGTTGTCCATCATCGTCGATACCCATTCTGCGTCAAACAATTCGATCGAGTTCGCCATGGCCATCATCTCAGAAGATGTCAACGATGGCTCAAATGCACATCCAGCCGCCGGTGTGGTATCACCACCAAGGAATGGATCAGAACAAGAGTTTCCGTCAATAGGTGTTGCAGTATGAGCTTCGTGCGAAGGAAAGGGCTGTTTTGTGTTAAAGTGTAGAGGAACTTCAGAATAGGATTGCCCATTCTGGTCCTGGCGTGGCATGAGCAAATTCAGTTTCTCGTCTAGCTGCTGTATTTCCGAATACCGTAACCGTGCTATCTGATTCCCAGCCTCGACCATGTCATTAAAGATTACGTCCGCTGTAGCGTGCCACCACATATCGTTGGCTCCCAGTTGACGGTCAATTGCCGGAGCCATTGAAAGCACCACCGTGGAGATGAAGAGAGATTCCAGATCAAAAGTGAGGAAGGTTTCTATTCGCTCTGTTAGTCCCATAACAATCTCGGACGAACATGTTCTTTACCTAGAAGGCCCTGAGACGCTAGACCGTGCAGAATTCTTATACTGTGCAGCGCAGAGTCTAAGCACATCTTGATCAGATTCCTAACATGCTGAGATTTTTGGAGGGATTGAACACATGTTTCCGCAGACTCAAGTCGGATTTTGAGAAAGCAGAACAACAAAGGTCTGACAGCCACTATTACGCACTAATCGAGTCAATATGAGAAGAATTGCTAGGAAGATAGTCTCACCTGTTGGTAAAATAGGTGCAAATATGCTGCTACTCGAGAGAGACCGCTGTCTTTCGCTTCTAAATGTAGAGGGAATGACTTGTTCAGTTCATCTGCCAGTCCTGCTAGGTTGGACAATGCTCCTTTGATGTTCAATAGAAAGGTTCGGTTAAGTCTGCCATCAGTGGCATATACTGCTGTATCTTTTTGAGCAAGGTTATCAAAGGTGTATAGGAATGGGAACCTACTGGCGTTGATATCAGCTATGCTCCGGCATAACTTTATGTGCATGTCTAAGCTTTTGATATTTTCAGAGCCCTCAGGGGAGGGCAACTTGGCTTGAATGAAGCGGTCGTCGACAGACTGGGGAAGCCCCTGAATAGATGTCATGTGCCTGTCCAGAATATAGACAGTCCACCAAATCTTCCGGCACCTCTCCACATTATCCCGTCCCAGCTCGGTGACGGACATGAAGGTGTGCATGCCATGAGCCATGGCCATTCTCATCGCTTGGCCCACCTGTATCCAATCAGCTAACGACTTCGCAAATATCTAATGAGGAGGCTGACATAGTTATGAGAGGCAGTTCGACAGTCGAGGGCTTGGTAGAAAATGGCAATACAGCATAGGATCTCGGTCGATACCATCGGTGAGGAGTAAAGGAGGGTGTGATCCGGTAGAATTTGCAAAGCTTTGACAAAGAGGCTGATACCAGGGGGCTTTCCTTTAAGGTACTTCACATGTGTGAACATCTTTCCGAAAGCCAGAATGATAAGAAAGTGGATGTACCATAGGCCCCTTGGTCTTGTCTGCTCATCTTCCGAGTAGAAGCTATAGAGTGATTCCATAAAGTCACTGTCATCAAACAAGTGGTATAACTGCCCGCAGCGAAACCTGACGGCATTGATCAGGAATATGGCATGGTCAAGAGTTGGAATGACAGGGCTTTCTGGACTCGGATCAGTTCGAGATCCGTCCCAGCCTAGGTCATATGAAGTCCCCTCGAACACCAGCGCCTCTGTTGGCAAGGATTCTTTGTGGACATGTTCATGAACCATACTGAGTACGCGTCGAGCGAAGGACCAATTAGAGGATGTCCCTAGATAATCTAAAAGTTGTTAGACATTTCTCCAGGCCATAAAGTGTTATTAACGTACAAGTTCTTCCATTGCCCGGTGACATAAAGGCAGGTGGCCCGGAGACTAGTGGATTCACCAATCCAGATTCAGGATTTTCTCCGTCTGGGGGAGTATAATAGTTATCCGGTGTGTTCTCGGGAGGACGTTCACGAGAAGCCGAGCCTGAAAATGTTAGCATTGACTAGGTGGCCAGACAGTGAGAACCAACGAGTACTATTGTCGGGAGCCGATGCTATAGTGTGAAGGTCACTTGTATGCTTCTCCAACTGTGCTGCTCTCTGCTTCAATTCAGCAATATGCCTATGTAGATCTCAACTGTGAGTCGACGGTATAAATGGTTAGGCCCGGGATGGCAGACCTCCGTGTCACTAGAACCTTCTGGCTCATGTCGTCGAAAATGCAAGAGAAATTTCGGTTGCTACAGCTAAAGCATGGCTGTGTTCCAGAACACTTGATCTTTTGTCTTCGACATCGTACGCACCTTTTCAGACAACCATTAGCGATAGTAGATAGTTCAACACTTGAATGCCTCTTACACCTTAGCTGATCTCTTTCTGGCTTGTGCGACGCCTGCCACTGAAGTCTTTCTCATCTTGGGTAAAGCGTCCAAAGGGTGATTCAGGAGAATGTTCCAAGTATGACGGCGCAGTAGGGAAATCCAGTAGAAACATGCGATAGAACAACTTAGAGTGAGGTTAAGAAGCGAAGTTCAGCAGAGGGTTTCGGAATAGAAAAAGATGTATTGAGTAGAGACAAGATAGATGAAACCACAGATGAGAAAACGCTATTCCATGAGAAGAAATTGCAATTTGAGAAGAAATTCTGATAAGAAAGATACTATAATGTAAGAAAGACTGATGTGAGAAGAGACAGATGCTTATCAAAAGATACCCCCACAAAGAGGCGGGGAAATATTCCCCACTCATCGGCGTATTTCCGTAAAGTCTTGCACTAAGCATAGTGAGATGCCTTTCATGACTCTACAATTATCTTCTATGATTCTCGTATTATGATGTCAAGAATATCTCTGGACTATTGATTCGAAATTGTTCCCTTATAAATCAATTGAAAAGCATTGAGCATAGTGGCCAAATTCCCGCCACTTCCATCTAAACCACAACTAACCATAGATGAGTGAATTATTTTGATTGCGAGAATTGGCCATGAAGGTTTCACAATCGCAACAGCTTGTCGGGAACGTTGCCGATACATATTGTGAGATATCGCTTAGGCTCCCGAAAGACTAGTAATCCACTTCCCCGCATGCACTCTATCACCGAATGGCCGTACTATGTTCCATCCACGTCAGGAACGCATGGCAAGTAACCTGACGTATTACGAGAAGATGTCGCTGATCGGTTATGCTGCCGGCAACATGGTGCTGCAATATCTTTCCTGTCTGACCGGTATGCAGAGTATCAGTAGCATGGACATGCTCGAGCGGGTGCTGAAAGCGATAAATAGCCCACGAGCTCTGGCTAATCCTACGAACCGACATTCATTCGAAACCTACTTCTCTTGAGTATTATCCACCGAGAAAATGAGATCCGCCAGATCCATCAACGTCGTGGGCTGCCACTGTGCCGGCGAAGTATGCGATGTGATCGTCGGGGGTGTTTTAAATCCCTCGGACTGCAGCACCATGTACGAGAAGCTCGTTCACTTTCGCGACAAAGAAGACCATATACGCCAGCTTCTCATGCAAGAGCCTCGGGGACGACCGGCTATGTGTGTGAATCTTGTCTTGCCCCCTTGCAACCCAAAGGCCGACGCTGGGTTTTTGATCATGGAGACTGAGGAGTACCCTGCCATGTCTGGAGGAAACACCATTGCCACTACGACTGTTCTTCTGGAGACAGGCATGGTGCCCATGACTGAGCCGATCACCAAGATAGTCTTGGAAACTCCGGCAGGCCTAGTACCTGTCACCGCGGACTGCGAGGGTGGCAAGTGCAAGGCGGTCGCGTTTGATAACGTCCCTTCGTTTGTTTTCGCCCTGAATTACAAGGTCGATGTCCCTGGACTGGGTACTGTCTCGGTCGATATTGCATGGGGAGGAATGATCTACGGTATTGTCGACGCGACTTCACTTGGGATTAGTATCAACAACCAAAACGGGCCGAAGTTGATTGAATACGGAGAGCGAATCAAAGATGCTCTCCAGAAGGCCCCATTTGTTCCCGTCCATCCAGAGAACCCCAGCATAAGAGGCGTTAGTATCCTTGAATTTACAGAGCCGCTTCAGCGGGATACTATGACGGCTGTCAATACCGTTGTGGTTTCTCCCGGGCGGTTCGATCGGTGCCCGTGTGGCACAGGAAGCTGCGCAAGAATGGCAGTACTCCATGCTCGGGGTCAGCTCGCAGTAGGCGAGAGGTTCCAACATCATAGCATCATTGGAAGCACTTTCGAGTGCCACATCCGCGGGACGCAGAAATTGCGGGACTATGACGCTGTCTTGCCGACGGTGAAAGGAAGTGCTTGGATCAATTCGTTCAAGCAAATGGTGTTGGATCCCACTGATCCTTGGCCGGTGGGCTTTCGAGTTGGCGATCAATGGCATATGGCAGAGTAACAGCATGAATTTACGGTTTGGGATGTAGCAGACAATCCCAGATCAAGTTATGCCCATAGTTATGTACATATACTGACTAAGCATAGCGGGATGTGTTCCCAAAGCAGCATAAAACCCAAAACGGCAATGCAATTCATCCCACTTGAACATTTAATATGATAAAATACTAATATAGTATCAACTACTACAACCATGAATCAACACCCCTCCTCAGATACCACCATCCTTCTGGACCAGCCCCCAAGCTGCCTCCAATTCCACCCCTCCTCCCCGAACCACTTCCTCGTAGGCACCTACCTGCTCTCAGAACACAAGGAAGATGACTCTGCACCAATCCAACAAACCAAAACCGGCAGTCTCCAATTATGGCACTTAGATCCTGCCACAAACCAACTGTACCCTCCCCTTATACTATCTAAATACATAAGAGGTGTGTGAAACTAACATGTAATGCAGAACCCTCCGCCACAAACACCCACTCCCATACGCAGTCTTCGACCTGCACTTTCACCCCACTGACCCAACTCTCGCTGCCATTGCAACCAGCGCAGCATCAGTGGTATTTTTCCGCATCAACCCCGACATTGATGCCGGAGAGGACGTCAGTTCCTGTATTAAGGAGATCCACTCCCACCAAGTCCACGAAGACCCCTCCATCCCAGCACTCTATCTAGCCTGGTTACCAGCCGGATGGCATTCCACCACCACTTCCCCCTCCCCTACTGGACTTGAAACAGAATACGGCTTCGCCGTAACCTTCTCCGACGGCCTAACCACCATCTTCAACACCAATCTAACATCCCTTCCCAATTCCTTCTCCATAGCAGAGGAATCATCCTACCCCGCCACCCAGCAAATAGAAGTCTGGTTCGTAGCAGCAGCTACATACCCCCCACCTCAGTCCGATGGTGGTGATAAGATGCGCTATATCTTTACAGGGAGTGACTTTGGCTCGTTGCATACTCGCTATCTTCCTGCGCCTTCCAGCAACACCAACTCAGACGATGATGATGAAGCTGAGGCTAGCACGCCCATCCTCTCCCACGACGACCGCGCCCGCCACCACACTGCAGGAGTGACTGCCATCCTGCCCCTCCCTGTGCCCATGACTGATGGCGCGCCGTGGCTTCTAACGGGAAGTTATGATGAGTCGTTGCGGGTATATCATGCTTCTCGGCGGGGGGAGGTACTTGGGGAGATTGGGCTCGGGGGTGGGGTTTGGAGGTTGCAGATTCTTTCTTCTGAGTCTCGTACTTTGGATGGTGAGGAGGGGGGTAGGGAGTGGGAGTTCCTGGTGTTGGCGAGTTGTATGCATGCTGGGACGAGGGTGGTTAAGGTGCGGGTTGTGGGTGGGGAGAGTGGGGAGTTGAAGGAGTGTGAGATGGATGTGCTGGCGGAGTTTACGGAGCATGAGAGTATGAATTATGCGAGTGATGTGTGGAATTTTGGAGGGAAAGGAGGGGAGTTGGTGGTTGTGTCGAGTAGTTTCTATGATCGGAGGGTTTGTGTGTGGCGGGTTAATGTTTGAGTATACTTGCCTAGTCTACATAAGAGCTGGGAAGAGGGAGATGAAGTAGGTTTATGTTATGTTCGTAAAACGCTCGAGAGGTCATATGCAGAAGTGAACATCAACAACAGGTATACCAACGAAACACGCCCCGTCCCGAAACGAAACCCGAGAATAAAATGATTATAGATAAATCAGACGATCGTCTCCAGCTCGCGCGCATAGCCGATCGCATTCTCGATGATCGTGCCGCTGGCCACGAGGATATCCTTCTCGGACCGGGCAGCTGCCTCGGGCTCGACGGGGAAAAAGATGCGGCCGTCACGGAGGACCCAGCCGCGCTGCTGGGCGAACTCGATCACGGCGCCCTCCGAATCGAGGAAGAGGAGGTTCTTGGCGTTGGAGATGGGGAGGGACGGGTACGCCTTTTCGGAGCAGTCTGCGATTTCGCTGCGGATGGTACCGACCAGGACCTGCATCATCAGTATTAGCTAACCAAACCATAGACGAGAGAACGCGGCGCGCATATTATAGTCAGGCAATGGTATACTCACATTCGAGAACAGCGCAAAGTCCTCCGAGGGCACGCGCTCGGAGTTGGTCTCCCGCCACACCTTATCGTAGCTCCCCTCCATCAGATTCCTCTCCAGCTCAACCGGGTACTTGATGAACGGATCATCCTCAACGCTCTTGCCCTTCAGACTCGCCTCCTCGACCAGACCCTCCAGAACCGTGTGGAAGCTCGTGCTGTCGCCCATGCTCAACAGCAGCAGCAGATACAAGCCTGTGATCTTGCTGCGCTGGCTGTTTCGGATGTCCACGTGGCCGGCATTCGTGCTGTCCCGCTCCAGGTCGTAGAACGGCTGCAGCTGCTGGTAGTATCGTGTGAAGGTGGGTGCGTCGGTCTGTCGGATAGAGGCGATGGCTCCGAGCTCGAGAACCTCGCGGGCCTGGGCGACCAGCTCGGCGGGTGCTGACGGCGTGGGAATCAGGACATTCTGCAGGAGGAGGGCGCGCTTGCCGCGACTGAGGAGGTCGTTGACGGCTTCGAATTGTTGCCGGCCGAGGGCGCTGTGGAGCTCGGACACGATGACCTTGAGGTCGTTGGCCATTGTGGATTAGAATAGTAGAATATATCGGCTGTGTAGATATATGTGTACGCGGAGCAAGATAGGGAGGAATTAGGAATGATAGACTGGTTGGATTGGTGTGGTGGTGCAGTGGTTTCGAGATGGAAGTGCTGGTTGTGACGTTGGCAGCCGCAGCTTCCAGGAGCTTCTCCGAAGCTCATCACGTGACATCATCGGGCAAAACTACGGATCGAGCTTATCTTGTTTACATCGTTTGAACTCTTTTCTCTCTTGAGTTGCAAAGAGCCACTGGCTCTTCTGCTTACAAGCTGCATACTTTCAACTATGCTTCATCATATATTTTCGCATAAAAGGAACCCGCCTTTCTGCAGCTTTTGAAAGACGCCCTCCGCGTCGTCTTTGGCCGCCGCCTCCGCATGAGCCTAATATTCCAGGCTTCGTAGCTGCCAAGGAGTTCCTGAGAGCCACTCGCAAAGGTCATACACCCGAAATCCAAGCGTAGGCCCTTCTCTCTGGCCATTGACTGTAGCGTCTTGGACATACCTTCTACGGTCTTTTGGGCCGCGGCATGGTCACTACCGTCTTCAGGCATTCACAGGTCAAAACCCACCCTATTAATTGCGTGACGTCCCTTTGTCCTGTGGTTGAAGATCAGACATTATGGGAGAATTGAAAGCAACTTACAGCACTGTCGGACACTTTCAAGGCCCATGATATTTCTCCGCGATCTATACCAACCTGAACATCAGCCGTACCCATTGACTGAATGGTGTTATGCAAGACAGCGCCAGAAGGGCGGGTCTTGCCGACTTCGAGCCTCGTCTTATGGATGTCCTCATATAGCTCCTGGAGAAATCTTCGTAGTAATTTTGCAAATGGGACGTCTGTAATCCCGCATTTAGTTATCATTTTCGATTGAACTAATGCATATCGCCCCCGTGGGGTCTGTACTCACTTCTGGGAAGTTTGGGCGTGACCCACCTCATCCAGAGCTTGGGAAAATGACAGTAGCGTGCCGTTAGTGGATGGCAGCACTGTAGCCACCAGGGCTTTGAGGTTGTGGAACGGCCTAGAGGCCTTCGGTGGGTCGGCTTCGTGGTCCCTAAAGAACATGCCCACTGCGACAAATCCGTTGTTAAAGTTTGCAAATATTAAATCTCGATCAGAGGATGAGGTTTGTGGTCAAACCGTGTCACAATGCCTGTTTAGCATGTTAACGGATCATCCAAGTTATGTTCGGAAGATGCCATCAATGCCAAAGTCGGAGCCAACGCCCTTCAGGGCACGATAAAAATCAGGATCCTCCTTCGCGTTGGTGTTGCTGAGGGTGCCATAGGCTAGTAGAACTTGCAGGGATGAATTGCTGTCAATATCTAGTCCTCAACAAAGACAAAGACTGTAGGAATTTTACCTCAGAATTCTTCACGCCATCAGCACCAAATCCATGGAGAAAGGGCAAAGCTTCCATGCCCCATTTGTGTATGAGACAGTAACTTTGACAATTCAGTTCAAAAACAAGCCCTCCTGCTCCCTTCGCCCCATTTAGGCATCCCACAAAGCATCAAACATGTCGGCTGCACGAGGAAGATACAAATCTCCCAAAGGAAATCCGCCGATATCCAATCATACTGCTGATGTTGCAGTTGGTATATCCAAGCAGAGCTGATTGTTGGAAACGGACATCCATATCCATGGTTGGAACTTTCCATGTTAGGCTGCGCTGGCACCGGTATGAAAGTCATCAGATGCGGCTGACTACTCGGATCGCTTAACACGCCTGGATAAAAATTCAGTTCGCGACACAATGATATATGATAGGATTGGATGACTGGCTATTCTGATGTTATTACATGTGCCCGTGCACGGAAATAGACTTTCGACGCCAATTAGGCGTATAGATAACAGGCTGGATGGTACTTTCAACTGGTGGCCTGAGCACCTTGGCCGTACTTTGGTGCTTTGCTATGGAACACGTGCTATGGAACACGTCTTACATTGATCGATGATGTTTTGAACCGTTATCTTTCTCGCTCATTATTACGATACCTAAGAGACCGGAATTTCAGTGTAGTAGTGTGTCTTGACATCTTAATTGCGATCCTAGAATGTGACAGTGACTCACCCAAGGGCAATGTATAGTGTCTGGCATCGTGAGTTACTACGCATAGAAAGCCGAATCTGGCAGCCTAAGACGTTTTTCTATGGCCTTGGGCATTAGTATGCTAAAGATGGTTAATTAATGCTTGAATCCAAAGGAAATCATTCCTAAACGGGCAAGAGTATAAGCCCCTGTCTTTGTGCCCAAGCACGTGTTTTACTATATGCTTAACTCGGGTAGTAAACTTCCACACGCAGTATATACTGGACCGCTGAAACCAGTGGCTTGATACATGACGGTTCTTTTCACTCTTAACCCCAAGCTCCCCATTAAGGCCCTGCCTCACCTTCCTAGGTATTATTTAGACCCTCCCATCCCCCTCAAACGCCGTGCCGACTAGTTGTCAAGGAAACATGGTCGTCCAGTTCTGCGACGATTGTGGTAACCTTCTGGATGAATCATCCGATGACACTCTTAAATGTGGGATATGTGGAAAGACCGCTAAGAGTACACCACCCCAGCCTCCCTCCCTAAGTACCACAGGACTGACCAAACGCAATAGACATGGCAATACATCATGCGCAGGTATCCACATCGGAAAATTTCCCTTCAAGGCTCAGGAACAGACTAAAATCGAATACGCAAGAGGTGACTTATAAAATTATTGGGAAGGGTCCGTCCATTGACATGGCATGTGTCAAATGTCCTTCTAGGGAGGTGACCTATGCCCAGGTCCAGTTGCGGAGTGCAGATGAGGGAAGTACTATCTTCTATACCTGTGCTAAATGTGGACATAGGTGAGTAGGGGTCTCGCGTGAATGCGAAATGCTTGCTAATTCTGGCCCACCAGATGGCAGGAGGATAATTGAGGCGACATTGGAACACTTCTTCTGCCCGAGGATCAGAAGGTCATCATCGTCGGCTTATGACTCTGATTTCACGAGGATTTTACGAATGGCATGGGGCCTATGCTTTGTCCAAGCCAATCCCTGCATGGAGCTTTTACAGTCAGATCTAATATGGCACGAGACATTCATATCATTTCCAGATAACCGTACACTGCAGAATCACATAAACAGTCCTTTACATATAACATGCTCAAATAAGCAAACCAGCTCATTCCACGTTCAAACCCATAATCAGCAGCATCAGCATCAAGCCAAAATCTCCTTCTCATGCTCCTTCAGGAATGCATCCACGGAAGTAAGTCCCTCCGCCAACACTCCCAACTGCTCACGACAATTGCTCACTCCATCACCACCGGGCACCTCATCCGCCCATCTCGACGAAGCAGCACCAAGATGTCCCTCCTTGATCATCCCATCCACGACCTCATCATCCAAAAACTCCACCTTCACCTCTTCACCCACCACCTTCCCAATCTTCCCTGCCAGCTGCTCCACCGTCACCACCTCGACCGCCACATCAACAGCCTTGTTCGCAAACCTTTCAGGCTCCTTAACCGCCGCCGCAACCACAATCCCCACATCCCGAGCATCCACCAACGGCAGCTCCGTGCCGGGCCGATATGCCACGCGCAGGACCCGCTCTTCCTTGAACGCAGGGAACATGAAGTCCCGCACAGGCGGCAGGAGGTTCTGAAGGAAGTGGCCCGGTCGGACAATCGTCCAGCGCCCGCCCTCCTTTGCTTCCGCTACTTCACGAACACGATTCTCCAAGGCATGCTTGTTCAACCAGTACGCTTTCATCGGATGAGCACCGCTTTCCCATCCGGGGAATGACTCATGCTGGCCTGTCTTCAGCGCCGTACCAAGAATGATATGCGAGAGAGTGGATGACTCCTTCGCAGCGAGAATGATGTTCTCCATGCGCTGGAAATCAGCCTCGGGTTTGCCGGTTTGCACTTCGGTGAAGAACACGGCGTCCACGTTTTGTGTCGCATTGCGGAGAGATTCCAGGTCGTCGAGGTCGCCTGTGATGAGAGTCGCACCTTGTTCGGCGAGTTGGACTGCGGCGCTGCTGGCTGGGTTGCGCACGAAGGCGGAGACGGAGTGGCCTGCGGATAGGGAGTGTTGGACGACGCCGCGGCCTTGGTTGCCGGTGGCGCCGATGACGAGGATGGTTTTGGGGGACATTGTAGGTGGTTGTTTTGTGGAATTGTAGGTTGAGATGTGAATTGTGTTTGATAGGAATGTGGTTGGCAATGGGGTGGTGCAGAGAGAAGATTTATAGTCCTTGTGCTGCCTAAGCTGTTTGTTAGTGCTTACTGCGTGTATAGTAATTCTTAGATCTTACGACGGGTGAAGGATCTCTCACCGTAGTAAGTTGTTGTGTACAAGGCTGTACGGATGTCGGTAGGTAAGCTTAGATGTTTCAGAACGATTAGCTTATGCAGTATATTCTAGATTACTACTGCTGTGCCTAAGACACTGGACACAGGTAGCGGGTATCCTAACGCATCACGGATGTTGTCCTCAAGACGAACACCACTACCTCTAGCAAATTCTAATTATCCACTTTCAATCTCAAATATCATCCTTTAATTCCTACATTCATCGAGTTTCTTAGTTTGGTTACGAAACCTATTCGTCGCAATCATCTCAAACTAATCACCATTGGCATAACAATAGACAAAACATCAGCAGCACATAAAACAAGACCAGCCCGCTGCGTACTAAGCTGACAGCGCCATCGGCTCCAGACTCTGATACAGAGGCGTCCCCAGCCCAGTAACCGGGTCCCAACCCTTGGTGGCATTCCAGCTAGCATACGGGACAAGAGCCCCTCCATTTGATCCCTCACAACCCACTGATCCGCCGTCTACAATATCCGTGAATCCCTTCTGATCGAGCGAGTAGAGCCACGGGTTTAGGAACCCTAGGGTTGGTTTACCCTGCTTGAGACGTGCGGCGTTTAGTCGGGAGATGACTGCTGCGAAGACGGGGGCGGCGGCACTATAATATTATTAGCTCGTTCGATTCTAATGGTTTGATTATGTGTTTGGTGATGGTCTACTCACCTTGTTCCCGCAGTCTGTAACCATTGTCCATGGTCCCTAATAACATAGTTGCTAGCCTGAGCCGACACATCAGGAATGCCCCGTCCGTCTCGGTTATACAGTCCATCCCATTTGTCACCCAGACGCGCAAGATACGCTTCCACGCTAGCGTTCTGGTACGACGGACGAGCAAAGCGCTCGGAGAACCCACCTCCCGAAAAGTCCACAGCCCTTTCCGGCTCGACGCCCTCCGTCCCACCCACGGATGTCACGAACGGACACGACGCCGGGAAGATAGGCTGAAAGCGGGTCCTCTGGCTCCCATCGTTGGATACACAACCCCCTCCGACGCCCGAGTCTCCGCTACTGAAGATCACCGAGACCCCGCGCGCACCTAACTGGGCGAACAGATTGCACGTGGCTTCCGTGTATTCCTCCGGAAGGCTTTGCTCCTCCTCGCCGTAAGACGTGCTAAGTACTGCAGGGAGATCCTCATCCGGAAGACCCACCAGATAGTGGAGCTGTTCGAGATACGGCTCGTTGGTCGATCCGTCGGTACTCACCGTACCCGTGTCCGAGACGGACGGGGCACGTCCGGCCGTAGTGTAGAAGGTCGCATTAGCGTTGAATGCCATGGCAAGGGCGTATTGGATGTCGAGGCTGGCTTCTGTGCTTCCTTCTTGGGAGTTTTGGGGGTTTTGGCCTCCGTTAATGGAAACTACGGAGAAGTCGGCGTCTATGCTGTCTGGGGAGTATACTTCTAGGAACTCGTCGAGGTCGCTGTAGCGTGCGTATTGGTCGAGGTAGCCGGAAATGCCGAGAACGTTTCGCGAGTCGGGAGTTGCTTTGGTACTGGGTAGGCCGTAGAGCTGGCGGAGGCAAGCTGGCGTTACGCCTGTTAAGCAGTCTTCGCTTATTTCGTCGATGTTGATAGATACAGGCATGAGGCTCGGTAGGCTGGTTTGCGTCTTGGGCTGCCCGAAGCGTGTCGTTGGCTGGATCATTTGGAGAAATGCATCGACTTCCTCCGGGACTGAGTACTTGAGCGTCCTGATCTGGGTTGTGTTTGTCTCCAGGTGGTGGAAGTTGTAGAAATCTGTCTTCATCATTGACTGTGCTTGGGCCAACGGGACCGTGAAGGCGACCCAGTCCCCGCGATCTTCGATAGCATTTGATGGAACATGCTCGGACTCAAGCCAGGAGAAGATGGTCTTTAAAACCTGGTCGGATGGGCGCATAAAGGCTCTCACATCGTCGCGTTTCATATGCCGTCCATAGTCTCGGTGACCGGGTGTCGAGATATCAATGACTTTCTGCTCGAACTCCGCCTTGTAGTCGTGATGCATCGATAGCCAGAACTTCATCGGAGTGGATGGCGAGGGAGCTGCGCCTTTCGTCCATCCGTCGGGGATGCTGCTTAGTTGGTCTACCACGACATAATCAGGCGCTGTAGCTATACCCGTGTGTAGCAGGGAGAGAAATCCCAAGAGATATTTGAGATACGTCATGGTCGCTCGAATGTCGCATTAGATTCAAGTACTGATACTTGGGCTGTCTCAGGCGAGGCTGTCTCAAACCTTTACCCACCTGCGGATTAGATTGCCGCAGAAACTGAACTGTCTCTTGCACTCCTATTAGGATGTCGTGCTGTGGTCGCCCGTAGCTCCCTCCCTCAATATAAACCAAGGAAAGCGACAGTTGTTGTGAAGAACACCCCTCTTCTCACCCACGATACTTTTTAGAAATGTCGGGTATGCCAATAAGGCGGGGTCTTGTTACCAGTTTCCATCGGTGTGGTTGGAAGAGACGCGTTAAAGTTATCGAGCAATCCAGAGGACATGGAGAATGTGACAGCGTGTTTACCAACAGAAAGAGCATGTAACTCCCGCAGATCCACGGACACTAGACGCCATGGTTGAGAAGAGCTTCAAGAATTGCCAAACTATAACCATGAATCAGCATGTCTACGATGTGCGTATTGAGTGTCTTTTTAGCGAAATCGAGGTATGATAGTGGTTCAAAGCTTCTACGTCCTTGGCAGCAGCGCGACTCGCTTAAAGGGCGGTCCGGTCGGGATTGAGTCTATTCGGGGCTCAATGCGCGGTTATTTATTGACTCCCTTATTTAGCAAAGGGGCGTTGGGAATGCGCCAATCAAGGAGTGCGGGAGGCTGCAGCTTGTTTTTCCATGGGAGATAAATTATTCCTGTGGTTCTATAGCTGAATGGAACAAAGGAATTAGTCCAATTGATAGAGACCTTCAGTGTATGCAGTGTTCTTGGGCATGAGGGTCGGAGAGGGAGAGGTACACAATTGTTGCATGTTTATAGATTAGATACGACCAAAAGTGCAAGTTATTCAACATAGATGAATAGTGCTCTCTAATTGAGACTGCCGTTTACTGTTATATCACTTCTTCATTCAGGCCTAGCCAGCTCTAGCCTGAATAGTCTTATCATCTTCATAATCCAACAAAGGTTTTTTAGTCGCTGCTGCAGTGCGTTTTGTTATCACGCGTTAATTTCTATCCAATGTACTCCGCATGCTTGCAAAAGACAACATCAGACCGAAGCTCTTCTATATCTTCATACCGCAGACATATCGCAACTACGACATCGCCTTCACGCGTCTTGGGCAATAGAAAGGTCAACCCCTCTACCTCATTGCATCTCGGCTTTCGTACAGCTTCGGGCAATCCCAAGCCAAGGTTAAAGTCGAAGGAACAGCCCCCCAGTTTCGCCCACGAACTGAAAATGAGGTCCGTTGTTGTATCGATCCCCGCGCCAAAGGAGAATTTACTCTTGTCAGGCGTACGGCTCAGGAAGGTTGCAATGGCACGTGTGTGGTGTTCCAAGTGCGATTTGTCGCTTAGGGCTAACCGAAGCTGCTGCGCAATGCTACCCAATGGCTCCTCAATGAGCCTTCTCATAGGGAACTCGTTATATACATTGCTTTGTATCGGGCCTGGGTAGAGAGAAGAAATACCGAGAACACCCCTTACATCCACAGCGCGCATGAGGGTCGAGTGAGAGGATGGATCCAACCGCCGCAGACGAGCCCAAGTAACAGATTGCCAGATGAAGGCTGTGAGAGCATCGTCGGTGGAGACGAAGGATGGCGGTGTGAGGGATGCCATAGCAATTGATTTTAATGCTTCCTGTGAGTGACGAGAGATCTTGAAAGATGTCCATGAGCATTTGGGCATCAGAGTCTCTGGCGAGTCTGATGGGTGTCTGTATGGAGCGGGTTCGACCATGTAACGATCGAGCTCGGTTCCTATCATATGGCTGTCTTCGAGCAAGGGAACTATATCTCGGCGTGGGAGATTGCCGTCCTGGATCTCCTGGTCTGTGAAGTCCTCGTTTCGACATGCCTTAGAAAACAGATGGATGATATTAGTTAGGCCCGTCGCATCCATAGCATTGTGTTGAGCGACGAAGGTGAGAAGAAGGCCTCCCGTTATAAAATTTGCTTGGATAAGAACGACGGGGGCCGACACATCGTGGCTGTCTGGGAAAATATTGCGAGGCGCCAAAATGTTTTGGTCAAGCATGCTAATGGGGAATTTGGCACGCTGTAAGTCGTTCATTGTCGCGATTGAAGGGTCACGCTGTAGATCTCTCACTATCAGCTGGGCTTCGTTTTGCAGCGGCCTGGTCAAGAAAGAACCCGTATCACCATCTCCCGAGCCCTCATTGACAACCTGACCTGCTAACCACGGAAAGCTTGTACTGAGTCTCTCAAGACCTTTGGTAAGTGTATCGATGATTTTGGGGCATGCGGAGTTGTCTGGGATGGGAAAGCAGAAACATGATTGAATATTGATAGTGAAGGTCTGTTGACCGAAGATGTCGAGGTATTCGTTCATACTGCTTGAGAAGATAGAATGGGAAGTTGGCTTAAAAGATGATGGATATATACATCTATTGGATGTAGAAATTTTTCAATTTGCGGTGGTTGTATAAATCATCATGATTCATAATGAGTTGACAGCAGACTAGTCCTGATCGGGTCGCCGACCGAATTTACATGTTATTACAACTAAGAAACACCCCGCTGAATATCGTCGCAGCTAAAGAACTCCACGCATAATTAATACTGCTTTTCTAATGGGCTGGTTGAGTGGATTTGCACAACAGGGGTACGTGATTCGAAGTCGAGACGTTGTGCGGCGTCACAGCCGGGCGCTTCGACACCCGTCAAGAGCTTCTCCTTGGTGAGACATCGATATCTTCTCATGCATCGTGTTTGATATTGGTATGCAAAAGCGAGTATTCACCTACAATTATCGCCTGCGACGTGCCCTCAACGTTGTTGCATTTGTCTGATTGATCGCTTCAAGGGCATTGCTCCACCTGATCCTCGGCGGTAATATATATCATCATTCAGGACCATCTGGAAAAGCCTGACAACTTATATTTCTTGCGATCTGTTCCTAACCAAGACAACCTCCTATGTATCCTACAGATTCATGAATCGCGCGAGGGCTCCACCATACCGATCACCATGAACAGGAATCTCCTTCAGAATAGCAGCAATCTCCTTCACCTCAGACTCCGACAACTCTACATCAGCCAGGTTCTCCTCCACCCTCGCGACCGTAGTGCATCCGGGAATAGGAATGACCACCGGATTGCCAGGTAGCCCATTCTGGGCCCTCACCCAGGCAATAGCAGTCTGTGCTAGCGTCACATTCTTCTTCTTAGCGATCTGCTCCAACTGCTCCACCAACTTCAGATTGAGATGAAATACATCCGGCTGGAACCGAGGGTAATTGCGTCGGGAGTCGTTAGCAGGAAGATCATCCAACGAGCGTAGTTGTCCTGTCAACCATCCTCTAGACAATGGGGAGTATGCTACCAGCGGAACATTCAATTCCTTACAGGCAGCAGCAACTCCATTCTCCAATGGATCTGTAGAGAACAGAGACAACTCAACCTCCACAGCAGCTAGAGGATGTACAGCATGAGCCCGACGCACTGTCTGCTCACTACATTCACTGATACCGATGCCGCCGATCTTCCCTGCCTTAACGTACTCGGCTATCACGCCGATGGTGGTTTCAATGGGAGTGTTGGGGTCGACTCGCGCGGGCTCAAAGATACTGATAAATACTTTGCCGTTGAGGAGTTTCAAGCAGTTATCAATGCTGGCGCGGATGCCTTCAGGGGTGCCGTCGGGACCTTTGGCGCCCAGACCGCCCTTGACGCTGAGGACTACTTTGCTGCTATCTTCGGGATATTTGGTGAAGTAGTAGTCTAGTAGTTGTAGGGAGTTGGCATGTGGAGGGCCGTAGAATTCTCCGGCATTCCAGAAATTGGCCCCGAGGTCCAGAGCTCGCTTCATGACTTTGACGGCCTCGTCATATGGTGTGGGGTTGGCGCGCCAGGTAAGGCCTGTTGGTCAGCTTAGAAGGGCTGTTCTAGGAGATAGGATGGGATAGGATATGGACGTACCCATGAGACCAAACCCGATCGGGCCGATGGCTTTATTGACGAGAGTGACAGCCATGGTGAAAATGTAAGGTATCTAAAAGATAAGTTGAGGGAAACGGGTATTGCAGGTGGTAGAATGATATTTCTGGGGAGTTTGTGATGATATCGAGATGGAGACAAAGAAGAGAAGTAAAATGTCAGATGAGGACGAGAGAAGACCAGCGGGGGGTAGTAATACTTAAGCCCGCCACTATTTTTTGAAGGGAGGGGTAAATCCATCACTCGATTAACATCAGCGAAATGCCCTCAATAACATCGGATATACGCATTAATGTCCGCCAAACTCCGTGAGAATCCCTGTCACGGACTTGCCTGTCTGAGAGTTCCCCGACCGATCAGAATGCAGCCCTGAGAGACCTAATAGAAATCAAGATATGTTGGAGGAACCCTCGATCATCTACAGCCCCTCCACGGCCCAGACGCAGACCATCTGACAGCAAATACCTAACACATACTTAGTGCTTACATTTCCTTGAGACACAATATTGGAATACAAATACTCGTACAGTGGCTATGTATTGCGCTGACGTTGACTGAAGATCCCTCTTCTCTAAGGATCTTCATCTTTTCTTGGCCCAGTTCCTCGATTATACTGACGTTGAAGAGGCCAAGGAATTAATAGATCCGCGCAAGCGTTTTAGTTTGTTTTACCTGCGCTTAGATGATAGTGCGGTCGGGACCCAGTCCCTGCAGATCACGAAACAGATACCCCGATTGCGGACGCAGCTTTTTGAACCAATTGTCCATGAAGGAAAGCCAAAAGTACAACATTCACGACCAAGGCCTCGTTCTTCGGGCACAGCCCCCCAACGAGCGGCGGTGATCGACCGGCATAATACACGAGACTGAATGAAAGTGTGGAATGTGCGATGCACAGTCCTGGACGCACCAAGCAGAATAGAGCAATTCCAACTACAGAGGATGCAACTAGGAAACCTCAATATCGCGCAACCGCTACGCCAGATCTCATTCCTTTCTGGTTCTAGAGTGCCATTTGCTCATCCAGACCTACATACGTAGTTGGCTCTTGCCATCCATGAATCCAGAATGGACACTAACCTCATCGCCTTCTCATAATGCTATTTCAATGCACCTTTCGGGGTGCCTATCAGGCGATCATGCCCCTATTTTTTGCAAAGTTCCCCCTGTAATCCGTCCTCGATTGTTTGTCAGTGGCCTCCAGTGACATAGAAACTGGTTTGATATACTAATCCTGAATTGGGAGTATAGACTCATAGAAGCAGCATACTGAGAAGTAAATATCCAATTGACAGCAAAGTAGTAGCCATTGTATATTGACACATCTCAGAACGACTAACTAACCCTACCTCAACCTATCTACATCTTCTTTCCTCCCTCCATCCCTCTATCTTAATCTAACGTACCCCAAGAATCCGAACTACGCGTCATATCAATGCACCACCGGCAATCCATTGTTATAAACAAACAACCCCTTGGGATCCCACTTCTTCTTCAACTCCAACAATCGTGGCAGCTTCTCAGTCCCATACCACGCATCCAAGCCCTCCGTGCCATGGGCATAGCTCACATACACCTGGAGCTGATCGAATCCGCTGGTCGCATTGAATCTTGAGATCCAACGACTGGCCAGGTCATTCACCGGCTGTGACAAGGAGGCGTCATCGTAAGCGAATGTGAGCATCCTAAATATCCTCTCATGTTAGTTTACCCCTGCCAACTGAACGAATGGAAGCAATGATGTAAGCCACTCACACATGCGCTGTGATATCCCGATAAGGATACGCTGTTTCTTCATCCTTCACGGCACGCACTGCTTGTGTGGAGAAGAATTCGATTTCGTAGCTGGATCCCGTTGCTTCCGGGTATGCGTAGTAGAAGTCAACCATGGTGTTGAAAAAAGCAATGTGAGTGGGTACATCAATTCGCGCGACTCCCAGCGCCCAGAGATTGTGCATGTCGCCGTCGATGCAGAAGTCCGCGTCCATACCGAAGAGCGCCGAGGTATCGAGTACGTTCCATGTCAGCTGAGTGATGTTGCGCTTGTGGTAGGGAAGGTCGAGGAATGGTTGGAGATGAGCGAGACCTTCGGATTTAGGGCCGGCATAGGCTGCATTGAGGATAATAGAGGGCTAGATTCAGGCAGTTAGTCATGTGTCTAAGTCAATGTGAGTAATCTGATAAATGGAGCACAAACACCGTAGGTAGTATCATTGATAACCAAAGTGAACAGAGAGAGCGGCTGAGGGAGAGTGCCATTGAATGAAGCAAGGATTTCAAAGAACGAGCCATTAGCACTGGCCGGAAATAGGAAGTCGGCATTCAAGACGGAGCCATTGTTGGTCAGGTCGTAGATGGTGTATGTCGCCTCGGTAACAATCCCGAAATTGAAGCCCGCACCGCGCATGCCCCAGAAGAGTTCGGGCTCCTTGGTCTTGGACACGGTGATGAGACTGCCATTGCTGGTTACCAGTTGCACGGACTCGAGCGCGTCGATAATCAGGCCGTGGATGCCTTGGTAGCGACCCACACCGGCGCCCAGTGTGGCTCCTACCATTCCCACACAGGATCCCGATCCAGTCTCTGATTTTTCTCTAGTTAATGACCGTCTTGAATTCCTTGAGACGCTGATGAACTTACGGATCTCCTTTCCGGCGCTGTAGAGCGGCTCGAAAATATCACGAAACCGCACACCACCTCCTATAGTCATTAGATTGGCGTCCGCGTCCACGGCTACCTGATTGAAGCCGCTAAGGTCAATCTCGAGGCCATATTGTAGCTCAGCAAACGTTGTCGTGTAGCCGTGTCCTCCACCCATGGCGAGGAAAGGGATATTGTGCGTCGAGGCATATTTGACCTTCCTACCATCAGTACTGGAGAATGGAAAGAGAACAGAAAGATTTGAGTTTCAACTTACAATCCTTTGCACATCAAGAGTCGTGTTCGGCTTGATGGAGGCGAAAAAAGTCGGTTCCTCATATGTTGTCCACCGCTGGGTAGTGTCGGTCCAGTTTGTCGCGTAAGGATAAAACACCTCAGCTGCTGGGGAGAGCTGTGATAGCAGCACGGTAATATTTGAGGCTGTCGCAATCTGCGCGAGCCCGATCAGGGCCGTAGCGTAATGCTTCAAGGAGACCATGGCCTGTGTGTTTGCAGTAGAGGCAGAATAATATGTTAAGGCAGTTAGTGTCCCAAAAACACTTGGAGTGGTAATGAGGGTGCATTCTGATGAATGCTGGCTGCTGTCTTTTATATTTTGAGAGTCAACGCAGTGCGTAAACGTAAGATGATGGCTTGAACCCACGATAGATCTGACATCGTATCGGACATCTCTCAACTCAGGTAGCCTCGCAAAAACAATAATATCCGCTGACGAGCAGCCGGGAGGCGAAGGATTCAACTACTATCCTGAAATCTAGATATGGGAATATTAGTGGACTCGCTAACGATGGTGCCTATTGGCAGGTCGTCTGTTCCTTAGGATGGCTTCCTCCATCCGCCGTGGGTGATGATAAGCTTTGGAAAGGATTCTAAGCATTTCTGGCCGATACTTAGTTCCTTGGTGAAAGCGTCCACTGCGCCGTGTCGTCTAGAATCTGCAGAGGTTCGTCAGTCCGTTACGATATCTTGAGAGTTGCGGCTAACTTTAGTGAAAAGCATCCAGCGCTTTTCTGGAATCAACAGGGGTATTCAAAAAGAGATCTGAAACACGTGGTATTCAGTTTTAATCATCGTTTGGACCTTGGGTACGCCTCAGTCAACCCTTCAGTTGGGTGGAAGCAGTCCCACCTTCGACCTCTGCCAAAATCTCATGTCAGATTACAGCCCCTCTATCAGCAGGGTTGTGGATCCTAGATCACCCAGCTACTAATGCTGACGACGATGATTCTCGGACTGACCCAGATTGGTAGCGCCGAGAGCGTTCGGGCGCATTTCTGGTCTCATTGACCTCGTTGGGTGTTCCTTTTCCATTCCTGGCCAGTTTGATGTATTTTTAACGGGAATTGTGATAGAACCATTTTGCGTCCATCCCCACTTACTCCTTCAATAAATCTTTGTACTAAATTCCAGCGTCTCATTCTTATTCGTAAGAGAGATTTACTATCGATAAACCCACGTGCCGTGTACACATATTTGTCAGATAAGTTCTATAGATTCGAAACGTGAGGAACTACTCTAATATGGACCAAGTATGTACCCGACAGTGTTTGGAGGGCGGATCCTAATAACAATACAATTGGCATATAGACAGGCTCTTTGAATTTACCAAATTAGTGTTCCAGAAAGAAGCTGGAGCTTGCCGTCTCATGTCAGGTTCCATACACATTCAAACCAAACGCTCAGGATTGACCCTCATATTACGATTCCGGTCGCCAATACCACAATCCTGGAGAAGGCAACGGCTATCGCAATGCCCGGAGCGTATTGCTACACCTCTGAATGTGCTCCACAACATCCCAAAAGCAGTGGTGCGTAAGCGAGGAGCATTCCTGAAGGATGGCCATGTTTTTCGCGGCAGCTCATGGGTGCTTTGTGGCAGCGCTGATTGCTCACACGGCACGGGAAGACCTCCAGTCCAGGGGTGCAATCCTTCAATCATTCCTTTTACGGAATTCCTGGTATACATGTGGAATACTCGAGGCCTGTCCGGGGCTGGGAGATGGGTGTCTTGCGGTAAAGACTGCAAGACAGGAATCGCTGACGAGCCTTTTCTAAAGCAACCCTCATAGAAGAACCGGTCCCGTGCTCGGGATTATGTAAGGTGAATATTTCTCTTTCTTTTTCTGCATTTCCCTTTCTCTGGCTGTCAACGGTCACGGTCCCGGGCTTTGCGAGGTATTCGGCGAGAATTTGGTGGCTTAGTCTCGGGCAACGGATCATTTCGCTTATTGCTTGCCAACCAGCCAGCTACATGCATCACAACCATCTCCCGCCGTAGCTGCTGTCTCTACAGGCCCCGTCCGGGGTTGTAAGACATACCCCATCCAGGGTCCTCACTCTGGGGCGCAGTGAATACGATGTGGCATTGCCCATGATCCTTCTTCCCGAATTTGGACAATCTCGATGTTATGTTGCCACGGACCACGCGTTGGAGCGATCTGCCGGTGGAGCAGTGGATCACCCCGCGCGCTAATCCAGATCGCTTCACCACCGAGCTGGCGGATATCTTCACAAGGACGCCGTACATTGCGACCGGGATGGTGCAGTGGCATTTGGTATTGGCAGGCGAATAATGGGGCGTCTCCGGTACTGGTCCTCACTGATCAGAGGTATCAGGGAGGGTCACAGCCTGATATCTGATTGTCATCCTGCATTTAACCATCCATCACCAAGCCCTTATCATCGGGTGGTCCTTGTCAGCTCGGGCAGTGGGCCTGTGCAGTACGGATCATCTGTCAAATAGTAGATGTTTGGTTTCGAATGGCCGGTAGGATGGCGATTTGGGTAGCCAGAGGCCTCCCAAATTTCTGAGCTGTGGATCTGACACAAGAAAGACCCAACTACCAAGATGTGAGCACCTCGCTAGCAACCCCCGAAAGGGAAGCTGGAGGATGACGCTCACAGGGGCGGGAAAGACAGCGGATGTACTTTTTATCTTCAGATAAATAAGCACTAAAGAATCATTGGCAGGGGAGCGGGCTATGCGTGTGTGCAAGACGAGGCTCTGACAAGCACTTATGCAAAGATTCATGCAACACAATTTAGTCAGATAACCATTCCCAAGGTAATTGGACTCTGACCATCCAGCAATTACTCTTTTCAGTTATTAAAGCATTCCATAAATGGTTCTAGCTCTTGTCCGTGCTGAGTGTGTATTCGAGTGGATGGAGTCTTTGGATCCTCGTCCCCCGCTTTCCTTTCCCTCCGTCTAATCTGTTGCCGTTCGTGGTAGTGATCGGCCCTGAGTATACATGGGGTCCGAGGCTATTATGCATGGAAGCAAACTGCACGGATACATTTTCCCGTCATGACATGATTATATCCTGGGTAAACTAATAGATTGAGGGGTATCGCCCACAGCCCTTCATCGTCTTGCACTTCTCCCACAATATCTCTCCAACTATCTCAATGTTCGGGACGCTATCACAGGACCATTCTACCCAGGCTTCCTACATTGTCCAGGTCACCGATCCTCCATTTCAGACAGACCGCAATGCAAGAACCCCTCACTTGGCCTGCATGGCCTGTCGAACCAAAAAGGTGAGCCCTCAGCCTACGCCACTGCAGCGTCCTCGGTTAACAGAAGCCCTCCAGCTCAAGTGCTCGGGGGAAAAGACGGGCTGTCAACGGTGTCAGATGAAGAATCTGTCCTGTGTCTTCCCAGATCAATCTGCCTCTCGCTCGGCCAGGAAGCAACGCAGCAAGCGTTCCGAGTCCGCTGTGTCAGATACCTCCCATCATCCGACGAACAGCAGCGCCAGCGGCAGACAAGGGTCCCCAGAACCACGTAACCAGGAGGTACAAGCGCCCAGTCACATACATGTGGGCGAAGAAGAGATGGACGGGGATGTATTTCTTGACCTACCCGATTTCTACGATACGGGCTTGTCCTCTACTCCAGACGCAGAGGATATATCCCAGTTAGAGGCTCCCCTGGATCTGAGCACTGCTCTACCAACCGGCTCTCTATCGACCAGCCTGGAAGGCCCTCTCAGCCACGGGTCTCTACTAGCCATCAATCAAGGCAAGTAATTGAACTTAGCCCCGTCACCTTCTCTCTGCCATCCATCCATACTGACTGAAAGGTGGAGACCGGCACAAGCCCAATTTCCCCGGACTGCCAGCCTGCATTGACCTCGACAGCAATATCCTTCCTGCATTCTCAATTCCTGGAATAGAACGCGCCTCCACTTCCCCTTCCAACCAATGTCACTGCCCCAGCCAAGCCCTCGCTCTGTATGAGCGCACTCAAATTCTTTACAACCGACTTGACGCAACACCTCGCTCGACGATAAATAGCCATGACACCCGGGATACACTCCATCGAAGCAAGGAGATAATCTATCAATGTGAAAATCTAACAGAATGCGCCCTGTGCCGGACACAGTCTCACATCGCTATGATTCTCCTCTCCGTCAGCCACCAGTTGATCATCTGTCTTAAGCGCCAGTGCGCCACCACAAACCATCACCGGCTGAAGGACTGGCATCCTAATGACGCTTACACGGACCAAAGAACGGGTTTCTCTCACCGTAGTAGCCTGGAGCCCGTGACACATAGGGCACCAATGACCTTCCATCACAGTTTGGGATCAGATGACTTGGAAGACGAGATCCAGGTGCTCAAGACATTACTAACGTTAAGAATGCAAGCTACTGCTAAGCTTCTGGCAAAATTACAAAACATCATTGACGTTGGGGGGTGGCGCGAGCATCGCGAGTTGCTGGACAGGGTGTCGGCGCTGCATCAGGCCGCCGCAGCCAGTATTCATCGAATGGGGGGAAGGGAGAGATGAGGCACCTGCGTATCTAAAGAAGTGGATGTTCCCGAGAGCTTACACCTCACCCTGCTTGCCACCTCAAGCACAAGCTACAAGAGTCACCTCATACTTTACAATAAACCTTTATAAATGTTCACCCTTTACTAAGGATCGTCCACAAGTACTGTAGTAAACATCATCAAATCAGAGCCCTAAAAACAAATATACGTCGACTTCGCGTTGCAATACTGCAACAACCCAGCCTGCCCAAACTCCACCCCAATTCCGCTCTCCTTATGTCCTCCAAACAAACCCTGAAAGCTCGGCTTCTGCGTACTGTTAATGTAGACACTACCCACATCCAACTGGGCGGCGATTCGCCGAGCCCTCGCCATATCACTGGACCAGACACTCGCGCTCAGTCCAGTAGGGGTATCATTGGCCGAGTGGATGACATCTGATTCTGAGCTCCATCGCAGAAGGGGGAGGATGGGGCCCTGTTCCATCGTTAGACATTTAATAATTCGGGAGAGAGGAGAGGGGACACTGACAAACTGCTCCTCACGGACAAGTCTCGACTCCCTCGGGGGATTATCCACCACCATCAAGGGAAGAAAATAACCCCCCTCCTTTTTGCCTTCATCTACTCCCTCAAGGCCATGATTCTCCCCACCCGTCAAAACATCATACCCCAATTCCTTCACCTCATCAACCAACCCCTTAACCTTCTCAAACTGCATCCGATTCTGCACCGGTCCAACCATGACCCCTTCCTCAGCCGCACCATCACCAACCTTCGTCTCTCCGACCTTCTTAACAATCGCATCTCTCACCACTCTATAAACATCCTCATGAATATAAACCCTCTTCGTAGCCACACACACCTGCCCCGTATTCAAAAACGCACTGAGCACTATCTCCCCCGCTACATGCTCAATATCCTTCACATCAGGACACACAATACACGCATCATTCCCACCTAATTCCAACGTCACGCGCTTCAACGTCCCCGCACACGCAGCCATCACTTTCTTCCCCGTGCTCACAGACCCCGTTAGCGAGATTTTCCCAATCCCCGGGTGCTGCGTCATTAAGCTTCCTAGATTGTGCGACTCGTCGTCACTGCTGCCAAGACATTGGATAACTCCCGGTGGGAAGAGCTGTTGGGCGATTTCACATATCTTGGGAAGCGTGTAGGGTGTGAATGGGGAGGGTTTGAGAATTATGCTGTTTCCGGCTTGGATGGCGGGTCCGAGTTTGTTCATGGGCATGGCGATGGGGACTATCATAATTAGCATATCATATCAGTGGAATATTAAGTGGAGGGGAGGGGGCAAAAGGGGAAAATATACAATTCCAAGGACAAATAGCCCCCACCACACCGATCGGCTCAAAGGTCGTATGTACTACCTTTGAGATATTTTCATCTAGCACGGTATGTTCAACGGGCTGAAGTGAAGAGAAATGCAGCAGAGTGTCTTGAGCTATCTGGATTTCTGCTTGCGCTAAGAACGTCTTCATGTGTGTTAGAACATGTTTGATATGGGTTCGGTATCATGCATACCGGCTTTCCTGTCTCAGCGATCAACAATTCCGTTAATGACGGCGCATTTTCCGCAATCAGGGCAGATAGCTTTGTTAGGAGCTCGCTCCGGTGTTTCCAGGTGGTGCTTTTCCAGGTGAGGAAGGCGTCATTGGCTGCGATGACGGCTTCGTCGAGATCCGCTGAGCTGGCTACTGGGGCTTCATGAAGGGTGGTGCCTGTTGCTGGGTTGGTTGAGGTGTAGGTGGTGTTTGAGGTACGGAGGGTTCCGTTGATGGTGTTGTAGAAAGTTGTGAAGGTAGTTGAGTGAGACGAAGACATCTTGTTTGGTGTAGCAATATTAAGAAACCAAAGGGTACTTTATATTTCTGAGTTGTTGAAGGATATTACTATGCAGTGCTGCCGTCTATTGGTATATATATATTGTTGTTTCTATGGGGCTGTACCCCGAGATCATCCCTCGGAGAGCCTGAAAGGGAAATGAGCGAATGGACATCCGCTAATTAAATCGCCCGAGGCCACGAACAGAAGTCCCGGACAGTCGAATCGAAGCGGAAGCGGGCACCCTCCCTCTCTTCCGCTAATCTATGGAAAAATGTCCAGCTTCGCACACATTCGTGTAACTCTGATCACGGCATACTACGCTATCATCAAGTTTGTCTCGGCACGAATCGGACATTAATGTCCGGCTTCTGCCAGAGAATATAGTTCAATGACTCCCGTTCGAGATCAACATCTTTATTGATCAGCTCGCAGTCGAACATGAAGTGAACTTTGGCTAGTACCAGCCGCAGTTCAATGAACGCCAGGCTATCCACTTGTCAGCACAGGTGAGAATGCCATAACATTAGGAGAGCACTCACTTCCGTCCCAAGCAAACTCGCGGGCCCAGCAAGAATGGGAAGAAGGCTGACTTATCGTCCATGTTAGGATCTAACCATCTTTCGGGATCGAATTTCGTAGGGTCACTGAAATATCGGGCGTCGCGGTTAGTGGTCCATGCGTGAACCGAGACCTCTGTCTGTTAAATGAATGTCAGAAATGCTTGATTTGCTGATCCACGCTAGCACTGACCTTCTTAGGGACATAGTGGCCATCCACATAGGCCCCGGGAGAGATCCGCGGTGGTCCAAAAGGCACCGGGGGGTAGAGTCTCATTGTTTCGTTGAGGACGGCGTGAAAGTAGGGCAGCTGGCCGACAGAACTGGAAGTGATCTCACTATAATCTTTGAACCGCGAGCGAATTTCGTCCCGCATTTTGGCGTAGACCTCGGGATGCTTAAGGATAAAATACGTAGCTGCCGAAAGAGTCGTCGCGGTAGTTTCACTTCCAGCAATACTAATTCCGTCAGTTCCATGCGCTGTAGCCGAAGAAATAGTCAACACTCACACCAGATTCTGCCCTTGTGCTGCGACCTCTTCAGTCGATATTACTCCCTGACCAGCATTCTCCAGCATAGCAGAAAGAAAGTCAGTTCGCGAATCATCTTTGGGACGCGCCAGACGTCTGCCCGTGCATGTGTGCGCTAATTAGCAATGGTCTCTCACAAACACAGTAAACACACACAATGAAGGCCTACCTTGCAGCCATTTCTCTTGTAACCTGAGTATGCCGGTTCATGTCCTTGATCTTCTCGAACGGCAGAAGTTCGAAGACCTTCTTAAACCCCAACACCATGCCAAACCGTCTCAAGACATCAATGATCGCCCCCGCCTGCATATTCCCCAGTATAACACTGATCCAGAACGCCGAAGTCCCCTTCTCCGTAGCCCCAAAGGACTCTCCAAAGACCAGCTCTCCGATGATATCAAACGTGAGGTAATTGAACCAATCCACGACGTTCATGCCCTGCGGACTGCTTCCGAACTTTTGAATCTGGTTGATCAGCAGATCCACATATCGCTGCTCAAGCTCCTCGTGCGCGATCAAGGCCTTAGCTGAGAACCCGAACGCCCAGAGTCTGCGCATCCGCGCGTGTTCGTTGATGTCCGATTCGCCAATGATATCGGACGCTTCGAAATTGGCCACTTTGTAGAAAGTAGATTTGATGAATGTGCCGCTGCCAGTGGTGTTATAGATGTCTTTCCAGGCTGATGCCGTGGCGAAAGACAGTTCGTTAGGAGCGATTCGGACTACGTCCCCTGTTCATTATTCCGCAATTAGCATCGGGTCTCCATACCTTATCGGAATGTCGGCAGTGACATGAAGTAAAAACAAACATACCATACTGACGATGCAGTTCCTCTAATTGGAGATGTATTTTCCCACTCATTGACATGCGACAGTAGAATACCTTTTTCCACATCAGAATTTGCATCACTCAAGCGCAGAGCATGTACAACCCACCTGGCTTATTGCCGCCCATTTTGGTCCGGGAAACTTTGCCAATGGGTGCAACGTGAGAGAATACACAACCCAAAGACAGGGGAGGGCAATACCCTGATCGAGTTAGCCGTCAGATCATGACATTAGGCAATGCACCTACCAATAATGTTAGGAAAATAGCCCAATCTTTGAACGATCCCGGTAGGAGCGAGGCCAGGCCGGCTATGGTGCTGGCGACGTGTCCGTCTTCCATGCTGATCATCATTGCTACTACAATGTTAAGTGAGGGTTATTTGCCTATCCTGTCTTCTATCCTTGTCATATTATTGCTTTGGTCTAGAGGCTTTATCCCATTCCTCGGTAGCTCTCGCTCGGGCCATCCGAAATGGGGGAAACCGATGGGCGGATAAGCTGCAGCTGGGCTGTACGTCGATCGCGGGCTACTCGTCATCAGCCATTAATAGATGGATTAAGAGCCCCAGGATCCAAAGGTCCGGTTGTCCGAATCCGTCGGAGAATCACTCCCAACGTCAGCTCCAATTGTCCAGACCGGATAATCAGACCAGGACTTATCAGTATATCCACCGTAGTAGCTCCCTGATCGACCGGCTAATCTGACTCATCGACCCGTTTATTATCCGAACAGGACAATAAGGGTTATCGATGATAAAAGCTTCTGGAAATCCTTTGGCCAGGATTGAATCCTTTTGCGTTTGATGGATTCCGGGCGTTTCCACCATGACAATCCCCCCTTGCGCACCACTGCCTCTTCCTCTGCTTATTCTCCCCGGATGTTTCTTTCTTTGGCTCGGCCCGTTCGCTCTGGCTTACCACAAACAGATGGCAGGGTTAAAGATCCTTGCGCCTTCAGTCTGCTCCTCTCCTCTTTCAGGTAATTGCTTCACTCAATTTGTGGACCGGCCATTCGCCGCCACGGCGCTTAGAACGTGGACACATCGCATTAGCGCTGAGGTGAGAGCGAGGCGAGGTCCTCAGCGTGGCTTGTTGCGACACCGGAGACACCTGTTCCTTCGTGCGGAGAAGATTGTGTTGGATTGCTGCTAAAGGATGCTTATGTACGGCATGCTGGAACTTGACGTTGGTGGGTGGTGAGAGGCCTCCCAAGTCCAGTATTCTGTACATTTCGCTGGCGATTTATATAGAGACGACAAAGAGAGTATCCGCACAGGTTCATTAGTTCGAATTTCAGGATGTTCGGGACATTAGTATCGACTCAATCGGAATCGGAGCCATTTATCTCCCATGTGATTAGACCACCGTTTGAGAGCGATCGCGAGTTGAAGCACTTGGCATGTTTGGCGTGTCGCACAAAGAAGGTATGACACTCCAGCAGCCAAGATACCATTAGAATAATGAGCAAACGATGTCACCATGCCCTATGAGTAAATAATTGACCTCCCAGTGTAGCTGAAATGCACCGGAGAGCGAACGGGATGTCAGCGGTGTCTCGATCGAGGACTTCCTTGCGAGTACCAAGAAGCTAACCCTCATCGAGGTCGACGTCCTCGAGGGGCCAGCTTGAATAACAACAAGAACAACGGAGAGGTCGAAGATTCGACAGATCACTCCTCCGCTTCTGCTGCACCGAAGAATTCGGACGGTTCGAGAAGAGCAAGTCATACATCGGAAGCAGCGCAAGCCCGCATTAGGTACAGAGAAGAGAAAGAGCAAGGTGGAAGAAGGAGTGAGGGGCCCGGTAGTTTGAATGGAGGCACTCCTCATGCCACATCGGACCTGGGCGAAGACGGATTGGACCCCGAGATCTTGACCAGCATGCACGAGCCAGCAACAGAGTTAGGGGCCGAAGTGCAGCTTTCAGACATACCCATGACACCCGATGATGATTTATCCAGCCTGCTACCTGACTTCGGCCATACAGACTTTGCCAGCAACGACGTCAACCAGGACTTGCTCTTCCTTTCACAGCTGGCCGCTTCCAGTACGGCGGAGCTCGTGAACCCGTCGTATCCTCCCAACCCTAGTCCCGCCATGCCACGTCTCTCTTCTTCAACATCCCGTCTAGGGATACCGGGGATATCCCAATTAGCCAGTAGCCCGAGCATCGCAAATCTGCACATGCCCTCGTGCACATGTCTCCAGTCTACTCTGACCCTCTACGAAAGTATCCGCGCCGTGCAGTGGCGTGCCCAATGTGGTGCCAGCGCGGGCCTTTCGCGCGAAATGGCTCATCTGATCCTTAAAGCCTGCAAGTTGGCCCTAAATCAGTGCCATCGGCTCATCGGATGCTCCTCGTGCAAGCGTGAGCCACTGTTCGTGATGTTGCTCTGTTCTGTCTGCGACCAGTGTCTGACCTGTTTTGAGACCTTTCACGACTCGCACCAGAGGCGATTGCGAAGTAGGAGTATGACCTCCTCGTCGACCGGAAGCAGTTTCGTCAATGCATCCGAGGCGCGCTCGGAAATGGATCAGCTTGGGGAGATTGTGCAACTGGCCAATTTGCCGTTTGGCGATGTGCCAGTATTGTTGGATGATGAGGATGATATCAACATGACTTGTAGCTTGTTGACCACGCGGGTGGCCTCGATGGTGAGCCTGCTGCGGTTATTGGGGCCAATAATTGATGGTTGTGGGTGGAGGACCCATCATGATACTTTCTCGGTGTTGCAGAAGCGCTGTCAAGGACTGGCGTATACATTGCAGACCAAGTCTAAAGCCCGGTAGTGAGCGTAATGCTAATGTGTCATGATCGGTGGCTGTAGTATTAGATATATATTGTTATCTTGCAAGATGGCATAAGAGCATTAGTCGAATACGTTACTAGAATGCAGTATTACAATACTACTACTTGTTTTCATTCTCCGGAAGGCAAGAGCAACCATTGCAGGTCTAGGTAGTCTTTCCTGTTTGTCTAGTCAAATCCTAATATTCTATCATATCAAATGTATAGTATGGTCCAAGCCTATGCGTCAGTCTCTACATCCACCAACACCATCTCACTCAAACTGTCCAACGTCACCGTCTTACTCAACAGCTCCAGGAAGGGAATGTCCGTCTTGAACGCCTGGAAGAACCACGACCGGAACTCCGCAGCGATCATACTATCCATTCCATACGCCGCCAACGGCTTGCCCGCATCCAACTTCGCCAGCGGCATCAGGACAAGATTACTGAACCTGCGCGCGACATGGTCCTCTATGGCTGCACGCAGACTCGCCCCTTCCTCCACCGCGGCCGCGACCTCCATCGGCAACTTGCCCGCCTGATTCTTGAGCGCCATATCGCCCTCACCATCCAGCGCCCGACTGAGGAGAATTGCCCGGGGGTCATTCAACGTCGGATTCGTCCCTTCGAATCCCTTCTTGCGTAGCTCCTTCAACCCAAACGGCTCCAACCCAGTCAGGATATGAGCGTGCGCCCGCTCATCATAGGAATGGGGCACGATCTGCGTCTCCGACAGGGCAATATCAATCACCTGGATCATCTCATCCTCATTGATCGCCTGGATTCCTTTCCGAAGCAACAGTGCCTCAATCTCTGGGTTTTCATGCAAGTAGCCCACCTCGGAGATCATACCTAGTCCCAGAGCTACCGCCGGTTTGCCCAGCGCGCGGCGATACCGGGCGAACATGTCCAGAAAGTGGTTGCCCGCGCAGTAGTTGGATTCCGTGGCCGTGCCAACGCTGCCGGAAATGGAGCTGGTCATGAGGAAGAACTCCAACGCCGCGTCGTGGCCCTCTAGCGCACGGTGAAGGTTGAGGGTGCCCTGCACCTTAGGGTCGATTCCCGTGTGCCACGCTGCGTTTGACATGGTCGTGAAGAGCGCTTCATGGAGGCCCATCGCGGCCTGGACGACACCGCCAATGGGGCCCGGTGCGGCCGCAACGACTTGGTCAACGTCCGCGCGGGAGCACACGTCCCCGCGCACCACGACGCATACCGCGCCCTGTGTCTCCAGGTCGTGGATGAGGGCCTGCGCACTGGGCTTGTCGGTGCCAGACCGCCCCAGGAAGACAAAGCGTCGCGCTCCGCGCGTCATCATCCATTTGGTCATTGCCCGGCCCAGACCTCCCAGGCAGCCGATCATCACGTAGCTCTTGTTGGCGCTGAAGGTAGTGCGGTGCTTCTGCGGGCGCAGCGCAACCTGTGCCTGGGGGTTCTCCAGCGTGATGACGACTTTGCCCATGCGATTGCGCGAGGAGAAGTAGCGGAAGGCCTTGGTGGCATCGGCGACGTCGAAGGTAGTGATCGGGTTGGCGCGCCCGATCGTGCCGGCGCGGTAGCGCGAGAGGACATCTTCGAGAAGGGATGCCCAGCGCTTGTGGTAGGCGTCACTCGGGTTATAGAACATGTTACTGAGATCGAAAGCCGTGTAGGTCGTGTTGCGCAGGAAGCCGTCCATCTCCAGCTTTCCGCAGTCAATCAGGTCGCGCTTCCCGATCTCGATGAACCGCCCGAACGAAGCGCAGCATTTCCAGCTCGCGTGCAGGAGATCGCCAACGAGGCTGTTCAGGACAACGTCAACGCCGCGGTTCTGGGTGGCCCGCATGATGCCCTCATAGAAGGAAGTGTCGCGCGAGCTGAAGATGTGGTCTTCGGATAGGCCGAGGGTTTCCACGAGGTAGTTCTTCTTGTCTTCACTGGAAACGGTAGCGAAGATCTGGACCAGGATTGGTACTCAGCAGACTGTAATATGGAACCAAATTTAGGGTTTTAGGGGATCGGAGACTTACCTCAGCCTGAGCTTCCTGAGCGATTTGAATCGCCGCAATACCCACGCCTCCTGCGGCGGAGTGAATCAGGACGGTCTCGCCCGGTTGAATCCGAGCTCGGTCGTGCAAAGCGTATATGGCAGTCGCATATACTACTGGTAATGTGCACATGAACTCAAAAGACTCATTCTCCTCCAGTTTCTGACAACTCCACTCCGGCACGACCTCCGAGGTGCGGAAGTGATTAGGAGCCATCACGACGACACGATCGCCTACCGCTACGCGGGTCACCGCAGCCCCAACATTCTCAACAACACCGCAGAACTCCAAGGCGCAAGTGGCATCTTTGGTCTCTGTCTTGCCGCCGAGCACGTAAAAATCTTTAGCATTTACTCCCACGGTCCGTAGCCCGACCTGGACACTGTAGGGGTCTTCCAACGTAGCCGGCAAGGGGCGCATCTGATCGTAAAACAGGCTGTCAAAGTTGCCCGGTTCGAGTATCTGCAACTTCGCCGGCCGAGCCTGCTGCAGGGTGGTTTGCACCATCTCGTGGCCCTGGCGCTGCCGGAATGTGACGTTCAGATGGTCGTCGGGCAAGAATCGGCTGACGTGCACCAGTCCGTCGTTCTGAATATATTCGTAGTCTCTGGGAAACTCACTAGAGTGGAGGATAGACAGGATGTTCTTGGCTGTGACGGGGGTCTTTGATGTTGTATTGTCGACATCAAAGGTGTAGAATTTCAGCGAAGGATGTTCCATCATGACGGCCCGCGCCAGACCGGAGACCAGGGCAAACTCAGGCTGGGCCCCGTTCAGCGAGTCTCCTGCCGTCACCCACAGCAGCGTTTCCGCGTTGTCGGTCATTAGTTTGATCCTGCGCAGCTCGGATTCAGTGCTGGTCGAGAGGACCGGGTTTTCGGACTCAATAAGGCTGATGATTGTTGCTCCTGTGGGGATCATCCCGTCAACGAGATCATCGAGGTAGACATGCTCGCAACTCTCCGGGCCGTAGGTTTCGTGTAGTTCCGCGACGATGGACTCGCCTAATGCGGTGCTTGTGTTGCGATCAACAACATACACTGGAGATTGCTGAACAACTGATGTCGCCGGATCGGCGACTGGCTTAGCGAGGAACACACGACCTCCCCCGTATTCGAGAATGCATTCAATGGCCTGGAAGCCATTCTCCGCGGCATGCAGCCGTGCAGTAGAAGGTGACAAGCACAACAAACATCCGTCCTCGGCGACCAGGTCCTTGATGATCGAGAGCTTAGTGGCCAGATAGATATCCGTCTGTTCTCTAGCGGGCAAAATGATCAAGTCATATTTCGAACCTTCTATGGCCGCGTGGTGTTCCAATGCGCCGTCTAGACGCTTTCCGAGATCCAGTTTTGTACCGTGAAGGACACCGTCATCCTTAATCAATCCCGATGTGAATTCCAGAACTCGTGGGAAAGAATCTCCTCCGTGCAACAGATCGAGGGTGGCGTTAGTGATGAGGTGATTCTGATTGCCGAGTTCCAACACCCGCATGGACGGATTCTTGTGGGACAACAGGTCCAGCGTAGCTCCCATCTTGAGGAGGCCTTCGTCGCGAACCGGTGAAGTTGATTCATTGAAAAACTTGCTTAAATACTTCCGGAAATGATCTTCCGGCATCAACCCCAGTCCATACACATCCGGCTTCCACAACACGCGCAGCATCGGATGACGCTGTTCGCCTGCGTCGGCGCCCTGTCCTGTCTGATACGGCGAGAGCTTGACATTGGCGATCCTGGCTGCCACTTGCCCGTCACTGGTGCTCAGTTCGGCATCGATCTCAGAGGTGCCGAAGCCTACCACGCGCGCGACGGAATCAATCGCCCAGGATTTGGTGGCCGCGTCTGACGGCTCAGGGGCGTGAAGGTGGATGGAATCAAAGCTGACAGGCACCTTGGCCCGCAGTTCGCGGACGCGGCCTCCCGTCGTCGCCACGATGGCCGTCTGGAGCATGGCATCGATGGTGATTGGGTGGATGGGGTACTCAACGTCTAACCCTTCGGAGACGTAGTCTTGCAGGAGGGGGACTTGAGCCTTGCAGACAAGATCGGTCCGCATGCGCGAGACATCAAACCGCTGGATTGACTGAAATGCCGGTCCGAAGTTCAGCCCGACCTTGATGAGATTCTCGTACCACACCCTGGGCTGAGTGCTCTCCAACATAGCAGGGTTGATCTGAACGTTCTGTACGAGGGACGGGGCCTCGGGGTTGATGCGGACTCGACCCGTGGCCCGAGTTGTGGAATCACCCTGGTCGTACGAGACAATGGAGAAGTCGTACCAGTATTTCGAGTTGCTGGCCGACGTGATCGGGGTTGGCCGGATGGTTGTAAACAGCTCGACTTCGGTCGTGGGTGAGTCAGTGAGGGCCAGGGCAGCCAGGATATTCACATTCTGTAGCTCGTAGTTGGCAGGGTTAGAGGTGGCAAACCCCGCAATCTGTCGCATTCCCTCCACTGCCATGGAGACATATCCGGCTCCAGGGAAGACAATTGTGTTCTGCAGCTTGTGGCTGTCTAGCCAGGGGATATCGGCGACGCGGATGACATTGCGCCATTGCGCTTCCAGACCATTTCCGCCGGGAATCTGCGAGCCCAGAAGCTCATGTCTGGGATACTTGCGCGTGCGGAACTCGATGCTGGTGCGACATTCGTGCCACAGCGCGGCGTCATAAGTCCACGGGTATGGAGGTAGATCAGGCAAGACCGAGCAGTCCGACTGGAGGCCGTTGACTTTGCTCCAGCAGACGGATTCTCCGCGGAGGTACAACTGGCCGACCATTCTGAGGATGGTGGTGACTTCATTCTTGCCTCGCGAGAGAGCGGAGGCATACGGGAAGTGGTCATCGGACAAGGCAAGCTTCTTCTTGATCTGCTTGATGGGCATCTCCAGGGCCGAATGAGGGCCCAGTTCAATGAAGTGATACTTGTCAATCTCTGTCATCTTCTCTACACCATCGCTGAAGAGAACGGGGCTCTCTAAGTTGGATCGCCAGTATGCCGCGTTGGGTGTGCCCTCGCTCAACTGGCCTGTAACGGTTGAAACCCAGGTAACATTGCCTGCGTCAAGCTGTACTGACGGTTCCAACTTCTCCAATGCAGATTGTAGAAGGCCCTCATAGTTCTGGCCGATCCGCGCCATATGGTGGGAGTGATAAGCACGACCGCCTGTCTTCAGTGTTCGTGCAAATGTACCTCGGGCAGCGAGAGTCGCCACCAATTTTTCTACAGCGTCCCTGTCGCCAGAAACAGTCACACTCTCCGGCGAGTTCACACAGGCGACGTTGGCCTTGTCGCCTAATGACATCTCTTTGATGGCGGCATCAGCCTCAGATCTCGAAAGCCCGACAGCCGCCATGGCTCCATCTCCCGTATCAAGTGCAACCGCGTATCCGCGATAGTAGGCAGCCGTGATGGCTTCTCCCAGCGACAGGCGACCGGCCGCAAAAGCCGCCGCAATCTCACCGGATGAATGACCAACGACTGCCGCAGGCCGAATGCCCCAGGAGTCTAGGAGACACACCAAAGCGACTTGGACTGCGGTGCATGCCGGCTGCGACTGGCTCACGTGTTGGATATTGCTACTCTCCGCTGACGCTACTAGCGCCTCCTTCAGATGCCATTGGGGAGGATGGTCAAGGCTCTGGAGAATGCCGTCCATCTCGGAAATGGCGTTCGAAAACTCGGGATACTCTTCGATCAGGTGCTTTCCCATTTGCGGCCACTGTGCCCCTTGGCCGGTGAACACAAATGCGTACTGACCGTTAGCTGAAGAACTGGGACGGCCGGTGACGAGGTCCTCGCTGACAAGGCCATTTATGAGACTCGTATCGGAGACCAGGAATGCCCGATGGGGCAAATGCGACCGGCGCGAACCCAGGGTGTAGAGAAAATTGGTCAAGTCTGGATGCTGGGACAGCACATACTGGTGCAGCTGGTCAACCCGGGTGATCAAAGACGCCTCGGAACCTGCCGAGATGGGAATGAGGACTTTGGAACGTGCAATATCATTGAGACGATCCTGTTGCTGCATTGGGATGGCGTAGGGCCCGGCAGATTCAATGATAGCATGGGCGTTGGCACCGCCGTAGCCGAAGGAGTTCACGCCGGCTCGGCGTGTCGAAGAGGTCTCAGTCGAAGGCCAGGGAGTCATCTTCTTCACAATGTCGATATTCCACTCCTCACATTTGATCTTGGGGTTGATCTGGTTGACTCCGATAGACGCCGGGATGCTCTCATGTTCCAGGGCGAGCACCGTTTTGATGATGCCAGAGATACCACTTGCTGCTTCGCTGTGGCCAAGATTGGATTTAACAGACCCGATGAGCAATGGCTGACCAGTCCGGCTGTGGAAGATTTTCGATAATCCTTCGGCCTCGATGGGATCGCCTACGGGCGTTCCTGTACCGTGGCATTCGACGTACATTGTCTGGGAGAAATCGATGGCTGCCTTCTCGTACGCTTTGCGGATCACGGCTTCTTGACCCTCTGCAGAGGGCAGGGTGATTCCTGATGTCCGACCATTTCTATTCTCATGTTAGCTGGGTTCCGTTTATTGATAGATTGAAAGGTAGAACGTACGAATTGACAGCAGTTCCCCGGATAATGGCTCGGATGGGGTCATTATCCTTGATGGCATCGGAAAGACGTTTCAAGTAGATACACCCAATGCCCTCTGCTCTCCCATATCCGTCTGCCTCGTCGGAGAAGGTGTGACACGTCGAAGTGCCTGACAGCACGCCGGCCTTCATTGTCCCGAGATGTTGTTCAGGCGACTGAATCAGATTCGCACCCGCCACAACGGCACTGTCGCACTCGCCATTCTCCAGGGCGGCGCAGGCTACATGCAGGCAGTACAGAGACGATGAGCAGGCGGTATCGAGAACGAAACTGCATTCCATATGAATCAGCGCAAGGGCTCAATCTCCCTTTGGTAGCTGCATGGGAAAATACATACCTCGGCCCCTTCAAGTTAAAGGTATGACTGATGCGATTCGCAAGAATCGTCGTCCCCATACCCGTCGCACTATACCGATGCAAATACTCAGGGTCCCTCGTCTGCATCACCTGAAAGTCAACGGTGAAGTTGCCGACGTAACATCCTACGTTAGAGCCCGACACTTCATCGAGACTGGCCCCGGCACTCTCAAACGCCTCGAACACGACTTCCAGCAGCTTTCGTTGCTGCGGGTCCATGTAGGTCGCCTCGATAGGGCTGATGCCGAAGAAGTCCGGGTCGAAGGCGCGAGGATCCTCCTGCAGAAAATAACCACCCGTGGTGTGCATGGATCCAGGTCGATCCACACCTTTGGGGTGGTAGAAAGCATCAACGTTGAATCGACTTGAAGGGATCTTGCATTGTCCTGATTTTCCCTCCTTTAGAAAGTCCCAGAGACGGGAAGGCGAATTCACGTCACCGGGCAAGCGACAGCCTAGCAAAGCTTTAGCTTAGCACAGAAATGTTATGTAGACCGAGGTAAGGGGGAGTTCGAACCCATTCCAACGATTGCAATTGGTTCATGCTGGCCACGAGCGGTATCTCTATGTGGGCCTGTGCCATTTGCAGTGAAGACAGAAGGGGACGAAGGAACGGAAGAGGGGATTGAGGAGCTAGATGGAGCCATTGTAGAGAGTCTTGGACAATGAAAAGTCTGCTAAATGCCGGAATCATACAAAATGTTGAAATTCAAATGTCGATTGGATCTCCTTCATCATGGCCATATATGATGGTGCCCCGTAACGACAGTGGATAGACCGGGAGGGCTGACGGAGGAGCTCCTTTGGGAAAGCCCCGAAATACTATAGGGCTATGAGTGTCGGTCTCTCATGCTCCGGAGGTAGATGGCTATTACGTTGGATGATAGTCTTGTGCGATGATGGCCACTTCTTTCTTTACCTACCTCGATCAATGGTTGCACCCGTTTGAGTGACTCTTCTGTGGACGTTCCTCGCTCGACACACGCCCTATTGCTTTGATACCAGTTTTCTACGAAAGGATGAACCATATTAAAGGTGCAGTAATTACAGGATGTGGAAGTGGAGGTATCGGCCACGCGCTGTCTGTCGAATTGAAACGTCGAGGTTAGACACACGCATGATTCTTGCATGAGTAGAGATAGCATCCTGACGATTGCCAGGGTTCCACGTCATCTCGACACTCCTGTCCTTTGAAGACCCCAGCCATCTCGAAGCCCTCGACATTGAGGTGGTACGGTGCGATGTTACCAGTGAAGAAGACGTAACTGCCTTGAAGAGACTAGTGGAGAAACGACTTGATGGGCGCCTTTCCATCCTCATCAACAACGCAGGAATATGTAAGTCATTACCTGGTTAGAAGCCCGATAGAGTGGCTCCAACTGACGGAAGCGCCGAGCAGGTTATACGATGACAGCAACTGATACCCAGGTTGACGAAGTTGAAAAGATGTTCCGGGTGAACGTCTTCGGGCCAATGCGCATGGTCCATCATCTCCATCCTCTTCTTGTGCAAGCCAAAGGCCTCGTTGTCAACATCGGTTCGGTCGGGGGAATTGTGCCCTACGTCTATGGAGGTGCGCTCCATTTCTTCAACTAATCCTGTAGCTTACTGAGATTTAACTCCAACCCAGCCAGCTATAACGCCAGCAAAGCAGCGCTTCATCATTACGGCAATACCCTGCGCGCGGAACTCAAGCCTTTCGGTGTCCGAGTTGTGAATATCATATCGGGAGAAGTCTCGACCAATGTCTTGCGCACTGATCGTTCCAACCAGCGAAAGCTCCCAGAAGGTAGGTTTCGAAGTCCTGCTTCGCGCCTAAACTTACCACTGACTCCGACATTGCAGAGTCAATCTATAGTGTTCTAGCGGAAGACTTTCAGAAGCACATTTATCGTACACCCAGTAGGTTTCACAAGACCCCGGTTTTCTCTCCATCACTTGCTCATATACTTTATCTGCAGAAACCATTACCCCGGAACAGTATGCCCGGGGTGTGGTCGACCAACTGCTCAAGCCCTCGCCAGCAGCTTGGGTGTGGTACGGCGCGCAGACGGGAATTGTGCGGTGGTGCGACATGTTGCTGCCGCGCACATTCTGGGTAGGATCCCTTGCAATCCGTCGATCTCATAGCTAACGCCCACTCAACAGGATTGGCTTTTCTATCATATGTTCAATTTCAAAAAATTGGCGAATGCTGTCCGAGGTGTGAAGGGAGATGTCTGATCGGGGAATCTTTCGTGAACATTGGCAATAATTTTGACACCCGAATGCCAAATACTGTTGCAGGGGGCAATATAGGCTGTGCTATACATCCAGGAATAGTAAGGATGTAGTGGAACTCGAGCACTGACTTGTGAGATCGTGGTAGGACCTTAGCTCGGGCCGGTTCTTAAAGGAGCGAACCCCGATATTGAATTTCGTCGGAGATAGCCAGATCTTCTTTATGACTTCACCGAACATGTTTATACATCGCCATAGTTATATCTAATCCTGATACTCTGCTCATCGTATAACTGTAAACATTCGTACACCTTCCACCCAGAACAGAATCAGTAATCATTTGGCAAAGATGAACATTGACGGATTTGCACTCGTGACGGGAGCAGGTAGGCGCTGACAAGCAAATACACAGATACATAGTGTTCAACAACTGATACATATACCGCTATCACTAATAGGTAGTGGCATTGGCCGCGACTGTGCCATTGCCTATGCCATTGAAGGCGCAGCCGGTGTGGCATTCGCCGATCTGGATCCCGTCGCAGCGACAGCCGCCGCCGAAGAAAGCAAATTACTCGCTACGAACCCCGACTACCGAGCATTGACCATTGAGGTTAATGTCCGTGATCCAGACAGTGTCCAGGAGATGGTTGACACAGTCGTCATGGCCTTTGGCCGCATTGACTACTCCGTCAACAGCGCAGGGGTGAGTGACAAGTGACGCCCGTCATCCCAAGAATATATACAGCATAATCTTTGCTATCTTCAGCTGACTATTTGTTCAACCCTTCTAGGTTGGTGTCGAGCAGCCAGCAGAGATTTCCAAGGCGTCAGTGCGAGAGTTCGAGCGCTTCATGGACGTCAACGTCAAAGGCACTTTACTCTGCGTCCGCGCCGTGAGCGCCCAGATGAAGCAGCAAGAAGCTCGGCACTTCTCGTTGCGTACGTCCACTCCCGCCCGGAGCTGTGGTCGGGGCGTGATCATCAATCTGGGATCGAGTAATTCGTATGTGGCGACGCCCAATATCGTTCAGTATACGGCCTCCAAACATGCGGTGATGGGAATTACTCGCAATGCCGGTGCGTCCCACGCTCAATTCTTTCTCTCTTCCTCATTTAGGAAACTGACGGTGAGAAAATTAAAACCAGCCCTGGATTTAGCTCCATACGGGATCCGAGTCAATTCGATTTGCCCCTCGTGGGTGGAAACTCCGATGATCGAGCGAGCGGTGGCGGGCGATCCGAATTTGGCATTTGTGATGAGTCGAGTGGTGCCGATGGGTCGGATTGCGACGAAGGAGGAAGTCTCCGATGTGCTGATGTTCATGAGTAGTCCGCGGGCGAGTTTCGTCACCGGGGCAGGCTGGATGGTCGATGGAGGGGCTACTCTGCAGCTGCAGACTTGAAGTCAGTGTCTATAAACATATATAGTACCTCGATAGTATCAGTATCGTGTTCATCCATTAGTCCCATTCACCCTTCATTGCTATCTCCTCTCTCTGCGTTCGTATCTCTATCAACAACTACTACTATTACTACCACTACCAACCACCATGGAAGACACCGGCCCTATCACCCAATTCCCAGCTGACGGCCTCCGCGCCTCGAAGCGGCTCATCACGTCCCACAATTCCGAGGGCAAAGGCGTGTTTATCACCGAGGACCACGGTGACCACCACAAGATCATGGTCCGCGGCAAGGGCGTAGCCAACATCATCTACAGCACCAAGGGCAACCCCGTAGACATGACCGATGACGCGGACGTCAAGTTCGCCAAAGAAAATGAGGTATTTCCTTCTCTCTTACCCTCACAGCCCCATTAATCACTCCCTTTCCTAATATCACGAAACAGCCTCCCCTGCACATCCCCAATGGCTCAGTCGTCCGTCTCATCGACTTTGCTCCCGGCGTCGAATCGCCCATGCACCGCGCCGTCTCCCTGGACTATGGCATTGTGATTGAGGGCGAAGTGGAGATTAATCTGGATAGTGGCGAGTCCAAGATCATGAAACCGGGCGATATCTCGGTGCAGCGGGCTACAATGCACAAGTGGCGGAACGTGTCCGATACGAAGCCCGCTCGCGTGGTGTTTATTTTGTTGGATTGCTTGCCATATTCGGTTAATGGGGTGCAGATGACGGAGGATTTGGGCGATTTGGCTGGTGAATATGCTGAGAGGAAGGAATAAGTGCTTTCCTGTGGGACGTGTGATGCGTTTAGATAGGTGATCTTCGAAGATGCCACACAATTAGAGAAATCGTGGAGACAAATGTCTCAGAATACTACCAGATCTCGCGGAAAGTCTAGTCCATAGAGGTAATAGGAGTTATATACAAAAAAAGCAATCAAACTCATAGACAGATGATGTGGCTTATGCAGACTCTGTGGTCAATCTCTTCAATGCCCGACTCCGCACCCGCGCCTTGTGTCCCCAGATATAGAACAACACCGGGATTGGGATCAGCCCGAATTCCAAGGCAGCCAGCACAATCCCAGCCAAGCGTGGACTCAATGCATGGTAGAACCGCTCGCCGGCCTCGACCAAGCCTGCCGCCAGCAGCGACCGGCAGACGACGTTGGACACTAGAGCCGACGAGGCAAATATCCCATACGATGCTGCCACATAGTTCGTGCCGTAGGTGAAGATGACCGTATTGCCAAACCCGAAGAGGACGCCGCCGATGATGGACGCGATCCAAGGAATCGAGGTGGGAAGGGATGTCAGCGCGAAGATCAATTGCCCGACTGGAGCCAGCACGGCAGCGATGATGATGACGGAGACTGCCGACTCCGGAGCGCGTTTGCCTGTTCGCGCATCGACTGGATGTCGATTGATTAGTCGTCGCAGCATGGGCTCACATAAGACCGTCAGCGTATTGCCGATCAGTACTCCCACGAAGGCAAGGCCGGAGATCTCGGGGGACCAGTGCCGGAGGTCGGAGAAGACGATGGGGTAGGCGATGAAACAGAGGTAGAGAACAGCGTAGATGACGGCGATGTACAGATTCCAGAACCACAACACGGGTTCGGTGATGCACAGTTGGATGGGCCGCCAAATGGCCGTGGGAAGGCGTTGCTGGAGGGGGACTGTCTCATCGTGCTTCGACCACCAGCGCAGATCACCGGTGGACTGACGCTTAGCGGCTGCGCGTCGACGCAGGATGATGGGCTGGTACGTCTCTTTGATGCAGCTCATCAGCAGCCATCCCACCCCGGAAATGATCATAATAAACCAGTTGATGCCTCGCCAGCCCCAGCGCTCGTAGACGAATCCACCCTAGACAAACAATCTGCTTGTTAGCACCTTGTTCCCTGTGCTTACGTGGGAACATCTTACTATAATCGGTCCAGTTACTGGTCCATTCAATGGACCAATGGAATATACTGACATTGCCAGCGCCAGTCGCGAACTTGGCACAATATCGACCAGGCTCCCCGGCGCAAGGGTGATCATCACTCCACCGAAAATAGACCTAATCGATCGACATAAGCTTTCCCAGTCCTGCAAAATGGAAACACAAGACTCACCCCAAGACGCGCGCCACCAGGACGACAGCAAACGAGTTTGCCATAGCAGCGGCTGGAATTAGCCCTACATAGACCAGTAAGGAAACAAAGTACACCGGTCGCCGTCCAAATGTCTCACTCAATGGAGCGAGAACAAGCGCCCCGATCGACCACCCAATCAGGTAGAGCGAAATACCCAGGTTGGCGACCGTTTCGCTGGCAATACCCAGCTCGACCATCATCCCCGTAATGCCGCTGGAGTAGCATGTCGAATAAAGGACCGTGGCCCATGCAGTGTATGTGATGGCCATGATCGCGCAGACCTGGTACCAAGTTTTCCAGTTTTTGGGGTTCTCAGGGTCGTCATCGCGGAAGTCAACGCAGAACTCGAGAATGTGCCTGCTAGACTCATTGTTGGGTACAAGGTATGCACTCGACGCTGCTTGCGAGGGCGGTGTCGCTTCGCCTGTTGGAGTGGATATACCCCTTTTTGCTTCTAGAGCGATGCTGTTTTCGTCTGACTGAGGATCAATATTGGGACTCTCTCGGGTCGGATTCAAGGCCATGGTTGGAAAATGCTAGGCTTTGATACACTGGGACCGGAACCTTTTCGAGAAGATGGGACAACATAGTTCAATGTACAAGTACCCCCGATCGCATTCTTTTATCTTATAGTACGTCTACGACTGCTTACGACTTCTATTTTGAGTCCTTAGTATTATTCCAGTCGAGGTAATCTACCAGCTTATCTGACATGTTCTTCCGGTCATGAACAGGAGTTAGGGAGCGGCGGTGCACATGGTCAATCACCAACATTGATTAGGCTCCCACCATCAGCTCCCTTCTCTGAAACACGCTAGAAGCTTGAAGCCTGTAGTTTGCCACTGAGACGTGACAGCTGAAACAAGGCACAATAGAGGGGGCGAAGCTTCGGAGTTTAAGATTTGGGGTTTAGTTGCATCCTGGGGAGTTCGGGGCTGGCCGAAATAGGAATGACCATTAGGGCCGGCATTGATTGTGGTGGTCACTCAGTTGGTGCATCGGCCAGGGGCTGAGACACCAGCTGCATGTAAGACTACTCATTCATATTCATGGGGGCTATATGATCATTTGTCCCTGCGAATGCGTCTACACACTTGTACCTTGACTATACAACAACGATAGGCAAAACAAAGGCGTAACATGGCCGTGTATTTGCCCCGGAAGGATTACAACCTCCCGCAACTCGATTTGTTGTCGGTGATATTTGGTATGAACACAACAATGATGATCATCAGAGAAGTGAGATTTCTTTTTTGCTGAGATACGCAGACTCTCCCATTTCCTGGACCGAGGAAGACACCATCCTCCATGCCGAGGCGGACGATCCAAGCAACCAGATCACAAAGGGCCAGGCACGAATCCTTACCAAGCGCGTCGCATACCATCTCCGACATGACTTTGGCGTCGGCCGTACACCATTCACGGATGTGGTAACCGTCATTTCCTCCGGACAGGTCATGTTGCCAGTGCTGTTCTATGGAGTCATCGCTGCCGGGGGCGTTTATTCTTCCGCATCGTTTACATGTACTGCATCGGAGTTAGCTGCTCAGATCAAGCGGGCAAAGAGTAATATTTTGCTCGCCAGCGAAGACTGCTTTGATGTTGCCATTGCTGCCGCTAAGGATTGTGGTATCTCCCTGAGTCGCGTGCTTATATTGCAGAGCATGGGACATCGGAGAGAACTCAGATGTGCAGCCACTGATCGCAACTACCTCCAAGAACCTTGGAGTTCAGACCAAAGGCTGGATTGGGAACGAATTGAAGATCCTGAAACCCTTAAGAATCGGACGATATGTCTGCTGTACAGCAGCGGAACGACCGGGCTTCCGAAGGGTGCGTTCACGAGCGTCGATCCACCCTATATCGTTAATTTGAAAGACCGGTTCAAGGGCTCACTTATTCTTCTGGCAAATAGGGGTGCGATTGTCTCACCAGAATCTGGTCTCCTCCTCACTTCTTCCGTCCATGCTAGATCGAGAATACATTATTCAGAGACGCCACAGCGAGCCTAGCTACGTCTATCGCGGTACGACGCTGGCACATTTACCCACAGCTCATATCGGTGGCTGTCAGGGTTATTTCACCATCGCCGCCATCTCTGGTGTTAAGGTGTACTGGATGCGGAGGTTTGACTTTTCGAAATTCCTCGAATACAACAAAAGGTACCAGATCACCGAGTTCTTCACAGTCCCGCCGATCTATCTCATGATCGCGAAGTCGCCACACGTCACGGACCAGTTCCAAAGTCTACAACGCGCCTTGTCAGGGGCCGCACCTCTGGGGCCACAGTTGCAAGCAGCAGCTGAGAAACGTCTCGGATGCCTCATAACACAAACTTGGGGGCTAACGGAAACCTCCGGAGGCGTGACAATGCTCCCCTGGGACGGCAGCTTGAACGACAACTCTGGCAGTGTGGGAGCCCTAATGCCCAACTGCCGTCTCCGTATCGTGGACGATGACGAGAGGGACGTGGGCGATGGCGAAGAAGGAGAGCTATTAATCTCCGGACCAACTGTAATGCAAGGCTACCACGAAAATCCAGAAGCCACTCAAAACAGCTTTACCCAGGACGGTGCTTGGTACAAGACTGGCGATATCGGCCAGCAACGAGGACAACTGTTGTATATTGTTGATCGGAAGAAGGTAGGTTGACCGTTACAACCAGCGAAGTATTATCTCTACTGACTCTCGTGCTCGGTATAGGAGCTCATCAAGTACAAGGGTCTTCAAGTCGCACCCGCTGAGATTGAGGGTCTGCTATTGTCCCACCCTTTGATCCAGGATGCGGCGGTGGTTGGTGTGACCGATTCGGAGTCTGGAAACGAGTTGCCGCGGGCATATGTGGTTGCGGATCGCGCCCAAATCCCTGGATCAGAGATCCTGAGCTTTGTGAGCTCTCGATTAGCCGCCCATAAGCAACTCAGGGGTGGGGTGGTATATGTGTCCACTATTCCGAAAAGTGGTAGTGGAAAGATACTCAGAAGGGAGCTCAGAAAGATGGCAGCGGAGGCTGGGAGATCCTCGAAGCTCTAAGCCAGGACATCTTTGTCGGGGCCATTATTTTCTCATAGAAGTTGTGTTAGGTTTACGAGAGTGATGAGTAAGGTTGAATCATAGTGACAATATATAATGTCCGTATCTAAATATTCGTTAAATTTTCTCTGCCCGTCCGCCGTTTCTCTCCTTGGGTACAACGAGCACCGATAACTGGCCTATCGCCACCAAATCACCCTCAACATCGCTAATCCGAAGCTCAACATCCATTTTCTTTGATGTAAGCTGCTGGGAACGGGCCTCTTGAAATAACCATCTAACGCCTTCGGCTGGCAATGGCTTGTGCAGCTGTAGTTCTAGTGTCATTGTGGGATACCAAGCAGTCACCCACGTGTCTGCGTCCTCTTTAGTCAACATCATGCCGACCTTTTTGTCCTCCACCTCCATCATCCGGTTCACCATTCCAACCGCACTGTAGGGCGACGGCTGCCCTCGTTCCGCTTTAAAATTATCCGGAATCTGTGGCCAAAGGTCACTGATCATCGGAATACATTCATTTGTCAGACGGTCGTGAGCAATCCGAGGACCTATCCATTCCACAACCTTGGTCTCGCCAAGTCGAGAATTTCGCGGAAGAATGTAGTCGAAATGAGTTCTGACGCGTGAGTAGGGGTCGTGGCTGATTCTACACCGAATCCACGACTCATCTTGAACACTATCTGCGTCGTCGATGACCATTCGAGGAACTGGCTCAGCTTGCCTTCGCTCAATCTCGGGGTCCAGAGCAATCGCCGGAGTTTTATTCCAAGGACCGTATCTAGTTTTGTCTAACATCAGCATCTCCTCGTCTATACATCGGTATTGTCCTACCGTGCGTAGCACAATGCTCGGACTTGGCCATCCTGTACTAGTCGTATATGAAGCAGGCTGGTAAGGGTCCCCTTTTGTATTTCTTCTACTTCAAAGAGCCCAGTTGTATGGATCGCAACGCGCCGCACATACTCCACATGCAGGTTTTGTAGGGTCAAAGGTTTACGAACATCCCAGTCGCTTGAATGCACTCGTGCTGCCTCTGCAAAGAGTGCCGCGATAAAGCCGCCATGGGCCGCTATAGAGCTGGTCAGCCTGTGTTATTTGCCTTCTGATGATCGGGAGATTATCACCCTGTCCATTTGCATACGCTGACTCGAAATATTTTTCGTAGGTATGAGAAGATAAGCGCTTGACTGACAGTGCGTCACGGAGTTTGTTGGTCTCCATTCTAGGTTTGTATGATTTGGATCAGAGCTGAACAGTGTAGAAGTTTGCTCGCAGCTAACCGCAGGATGATGCCTAGTATAGCCGTGCAGATCGGCATGCACTAATCCGTCGTCGGGGCTTTCCGTAATGGGACGATGGCCGGCACAAATCAAAGTGTACTATATCAAGCAGACATCTCGATGTTAGTACCTGAGAGGAATAGACTACACGTTTCGCTCGCAGACACTACCATGGTAGCGCTCAGGATGCAGGACTATTTTTCTCTGGGCCAGATTGGCCAGATTAGCCTATGCGACGCCTCAAGGATCCTTTTCACCCTATTCGGATCCTACGTTGTTCTTCGCTTAATGTACAATCGCTACTTTCACCCTCTTCGTAACTTTCCTGGGCCGATCTGGGGAAGTCTCACGGATTTCTATAAGCTGTACATTGTGGCGCAAAAGGATGCTCACACTCGTGGTATTGAAATGCACAAGAAATATGGTCTGAAACTACCACTACCATAATGTAGTACAGTGCTCAGTGTCACTAATATGTATCAACGAATAGGCCCTATCGTCCGAGTAGCGCCCAATCTCCTGGCCTTCAGCGACCCTCTCCTCCTCCCCGTGGTCTACCATCGTCGCGCCGATAAGACCGAGTTCTACAGCACTGGCATCCTTGGCGACATCCCGCCACCATTCCAAACCCTCAAACACGAGGACCATGCGGCCAAGCGCAAACGCATCGCTCCGTCATTTTCTATGTCCAACCTACGCCGCCTGGAGTCCGACATGGATGTTCGCATTCTTGAGTTCTGTTCCACCCTACGCACCAAGCATGCCAAAACCGGCGACCCGCTGGATTTCGCCGAGTATGCGCAGTGGTTCGTCTATGACCTAGTGACACAGCTGGCATTCGGCTCTCCGGTCGGCTTTGTGCGGGAGACGCGCGACATTGGAGGGCTAATCCATCATTTCCACGATATGGCGCCGTTGGCGGGTTTCATCGCGGCGTTGCCGTGGCTGGCTAATCCGATTTTTCAGAACCCCTTGTTCAAAAAGTATCTGATGCCAAAGCCCGGGGATAGTACTGGGACGGGGCAGATCATGAAGGTGAGAGGGGCACGAGGAAATTGGGCGCATGCAAACAATATAGTTTTACCTTGCTAATGAGGTGCAACCAGTTTCGAGATGACATGCTTGAGCATCGACTTAAAGACCGATTCGCCGAAGGATACGATGATTTCCTCTCCAAGTAGGTGCCCTTCATCTCCCTGCCTTCTCGGCTCATGAAGGCGCTAACCATCTGTTATCCTACTTCGAATGAGCATAGTCTGCTCAAAGCCCGCAACGAGGATGGCAGCCTCATGACCATCGAAGAGATCAAGACCGAATGCTTTGTGCTCATGGTCGCCGCGTCGGATACTACCTCCGCCTTCATCTGCCCCTTCGTGAACTATGTAGTGCAAAACCCACAGATCTACCACTCCCTGATGGAAGAGATTACCACGTACGAGCGAAAAGGCCTGCTGTCGAACCCAGTGGTCAAATATGACGAGACCAATGCGATGCCCTACTTCATGGCCTGTGTCAAGGAAACGCTGCGCTACTCGCCTTCCACCCCCATGATCATGCCCCGCTACATAGCCAAGGATGGGATCAAGGTGCTGAATGATACGTATATCCCCGGCGGAACGGAAATGGGCGCCAACCCATATGTGGTTCATCGTGACACGAAGATCTATGGCCACGATGCGCACTTGTTCCGGCCTGAGAGATGGTTGGAGGATGAGGCACGATCAAAAGAGATGGACAAGTATCTTATGAGTTTTGGGTATGGGTCACGCGTATGTTTGGGGAAGAACATCGCTCAGCTGGAGACTCAAAAACTGTGCTGCCAGGTATGTGGTCGGCCCTGCTTGTCTCATACTTCTTCCTTCTGTGTGCCCTTCACCCTGGAATTTCAGTCGGTCTAACTTGAAGCGCAGCTGTTCCGTGACTTTACGATTGACATCGTAGATCGCAACAATCCTTGGGAGGCGAATAACTTGGCCATCATGGTCTTTGCTAAGCAGTTTCTTCGGATCAGTGAGCGCACAGCTACCTCGGTATCCATTTGAAGCTTTTCCTTGGGATGCGGTTTGACCATTTGAACTCACTAGTAGTTCTAAGACGTGACGAAGAAACAGATGATTGATTACTTTGCCAGGCTTCTCTTTTTAGCGCACATGCTGTTCATACACCCTTGAGGCAGAGAGAGAAGACATGACAGAATTTTTCCATAACCTTAGACTCACAGGCACTTTTGTCTACGCTTCCAGTAGACATGCGCTGATAGTGATAAGTATTTGGATTTAGATTACGAGCATAGTGTAACTCCTCACAACGCGGTGTCATTTCTGAGACTTGGGCTAACACGCATTCAAAGCAAAGATTACGGGTCAGGGCATAAATTGGCATAACATTGAATGGCATAATAATGCAGAAATTGGTTGAGCAAAATAGAATCGGACTTTCCCTTTCTGCTCGGCCCGAGCCTTATTAGGCTTAGCCGATAAACGGCCCGTACTGGAGTGCAAGAGAGATAATGGCCAAATTAATGTATTTACAAATAATTATCCCTTGAAGTAAATGTTCGCTGTGAAATTATCCTAACTAACTAGTCGTAGTGGATACCCGTAAGATACTATATTCAAGTAAATATATGCATAGAGCTATAACAATTACCGACTAGCTTGATGTGCTGGACAGATTTGAAAGCCGGCATTAAATATATTATACAATCACTCTTCCATCCAATACCAAACCACCTCAAGGACCAGGTGAGGTGGCTGAAGCACAACAATGGCCTCCATCAACGAAGTTATCACATCCAGGGTTTTCACATTTGGTCCCTTGACGTAATGCGAGCCCGACGAATTGGAGACAGAGTGGACGTTAGAAGCGTACATATTAACAGTTTTGCAAGGCCTTCGTTTGAGGGTGTCTTTGGCGGGTACAAGGAGAGCGGCCTTGGAGTTGAGTTCGTTGAACAGGGGTTGCTGCAGTACTGCAACCCGATGTCAACATATTTGCATTGTGATCTACCTTAAACATAGAGTCAATACTAACTACCAATTCACGGTGGAACGATGCTTGAAGTTTGATTGAATCATTCGATGAACTTGAAATTTGTCTACTGACCTGTGACTTAGTCTTCGCTGAATGAGAAGCAATATGTTAAGTAGCAACCTTAAACAGCTCTGGCGGCCGCAAATGTTTTCTAAAATCTCTCTCTGAAGTAAAACGCACTCAATAAAAGCATCAGTGTCTTCCCAGGTAGTTTTATTCATTTAGTCTCCCACTTGGGCTCTCAGTCTCAATACCAGTTGCTGCAGCCTCCTGTACAACCTTTTGGTGGCTTGTATCGGAAAACACTCATGTCTTGTCTAATAAAAATAGGTAGGGTTATACGGAGTGCCTGGAATTTTTTCTCCACCTATACTACTTTCACGAAGCCATCTTGTTGGCTTTCGATATCAATACATACCTGGAGAGGGTACATGGCACCGTGATGCACTATCTAAACATGAGAAAATCTGTTCCCGTTTCCTCCATTTTAAAGAAGATATGGGAATGTTGATCTATTTCAATTTCCGCACATGGCCGTACGACGCAATGCAACAAATGTCTTCGATTTCACCGGCCCTCGGTCCTTCCTACTCTGGATGTGACCGGACAAAGCCCCATACGGCAAACCCCTAAACCTGCGGATGTGCATAGCGAATCAAGGCATGTCAGACAATCTGTCTCACTTTTAAGAAGCGTTCAGTCCAAGCGAAACAATAAGAAACTCTTATCACATGCCCTTATGGTACTGTGGATTTCTTATCTTTGAAACCATATTAAAGATTGTCACATAATATGGACAAACAAGCCTTCCAAGAAGAACCTCCGTTTCCCGAGGGCCTCAACCTAGCGCAACTTGAAGTCATCGACTACGATAAACTAGTCAATGGCCCTGATTCTGACGAAGCCAGGCGTCTATTTGAGGCCTGCAAGCATTATGGGTTCTTTTACCTGAAGCTGGACCACAGTGAGAAGGGCCAGCAGCTACTCGACCTCGTCAAAGAGACCTTCACTCTGCAGAAGAAGGTCTTTGACCTGCCTGCCGAGGAGAAACGTCCTTACGATACGGGCCAGTTTTTAGGGTACGTGCCCCTATAGCCCTATGTGACCTTCTTAGACCTCTCACCAGATGCACAGATACACTGCCCCTGGCGGAACAGTCATTGACCGTAACGGCACTCGAGACCGCATGGAAGTATGGAATGTAAGTCGACAGGTAATTCCAGGAACAATAGCAACTGTCTCACATGCCATCTCTACTCTTAGCTCGGGAAAGACGATATAATGCAGCCCGGCTACAGTGTACCCAAGCCGCCTCTCTTGCTTGACAGTCAAAAAACCCTCCAGACCTTCACGCAGAGCTGCCATGAAGTTGCTTTGACCATCCTGGCCGCCCTGGAATCGCTCCTCGACCTCCCAAAGGGCACATTCGCCGACTTGCACCGACTTTCCGCCGAGTCCGGAGACCACGTCCGGTTCCTGAAGGTTCCTCCTCAGCCAGACACGGACCGCCGCACCGCACTGGGTGAGCACACTGACTTCGGCAGCATCACGGTTCTCTTCAACCGTCTGTCGGGATTGCGTGTGGTCGAGCCTGGCCGTCAGTACGGCGAGAACGACTGGGACGAATGGCCGTGGGTACAGCCACGACCCGGTCATGCGATCATCAATCTGGGCGATGCGTTGGTGAAGTTCACAAACGGCCTCTTTCGCTCGAATGTGCACCGCGTGGACCCTCCCTTGGGCACTCAGAAGCTCGTGGATCGGTACTCCCTCATTTACTTCTCCAGACCGCGCGACGATGTAGTGCTGAAGCGCCTGCCTGGCAGTGGGGTTATTCCACCGTTAGCAGATGGAGTTGTGGAGGAAGAGCTCACGAGCAAGGAGTGGATCGAGCGACGTGCAGCTGGGAAGCGTCACGGCAAGTTCAAGGGCCCGGAGCACTGGGACCGTATGAGTGGCACGGAAAGTGCCAGCAAGGCCAAGGCTTCTCCTATCGTTGTAGTCTAGCTTGCTTGCTCCATTGCTTGTGTGTAGGGGGCTCGTAAATTTGTCTTGTCCCATTTTGCAATCGGTGATATGATATGATGTTTTGTGGGCGGTACGGTGCCAGACCCGAACCGCAGAATGTGAAGATTGTCATCATTGGAAATTCTATTCGGTCCGAGTCGAGTGTCAGAGGGGTGGTTATGCGAATACCGAGTAGATACTTAAGTTGAGCAGATAAATGTCTTCAGTTTGAACTTCTAATTTGTCGACGGTCCTACGAGTTACGAGTAGATACTGCCAATTCATTCTTGGAAACATGATGCAGAATACTCCAACACTTCTGTCCTGGAGTGAAGCTAGAGGACTGATAGAATAGACGGACTATCCGCGTAAAAATAATGTATGTGTAGATAATATCAAGAGCATTTAGGTATAGCGACCTTCCCAATCATGGGTCGAGCACCATCAATCAAATAATTCGGCCTTCAAACGCCCTCTTCAACTCTATGCAAAGTAATTATTTTCTTCTCTCTCCTTTTCAAAACTAAGGACATGAGAATAACCTTGCTCTGGCTAACGATTTTTTCAAACTCACCTCAGCGCTAATGCATTGTGCCCTGATTCTGGAGTGCGTGGCGGCTAGTGACCGGCCCGTAATTCGAGTAAAGGAAGAGAAAAGTACTAGTAGGGGACTGAAAGTGCAGGGGGGTTTGACACTGCCTTCTGTTGTGGTGAGCGGAAGCGACGGGCTGAACTAAAAGAGAAATAGCCGGGAAGAGTAATCAGAGACAGACATAGGCAAGGGAGGGGCAGAAGGTGCTGTCGTGGTACTCTGTGAAGTAAAAGTAGCCGAACCCATCAGGGATCAAAGGCTCGAACCCTGATCACGGAAGCTTGGGAAGCTTTTATCATCAACAAGCTTTTTTGTTAAACAAAGCAGGTGGGCTGATGGATCAGAAACCTACAATAATAGGAATATTGATAGTAAGCGCTAACCTCAGTATTTGTCCTAATTGGATGATTGAAGCTGACGTTGCCCGCGGGAGTTCGGGGACGGAGTCAGGCAATCGGGGTATTGGATTATGGGGGGCCTTGATTACATCTTCTTTGTATTGATGTGATGTTTGATGGTAAAGTACCGGGTTTTAACTGTGCATAGCTCGTCGTTAATGCCGATAGCTCCGTCCTCGCCGACGCCCTTTTTCGCCTTCCCCGAGTCGTTGGAATTTGCTTGCCCTATCAGCCCCCCCCTTGAAGGACCCTTCCCCTCCTTCTCCTCTTCCACATTCTTTTTCAAATCAATGAATCGCTTCCCCGCCTTTCCTGCCCTCAGAAGACTGTCTCACATTGCCTCAACCCTTTCTTCATCTAGGCTGCACAAAATGGCTTCTCCTGACAGCACAATCGTCCTTATCACCGGCGCCAACCAGGGGCTCGGCTTCGAGGTCGCCAAAAAGCTGGCTACCGACCACCCGGGCTACCACGTGCTCATGGGCTACCGCGATGCCGCCAAGGGTGAAGAAGCTATTGCCAAGCTCAAAAGCCAAGGATTGACCGTCGACGGAGTGATCATCGACGTGACCGATGACACCTCCATTCAGTCGGCTGCCAAACAGGTGGCAGACCAGTTCGGTCGATTGGACGTCCTCATCAACAACGCCGGTGTGATCACCGAGGGCCGCTTGCCCGAAGGCACCTCCCTCCGCCAAACCTGGCAAGCGGGCTTTGACATCAATACCACGGGTCAAGTCGTCACTACGGAAGCCTTTATCCCTCTGCTGGAGAAGGCCGCTGTGCCGCGGATTGTCTTTGTATCCTCAGCCTTGGGGTCGTGCACCGGCCGGTTGGACCCCAAGGATCAATTTGCTGCCTTTCAATTCCCTGCCTACCGCAGCTCCAAGGCGGCGCTCAATATGATCGCCTGTCATTACGCCAATCTTTATGGGCCCAAGGGATGGAAAGTTAACGCGAGCGACCCGGGATTCTGCGCCACCAACTTCAACCGTTTCCGCGGCTGGGGCACCCCGGAGAGTGGTGCACTGCAGACGGTTCACCTCGCAACTTTGGATAAGGATGGACCAAATGGTACCTTTAGCAACACCGATGGGCCACTGGGATGGTAGTGTCGCTGTGTATTAATGGGACTACTTTGTTGGGCATATTAACGAATTGGATACGGTTACTGCAGCTGAATGAACCTAGATTGTACACTGCGTAACTAAAACCGTATCCAACGACAGGTATCCTGCTCAAATGAGAGTCAAAGATAGATTCTCAGAGAACGGTCACTTAAGCAGTACAATAACACGACTACGTAACTGCATGAGAGGTAGAATCCCTGTTGTTGCTTTCGCCGAACTTGCCCTCTTCATCCGACCCCCCTTCGGCCATTACCACTTCGACAATATCCCGAATGCGCAATATGCCCATCACCCATTCAGACAAGCAACAGAAGTATCTATAATACCCATTACTCCCCGAACAGTAGTCGACATTCCCCCATCCACATTCCTGCCTTCGAATCCAACAGTCTTCCCATCAGAAGAAGTTTACTCGTCCACAATGACCACCCCAGCGCCAACCCTCCTCTCCCTTGCCACGACTATCAACACCCTCACCCAAGCCATCATCATTAAACTCACCATGCACAATGTTCCCGAACCCACCTTTACCAGCTCCACAAACCACCCCCTCTGGCAAGACCCCACGCTAGACCTCAACACCACCAAAGCCCGACTTGTGGATGCGGCCACCAGCCTCACCCGCCTTGTTGCAGGACCTCTGACCTTCCACCGCGAGGTTTTCGGCAGTCACTTCGACCTGGCCGCGCTGCAAGTCATGCTTGAGCACAGGGTGTATGACCAGATCCCGCTCGGCGGCGGTTGCATGACACTGTCAGAGCTCGGCGAGCGCGTGCGACTGGATCCGGCCAAGTTAGCGCGTATGCTACGGTTGCTGGCGACGCTGAATATTGCGGAGGAGGTCGATGATGGGGTGTTTCGCCATACTGCCTTTTCGGAGGTATTGGTCCGGGATCGCGAGTTGCGGGCACAGGTGGAGATGCAGTATGTCCCCCTCTCCCACTTCTCTCTAGAGTGAACTCCTTCGTAAAGAGATCGTTTTCCGCTTTATTACTGATGATAAGGCGGGATGGTAGATTGGATGAGATGCACAAAGCGAGCGTCGAGACATCAAATTACTTCAAGGAGTATCCGGCTGCCGAAGAGAGTCATCTGTCGCCGTTCAAATATCGGTAGGGCATGCACCACTCCAAAATTTAAACATGGATTTCAAAGCCACAACCAAACTGATTATATTACATACAGCTGGGGCACCCCTTTTTACGAGTGGTATGAGAACAACCCGGAAAAGGGGGTTCGATTCGCCCTCGCTCAAGAGGGGATTGCCAAGTGTACGTACCGCGGCCACCCACACAATGCTTTGCTGTCTCTTGCAATACTTCTGACATTACCCTTTTAGTGGATCGATCCTCCGCCGCCCTTGTCGAATGGATCAAAACTAGTGGCCACCCCGAAGGCCGACTCATTGACGTGGGCGGGGGCAGCGGCCATGTCGCCCTCGAACTCGCCAAGGTATGATCTTGATCTATCCAGTTGTGTCTCTACCTTCTCCCCCATCCATACTCTCTCTTTCTTCCTCTCTCTTTCTCCCTCTCTCTGCCTACCAAACCAAACACTGAATATCCAAACAGCAATTCCCAACATGGTCCTTCACAGTCCAAGACATCTCGGAAACCATGTTTTCAGAAAACTCCCAATACGCCGACCCGAGTCTGCTCTCTCGTGTCGGATTCAGCCAGCACGACTTCTTCCAACCACAGCCGGTCGTCCCGGAGGACGTGAAGGCATGGTACATCCGCTCGTGCTTGCATAATTGGGGCGACGACGACTGTGTACGCGTGCTGCGGCAATTCGCACCAGCTCTGGAGGCGCGCCCGGAGTGCTCGGTGCTGATCAATGAGAGCATTGTGCCGGCTCGGGGTACGGTGCCGCTGCGCGAGGAACATCTCGTTCGTCAGGTGGATGTGGCGATGATGGTGATTGCGAACAGTAAGCAGCGGAGTGAGCAGGATTTTCGGGATTTGATCTTGAAGGCAGATGGGCGATATGAGGTGGTGAGGGTTATTCGGTTGCCGGGGACGATGGGGGTGATTGAGTTCAGGTTGAGGAAGTAGGGTTTTCGAAATACCGTAAGAGAGAAGATATGGTAGGTTGATTTTGATGAGTACTTGGTCTGTTTACTTGATTGGTTCTTTGTCGTATTACAGTCAACAAGCATGGGATTTCATATCGTAGCTATTGTAAAGTAGAAGGAAAAGCCCCTACTACACACACCAACGATCTACCACTCTCTGTTTTATCCGCACACCACAACACCACCCTTAACCTTAGAAAATCGCCATCGCATTCGCCTGCGAACTAACCCCACCTACACCCATTAACTAGTTAGCAAACACACCCTGCATCCAACACAGCAAATTCAGCGATTCCGGTAACTTACTCACCTTCGACATTGGCCGGCGCACTCGTCATGAAGAAAGTCCACCTACCCAACTGGCGACACAACGCAGCCACGCGCTCCAGATCCCACATTTCCCCAATCGGCATCCCCCACAATGCCAACACATACTCATGTAGGAAGTACTCTTCCTGGGGTGGCCAGCGCTCGAACGCCGGCGCATCCCCTCCCACCGCCGCGAAGTAGCAATCATGCAGCCAGTCCAGCATCGCCGCCTCCTGCTTGAGCCCCGCATACTCAGTTTTCTCGTTCTGAAGAATATCGGCCCTATTCTCTGGAGACATCTGATTATACCTGGCCACGAACCCTGAGCGGATCATCAGGGTCGTGCCCACGGAGATATCCCCGCCTTGGGAGACGGGTAGGATGTTGATCCCCTGGCTGTGGCCGCAGGCCTGGAGGTCGGTGAAGGAAATGGCGCTGCCTTGGTAGGGGTCGTAGGTGAGGCCATGGGTCTGGGCGTAGGTGTAGAAGTCTAGGAGGAGGCAGCGGCCAGCGATGCCGCCGTGGGTGGCGGACCAGTGGTGGATGCTGTTGTTTAGGGTTGGGGTCGAGCCTGTGATGTCGGTGGCGGTTGTCTATGTTTTTTCACTTTTGTTTAGTGGGATTGGTTTGATTGATTGGGTGTGGTTGGACATGATGTACGTACACTGTTATAAAACAGTCCCGAGGAAAGGTGTGAAAACTAGTAGTTATGTTAGAAACTGAGTGATGGGGTCTTCACGAAAGGAATAGAATGGGATGAAATAAAGCTTGAACTACACAGTACTGCTACAGAAGAGATTCTCACTTACATGCCGGAATCCATCCCACTGCGTGCCGCTCTGTGTGTTCAATGACTCGTACAGATCATCGTAGATGAGGTTTTCTTGTAAGGGCTTGATCTTGTGCACAAAGCCTGCTCGACCAAATGCAGGGGGGTTGGGTACACCTAGGGGAAGACTATAGGAGCCCAGGTATAATAAGTAAGTACATGTCAATGAACTGGGATGAGCGGTTCTGCGGAGAGGTAATATAATATCACCCACTCTAGCCGGATCATTTGGCCAGTCTTGATCTCTGAAGAGGCCGCATCTTTGACACGTGTGGGCGTTAACAAGTTTAGCCGTCCAATCTGGTAATAAATTAATTGAAATCAGAAACCATTTCGCACCGACTGAAGAAAGTATCCTACCTGATCATTCTCTCCCCATACCCACGCAGCATCTTTGGGAGCACCAGGTATATGAGGCAGGTCCTTTCTGGAGGGGAAGATTGAGCAATTGGGATCCCAGGGAATTCGATCTGCTGACTGGACTGCACCATCCTGATCTTGATACTGGGAGAAGGACATATTGACTTCGGAGCGCGATCGGACCGAATAATTTCATTCCGTCTTGGGATGATGGATCCTTACTTGTTCGTTATATAGTTTTACTTGATTCGGCGGTGCTTTAGGGTCACCGGTAACTACTCAAGCTCCCAGTTCGGGATTACTGAATGTATACTAGTTGATTATGTCCACGAAAGCCGAATACATATACCACGCCAGAACTTGCTTTTCCTTCTAGCTTTTCATGACTGTGTCATTCATTTCATCCCTGGATATCATTTATCAGGTCAGGGTAACACAACCAGGGCGCCCTATTACCGTACTGGGATGGCCCGATGCTGGCTAACCCTTTCGGAGAGGCTCCGCGGCTAGACCGAATGCAGAATGCCCGGCCATGAAGGCCTCGATGTTATGCTTATTTCAGCTGGGAAATCATGGTATAGACATGATTAGAATCAAATTTCCTATTTGAGAGAGTGATACGTCCGCCCCATCCTTTCCTTTTGTGGACTCATTGCTACTAGCTAATACGCTGGATCCTGCCACAAAACCTGTCGGGGCAAGTCACAGCCTTGGGGAGGCACCATGGCTGTCTCCAGCTTGCATGGGTTGTATATGCTAGGAAGTAATGTCGCTGCATCATTGTGGTCCAACCCCCTATACGCGATTAGCCCAGTTCTCATCGCGGTATGTAGTACTGCACTTCCATCCTGGTCTCTCACCTACACCATGTCTAATCAATCCCCACTAAACCCTACCATCCAGCTCCCCACCTATTTCACTGCCCTCGCTCTATACAACCTCTACTTCCACCCGCTCTCCAACTACCCAGGCCCTAAATACGCCGCTGTCTTCCCCCTCTGGTATGCCTACGCTCTCCTCCGCGGTAACTTCCACGAGGACATGCGCCACCTCCATGCCCATTACGGCTCCGTCGTACGCTATGCCCCCAACGAACTCTCCTACACTGACCCGCGTGCCTGGACGTCCATCTACAGCGGGCGTCCCACTGGCACTGAATTCCCCGAACTGGGAAAAGACCCCACTTTCTATGCGGGCTTTGCTTCAGGCAACAAGAGCATCACCACCGCAGGCTTCCACGACCACAACCGCTTCCGAAAGAAGCTGGCCCCCGCGTTTGCAGAAAAGTCAATCCGCGAGCAAGAACCCATCATCAAGGGGTATGTGGACTTGTTCGTGCAGCAGTTGGGGCAGCGCGCGGGCGAAGTGGTGGACATGAGCGCTTGGTTCAATGTGAGTTTCCGCGCAGCAGCGGAAAAACGAATAAAACCCCCTCTTGTTACTTGTTCTCTATCATGTTAATCAGTTAAGGAAACAGTTCTGCACCTTCGACATCATCGGTGACCTAGGCTTCGGTGAGCCCTTCGGTTGTCTCAAACGAGGCGCGTATGACGACTGGGTGCGCTTAATCTTCCTCGCTCTCAAAACGAGCATGCTCATACAGATCAGCGCGCGGTTCCCATGTTTGCAGTCCCTTCTGCTGTGGTACCTGCTGCCGGCGGAGCTGGCGCGCAAGCGACTGGCGCATATCGCCAAGACGACCGAGAAGGTGATGCGCCGACTGGGCAGAGAGACGGATCGCAAGGACTTCATGCAGTATTTGTCGACGGGGGCGCCGGAGTTGTCGTTTGACGAGTTATCGAATAACTCGTCCACGTTGATTGTGGCGGGGAGTGAGACTAGTGCGACCTCGTTGGCGGCGGTGACTTTTTACTTGCTGAAGAATCCCGAGAAGATGCGCAAGCTGAGAAAAGAGATTGAGACAGCCTTCAGCATGGAGGAGGAGATCTCAATCCAGTCCGTGGCTGGCTTGAAGTACCTGACTGCGTGTTTGGAGGAGGGATGGAGATTGTATCCGCCAATTCCCTCGGGGTTGCCACGACAGGTGCCCGGGGAGGGGTTTGGAATTGCTGGCCGATGGGTTCCAGGCGGGGTGCGTCTTGAATATAGTCCATTCTACTTTTGATTATTGAAGATGAGAGCTGCGCACTGACTGAAGACCAACTAGGCCGCCGTATCCGTTCATAGCTGGGCAACGTCGAGGTCACCCAAGAACTTTCGCAACCCGGACGAATTTATTCCGGAAAGATGGTTGGGCGATCCAGCATACAAGGACGATAACTTGCAGTCAGTCCAGGTGTTTCATGTTGGACCTCGGAATTGCATTGGAAAGAGGTATACTTTCCCTTGTCTTCATAGCTGATTGTATGTCTAGGTCGTCGACTGACAACGCTTTTTTAGTCTGGCGTATGCCGAAATGCGTCTGATTCTTGCTCGTCTACTTTTTCGGTTTGATCTGCAGCTCATGCCACATAGCTCCAACTGGGCGGAGCAGATGTCGTACATGGTCTGGGAACGAGGGCCATTGGATGTCCGCGTGACAGAGAGAAGGACTGCTTCGGATAGATTGTAGAGTAGGGAGTGCTATGTATAGAATGGAAGGGACTCACCAGTCAAGCATATTCCATTCCCTAGGGTTGGAGGATACACGTCATGGCTCGTTTTAGAAACGGTAGGCGAGGTTTCATGTTAGTAGGCGTTAGAAAGAACTTGGCCCCAAATCACGTGATGGGTAAAGAAATACCGCATCCCAGCAAAAATACTAGTGCCGTTTATTGTCTACTGCGTATTGAAACACACCACCTCTATAGCAAGCAACTAAGATAAGAGCAGCAAAACTAACTGCAACAAGAATGAAATATGAAGTTATCACTATTACAGTACTGACTTAGCTCGGCTAACTAATTAACTACGTCTTGGTGGTGTCAAAGATACCCCGCTCAAGCACTTCCATATAAGGACGTCAGTTCCCCGTAACCTAAGTCCACTGACAATCTTCTTCTATACACTCCATTTCTTATCCCGACGCGATTTGCTTATAGCTTTAAATTACTCAACCAAGATATCCGTTACCATGAACGACCCCTTGAAACAGTATCTAAAATTCTCCGATGCGGACCGACAGTGTGTATCCCTCGTATTATTACAGCCCATCAGAAAGATACTGACATAAGGGATCGGAAAGCCCACATACTCCAGCGCTGGAGGTAACTCTAACTGCACCCGGAAACTTCTATACTGAAAGCTCGAATTTGAATCTCGTTACAGTGACTATCACGAGATCCAAGGAGCATCAGGAATCCAAGCCATGCTACTTCTACTGGTCCCCCAGCACCGATGAAGGATTCAGGGTCTTTCGTGACTCGCCCAGTGAGGGCCTAATGGAGGTGGAGGTGGAGTCAGATTGCTCCTCACCAATAACGCGGCAATCAACCCCTCTTCACCTCTGGTACTTGGGTGCGGATGATGAAGCCGTGTCGTGGGATATCCCTCTTGGCGAGAATCTATCTCGATCCGTTATAAAAAGTGAATGGATCACATACGAGCTCTTCTGGCCCGGAGGTGAGGTTCATTTTTGGGATTGGGGATCGAAGGATACAAGTAAAGAAACGTTGGAAATCACGGAGCTGGAGGCGAACTCGACCCCGATGACACTGCCTGGAGGCGCACGATGCTCTTTCAGATTGATCGAAGGTAGTGCGCCGCCACCGCGGCCAAGGCGTTCAAGTTCTCCTGTGCTCGAAGTGGATCCTGACACTCTGTGAGTACTTCTCTGCTCATTTTGTGTGTAGTAGTAGAATGCTAACATCAGCTAAGTGCCCCAGGCGTACCGATTCTTACCCTCGAGATCGAAGCACCGCCGACATGGAGAACCCAGGAAAGCTGGCCTTTGACCTGGAAGCTTACCTACCATGGGGTATCAGGAGACGAGACCCCCCGACCGATTACCTTCTCAGTCAATGACTTGTATGCTTGGAAGGCATCTTGCTTCTATCGGCGTAGTCCGGAAACGGGAGAGTGGAACTCCTGGCGCAGTTATTCTACGGCCGGATACGCTGTGTTCGAGGAAGAAGATGTTCCGTGCGCAGTGGGTACAAGCGACGGTTTTATGTCACTACAGCCCAACGAGACCTGGACTGAAGTGCGAGAGCTTGAGACTATGATTGATCTACCAGAAGATGCTCGAGATGGAGAGGTCTTGCGACACCTGTTCAAAGGATGCAGGTTAAGTTGGTGGGACTGGGGAACAAAGGAAGATCATATAGATACCATTGTATCAGTCATCGGATTCGGCGTGATTACAAGTCCACCCGATAATGATGGACGGCCAGAGGTGGTGATACCAGCTTCCGATATGGTAGAGTTCACAGTTGTGAACTAAAGGTTAAGACAATTGATTGTTCCATTAATGACTTAGCGTCGGGTATGATATAGCCATGGTACCCCCTTCGAGTCGCTAATAGTACTAGCCGGTAGAAGGAGAAGCTCCCTTCTCTAGCTATTGGGATTTGTCTATATAGGATTACCTAACGATTGAGTCGGAATGGTAGCATAATTCCTAGTATTATTACTACCCGACTTATTCTATATCATTCCTGCTACTTGAACATACTAGTGTATGTTTTAACTCTATCATAGCTTCAATATAAAAGAACTATTACTAGCCTTGACTAGCCTTAACTACAGCGTCAATAGACTGACATGCTTACGAAATAGAGAGAACTACAGGGGTATCTGTGCTATGAGATCATATTGTCTATTTTCGTTTCCCATACAAACCAGCGGACTGGGAATCTCTTTAGCTGCAATGGGAATTAAGTCTACAACTCAGCCATTGACTAAGAGAGACACCAAAAAACAAGGCCTTGGGAGCGGTGAATAACCGACAATGTACACATCAACCGGCTCAATCATCTCCTATTAGCCAGCAACGGTTCAGTCTCCCCATCCTCAGCCAACTGCCAGTGCTTCCTGTTCCTACACGCCAGCCACAGCAGAATCACCTGAACCAGCGCAAAGACCGCACAGTCCACAGCCGTCCAACCAACAGAAACATACCAGGTATACAGCGCAAACCACGATGCAAAAACATTCCAATCAGGATCGAGATATACAAACCGAAATGGCCAACTCAAAGCAAGAACCGTGAACACAACTGCTTGGATCGCAAGTCCTGGAAGACTCAAAGCTCGCGGCGGCGACACCCCCTTTAGCAATTTCGACGCCTGACAGAACACAGCGCTGAATAAAAGAAGTGTCATGACCGGGTTGACAAATATGAGATGTACACCACCCCAGAGAGCGAACTGCCACTCATTCTCGCTGGTGGGCGGATCCTCGCCTCTACGGGTTGTGAGGACCACGCATACTGACGGAACGACGGCTACGAGGAGGTAGGCAATGTATGATAAGGCCGCGGAGAGCTTGGCTCGGAAGGATGAGTCGGAGGGGTATCGCAGGCTTAGTGTAAATCTTTTTCAAGAGTTGGAGTCAGTACATGTTTCTCGAGTGGCAATGAATGCATATGTAAACTCACGTAAGGCCAGAAAGTATCCAGACAACAGTGATTTGAATCAGATTCATCCAGTCTCCTAAGGATCCGGGATTCTCCACAAACATATTCTGCTCTGCATCTGGGGTGTTGTTGTAGAGAAGCACAAGCAGAAACTGCTCTGTCGCACAGATGAGGTTTAAAAGTACATAGTTGATTGAAAGACCTGAGCTATTCTTGCTTTTCCAGAGGAGCTGCAGCTGGGGTAAAAATGAGAAGATGCTCAGACCCAGTAGGAAGCTGGTAGGATAGAGTCAGTGCTAAGACCTTCAGATGAGAGTTAAAACTATCCGAGTTACGCACATTCGGAGCCAAGAGGGGAGGAGTGATTTCGTGATCATCGCGATTTGATATAGTGGGGGATTGGGTCAAGAATCCGAGACGAATGATTAACATGAGGGGGGGCATAGGGTATTGAAAGAAATCATAAAATAGAATGAAGACTAACTATACAGTTATCGTACTGTGAGAAGGGTGACAGATTGGGAAGGAGAAGATTAAAATTGCGTGTGGGGCCTGACTGTAGGCCAGGTACCAGATCGAGTAAAGTCGAAAACTTAGGGATATTGTGTATAAATGATACTTTGCGTGGTAGGCTAGAAAAGGACATACTGTGATTGCTGCCTAATCTTGCTACATATTTCCTCCACTCATTTGAGCTAAGGGTCCAGGTCTCATCATAGTAGCAGCTTAGCTCCATCCACCTTTCTACCTGGCTGAATACTTATCCGCCACTAGGTTCAATTGATTCAACCATGCCCATGATAGTCCATAAAGGTCCACCCACGCGATAGTACCTACTACTTTGTAAGTAGTCCGAGTGTCTAGCTTATCTTGGCGTCGGCGGCCCGTTCGGTCTTTGTCCAGTCGCTTGCCAGAGAGCATCACCGATGGGAATGGTAGCGATGTTGAAGGTAATGCCCGTGTTGCTCTACTCCACGCTTGGAATGAGCCTTTATCAAGGGATACACAAGGCTAGCGTCAGCTTTGCTATCTCAATCGAATTGGGCTAAAGGTGAGTCTTACCACTCCGCTTGGACTTGCCGCAGCATCACTGCTAGCGGCAACTGCGACGGACGAAATTGGAAGATGCGAACTTGTTGATACGACAGCCTCAGACCATAGCCCTGCGGTTGGCTTTGGAATACAGCCGCCATACACGAAGCCCTTATTGGGTGCAATGGCTACTGCCGTCGCACGGTAAAGGTCACACTGGCTGGAATGTCCGATATAAGACCAGGCTTGGCATTTCATTGTTTGGCCACACCAATGTTCACACTCGCTTGCTGTTTCGATATGAAAGCTGTATGTGATGGGAGCGCTGCTGAACCAAGCAAATGTTTCGTTATGAACATTGGTCCAACACTCTGAAGTGGCCTCGGCGCCGAAAATGGCTATAGCAGCAGCAAGCATGAGAGAATGGATGAATAACATCGTAAGATATGGGATTACTGCTAGTATTAACGAAATAAAAGGAGAAGATCATGGTGGCACAGCCGAAAGAGAGCTGTCTAGCAGCATGAAATATATATCGTGAAAATTTCATTCATTACTAGACGATCGGTTATTTTTCACGTTTTGTCCGTTGAACCTTCACCAAGCTACAATTCTGTAATTTTACTACAGACACCCGAGGATTAGGAGTGCATGACTAGTAGTGAGCTAAAGAGCCACCTTTTAGATTAGAACCGCTCAGATAGTCATTTGCCCCTTTTGGAGCAGCCCTTCGAAAACTCGCATCGGTTTCTTTCGGCTACATTGCGGTGCAAATGTAATTACTAACAACGATGGTAGTTGTGAAACAATGCTAGTTCCTGCTCTACCGCTGGGCAACCTCTTAGTTCGCTACAAGAAAGCCAGCTACTGGAAGAGGCATTTTATATACGAACTTCTAAGAGTACCAGGTGCAAAGCATTATGCATTGGACTAATAAGAACACCTAACAACGAGGGGGGGAAATCCGAAATTTGTCCTCGAGCGTGACATCCTGTGAGAGCTGGAACCCTAGGAAATTAGTGCCACCGATTAGCAGGCAATTTTGGCTGGTGTGCTGAATTTGAATAATGATTCGGGTGAGGATCAAGTAATCTCTGCTTAGCCTAGCAAACTAGCAATGGGTCTAGGGATTTCGTCGAGCTTTCATCCACAAAGGTTATACGGATAGATACCTGTGCCACTACCAGTGTGGGTCTTCTTGTTTTGTATATGGCTCAAAGAGCGGATTGAGCTACGGAGCAAGTGTAATGAACGCACACACTAGTAGTCAAAGCTGTTCAGCCTTCGGAAGTCGAGACTGGAGGTTCGTATTATCTCTTATTCTCATACAGATTAGTGGATCTTCTGTTCAGTCCTTGTACGGAGGGTTTATAAAGATTATGTCGAACTATCTTTAACGAATAATTATATATAAATATGAATAGGACAGCTAGCTACCTAATCTTTCCATATTCGCCCCAGCCAACGGTTACTGTCAGTCTCTCTTTTGTCGTATAGTCCCTCCTTTATTACAAAACTTTTCTTGTCACCTCCTACTTCCTTGCTTTCTTTCCTTAAGATCTATTCTTTCCACTTTTTCTTCGATTTCTGATAGACTGCATACCGCTGCCCAACAGAGTATGAGGCTCCTTTCTCTCATTTGGTGGACCTCATGGCTCGTTCCAAGTCATGTGCGGGCAGCAGCTGTGTTTGCTCACTTTATGGTATGCCTATTGATCATAGTTACTTCTTGAAAGTTTTTCAATGAGGCTGCTGACCCTATATATTCAAATCCAGGTGGGGAATGTTCCTACATGGGATGCTGCCACTTGGGAAGACCACATGCTCGAAGCTATGGATGCTCATATTGATGCATTTGCACTCGACATTGCAAATGGTTGGTATGCCAACAATGCTTCGTTGGCTCTGGCATTTCAGGCTGCTGAGACTGCTGGATTTCAACTTTTCTTCTCCTTTGATTATGCCGGAAATGGATCGTGGGTGAACGAGGATGTGATCGCTCTCATCAGTCAGTACGGAGGATCAAGCGCTTATTACCACTACAATGATCATCCTTTTGTCTCTACATTCGAAGGTCCAGATAATGCTGAAGACTGGGTCACTATTAAAGCCCAAACAGGATGTTTCTTTATTCCTGATTGGTCTTCCCTGGGTGCCATACCGGCAGCAGCGGCAGCGGATGGAGTAGCTGATGCTTTATTCAGTAAGTAGCAGTGTTACCATTATATGATGACTGAGGTAAAAAGAAACTGATGTGATTGCACTCGGGCATTTGTAGGCTGGGCTGGCTGGCCATGGGGAGACTCGAATATGACTACATTCGTCGATGCCTCTTACATTGAGACGCTGAACAGTTCTGGAAAGCCTTACATGATGCCGGCTTCTCCATGGTTCTATACAAACATGCCTGGCTACGATAAAAATTGGCTTTGGCGGGGAGACGATACCTGGTATCAACGGTGGATACAAATATGGTTTCTCCAGCCTGAGTTTGTTGAGATCATTAGCTGGAATGACTATGGTGAGTCTCATTATATTGGTCCACTTGATAATAACTCCTACGGCTCATTTCCGACCGGCCGGGCTCCCTTCAACTATGCTGAGAATATGCCGCACGATGGCTGGCGAGAGCTTCTTCCTTATATGATTGATACGTATAAGAACGGACGAAGTCTTGTCAGTGAGGAGAAAATTGTGACCTGGTTTCGCACCTCTCTATCGAATGACTGTAATAAGCAGTGGACTACTGGAAATACTGCTTCGCAGTTACAAGAGGAATTTGCGCCTGATGAAGTTGCACAAGATCGCCTTTTTTTTACCGCTTTGCTTGCATCAAAAGCCGATGTTATTGTGCACTATAATGCACCTACAGACATCATTGAAGCTGACTGGGACTATTTGCCTCCTTCTCCAGAAGGACTTGGAGGTGTTGGTTTGTACCATGGAAGTGTCTCATTAAAACACGCAGAACGGGTCACAATTGAGCTTGTGCGTGATGGCACTACTTTCCTTACACTTACTCCTATTCAGAGTATTTCAGCAGATAACTGTGTCAATAATCTCACCAACTGGAATAGCTATGTTGCTGCTAGTGAAGGCCTAGAGGTGACGGCAGAATATGCTGCTTTCCATCTCGACCAGATGATCTGCACTGCTGGCTACAGCGTCGGTGAGTTTGACGAGATTTGTCAATTTACTTGCTCTTTGGGATACGTATGTGACGTCCTTTCATACTTTGCGCCATAAGTGAATCATCATACTAACCTTTATCAAGTGTCCAATTGGAGCTTGTGTCTGCACTAATCTGGGAGTAGTGACCACATTTCCGAATGCCACAGGAGAAGTGGGATACCCTGCTAACGGGGATGCCAATTGGGCTGGTCTCTGTACTTTCGCCTGTAACTTCGGCTATTGCCCCAGTCAACATTGTTCGGACAGTGTACAGCCTCAATGGGTACCAAGTGTGTCCCCTTTTACACCCTCCGCATGTGTGGCCGGCACTGGCGAGGGCAGTTTCTCAGGGCTCTGCAGCTATGCCTGCAATTATGGTTTTTGCCCTGAAAACCACTGCGAATGCACTGAAACTGGAGCACTAGTAACAGCTCCTGCGATTGTGAATGAGACTGGGGTCTCCCTGATTGGTTGGGACTCAGATTTGTGCAAATGGTCCTGTGAACGTGGATACTGTCCGGAAACCGCCTGTGCGCGTGCGGTGTTCAGATACCCGGATAACTCGTGCAGTGCCGCCCAAAAATCTACAATTGAACTTGAGATGACGAACGCGATTTCTATAGCTTCCTTTGCTGCTTCTGACTTTCAATCTGGTCCATATTATGAATCTTTCTTTCCGGACAGTGTGCGGACGAGCGCTTTCACCTCGAACGCCAAAACAGTGTTTGCGCGGTCCGCCAAGATGCTTTCTGGACAAGCAGAGCAGTCGAACGGCGAGCCGTATGAGTTGCTGATTACCTGCCATAACGTAAAACTTTGCACAAAGAAGACACAGCAGATGGTTGCATTCATGAATGATCAGCACCATACCATGAACTTCTGTGACCTGTTTTTCGTTGCAGACTCCGACCCAGACAGCAATGATAAGATCACGAGTACCGCCGCGAGGTTGGAACATTGTGGAACTTTGAACCTGCGCAAATGCTCTCGATCACGGGCCACAGTTATTGTACATGAGTCCATGCATACACGATATGTCATGAATCAAGCCGAGCCGTTGGTTCTTCCTATTATAGTAATACGCTACAACGTGAGCTAATGCTATCTCATCAGGGCTAATGATTATGCCTATGGCATCAATGGTTGCTTGAGCCTCGCAGCCAACACATTCACTCGAGCATGTCCTCTGTACCAGAATCTACCGTTGCTATGCCCAGATCCCACAACCGGCAAAGACGGGCACTGTGATGCAAAGTACACGGCGATGAACGCCGATTCATGGGCATTGACTGCTGCTGGGGCCTACTTTAGCGCCCAGTGTAGCCGAGAAATCCCTATCTCTAACGAAGTACCCACGACCGTCAACCTTGCCTCTCATTTATCCAAGCGAGACACAGGTAGCTCTGGTGCCTGTGACTTAATGGACGATTTCATTGTGTGGGACTACTATTACAGCACGGACCAGGTGACTGGCATCGTGCACTTTGGCGATTCCTTCGCGGCAGGTATGGGGACCGGGTCGACAGCTTGGACTTACTGCCGCTTGGGCAGTAGTAACTATGGCCAGCTGTTATATAACTACCTCGATAATGCCAGTCTTCCATTTGAAAACCTTGCCTGCTCGGGGGACACCACAACTGGGCTGGCGGGTAAGGTCAGCGCATGGAAGGGCACATCGAGCACGAATATTGGGACGTTGACGGTGGGCGGCAACGACGTCGACTTCAGCAACATCCTTTACTATTGTATTTTGGATCCAAACTGGCTAACCTGGGCCCCCTACAATCGGAAATGGTGCAATAATTACAAAACCAAGGCACGCAGCCTGATGGCCGACGGTAGCAACGATGGATTGCAATATAAACTCAAAGAGGCCTATCTGAGCATAGTGAACACGGCAACAAACGTGGACTTCAGGCTTTACGTGACAGGATACCCCCTCTTTTTCAACAACGAAACCAGCACCTGCGATTCATCCTCTTTTCACTACTGGTGGGGTGCATATAAAGGTCCCTGGGACTGGCGCATGGTGTACTTGACCACTGCGCTGAGAACCGAGATGAACGAACTGGTGCAACAGATGAACTCAGTGATAACAGCCGCCATAAGCGATGCCAACACTGCTCTCGGAAGCCCAAGAGTTGTGTACGTTGATGTCAAGTCCAAATTTGTCGGACACGAGTTCTGCGAAGAGGGTGTGAAAGAACCAGACCCCAGTCGCGATGAGACATACTTCTTCCTTAGCGGGTGGAACGATGTGATTATTGACAGTCAGGAGATGGTGAGTTTGTTCCTTCTGCATAACTTCTATTACAGAGAGGCGCTACTGCCACACGGGCCCTTTCCCTCACCTGCCTCTGACCCCTCTCCTACCTCTCCTACCTCTCCTACCTCTTCTATCTCTGTTACCTGACCTACCGTTGACTGAACCAAACTTTGAAGACCACGTCCGCCGTGATAGCCTCCGAGGTGGCCACCCTCATTGCAGATGGGCTCACTCTTCCCGACGCAAACACCTGTAACACCACACTGGGCACGGACCCAGACCCCTACGCGGTGGCCATGTGTCGAACAGCTCTCCGCATCGCTGGTGATCCGGAAGGACTTGAGGCTCAGAGTTTCGCCCAGGCCGAAACAGATATCGCCAACAAGAATTATTCGAGCCAGGATATACCATTGTACACGCCTGTCAGACAGATAAAATCCTTTCATCCTAGAAGCAACGGCATGCTTGCATTCCGTGATGCTGTCTTGGCGGCGCTTTACTTCTAGCAAGATTCATATGATCTTAAGACAAAGGAGCAGGAACTGGTTGAACGGTTGAATGGTATGTATGAATCTATCTAGGTTCCCAAGATGTTATGGGAAAGAACCAGCTGATGTCTAGCTAGAGAGAATGTCTCGACGTACGATGATCAAAAAGGGGAAGGTGTAGAAGGAACACATGACACTACCCGGCTGTATTAGGGGTGTCCAGGCTAGTTTAACCCTTGATAACGATGCTCAGTCTACTGAAGGTGTGAGAGAGTCACTTGTTCGGATTTATGGATCAGTCCAAACAAGTGTGAATAATACAAAACCTCGTGAACTGTGAGTTAGATTAATAGCGACTAGAGTGAATTAATGTCACGCACATATTTTGATGATCGTGATATATGATAATTACCTTTGCTTCATAGTACTAGTTAGCCGTAAGTTGGCCAACACATCTCAGCTTCGCCGCATGATGTCAATGCAGGAGTAAACATACCACGTCATTCTCTTCAGTGCTGAGCGCGTCATGGATATGACCTTATTTCTTACCCTAAACAGGTCTCATACGTTTCTGAAACTGAGTATGCTTTTTTCAGTACATATAGCTTTCAGCAGGCCTGTGTTCCTAGCAACTTGCATAGCTAAAGTTTTATCTAGCCGAGGGCGGTTCCACCATTTCCGAATGAGCTTAAGAAGAATCGAGTAAACTGATAATCGTAGCTGACTCCGTCCTAGCTGCAATATGATCGAGAAACACGTCTGACATATCTCTAGATGATGTTACACAATTGACGGATTTATGGGTGATTTGCCTGACACTACGGCAGAAGTAGACACAGAATAGTGGATGATCCTACGAAGCCTCGTGCACGATCTTTAGTGGGGCCCTGTCAAGAGAGGAACCACCAGTTGCTACTACTAGGGCGCTCGGGCCTAAGAACGGGGAACCGCCGGCGGTGGCAGTGCACGAGACGAGACCACCACTGCTACTGTGTACTCACTACTTAGGGCACAAACTCGATAGTCTCAGGCTCGGTGTACCTCGGTCTAGCTCAGCAAGGTGCAAACATGCTTTAGCGTCAGTTCTGATTTGGACGGCAACATGCTATGAGACAAGCCCTGGGGTTGAAACAGTCGGTCTTGCATGGACGGGTACTAGACTGCATGCATGTCAGACCGAGGGGTAGATAAAAAAAGAAAAGAAGAAGAAGGAGTAGAAAGAGAAGACGTGAAGTAATATAATGGTGGTTGTGGTTGGTAAGCACGATGGAGGAGGAAAGCCGACCGCGGCAGACTGACCAGAGTCAGACAGCAGCTGCTAGATTGGGCGGGGATTGACCATTCGGTGGTTGCCGCTAATTGTAGGCGAGACGGACGGGCCGTGGGGTCCAAAACAGTTATAACGGCGGTACTACCGGGACCAGCCTAGTCAGTAACCAAATCAGTTAGCAGGTAGTCGGATCTTTACCTAACTACCTACATGTCAGCGATGAGTAGACTAAAGACCGACAGAAGGGGGGAGAGACTCCTACCAGAAATGGTGCCTGGAAAAAAGACTGGGATGATGAGAGACATGGCGGGGTAACGAGCTGACTAGTGAGTAACAATTAGTTATTAGCAGTGACTAGAAGATAGTAAAGACTAGATACAGCTGTTAGTACGAGGTTCTAGTTTAGCTTAGGCTATTTGGCCCCCTCGTTGTGCCGCTCATCCTCTCAGGCACACCGTAAGCATTCTATGCATCCCAAGTCGGTCATTATCCCCATGCATCTAACCTGCCAGGATCATTGGACGAAGCAACAATAAAGTCATGCTTCGTGAAACATGCCCTGAAGCTTCCCTACGCAACGGAGTCAAGCGAAGGAGCCCTAAAGCGAGCCAGATCCCTCCCACTGCAATGATGGGGAGGAGAAGAACCAGGGACAGCAACTAGTCGCTCCGTCTAGTTGCAGCCTGGGGCCGGTACCTTACTGCTTTGGTCGCTCTCTCCACCCGCAATCCCTGTTCCCCGTCCCCATCCGTCTCCATCTCCTGCCAGGAATGATCTTCTCCGTTTCCACTCTTGCGCACACACTGCCTACCATCCCTCCTTCTCTACTGTGCTTCTGTCACATTCGATCCAGCCCGGACCATCGCTCATCAAAGTCCCAATGGGTCCCCCCCAAGCTATGACGGTTCCCACACTAGCCTCTCCAATAACAATCTTTCATTCTTTCAACTGTCGTTGGTTCTCCGATGGCTAACACCACCAATGCGTTACTAGCAAGGGATTACTTCTTAACTTATCATCAACCAACGAGGCTGGGGCGTCTGCAACCCCTCCCGTGTCCATGAGCGGGCCGGATGACTGGGTGACGGGCTGCTAGCAAATCAGCAAAGCGTGTAAGACAGACACGCAGCCTCGCATAAGCTGGCCACAAAAAATTCGAGGAGGGCTGCAGGTCACCGACATAAGGCATTTTCCTCCTAGTACGGCATGGTTGCTTTCCCCCCCCCAATCAGTCGGGGTCACCTGGCAGCAGCCGGGCACGGCGCCTCAACCTGCTTTCTTCCTTCTCCTCTTACTCTGAAACAACTTCTTCTTTGTCGCTGCGGCTCTCTGTCGATGATCGGATCTCCTTGTTGTGCCCTCCAAACCAGTCATCTGGTGATCGAACTTTAGTCTGCTCGCTCGCTCTTATGTCCGTGGCCTGCCATCCCGGTTCTCCCCATGTCACATCCGCTGGTGGCAGCCGTGTGGGAACAGCTGGGCCGCCGTGATCTTGCCCACATCCTACGCGAAATCATCGGAGAGCATGCGCTGGACATCGCGCTCTACCAACAGGATGCCAAGGCATCCGTTGAGCCTCTCACCCGCTCCGTCTTCTGGATCAAGACCATCTTCGACGCCCAGCGAACCTATCTTCAGGGTTTGAGCCATGTTCGCGACTGTCACCCTTACTTCCTGCCCTATCTGCTCCCCACCGAGACGATCTTCTCGGCTCTGATGTACCTAGTCAAAATCAAAGTCGAGCTCTTCCCCTCCCATAAATCGACCGATGGCGATTTCATTCGATACAGACTCCTCATCGCGCATACGCTACTCACCGGTATTCGAGTGCTCCTGTTGCGCGGGGAGGCGATTGATACCGACCGGAAGTTTCAATTTGAGCGAGCCATGAGAGCGGCCTGGAGGAACCCGGACCTTTCAAATGTCGAGCGCTTCCTGATTAGTGATTTTCTGCCCAAGGCCCTAACTAGTATTGGATCCCCAGATCTGTCAACGAGTCAGGCCTTCCTGTTGGACTGTGGAAAGCCCTATCTTCCTCCTTTCGCAACGGGTCTTGTGAGTGTTGTTGAAGAAACATGTTGTGATGGGACAGAAACTTACTGCTTCTTAGTATCCCCTTTCGGGCGCTCCAGAGAGGCTTATCACTGATCTTCTGACGAACGTGATGAAGAATGATGCTGATCAGTTGGTGTCCTTCTGTCTCTTATACGATATGCTTTGGGCAGTAGACTCCGCCATCATCCAGTGTCACATTGATCGCCGTCGGATTTCCCAAGAACAGGGCTACACCAGTCCGGCAGCATATAAAGTGGACGAGTCCTTCAATCAAGCACAGGAAATCAAGAAAAAGCTCACAAGGACGGTCCTGGCTGCCTTCGATGACGAGTTCAATACCGCGCCTCTTCGCATTTTCGCAACGATCATCTTGAGTCAAACTGCCGAAGAACACCCGCCCCTACAGACACGGAGGATTCGGGATACTTGGCATCAAATGGCTCCTATCCGGACTTCATGGGAGAAGGCATCTAGCCAGTTCGTGCGGTGGCTTATCAACCGCCGAGTGCAAATGTGGGATTGTAACGGGGAATTAGAAGCATTCTCTCATGATTATCAACAACACCTCACGCAGTGGTTGCAGAGCTCTTCTGCAGCCGAAGCCGATCCGAAACCTCAACCTAAGACTTCCCGCGTCAGCGCAGTCTACGTGGTCAACTGCCCTGCGGTGCATCCGGTTCCTGGACCACTACTGGAGGAAAGCTTAAAGGCCCATGACAAAGGTGCTTACGAGGTAGGAGCGGAATCCTGATGGTCCTGGTTGTGATTGTGCAGAGTTAACGTTGATTAGCAATTACAAGGGAGCCCCGAATTCCTGACGATGGATATCGACTGTCCTCTATGCCCAGGCAACAAGCGGGTTCAGCATGCTCGGATGATCGAGCCTCTTGAGCAGTTATCAGATGCCTTACATTTCTTCTCGGACTCGGAGGCAGAGCGGCGCCATTCTCTCCTTGATTCGACCTCGAGGGACACCACGTCCTGTTCCAGCTCTCTCAGTCACTCCACCAGTCAGTCCTCACGGCTTGAGTCCGACCCGTCAAAACGCCCGATTTCACCCAGCTCGAATCCAGCCCCGTTGTCGAAGGTAACGAGCAAGCAGGCTATCGCCACCACGACCGAAGTCTTCAGCCCGATCCTATCGCGGAGTAGGACGGACCAGTCACTTGACAGGCAAGCGATCAAAACCCTTTCACGCGACCTCAGAAATGTCAAGCTACCTTTTGGAGGCGGGGCATCGCTCTTCAGGAGGAACTCTGCCAGAGGACATCAGTTACCTCGTCAACCTCGGTTCTGCTTTTCGACCTCAGGAAGCTGTCTGCTGTTCTGGGGTGCAGGCAGCAACTGGGTGATGAGGTTCGAAACAAGCGTAGGGGACGGTAAAAAGCCCAAGGGTCACAAATATGATATTCCGGGTGTGCAACAAGCCGCGGCAGGAGACCAGCGGTGCGCTGTCCTGGCTTCTGTTGGACAGGTGTGTATTCACTTTCTATTGTTCTCGACTCCTTGAATTAGACACTGACAGACACAGCACTACGAGCTCGTCGTGTTCGAGAACGACAGCGATGTTCCTCAAGCGTACCTCACCATCGAAACAGAAAACCAGACCTTCCCCGTTACCTGCATGGTGATGTCACGCAACGATCGGTATGTTGCGTTCACCCTTCAAGACCAGGTTCGAGTATACGAGATATGCACACGAACTATCCAGAGAGTCTCGCTAGGTAGTGGCATGGATCGGTCGTCGGACTTTGGTCACCGGTCTGTGATGGGCGCGTCCCCCAATGCCAAGGGGACGGCATATCAGGGGAAGAGACAGGAGGCTATCATCGAGAGGAAGTTGCAATTTTCTCCAGATGGAAAACACTTCGCCATTGCCACCCATCTTGGAGACCACTATGCCTACGTCGACGTGTGGAACTGCACGTTTCAGCAATGGAGCATTGTCCCTGACAAGTCGAAGTCGCTCAAGCTTCCATCGGTATGTATCTTCGTTCTCCCCGAAAGAAATGTGCCACTAACTGTTCCTAGTGGACAAGCAACGACGGGGACTTTACGGGTGTGTTTTATGATGGGACACAGCATGCGGTTCTCCTGACGGCCTTCTTTGCGAAAGAATACCCCTCATTTTTCTCGATGTTGGATGACAAGACAACGAACGATACCTTTAGTACGCGAGTGGTGCATGCGGCGCAGTCCCCCTCCGGGACGCGATTCATTATAGCGAACGGGATGTGCGAAGTATACGTGGGTGATTCCAAGGCCAACGGGCGTCTTCAGCTTTCGCGGGTCAGGAAGGCTTCTTCCAAGATTAGCCCGTCTGTCTTCCGACCGGGACAACTGGCATTGTCCTTCCCTCAAGAAACCGAGGTGCTTGCCTTCTGGGTTAAGGCGGGCAAACTGGTGCTGAGGTCGGTCCGCATGCAAGACGGCATTGAGACGACCAGCGACTGTGATCTGCGATCTGATTTCGACCGACTAGTGGTTGAGCGGCCCATGGCAGCTGATTTCCATACTCAACGTCGACGGCATTCGTTGCTCTCGACCGAACTACTAGCCGAGATCGATGGTCTACCCTCTCTTCCGCGGCCCGATCTGCCAGAGCTATCGTCGACGTGATTCTGAAGGGAAAAATGAATGCTGGAGTCTGGCGGCTGACATTGGCGTTGGCGCTTTGGAATAAAAGGGCTACAATGCGCATTCTGGCTGTATGTGTGATGAGCTACTATATATTTTGATTTAATGTGCAATGAAATGTATGAAATGTATGAAATGTATGCTATCCATAATATACTACTTACTTTCTTCCATAATAATAATTTATGTCAATTCGGGAGTGGCCGCTGTCGTGGCCCGAAAGGGACTAGTGCGGGGACGCCAGCAACGCGGAGGGGGAGAATCGCCGAATTCCGAACGGCCCGATTAGTCGACGTCACCAACCATCTTCTGGGAGTCAATTACTCTCTCTCATAGCAGAACTGACCCAGTGAATTCTGGTCTCGTGCCACCACGAGCTGGACACGCTGCTTGTGCATGTCGTCCTAATCTACTGGGGTGGGTAATGCTGGATTCCCTTTGCTTCAATTCCGGGGTGTCCGGAGGTGGACCGGCGGGTGATCGACTCGGCATTGGCCATCGAAGCGCGCTTGCCCCTCTCTGTCTCCCCCCTATCGCTGGGGTGGACTGATGCCCTGTCGTGCATTGGACGTGAATAGCTAATCCTTCGTGTGTCTGGAGCTTTCTAGCAATTCTGCTCCCTTCAGCAAGGCAATATTCACCACATCCTGCCTATTCAGTCCCGAAAATTCAAGCTCCAACTTCTGCTGTCCCGGCTGCAAAAAAAGTGAAGCGAGCTCGGGTCGACGTCATCAATACATCCCATCCGCCCCGTTCTTCCAACCCCAGAACGTCGTCGACTTGCGGTCTTCTCGTCCTTTCCCCATCCTCTTATACTTTCTACCTTCATCTAAATTTTCGCCATTATGTCGATGCCTGAGTTCGACCCGGCCCGTCGGCCCTCTCAGTCCGAGAATCAAACCATTCTCAAGTCCGAAATCCCCTTGAAGGAACGGTTCTTCCGCTATTTTCAGCATGAGATCACCGGTATGATTGAGCTGATCCGGCTGATTACCTATGCTCTTCCTCTTTTCAGAAGAGAGGAATCTGACCCCTGTTCTTCCTGTAGCGCTCCAGGAACAGATGGATCGGCTGGCCGATACGTCGTTAGTGGGAGGTGAACGGACAGACGCAACCGATCACTGTCTGGCGGGCATTGCGCGCTTGTCCAACGAGGTCAAGGACGCAGCCAGCTACATCCCAACCTATGATCAGCGGATATATGCTGAGGTATACATCCTCGTGTCTTGAGTAGCGCTTGCCGTACTGACTTTTCCAGGCCATCAAAGCTCTGCAGGACAAACTCGTCGAGACTCGAGCTGCAGTCGAACCACGACCAAAGTTTAGCTTCAAGACCAAGAAGAATGCATCCGCCATTTCGCTGTCCGATGCAGCGCATCTCGCCGCTCAAGGTCGACGCAGTATTCCTGGGTTCCCCTCCCCTGACACATCTTCGGTCAGCTCGTCCGCGACACAAACCCCCATGTATCCGTCGACGCCTCTGAACGAGCCCGACAACCGCCTCCATCTACAAAGACCGGAGCTTGCTCCGACCTCTATCCCTGCATTCACAGTGGATGAAGATGAGGACAAACCCAAGTCAGACGTAGGGGGTGGATTTGCCGCAACGGCCGTGTCCTCAGTGTCTGTAAACAACCACCATAACCTGCACATCATGCTGCCGTCCTCAGGCTCGACCGCAACTGTGCCCGCGTCCATTACCCATCTGCGACACTGCGTAGTCGACATGTCCATTCCCACCGCCAACGGAAAGCCGTACACCAGTCTGACCATCAAGAGCGTTAAGGAGAGTCTCCTCGTCTGTGGCCAGATCAACGGCCCGGCCCATATCACTGGTGTAGAGAACAGCATTCTCGTGGTTGACTGTCGGCAATTCCGGATGCACAACTGCTCCAATGTGGATGTCTATCTCAGCTGTTCTAGCAACCCGATCATCGAGGACTGCAGCAATGTCCGATTCGGTCGGAAGCCCCGTGTTTACGTAGGTTTCCTCTTTAATCATGACCATGCTTCTACTGACGATGATAAATCTAGACGCTCGATCACGATCGCCCAGATGACGAAGATCACTGGAGCCAGGTCGAAGATTTCAAATGGATCAAGCCGGAACCCAGTCCCAACTGGAGCCTGCTGGATGCCGAAGACGCCGTGCCGGAAGAAGTCTGGGCGGAGATTGTGCCTGGTGGACCAGGCTGGTCGCTGGATGATATTCTACGTGCGATCAATATTTCATCTCATTAACTGAATGTTTGCCAGTAACGAGCTGAGGAGGGAGTTGGCGTCCGGTTTAATGAGTGTCATAGTTGCAATTACTGCATTATGAATGCGATGGGGACAAACAAGGTAAACATATTCTATGTACCGGACTGGGTTCCGCGATGCGAGTGTTGCTTCTGAAGTACTCTCTTCTCTTGAGTGGTGGTCAAGTTATGGCAGCTGGGTAAATATATCTGGTGTCGGACACCCCACGAATTCATTTATTAGTATTTATTAGTCTCCGCCTCTATGGTTCAATTTAAATACTAATCCACTTGACAGTGTCTTATGCTGAAAATTAGCTACTGGATAAATTTGAGTTGTCGCTGCATTTTAATGGTTGTGCTCATGATGGTGAAGGGCCGCGTCGGGTATCACCATGAAGTACCCGCAAAATATATTTATACAACTGCTTAGTAAGTACTAGTACCCTAGTAGCCACCACAATGCTACCAATCCATCACTCACCATCACACAACTCTTGCAGAACCTAAGTACCCCAGTCTAAAACCTCACTCTAAACATTACTTACACCTGATCATCAAGACCATACCCCGACCCATTTCGCATACCTGAACCGACGCGAAATCCATGAACCCTGCTAAGTAATAGAAGTGCTGCTCCCTTAGTTGTTAACTAATCCCAACTACTACCTCAAAAGACCGGATTTAGAGGAACTAAAGGGATACTAGTGCTGCAGGCGCGTGGGTGCTTCGCTGCATACAATTTGCTTGATAGGATGAATTAGCCAGAGCCGAGGGTCTAGTCCAGTGGCAATTAGTTCTCTACGTGCTCTGCAACAGGATACTACTAGGTTCGAGTCATGTCATTTCATTTCAATACTTATTTTGAGATTCGTCACTACTTTTTGAGCTTTCATTCGCCACTCCAGGTCGTCGGCACTTTGGGATAGTTCTTCGCATCCAATCCTAGATCTTCATAGATGGTGTCATCGCCTAAATAGAAGTTAGTCATCGGATCACAACATAGGCTTGGCAACTTACCACGTAGAGCTTCAATCCGCTCTTCATTCTCCTGTTCCAACTTCTCTAGTTCCTCGCCGGGCTGTGCTTCGTTGGCCTGTTTGTCGCCCTCTTCGGCTGTCGCGGCCTTGCCAAGGTCGTCGGTAGCCTCGCCGATCATCAGGAATTGTGCGTTGGGGTAGTCGATGAATTCTGGCTGCAATGGGACCCAACGGTAGTCGCCGAATTTTTCGCGCAGACTGGGATTTATTAGCGCAGCTCTTTGAAATGATCTGGGGCAGTTATAGTGTACCTTTCGGGATACTCGGGGTCCTTCTGAATCTGAGCATAGGATGGGCCAGGGTATTTAGGGTTCTTCGACTGGATGACCCAACTGCCTCGAGAATGCAAACCAAAGTCCTCCTGGATGGATCCGATAGTCTCCGGAATGGTCAAGACATAAGCCAAGTGAGACGCCCGAGTCGTAGATGTGATGGCGTAGACGCCCTCGGCAAACGGTCTGGCCTCGGGAACGGTTCGCTCACCACGGGTTGACGTTTCGTACGTATCGCCAGCAATGAAGGTCTCTTGGAGTGACTTCATACTCTGTCCAGCCTTTTCGACGAATCCCATGTCGCGTTCTTTACCAGAGGTGGGAAACTTCTTTTTGGGCAGCATCAACAGCCGGCACTTTGCACCAGGCTCCACAGAGCCCTGCTGTTGATTCAATGTGGCACCAATGGGTGTTGGTCGCAGCACCAGGAAGCTCCGGGCAACATCGCTAACGCTTTGCGGGTCGGTCACATTTACGCGCGGTCGGTAGAAGAAATAGATGATTCCCTTTTCGAGTACGTTTGATGCGACCTTCTCCTCCCGCTCCTGGGACGTCTTGACTCCGGCTTCGGCGCCGTCAGCAGCAGGAGCGGGCTTCTCCTCTTGCTTTGTCTCTGGCTCTGCCTCGCGCTTCTCCTCACTCTTTTCCTCCGGCTTCTCCTCTAGATCCTTTTCTGGCCTCTCCTCGGGGATTTCATCTGGCTTTGGTTGATCCTCAGCTTTGTCGGCGGGCTCAGCTGGTGCTGCTGCGGGCTCTTCATCGCTCTTCTGCGGTTCTTCTTCGGCAGGTTTCTCAGGTGCTTCTTCAGACTTCGACTCTGGCTTTTCCGGCTCTTCCGCACGTTCTGATCTCGTCAGCCCGAATTTCCATAGATCGACGGTACGCCATACCTTCTGTGGTCTTCACTTCTTCCTCGGTCGTCGGCTGCTGATTTTCCTCGGGCTTTACCTTGTCATCCTCCTTCTTTCCTTTCTTCGGTGCAGGGCCCTTGTCAGAGGTTTCCTTGCGCTTTGCGCCAGCAGGACCTCGGCTCTTGACATCCGGAGCAGCAGCAATGGCTTCCTTCGCCTTCTGAGCCGCTTGACGGGTGGACGTTCTAGTGGCGGCCATTGTAGCAATATGGCTCAACTTTGAGAATGATCAATAGGCCAATTGGGAATGTATGCACACAGGAACCGCGAGGAGAGATGAATGGGCGAGGGGCATGAACGATCGACTGGTGGTCGCCAATGGAAGTCGTTGAGATTCGCCGGAAATGGCGATGAGAACCCCGTGACGTCATACAGGGTCCAGCCCGTTCTGGCTAGTGCCGCGTCAACTACGTCACGTGTCACATATAGATTCGGAGAATTGGGGACGAAAGGATGAGCGTCAGTGTCAATCTCCCGCAATAATATCGCTCATTCATCTAGGTCCATTGCATCGGCATCAGTGTGACTGGAAGGCTGGGTTGCACTGTCATCTGTAGACGGAGACCTTGAACTGTAGCTCCCCGACGAGGTGGTTTCGCTGCTATCGTGCTGCCAGAACATCCCCGGGGACAAATGGTCCCTCGCGCATCTGCCTTTTCGGCGCCTCCTCTTGGGACCCTCATTGGACTCGTCACGCTGGGCATTGGGTATAGAGTCGGAAGATGACTGTCGGAATGGTCGAGATGAACCGGTTGCTGTCGCGGAAGGCTTTCTTTTCTTCCCCCTCGTCCGGCTAGCGCTTTGGTCTGAGTCGCACTGGAGCCCCTCCATCGAGTCCACCAGCTCTCCCTGCCAGATCTCTGAGTTGTCTCCAACAAGTAAACGTATCGCTGGTTTGTCTGCGGTCTGTCCTGCAGCCTCAGCAGGCTCATCGTCTGGCTCCTCAATAGAATACGGTAGGACTACATCCGCATTCGCCTCATGTTTGTGAATGGTTGGTGAATTACCTTCCAAAGGAACTGTATCTGCTCCAGACGAGATTCCCGGATCGCCTTGCGTGTTGCATGGTTGAGATGTAAAAGCTCTTGATCCATCGTGAGGTTGAAACGTAGGGGGGCTTTCACTTTCAAGAATTTCCGTCATCCTGAGTCAGCCAAAGTCCAAAAGAGCGAATCTTGTATGGACGAAATCGCCCTTCTGAAGGTTAGCTGCTGCTCTGTAGAGCGTGACGCAAACCGCGCATGCGTTGCGAAACGGAAACGATAATAATTCAATAGCGAACAAAGTCACCCGATGACGTTTTTCCATTGATTTAGATGTATGAACATATGAGACAAATGAAATTTCACAACCACGGCTTCAACCGCTTGTTGTAACAGACAGAAATGGCCCAGATGAGAGGAATCATGTCGGATGGTACTATTCTGAGGGGCCCAGAGGAGAGATGGACCCGACGGGGGAGATCCCGAAGAAGCATCGAGAAGGGGAGAGTGAGATCACACTCGAATAACCTCCGCCGAACTCCACTCGAACCGGAGTGAAGGAGGCAGAACTGCAGCTTTGACTAAGTTCCCCCAAGTAAATTAACTAGATCACAGAATGTAAGAGAGAGCCTAAAAGAAGTGCCTGGCAGCTGCTCACCGCCGGGCCCATCATTGGCCCGCGGGACTCGCTTATTGGCTGCGACACAATAAGTCCACGTTTACCGCCATCCAAGACGGAACCACCAGCTGCCCAGAGTGACTGAGTCCAGACACTCCGAACTCCCCCCCGTCTTCCCCCCTTTGCCCATTATCTCCCGCCGTTGTTGTGGATGCGGTGGTCGCCTTTCTGACCTCTTTTAATACCTGAGTGCGGAGCTTGCTTCTCTATGGTGCGGCTCCGGCCAACCCTCCTTCATCATGCAGTCCTCCCCAAACATGCTCACCAAGGTCCGCTATCCCCTCCCCATTGCCAGCTCCCCCCTATCGCCGCGGAGCTGCTGCTGCTTTCACGAACAGGAACTAATCTTCATCCTACTTGATAGTTTGAATCCAAATCCTCCCGCGCAAAGGGAATTGCCTTCCATCCCAAGCGGTCAGTGGACAATTGTCCTGTTCAACGCGTCGCAAACGAGTTCGGCTGACCCTCGAACAGGCCATGGATCCTAGTATCCCTTCATTCATCCACCATCCAATTATGGGATTACCGCATGGGAACCCTCATTGATCGCTTCGAAGAACACGATGGCCCCGTTCGTGGCATTGACTTCCACCCGACACAGCCCCTCTTCGTCTCCGGAGGTGACGATTACAAGATCAAGGTCTGGAACTACCAGACCCGTCGTTGCATGTTCACACTGAATGGCCATCTGGACTACGTGCGGACGGTATTCTTCCACCATGAGCTGCCATGGATCCTTTCGTGTTCGGACGATCAGACTATCAGAATCTGGAACTGGCAGAACCGCTCCTTGAGTAAGTCGGAATCTGGCCACCTGTCCCGAGGGGTGCTGACAATGGCTTCACAGTCTGCACCATGACCGGCCACAACCACTATGTAATGTGCGCGCAGTTCCATCCTACCGAAGACCTCATCGCCTCCGCCTCTTTGGACCAGTCGGTTCGCATTTGGGATATTTCGGGTTTGCGGAAGAAGCACTCGGCCCCGACCTCCATGTCCTTCGAAGACCAGATGGCCCGCGCCAACCCCGCCCAGGCAGATATGTTCGGAAACACTGATGCGGTGGTGAAGTTCGTTCTGGAGGGTCACGACCGGGGTGTCAACTGGGTGTCTTTCCACCCAACCCTGCCCCTGATTGTCTCCGCGGGTGACGATCGTCTCATCAAGCTGTGGAGGATGAGTGGTACGTCAAGATACTTGTTATGGAGATATGGATCTCAGGCTGACACGGATGTATAGACACAAAGGCATGGGAGGTTGACACTTGCCGTGGACATTTCCAGAATGCCTCAGCTTGTCTGTTCCACCCACACCAGGACCTGATCCTTTCCGTAGGTGAAGACAAGACTATTCGGTGCTGGGATCTGAACAAGCGAACATCCGTCCAGTCATTCAAGCGCGATTTGGACCGCTTCTGGGTTATTGCTGCTCACCCGGAGATCAACTTGTTCGCTGCTGGTCACGACACCGGTGTCATGGTGTTCAAGTTGGAGCGTGAGCGCCCTGCCTCGGCTGTCTACCAGAACCAGCTCTTCTACATCACGAAGGAGAAGCACGTCAAGTCGTATGACTTTGCCAAGAACGTCGAGACCCCTCCTATGCTGTCGTTGCGCAAGCTCGGATCCCCTTGGGTGCCGCCTCGCACCCTCTCGTACAACCCCGCTGAACGTGCCATCCTGGTTACCTCTCCTACCGACAGTGGCGTGTACGAACTGATTCACCTTCCACGCGATGCCACTGGTGCCGTTGAGCCTACAGATGTCAAGCGTGGTCAGGGCTCTTCTGCTGTCTTTGTTGCCCGCAACCGCTTCGCCGTCTTCAGCCAAGGCAACCAACAGGTGGACATCAAGGATCTGAGCAACTCGACCACGAAATCGATCAAGCCCCCGGCCGGCACCACTGACATCTACTTTGGCGGTACTGGATGCCTGCTCTTCATCACGCCCACCAATGTTGTCCTCTTCGACATCCAGCAGAAGAAGCAACTGGCGGAGCTGGCTGTGAGCGGTGTCAAGTATGTTGTCTGGTCCAACGACGGCCTTTACGCTGCTCTGCTCAGCAAGCACAACGTCACGATTGTGACCAAGTCCCTTGAGCAGGTGAGCAGCTTGCACGAAACGATCCGGATCAAGAGCGCAGCCTGGGATGACGCTGGCGTCCTTCTCTACTCCACCTTGAACCACGTTAAATACTCCCTTCTGAACGGGTATGTCTCCTTACAAGTGGTGAATGCTTTACATACTGACAACTTCGCAGTGACAACGGTATCATTCGCACTCTGGACCAGACGGTCTACCTCGTCAAGGTCAAGGGTCGCAATGTCTACTGTCTGGATCGTAATGCCAAGCCCCGCGTTCTGGAGATTGACCCTACCGAGTACCGTTTCAAGCTTGCCCTTGTCAAGAGGAACTACGATGAAATGCTTCAGATTATCAAGACTTCCAGCTTGGTTGGTCAGAGTATCATCTCCTACCTGCAGAAGAAGGGTTACCCTGAGATCGCGCTGCAGTTCGTACAAGACCCCCAGACCCGCTTCGAGCTCGCGCTGGAGTGCGGCAACCTGGAGGTGGCTATTGAGATGGCTAGGGAACTCGACCGTCCCAATTTGTGGAGCAGACTCGGAGCCGAGGCTTTGGCTCATGGTAACCACCAGACGGTTGAGATGGCCTACCAGAAGCAAAGGAACTTTGACAAGCTGTCTTTCCTGTACCTCTCCACTGGTGACCAGGAGAAGCTGTCAAGAATGGCCAAGATTGCCGAACACCGTGGCGATTTCACCTCGCGCTTCCAGAATGCCATCTACCGTGGCGACGTGGAAGACCGGATTCAGATGTTCAAGGAAGTTGACCAATGTAAGTCCATCACGAGCAGTTATAACGGGTTTCGCTAATCAGTCAAAGATCCCCTCGCATACCTCACCGCCAAGTCTCATGGATTGACGGAAGAGGCCGAGTCAATCCTCGAGGCTTGCGGGCTTACCGAGGACCAGATCACCCTTCCCTCCATCGAAGAGCCTGCACGGGTCCCCCACCCGATTGTTCCCACCTTCAAGTCCAACTGGCCTGTCAAGGCTGCTGGTCATTCCTCTTTCGAGAAGGCCCTTCTTGGAGAGGTTGGCGCCGGCGACGAGGAGGCTGCGGCGATCGAGTTTGAGCCCGAGGAGGAGGACGAGGCTATCACTGCACGCGACACCCTCGAGGATGAGGAAGAGGACGTTGCTGGCTGGGACATGGGAGACGAGATCAATGTCGAGGAGGACGTTGACTTTGTGAACGTGGACAGCGCAGAGGCCGGTGCAGGCAGCACCGAGGCCGACCTGTGGGCGCGCAACTCCCCTCTGGCAGCCGACCATGTCGCTGCTGGCTCCTTCGAGACTGCTATGCAACTGCTTAACCGTCAAGTCGGAGCGGTCAACTTTGCCCCTCTCAAGCCCCGGTTCTTGGAAGTGTACAAGGCCTCCAAGACTTTCCTGCCGGCGACCACTGGCCTGCCCCCGTTGGTCAACTATGTCCGCCGCACTGTCGATGAGACGGATAGCCGCAAGGTCCTGCCTATCATCCCCAAGGACCTGGAGACAATCGCCAACGTGGATCTGCAGGAGGGTTACGCCGCCATGCGGGCCAACAAGTTGGAAGATGGTGTGCGGATCTTCCGCAACATCCTAAACTCCGTCTTGGTCAACACTGTCTCATCCGAAGCGGAGGTTGAGCAGGCGAAGAAGATCATTGAGACCGCTCGGGAATACATCCTGGCCATGACTATTGAACTGGAACGCCGTTCCATCCCCACCGATACTCCTGACAACCTCAAGCGAAGCCTCGAGCTTTCTGCTTACTTCACGATCCCCAAGCTGGAGGTTGCCCACCGGCAATTGGCTCTCATGGCTGCCATGAAGCTGGCCTTTGCCAACAAGAATTACTCTTCGGCCCTCAGCTTTGCCAACCGCATGCTGGCTAACGGTGGCTCGCCCAAGCTCCTGGAACAAGTAAGCAATACATGCCTTCTCCGTTGATGATTCGAAATGCTAACCCATGAAATAGGCCAAGAAGATCAAGGCGCAATGCGAGCGCAGCCCGCAAGACAAGATCGACATCGAGTTCGACCAATTTGCCGAATTCGATATTTGCGCTGCTTCGTTCACACCGATCTACGGCGGCTCACCGAGCGTGTCGGACCCGTTCACGGGCGCCAAGTACCACGAGCAGTACAAGGGCACTGTGTGCCGGATCTCGCAGGTGACGGAGATCGGCGCGCCGGCCAGCGGGCTGCGTTTGTTCGTCCCCGGTCAGTACTAAGGATGATGACGAGATGTGACGGCTTTCCTTTTTCTTTCTTCACGCTTGTAATTCCCCGTCTCAATGTGCAAACATGATAGAAATGGGCTTTCTCTGGTGGGGGAAAAAGGAGGATGGATTCTGGTTGGGGAGGAAATGTTGGCGCCCATGGCTGGAGGAAGCTCTCCTGCTTTGGATTGTCCCGATGTGTGAAATTCATAATTCCAGCGATGTTAGTATATTCATTCATCTATTTATTGTTATTGCTATTTTTTGATATACTTCTTTTTCATTTCTTTTTCTTCTATTCTATTGCAGAACTGTTCTTGTACAGATAAAGAGGTGAGATAGTTATATCATATCATATCATATCATGATCAGATGCAGAGTAGAGATATCCGTCACCCAATAGTTATTATAGTACACAATGTAAACTCCCCACTCATCCCATCCTACCACCCTATGCAATGATAGCAGCAGCAGCAGCAGCAGTAGTAGTCTATATCTATAATCTAATCATACACCCCCCCCTCCCCATCCCCCACACATCAAACACAGAGTATGGAGATGAAGAATCACTCACACCTCCCATCCCCCCACCCCTTCCTCCACCTCTCCTCCCAAAACCTACAATCAAACTCACTCTTCCCCAACTTGCGATTCACCTCATTATGCGCCCTACACATCCAATCCCCGAACTCCTTCCGTCCACCCAACCTAGGCTGATTCTCCCCACTCGGCTCCGCCATCCACGTCCGGAAGTCGTCCGCACACACCCAGCACGGATACAACTTCGAGAAGATCCCCAGGAACTGGCGCATCTCGGACTGTTGTTCGCTGGACGCTTGCGCCGGGTACGACGCTGTCAATGAGTGCAGGAAAGTCCAGGTGGAGCGGCCGAGGGCTTCTGAGTCCGGTGGGCAGTCTGTGTAGCCGGGGGTGGTAGTGAGGGTTTTCGGGATGGTGCTGGTGCTGCTAGTTGTGGTTGTGGTGGCGGGGGTCGATTTGGCTTGTTTGGTCAGGGCGCGCCAGGAGGCGGCGGAGGTGCAGAGGCGGCAGCTATTCAAAGGATATGATATTAGGATAAGATGCTGGGGGGATGGGGGGATAGGGGAAGGCGTACGGCTTTCCGTCTTTGTCGAGGATGACTCCGTTGGGGAGTTTGGTCATGCCTGCGGGGACGGAGTCATCTTTTGTTGGAGCTGGTGCTGGGGCTTGTTGTTGGGTGGAGGAGGAGGATGGTGTAGCGGGTTGTTGCTGTTGTTGGTGGATAAAGAGGTGTTTTTGTGTGTCTGATGGTGGTGTTGTGTCTGCCATTGTGGGCTATGTAGGTGGTGATTGATGCTGGTGGGAGATGGATGAAGGTATTCGGATGCGATGCGGAGAAAGAAGTAGGAAGCAGCGCCAAGTAGAATTAGTCAATTCGGAAAAGTAGTATGTACACTGTAGGGTCTGGTGTCCGAGTAGGGCAGAGATACAAAGGAGCAATGTCCGCGACAGAGCTTAAGAGACAACCTCTGGGGAAATTGATGGTGATTGATTGGTAATGCAACAAAAGAATGTCTCCGTCGAATCCCTCCGGCTTCTAGAATTGCCATGTGCCTGCTTTGTCAGCCGAGTTATCTCCGCTGCTCCGCCTGTGCCTTGCCTGGAGCAATGGAATGATGGGGACGTCCAAGCTTCGTGAATCCGTACATTGTGATTGATCGACTAGTTAACTTGTTCTATTTCGCGTCAATACGCGTTTCTGCCTTGATTACTACTCCTGCTAGGATAAGCTTTTGTGCCTGACGAGATTATCAACAGTGCTGCAAGAACGCGATCGGTAACTTATCGAACTAGCTCATTAACTAGCGCCGTGTCCCCTCCTGCTAGGTACCACGCGACAGTTGAGGTTATCGGAACGCAGTGCCATCTACCCCCATACAATTATACAAGCGCAATGGCGCCACGATACGCCCTTTCAAGTTCGGAGCCCGAGTCGGAAGCTGAATCTGCGTCTGGTCGACCTGCCGATGATGTCTTGGAGCAGGCACTGCGTGATGCGGTTACGAAGGTGTACAAGTCGGGCAAGATGGAGGAACTGACGGTGAAGCGGGTGCGGCTAGCTGCGGAGAAAGCATTGCAGCTGGAGGAAGGCTTTTACAAGACTCAGGGGGATTGGAAGACAAGGAGTGAGCAGATTATCAAGGATCAGGTGGTGAGTTTGCGGGTTTCCTGGCTGTCATTGGGTGCATGGCTAAGAGTGTATGATATTTATGAAGATCGTCTACTGACTTGCTGATGTATACAGGAGGAGGAAGAGAAAGCTACCCAGGAACCCGTGCCGGATGACGAGGAAGATGCCGCTTCATCTGCTTCCGAAGACGCAAAGCCTGCCAAACGAGCGAGACCAGAGAAGCCATCAACTTCGCGCAAACGCCAGAAGAAAAGCGCTTCGGAATCCGATAGCGGAGATGCAGCCAACGGATCACCAGACGAGGATGAAGACAAGGTAGGAAAGGTCCCGAAGAAACAGACCAAGGCAACACCGAAGAAGCAGCCATCGCCCAAGACTTCCGAAGACTACGTTCAAGATTCCGATGATGAAGAAGGGGCAAAACCAGAGAAAGCTGAAGAGACGCCAAAAGACGACTCTGAGAGCGAACTTTCAGTTGTCCTAGACGAGGAGCCTAAACCAAAGCCGAACCGCAAGCGACAGAAAAGTGCCGAGGCACCCCCACGCAAAGGCAGGAAACAGACAACGGCAAAGGGAAAGGATGCGGATATAGACCCGAACCAAGCGGAAATCAAGCGGTTGCAAGGCTGGCTTTTAAAGTGTGGGATCCGCAAGATGTGGGCACGGGAGCTGGCTCCCTACGATACGCCCAAAGCGAAGATCAATCACCTCAAGGGCATGCTGAAAGACGCAGGCATGGAGGGGCGCTACTCGGTTGAAAAGGCTAACCGTATCCGCGAGGAGCGTGAACTCAAAGCTGATCTGGAGATGGTCCAAGAAGGAGCCAAGCGATGGGGTAAAGAAAGCGGCAGCGAGAACAGTGATGATAGTCGACCGAAGCGGCGGCTGAATCGCGGGCGGAAGAGTCTGGCCTTTTTAGAGAGCGAGGGAGAGGAAACGGACTGAGATGGTGGGACGATCAATGTGCGGGTTGCTGCATGATTTAGCTGTCGCAGTATCTGCCTGGCGCAGGCTGTGGGTCGTAATGACACTCAAGATAATTGAATAGTCCATGTTGGCACATCACGCCTTATTTCCCTGTCTTTGTTCCGCCCATACGTTGAGCCACCAAGCTAAAGACGGCGACGGAAGAGATGAAGAGGACGAGGTTGTAGAACTATATAGCATGTCAGTCAATAATTGGAATCATTGTATAGCGACACCTTGCGAGAGCTTACCGCCGTTCTGGAGTACTCGTTCTCTTCCGCCTCTGTTCTAGCCTCGACAAATAGGCGTCGGAGATTGGGTAGATTTGCCTAGAGTGGAGAGGTGAGTAGTAGCTTTTGAGGGGGGAATTTTAAGTTACATACCATAGCTCTGGTAGCAAGTAATGCTGTTTGACAGGAGAAGGAAAGAAAGAAGACGGAAGGCGGCGGCGGTGGTGGTGGTGGTGGTGGTGACGGAGAAGCCAAACTGGGGAAGAAAGAGAGCGGCTCAGGTTAAGTTAGTGTTGGGTCCAGACACTCACTCGCTCGACTCCCTGATTGTATCTGTCCTCCTTCCACTTCCTGCCCGGCCCTCTTGCTTCCCCCCATCAACGCCCCCTCTTCCCTCCCTTAGGGTCTTTTTCTATATTTTCTTTCTTCTCTTCCTATAAACTTGTCTTGTTTCCTTTTACTCGTCCAACCATCCTCTGCCGGATTGCTGCCGTGTCCGATTCTCCCTGAAGCTCTCGCCGCCTCGCATTAATTCCCCGCAGTCTCCTGCATTCCCACTTCCGATCCCATCTGCTTTTGCGGAGGCGCGACCCCGTCGTCGCTGAAGCCCGGTTTCGCTCAGGATGGCTATGAGTAAGATCAGGGGGGCCTTTGCGGTCCCCAGAAAAGGAGAGACCTTCGAATTGCGAGCTGGTCTTGTGTATGGTGTGCCCCGTGCCCGATCGGTGACCGACATCTTGCTGACCTCTCCACAGATCTCAGTATGCATATGAACGGTACGTCGACATGAATCTGCCTATGCAGAACCGCCGATAGCCCGTGACACATTCTCTGATGCGCGCATAGGAAGGAGTCCATTCAGAAGACCATCATGGCCATGACGTTGGGCAAGGATGTTTCCGCTCTGTTTCCGGATGTCCTCAAGAACATTGCGACCAGCGATCTCGAGCAGAAGAAACTAGTATACCTCTATCTCATGTGCGTGTTCGCTCTTTGATTTTCCAAGTGATCTCTACTAAACACTGGCTACGTACCAGGAACTACGCCAAATCTCACCCGGACCTCTGCATTCTCGCCGTCAACACCTTCGTACAAGACTCCGAAGACCCGAACCCCCTCATCAGGGCTCTCGCAATCCGGACAATGGGATGTATCCGCGTGGACAAGATGGTGGATTATATGGAGGAGCCCCTCCGCAAAACGCTTCGCGATGAGTCGCCATATGTCCGGAAGACCGCCGCGATCTGTGTAGCGAAGCTCTTCGACCTGAACCCCGCTATGTGCCTGGAAAACGGCTTCCTGGAGATGCTGCAAGAGATGATTGGTGATCCTAACCCCATGGTTGTCGCCAACTCCGTCACCGCACTGTCCGAAATCTACCATGCTGCCCCTGAGACGCAAGCCCTCAAGGTGACCTCCAACACTCTGCGCAAACTTCTTATGGCCTTGAACGAGTGCACGGAATGGGGTCGAGTCACGATTTTGACTACTCTGGCCGAGTACAGAACCAATGAAGTGACTGAATCTGAACACATTTGCGAAAGGGTTGCTCCCCAATTCCAACATGCCAACCCCAGTGTTGTCCTGGCGGCCGTTAAGGTGGTATTCCTCCATATGAGGAACGTCAACTATGAGCTGGCGAAGAACTACCTGAAAAAGATGGCTCCCCCGCTTGGTAAGATAACCATCGATTTTGCTGACTGACTTACTTGCTGATGTATGATGCTCAGTAACGTTGGTGTCGTCGGCGCCCGAAGTCCAGTATGTGGCTTTACGGAACATTGATTTGTTGTTGCAGAAGCAGCCTGATATCCTGAACAAAGAACTGCGGGTCTTCTTCTGCAAGTACAACGATCCACCTTACGTTAAGTTCCAGAAGCTGGAGATCATGGTCCGCATAGCGAACGACCGCAACGTCGACCAGCTTCTGGCAGAGCTGAAGGAGTACGCGCTGGAGGTAGATATGGACTTTGTGCGCCGCGCCGTCAAAGCTATCGGTCAAGTCGCCATTAAGATCGAGAGCGCCAGCGAAAAGTGTGTCAACACCCTGCTGGACCTCATTAACACCAAGGTCAATTATGTGGTGCAAGAGGCGATCGTGGTCATCAAGGACATCTTCCGCAAATATCCCGGCTACGAAGGAATTATTCCCACTCTCTGCAAGTGCATCGATGAACTGGATGAGCCTAATGCGCGCGCTGCGCTCATCTGGATCGTTGGTCAGTATGCGGAGAAGATCAGCAACGCGGGTGACATTCTTGCTGGTTTCGTGGAAGGCTTCAATGAAGAGTTCTCTCAGGTTCGTTTATTTTTCTCGCCAAGCCTCTCGACCAATTGCTGATCCTTTGTGCAGACCCAGCTGCAGATCTTGACCGCAGTCGTCAAGCTCTTCCTCAAGCGGCCCGAGAAGGCTCAGGGGCTTGTCCAGAAAGTGCTGCAGGCGGCCACGGCTGAGAATGACAACCCCGATGTCCGCGATAGGGCTTACGTGTATTGGCGTTTGCTGTCCAACACGAGCGACCCCAATGCTACGAAGAACATCGTACTGTCTGACAAACCGCCGATCGTCACCACAATCCACTCTCTTCCCCCGAATCTCCTCGACCAGCTACTGGGCGAACTCTCCACCCTCGCATCTGTCTACCACAAGCCTCCGGAGCAATTCGTTGGACAGGGCAGATTCGGTGCAGATGCCGTACAAAGAGCTGCCATCGAGTATGTTTTACTCTCGCTTTGCAAAGCTGGTTACTTGGAATCCAGGCTAATGAAAATCCTAGGGAACAAATCCAAAACGCTCGGGAGAATCCGTTGGCGGCAGCGGCGGCAGCAGCAGCTGTCACTGGCAGTGCTCCGCCTCCGCAAGCCCAGAGCAACGTCGAGAACTTGTTGGATATCGACTTCGATGGCACCGCGCCGGCATCTGCTCAGAAAGAACCGGGCGCTGGGATGTCAGGTCTCGAAGGCCTTGCTGGAACGCCCGTGCGGGTGGAATCTCCGGCCGCAGGGGCACCTTCTGGAAGCAACAACCTGGACGACCTGCTCGGAGTGTTTGGCGATGGCGCCGCCGCCGCCGCCCCAGCCAGCGGGAGCGGTGCTCCCAGTGGCGGTGCTGGTGCAGACTTGATGAATGGCTTTGAGGGGCTGGACCTGTCTGGAGGTGGCATGGCTTCACCACCTCCTGGAGGAAGCCAGCCAAAGAAGACAAACGAGGATATTTTGTCGTTATTCTGAGCGCAATGAGCCATGTCTGTATGTTGGCGCACGATTTCGTATAGCTGAATCGCAGGTGCGGGAAGGTTGAGCCAAAAGCACACATAATTCTGTTGATGCATGCCGAATATAGATCTATTTTTCGTTACTCTAGCTTGGGGTCTATCTTGATACTACTCTTGTCTATCTGCTTTTCTCCTGTTTGTCATTCTGGGTGTTTCCGCCCACCTGTATATCCATCTCATCATTGGACTTGACGAGCATTGATCAATTCGACGTATCTCTTACTTAATTGCACACTTCTTTCCCGGTCAACGCATTCAGGAAACTTTTCCCAACTTCAGAGGACTTGCTGACTTTGCATTTAATCATTCTAGCGGGGGGCCAGCAATGCTAGTTGGTCGGAACCGAAACCCTCCCTTGTCCGGGTGAGTCACGGCTGCTCATCCTGCCCGGACTTCCGGCAGTCTGTGAACCACTATAAATAGTCAAGCCATTCTCATGGCTCTCATCGCTTTTCTCAGACTGAAATTCATTGAACTCCTTTTATTACCGTGCAATGGATCAACTAAAGAAAACTTTCGCCCGGTGTGCGCAGGAGGGCCGGCCAGCCCTTGTGACCTATGTCACGGCTGGCTTCCCTACGGCAGCAGAGACTCCAGACATTATGCTTGCAATGCAGGCTGGAGGAGCTGGTATGCAATGATTTCTAGCTTGTTCAAGTGACAACATCCGCTGGTGTGCTAATGATGTGGTAGATGTCATTGAACTCGGTCTCCCCTTCACGGATCCTATTGCCGACGGCCCTACCATTCAAATGTCGAACCTTAAGGCGCTCGATAATGGTGTTACCATATCCTCTATGTTGCAGATGGTTAAGGATGCCCGTCAAAGAGGCCTAAACGTTCCTGTCCTCTTTATGGGTTACTATAACCCGATCATGCGTTATGGGGAATCCGAGCTCCTCGCTGCGAGCAGGACAGCGGGGGTGGATGGCTTCATCATTGTCGATCTACCTCCCGAGGAAGCTGTTCGATTCCGGAATCAGTGTAGAGATGCTGGGTTAGTTACCTTTCTAATACCAATTGTTGAGGCAACATGGCATTGCTTGACCATCCACTGACACGTATCCTTTGAGCAGTCTTTCCTACGTCCCATTGATAGCCCCGTCGACCACAGAGGACCGCATGAAAACTCTTTGCGGAATTGCCGATTCCTTTATATATCTTGTGTCCAGAATGGGTGTCACTGGCGTCACTGGCACTCTGAGTCACGATCTCCCGGAACTAATGAAGCGCGTGAAACATCTTTCCGGCGGAGTACCGGTGGCCGTTGGCTTCGGCGTCAGCACCCGTGAACAGTTCCTCGGTGTCACATCTGTCGCAGACGGCGCCGTCATTGGCAGTGAGATAATCACCCAGCTGGCAAACGCCCCTGCAGGCCAGGGTGCAGCTATCATCCAAGACTACTGCTCTCAGATTACATGTCGGACAGTCAAGCCAACTGAACCTCACTCTGTCCCAGAGAACCCTCACTCATCTTCGTCATCATCAAACCTCCCTGTCTCAGAGCAGTCAACTGAAGCGTCCAAGCCCGGCCGCTTCGGCACCTTCGGCGGCCAATACGTACCAGAAGCCCTAACGACATGTCTCAACGAACTAGAAGCCGGCTTCAACACCGCCATCGACGACCCAACATTCTGGGCTGAATACCGTTCCTACTACCCCTACATCGGACGGCCCTCATCCCTACACCAAGCCCCACGCCTCACCTCCCACGCCGGAGGCGCCACCATCTGGCTAAAGCGCGAAGACCTCAACCACACCGGCTCACACAAGATCAACAACGCCCTTGGCCAGATCCTCCTCGCCCGCCGACTCGGCAAGACGGAGATCATCGCCGAAACAGGAGCCGGCCAACACGGCGTAGCAACCGCCACCGTATGCGCCAAATTCGGCATGAAATGCACCGTATACATGGGCTCCGAAGACGTCCGCCGCCAGGCCCTCAACGTCTTCCGGATGCGCCTCCTCGGCGCCACCGTCATCCCCGTAGAATCCGGATCCCGCACACTCCGCGATGCCGTCAACGAAGCCTTTCGCGCGTGGATCACGCGCCTTAACACAACCCACTACATCATCGGCTCAGCCATCGGACCACACCCCTTTCCCACAATCGTCCGCACTTTCCAATCCATCATCGGCCAGGAAACCAAAACCCAGCTGGCACAGCAAATCAATCGTCTCCCTGACGCAGTGGTCGCCTGTGTAGGCGGTGGCTCTAACGCCGTCGGCATGTTCTACCCTTTCTCTGAGGACCCCAGTGTCCAGTTGATTGGCGTGGAAGCCGGCGGCGATGGTACCACTGGCCCCGAGCATCATTGCGCTACCTTATCCTCTGGGTCTGGCTCGGTAGGCGTGTTCCATGGAGTGCGGACGTACGTACTTCAGAACGAACACGGGCAGATCTCCGGTACGCATTCCGTGTCCGCGGGGTTGGATTATCCTGGGGTTGGACCGGAGTTGGCGCATTGGAAGGAGGTGGGCAGAGCGAGGTTCATCTCGGCGACGGATGACGAGGCGCTGGAGGGGTTGAGGTTGTTGTGTCGGTTGGAGGGAATTTTGCCGGCGTTGGAAACGGCGCATGCGATTGCCAAGGTGGTGGATGTGGCGAGAGAGGTTGGGGTCGGTGGTCATGTTGTGTTGTGTGTTAGTGGGAGGGGGGATAAGGATGTTGATACGGTTATGGGGGTGGAGGGGATGGCTTAGGGGGGTATAATACTTCGTTCTTATCTTACTTTTCGGGATGTGTTTAATTCTATCAATCTATTACTTTTTTACTACTTGAACCTTTTACAGATCCCGAGTATAAATGCAGCATGTTGAAGATGCCAATGGTATAATTAATTGCTTGGGTCTTTCAATTGACGTGAACCCCCAATATGAACTAGTAGAATGGATAATCAGAAATATACTCAGCAGAAGCTGCATACCTTACCCCAGTAATAGTACATCCACAACATGCGACACTCAATGCAACACATGGGCTACTTAAAAAGTAGTAGTATAGATAACGCCATACCACCCCAATATGACCGATAGTTATAGATAGTTAGTAGCGGTCAACTATACGTAGTGTCGTGTCACCGACATAATTCCGAGAATATTACCGAAGTGTAGCGAATATGTCCTGATATTTTTTATCAATAATAAGACTGGAATAAGAATACCAGTCCGGAAATAAATGTATGTAGCGAGGCAGACAGACAGACATACAGCACAGTAAAGTAGGAAAGTTATCGCTATCTACAGTACAATCTGGATTAAAGATAAAAGATACCGAATCGGACCCTTGTTCGGAACGAGATTGCATTGATTAGAGTGAGTCCCGATAAGATCCGATTCCTGCAAGGTTTCCGCGTCTTTTCTTGACTTGCGGTTTATCGGGCCGTGAAGAATAGAACTAAGAGAGATCACACCACGCTTGCCACTTAAATGACTGGGTATAATGAGCTTTTAAGAGATAGCTTTGGAGATAATAAAATCAATCAATTAACCTGTCCATAAGGCTGTAGGGAGGTTTTCCGACTTCGGTTTTCTTTATGTTTCATTTTCTCAGTGGGGGGGGGGCTTTGTCCGTCCACTTTATTAGTCTCATTGTCCGGCTTTGGAGAAGGTTGAAGATTTGGAGAAATTGGAGAAACACTAGCATTAGAAAGTATTCGTTCGGTTTCAATTATTAATTCAAGCTAGGATAACTATACCTAAAATACGACTACTGAGATTTGGTCCCTGTATAGCAGAAAATGTAGTCTTCATGTAAGGTTGAGTTAGGAGCATTAATGATACGGCAAAACAAGCAGCCGGATCGAGGCAAGACTCCGCCAGATGTCTATCGGAAAGACTCCATCTAGACCACAAGTACTTCTTCTCAGTGGGCTAATAGGCCATCGATGGGATATCCGCAATACCCGTGCCCTTTCCGCCTCTTCTTCTCCCTTCTTGGCTATTCTGTCTCTGGCCAAAAGTGGGCCATCTGCCGATCCAACCGATGAATGATCCATGGAATAGCAGTTGCCCCTCTGTAGTGATTCCTGGCGTATAACTTATAAAGAATTGGGGTTGTCTCCTATTCCTTGACTTAGTTGCACCTGTCATACTCCAAACCTAAGCATACCTCTGTCCACTCAATCATTCACAATGGCTCAAGATTACAAGTTTGAAGGATGGATGGGTCTCGACAAGGACTCCGCCGACGGAAAGATGGTCTGGCAGGAGTTTGAGCCCAAGCCGTGGGAGGAAACCGATGTTGACATTAAGATCACTCACTGCGGTATCTGCGGTTCCGATTTGCACACTCTCCGCAGCGGCTGGGTAAGGCATCTACCATTATGTATCGGTTGAGATACAGTTTCCAAATCTTGGATACTAACCGCAACAGAGACCTGCCCTGTATCCCTGCTGCGTGGGCCACGAAATCGTCGGCACTGCCGTGCGCGTTGGATCCAAGGCTGTCGGTGGCATCAAGGTTGGTGACCGCGTGGGTGTCGGCGCGCAGAGCGATTCCTGCCTTGGTCGTCTGGGAGATTGTCCCGAATGTGCGATGGGCGATGAGCAGTATTGCTCCAACAAGATCGTCGGTACCTACAACAATGTGCACCTGAACGGCGGCAAGTCTTACGGTGGATATGCTTTGTACAACCGCACCCCGTCTCACTTCGTTATCAAGATCCCCGACAGCATCTCTTCGGCGCAGGCCGCCCCTATGCTGTGCGGTGGTGTTACCCTGTTCAGCCCCCTGAAGCATCACAACTGTGGCCCCGGCAAGCGCGTGGGTATCATTGGTGTCGGTGGACTGGGCCACTTCGGTGTGCTTCTGGCCAAGGCCATGGGTGCTGATAAGGTGGTTGCTATCTCGCGCAAGACTGGCAAGGCCAATGATGCGCTGGCTATGGGTGCCGATCTCTATGTTGCTACGGATGATGAGCCGGACTGGGCTACCAAGTATGCCCGGTCTCTGGATTTGATTGTCTGCACGGTTTCTTCGACCAAGGTATGTTTTATCCCATTATACGCATAACTTTGGGAATTTCGGGTACTAATGGGGATATAGATGCCCATGACCGAGTACCTGGGCCTGCTCGCGACGGGCGGTGCCCTGGTCCAGGTCGGACTTCCTGATGACGGTGTTCTCCTGGCCCCTGTCGGCAAGCTGCAGCGTCGTCTAAAGGCCACCAGCTCCTTTATCGGCAGCCCCAACGAGATCCGTGAGATGTTCCAGCTCGTTGCCGAGAAGGGAGTCAAGGCCTGGATTGAAGAAATCCCGATGAAGGACGCCAATCAGGCTATTGTGGATATGCACGCGGGCAAGGCGCGGTACCGTTATGTGCTGGTGAATGAGCAGTGATGTGATGATGGTGATGATTTACGAAGTATGGAGTTGTTGGAGTTTAGTTGGAGAAGAGGACAGCGATGTTGCACAGAGATAGATAGAGATAGAGATAGAGACTAAAATGATACCATTTTCGTTGACCGAAACAGGCAGGTGGCGGGCACGTGGTTGCGAGGGGCGCCGCAGTCGGAGGCGCTAAACCCAAAGTGGATTTTTCCCCTCGGCCTTCGCCGCGGGGATCTTTCCGACTTGCCTCTTTGACTCAGACATCTTTATCACTCTTTCTCCTTCTCTCCTTTGGTCCTTACTTACCATTGCCTCATTAATTTCTATTCACAATGTCGCCTACTCTCTCTCAAAGATTCCTGAGCACCCGCGGTGGCTCCTACGGCGTAAGTGACATCTCCCGCCCAGATCATATCTCGTCGCCTATAAATACTCTCCTCCCAGCGGAGTCAATTGCTAACTGACTATCTCCAACAATAGCTTTCCTTCGAGGAGGTCGTCCTGAAGGGTCTCGCCTCCGATGGTGGTCTCTTCATCCCCGAGGAGATCCCTACCCTCCCCGCCGGCTGGGAGTCGGAATGGCGCGATCTCAGCTTCGAGGAATTGGCCTTCCGTATCATGTCCCTCTACATCTCCGAGTCCGAGATCCCCAGTGAAGATCTGAAGGATATCATCAAGCGCTCCTATGCTACCTTCCGCCACCCCGAACGCACCCCCATCGTTGAACTTGACGCCAAGCGCAACCTCTACCTCCTCGAACTCTTCCACGGCCCCACCTTCGCTTTCAAGGATGTCGCCCTGCAAAAGTAGGTTTATTGGAAACTGCACATGTGTGAGGAAGGACATCTGGTGCTGACCTCAGTTTTAATCAGTCTCGGAAACCTGTTCGAATACTTCCTGGTGCGCAAGAACCAGGGCAAGGAGGGCAAGGACAGACACCACCTTACCGTTGTCGGTGCGACAAGTGGTGACACTGGCTCTGCTGCCATCTACGGCCTCCGTGGCAAGAAGGATGTCTCCGTCTTCATTCTGTTCCCCAAGGGCAAGGTCTCGCCCATCCAGCAGGCCCAGATGACCACCATCCTCGATGCCAACGTTCACAACCTCACCGTCGAGGGTACCTTCGATGACTGCCAGGACTTCGTCAAGGCCCTGTTCGCCGATCCCGACATGAACTCCACCCACAACCTCGCCGCCATCAACAGCATCAACTTCGCCCGTATCCTGGCTCAGATCACCTACTACTTCTACTCCTACCTCGCCCTGACCAAGACCCCCGGCTACAACAACAAGATGAGATTCGTCGTTCCCTCCGGTAACTTCGGCGACATCCTGGCCGGTTGGTTCGCCAAGCGCATGGGTCTCCCCGCCGAGAAGCTCGTCATCGCCACCAACGAGAACGACATCCTGGACCGTTTCTTCCGCACCGGCGGTACCTACAGCAAGAGCGACAGCAAGGGTGCCGGCGTCAAGGAGACTCACAGCCCTGCCATGGACATCCTGGTCAGCAGCAACTTCGAGCGTCTCCTCTGGTTCCTGGCCTACCAGACCAGCGAGGCCAGCACGGCCGACGAGCGTCGCAAGCAGGCTTGCGACAACGTCAGCAACTGGCTCAACCAGCTCAAGACCGAGGGTGGCTTCAGCGTGCCCCCTGCCCTCTTCCAGGCCGCTCAGGTTGAGTTCGAGAGCGAGCGCGTCAGCAACGACGAGACCATCGCTCAGATCCGCTCCACCTACCAGTCCTGCTTCCCGTCCAACCTGGGCCCTGGCAGTGCCAAGAGCTCCAAGACGGGCGGTTACATCCTGGACCCTCACTCCGCCATTGGTGTCGCCGCATCCCTGCGCTCCATCGAGCGTAACTCTGGCGTTAGCCACATCTCCTTGTCCACGGCCCACCCGGCCAAGTTCGCCAGCGCCGTCGACCTGGCCCTCCGCGGCCAAGACGGCTACGACTTTACTGAAGTCCTGCCCCAGGAGTTCATCGGCCTGGAGGACCGCGAAAGCCGCGTCACTGCCGTCGGCCCCGGTGCTGGCTGGGAGCAGGTGCGCGAGATCGTCAAGGCTGAGGTCGAGCAGGAGTTGGAGGGAAAGCGGTAGGCACTTAATCATATAACCTGCATATCACATTTAGTTATCGTCTTCCTTTTGCAATGTCTGTTTGACCAAAAAGCCAAGCTACGTCGATGATATCTCACGATCTCCATGTTTCTTTCTCCCTTTACTTATATCTTACATCATGTGCATCTTTGGCTTCTCTTCCCATAGATCATATTATATCATACCATACAATCAAGATAGATGTTTCAATCATGAGATGGTTATACCAGATACTCCAGAAATTAAGCGAAATAAACGTAGAACAGATAGTGAAACTGATAGTATTACGGCAGTACAACATGTCAACCACTCACCCCCTCCTAGTGAATGAGACGTTCTACGTTGCAAATAACATTCGGCCTGTCAATTGGCTTAATTCCAAAAGCGAAGGAGGGTACGTAGGGACATGAGGAGAAAATCACGACACATGACCATCCATCTAAGTGTCATTGACTACAACCGACGACTCATGCTACATACTGTTACTATTCCGGGCAACGTAACCCACCGGGACTGATACGACATCAACCACACGACCCACTGAGCAATACGAACAACGGCGTCTATCTAAATTTATCTCAATCTTCTGTCCACAAGTACAAATTATGCATTATTATGTATTAGAGCATCATTATCTGACACAAAAGCCAAATACATGACTCCTCACCAAAAGCCCTTAGGAAACATTCCAGGCCAACGTAAGGATGGCCAGTATGCGTTAGGAACTTGACAAGCAAGGAGCCCAAAGGAGGAAATCACGAAACGATATCAAGAAAAAGTAAAGTAATAGACAAAACAGTAAAAGCCAGATTTTTCTAAATGGGACCGTACCGTACCGTAACACCGGAGATAATATGGGTTATCTTAGTTAATGGGTGACATCGCGATCAAGTGTAGCTTGGTCGTTAGATCACACATACCGGACTGAGCCAATTTAGAGGAGAGCCATGACACCCATGACGGCCGCCAGGAAGCCAGCCGCGGGTTGCATGTTGGAGGAGGCGGCGCCAGTGAAGGCTGGGGAGACGCCCGTTGCGCCAGTGGTCTCGCCGGGGGTAACGGGAGAGACACCGGTGGTTTCTTCGGGAGTGACGGGGGAGACGCCAGTCGCGCCAGTGGTCTCGCCGGGTGTAACGGGAGAAACGCCGGTGGCAGTGGTCTCTTCAGGAGTGACGGGGGAGACGCCGGTCGCGCCGGTGGTCTCTTCGGGGCTAACCGGGGAGACACCAGTGGCAGTAGTCTCTTCAGGAGAAACCGGAGAAACGCCAGTGGCAGTGGTTTCTTCAGGGGAGACGGGGGAAACGCCAGTGGCAGTAGTCTCTTCAGGGGTGACGGGGGAGACACCAGTGGCAGTAGATTCTCCAGGAGCAGCCGAGGTGCCGGGCACAGCAGTCTCGCCAGGCACAGCAGTCTCGCCAGGCACGGACGTCTCGCCGGAAGCACCAGGTACAACGCTCGAAGCACCGGGAACAGTGGTCTCACCAGGGACGACGCTCGTGGAGGCTCCAGGGACAGCAGTCTCACCAGGGACGACGCTCGTAGAGGCTCCAGGGACGCTAGTCTCACCGGGAACGCCGCTGGTAGAAACTCCAGGGACACTGGTCTCGCCAGGAACAGCAGGAACAGTGCTCTCGCCGGGAACAACGGGGACACTGGTCTCGCCAGGAACAGCGGGGACGGTAGACTGGCCAGGAACAACAGGGACACTGGTCTCGCCAGGAACAGCAGGAACAGTGCTCTCTCCGGGAACAACGGGGACACTGGTCTCGCCAGGAACAGCAGGGACAGTGCTCTCGCCAGGAACAATAGGAACAACAGGAACCGTGGTGTTCTGGAATGGCGGCTGAGTGGACTGAGTGGGAATAAAAGTGCTGTTCTGGATTGGTACAGGTGTATGAGTAGTAACGGTTGCAGGTGGGATCACCGTTGTGCCGTTAGTGGGAATGGGGCCGACAGTGGTTTCAGTAGTGACCGGCCTGATAGGAGCGGTACCAAAGCTGGTAGTAGTGATAGGAGCAGTTCCATGGCTGGTGGTCGGCTGGATAGGGGCCGTTCCATGACTGGTAGTCGGCCTGATAGGAGCCGTTCCATGACTGGTAGTCGGCCTGATAGGAGCCGTTCCATGACTGGTAGTCGGCCTGATAGGAGCCGTTCCATGACTGGTGGTAGGCTTGATAGGAGCAGTGCCATGACTGGTGGTAGGCTTAATAGGAGCAGTCCCATGGCTGGTGGTAGGCTTGGGCTGAGGCGCAGTACCAGTAGGAAACTGGATAGGAGGAGGGGGAGGCGGGGCCGTGCCAGTACCCACTGTACAAGAATTAGAGACGATCATAAGCAGTAGGGGAATTGGGCATATCTCTTACCAGGGTAGTTGGGGCCGACGACGGTTTTGATGTCAGGCTATCGAAGTTCATGTCAGCATGTGCAAGACAATCAGTGTCAGGATGAGTTCCAGCATACCTCTCCACCGCGGGCAATGACTCCTGCCAGAGCCGGGCCAGCAAAGGCCAGTAATGCGACACCTCCCTTGACCATTTCGATTATCGATACTCAGACCGGTTAATAAAAGCGAACACCACAACACAACTTTTTAGGCGAAACGAGTGGAAATTGAAACAGCGAGTGACTCCCAGATGTAATACGAAAAGGAAACGGAAGCATGTCAAGGAAGCAGGGAGGCCTGCCCTTTAAATCTTTCATTGTTGAATCTTCCAACCGTTTCCGTGGCCATAGCTCGTGCATGATGGCGATAATGCCACAGTAGGATCCAATGAAAAACAGATCATCGCGCAATAGACGCTCGGTCCAGGAGAAAAAAGCTAGATTTGCTGCTCAACGCCAGGAGCTAGCAAGCTGCGTTGTAAATTAGAGTTAGGCAAACCATGGATTGTGAAGGAACCGATGTAATGGGAGAGGGAAAGTCCTGCCTGGAGAAGTTGTTGGGAGTGTCGCATTCCGTCGTATCATTAACATCAAGGCCCACAATGCTCACATCAGGGTCTTCACGATGCAAATTTGGAGAGAGTCCAATAGATGAAAGAACATAGTGGTGGCGTCATCACTCCAATAGAAAATTATTTTTCTGTATCACAGGAACTTCCTCGCACCGATAGCCCTACGTAAAGCTGGTGAACACCACCTATAGAATGAAGGGTTAACGAGCGGCTGACTATGCTCCATTCTCACAGATGACAACTACCATGGCATTGACGGCATACGTCCTTAGCAATATTGAGTACTCTGCTGTCCCTCAAGCTGTAGGGTCCCATAGACTCCCAAAACATCCGCGGGCTTCGATGGGCTACCCCGGATGGTGGATACTCAATGGGTACTTCTGCAACGTTGCATTTCATGGATAAAATTCAGGGCGGTGGGGGAAACCCTGGAACTTCAGAGTAAAAGAAAACAAGGAAGAGAAGAATCAAATCGAGCAGCTGGGGATGCCTCCACAGCATGTTGAGGCTGCTGTGGGTATCGTCTGAGAGTAACTGGCAAGCATGGGGGATACCCTTGAGCTCACTTTGGGGGAGACCAGTTGTTACCACACAAGGATCCAACTGGAGTGGCTCGAGTCAGGCTGAATCAGCTAAGACATCAATGAGTCAACAAGATGGTGCAGCCGGATCAGGCTAAGAAGGCCAACTAGAGGATATAGATAGATTCAGTGTGTTGATGAGAGCCTTCAGGTTCCATAGGGCCCGAAGTTCATCCTCATGGGTCAGGGCAGTATACACGTCATCCACCTTTGATTACGAGAAAAGTCCAATGGAACAGCGTCAGCAGATACCGCAAACGGCCAAATCTCTGCCAGGGTGTTCCTGATCACGCAGGGGTGGACCCAAAGATGATGAGGTTGTAGCAGGCAAAGAAGTGGTTGTCGTCGTTGAGGCCATACTTCGGTACCTTGGTGAGTAATCGCCGTTTGCGGACGTAACCACTCACGTGATATGTAGCTTCTTCCGCCTCGAAGCAGCAGATGAGGTAGGGCTTAGGGCTGCCGGGGAACACGCCGATCGCGTTGGGCAACGCGTCGCGACGCGTGGGTTTAATGAGTTGACGATAATGGATGTGGATTGAAGCGCTCATGCAACTCACAACAGCTTAGCACTACGTCAACATTCGGAATGCCTCACTCAGTATCTTCGCAGGACTCATCTGCCGATCGCAAGGATGATGAACTTATGCCTGACGCTCCTCCTACGGAGACAGCATCGGCAAACCAGGAGGACAATGCAGCCGCAGGAGTGAAACTTGAAGACCTATTTAACGATGATGACGATGATGAATACCCAGCCTCTAGTGCACCAGAGACGCAAAATGGTGCTTCATCTGCTCCGGAGTAAGTATACATGCTGCGATATCTCGTGAAAGAGAGCATTAATTTAACTGAGATTAAACAGACCTGCTGCTGCTCCGGGGCCCCAGGTTGATACCGATACAATGCTTGCGTTCTATCAACGCCTCTTTCCTTTTCGCTATCTTTTCCAATGGTTGAACCATGGCATTGTCCCATCCCCAGACTTCGGAAACCGTGAATTCGCCCTTACCCTCCAAAACGATGCCTACCTGCGGTACCAGTCATATGCAACTGCGGATCTGTGAGTCCAAGAGTCCGCTATTGTCATTTTCCAAGGTCCTAACGTTTCCATATCATAGGTTCCGTAAAGATATCCTGAAAATGAACCCCTCTCGGTTTGAAATTGGGCCTGTCTACAACACGAACCCGCGCGACAGGAAGACGCTCCGAGGTGGCCAGATGAAGCCGATCGCCAAAGAGTTGGTATTCGATATCGATCTTACGGATTACGATGACATCAGATCCTGTTGCGAAAAGGCAAACATTTGTAGCAAGTGCTGGGCCTTTGTCACTATGGCAATGAAAGTCGTCGACACAGCGCTACGTGAAGATTTCGGTTTCGAGCACATATTATGGGTCTATTCTGGTCGTCGTGGTGCCCACGCCTGGGTTTGCGACCCCCGTGCGCGCAGCCTTCCAGATGATAGGAGAAGAGCCATCGCGGGCTACCTAGATGTCATCCGAGGAGGAAATTCGAGCGGAAAGCGGGTCAACCTCAAGCGGCCTCTGCATCCCCACATGTCTCGCAGTCTGGAGATACTAAAACCATACTTCGCTCAAACTACGCTGGTGGACCAGGAAACCTTCTCCAGCTCCGAGCAGACGCAACGTATTCTTTCATTGTTGCCCGATAAGGGATTGAATGAATCCTTACGGAAACGATGGGAGTCATCACCCGACCGCAGCAGTGCCAATAAATGGGCGGATATCGACGCCTTGGCCAAGACAGGCAAGAGCAGCACTCTCAACCCTACTACACTGCGAGATGCAAAGCAAGACATTGTTCTCGAGTACACCTATCCACGCCTGGATTCCGAGGTCAGCAAAAAGATGATCCACTTGCTCAAGAGTCCATTTGTCATTCACCCCGGCACTGGTCGCGTGTGTGTTCCGATAGACGCCCGAAAGGCGGAACAATTTGACCCTCTCTCGGTGCCTACGGTTACGGAGCTACTTGCGGAGATCGATGCATGGGATGCGGAGCATCCGAGCAATAATGCAGGTCCGGAAGTGGCGGATGGCGAAGGCAGTGTACCCGAATCTGATGCTAGAGGGAGTCGCAGACTGCAAGACTATGAAAAGACGAGTCTGAAGCCGTACGTCGACTACTTCCGCTCATTCATTGCCGGGCTTCTGAAAGAAGAGCGGACGGGCAAACGGGAAAGGGCCGACGATGCGACTGAGGTCAAGACCGAAAGCATGGAGTTCTAGACATTCCCTGCCAGTTCTATGTTGCGTGTTTGGCTTTGATCGTTGATTCGGATTAGCATGTCGGATATGATACATTTATGGGGAACGGGATTGGCGTCATCGTGCATTGCAAAGGCTGGACACGCTGGAGTTTACTTTTATTTTTCTAGGTCACTGCAACCTTATTCATCATTCTACGTAAATAATCAGTTTTTTTTTTTTTTTTTTTTTTTTTTTTTGGCTGATATTGATACCAACAAATAGTACCGTATCAAAGAATTATTTTATTTTTTTTATTCTAATTCTTCTTTTTATTATTCTGATTTTCGATCAATACCTTTCTGTATCTATTTTATGCTTTTTTTTTTTTTTTTTTTTTTTTTTTTTTTTTTTTTGTGTCATATTCTCAGAACTGTTCCTCGGCACATAGTCCTGACTGTCACTCTAAGCTTCTTCAATTGGAATGCGGAGCTCCGACGGGAAACCTCATGTCAGCCTCAACCCCGCGCCGACGATGCTCTCAACTCCTTAGATGAGAGACCTTGGCTCGATCATAAGCTTCAATCATCATGCCAGGCAAACATGGCAGCAGACAACACCACTGCCAACCCGCTAGATGAGCGGTTTGAGACCCTCGTCCAAGAAACATTGGACTACTGGCACGTCCCAGGCATTTCAATCGCAGTAGTCGATGGAGACAACACCTGGGCCAAGGCAGGTGTCTCATACATCCCCAACGATCGAGACAACATACAAGAATAAATTATTAACCGATAAACACAGGGCTATGGCATCGCAGCCTTCCCCGCTGAGCCCGTAACTCCCTCTACGCTCTTCTACGCCGGAAGCACCACCAAAGCCTTCACCGCAGCCCTGATGGCCACCATCGTCGATGACGACAACTTCCCCCAAGTACACTGGGATACGCCCATCAGCCAGCTCATCCGCGACGACTTCGTGCTACATGACGAGCACGCAACCGAACACACCACCATCGAAGATGCCCTATCTCATCGCTCAGGCCTCCCCCGTCACGATCAAGCCTACGGCAACCGTCTCACCCGCGACGAAGCCGTACGAACAATAGTGCGCCAGCTGCGCCATCTCCCATTGACCGCCCCTCCGCGCACCAAGCTCCAATACTGCAACCTCATGTACGTCGTCGTCTCCCATGTTATCGAGACCCTCACCGGCGGAGAATGGCTAGGCGACACCCTAGCCCGCACCATCTGGCATCCCCTCGGCATGAAATCTACCTACTTTAACCTCAATGACGCCAAAGCATCCCCTCACCACCTGGCCCGAGGATACTACCATACCCCCAGCGACGGCGACAATGACAATGACAGCAATCATTACCGCGAAGTCCCCTGGATGTCACTAGACGAAATCTCCGGCGCCGGGAGCATCATCAGCAACGTCCTGGACTACGCCCAATGGGCGCGCGCACTACTCCACCAAACCGAGCCCTTATCGCCAGCCGTATACAAAGCGATCTTCGAACCGCGGACTTTACTGCCCTCCGAGGCGCCGTTCACGGGCCCGCGCGCATACGCTCTGGGTTGGTACACAGGCGTGTACCAAGGCGTGCAGTTCTTCGAGCATACGGGGGGCATGAATGCGTTTGGGGCGGAGGTAATCTTGTTCCCGAGTTTGAAATATGCAGTTGTCATGTTGGCGAACACAGCCGGGACGTCCAATTACGCGCAGAAGGCGCTGGCGTTTCGGTTGGTGGATGAGAAGCTCGGTGTGCCGGTTGAGAGGCGGTTCGATTGGAATGCGAAGTATGTTTTGGATCAGAGTTCTGCTCGGGGTGATTATAATGCTAACAATTTTTTCTTTCCAGGAATATGGCGCATATACAAGAGGAGAGGAAGAAAGCCCTTGATGCTATTCATAAGGCTCCCGCGCATGTGATTCCGCATTCGTTGGAGCTACGGGAATATATTGGGACGTATGTGCATCCGGGTTATCAGACGATTGAGATCTATCTTGATCAGTCGAAAAATATATTGCGCGCTGACCGGGATCGTACGACCTGGCCGGAGTATCTGAGCTTTAAGCATGTTAATGGGGAGCATTTTCTCGCTATATCCGAGCATGTTGGAGACTTGGGGGCTTTCTTTCCTGATGTGTATGCGGCGGAGTTTCGCATTGGGG